>NC_086453.1:255868924-256468924 GCF_028390025.1 Pseudophryne corroboree
CGGCATCTCCCGTCACCTCTGTTGTTAATATTGGGCAGGAATCAAAGGCACCTGTAAATCATGATTAAATCGCCTCTGGCATTGTGGATTGGATAAGAGGGTCTTTAAATATCCGGAGGGAACAGGGGGAGACATTCATCACCTTGATAAAGACTCCAGGTAGGAGTTGAAACGCATCGGTGGGGAGCAGCAATAGTGTCCAGGACCGAACCATACCAAGAGCGGACAGAAGCCCAGGCAGCGATTCCGGAACGCAGACTGGTGACATGACATCTTTTGTTCCCTAAAGGACTGACTAAATGCTAGTTATTTCCTCATTCTGGTAATTGTTTGTAACCTAGCACTATACAAGCTGCCACAATTTTTTTTGAGTGTCTCTGAATGAAATGTAGCTATTACTAAGTGGAATTTCCATGCCACACTGATTACTATCTTCTGGTAATTAGCCTAACTTGGTGTATGTGGATTTGTTTTTAAGAGATCCAGTGTTTTATCAGTTTAGTTGTTTGTGTGTCTAAATAAATGGAACGTACTATGCTATGCACCTCTCCTGTTTTCCATATCGCATGCTAAATGTGGAAGAATCTACATCTGCGTGGTAATTGACAAGTCAAGGAGAGGGGAGGAGTAAAGAAACCTGACACCGCTTATTGGTGGTCATTCCGAGTTGTTCGCTCGGTAATTTTCTTCGCATCGCAGCGATTTTCCGCTAATTGCGCATGCGCAATGTTCGCACTGCGACTGCGCCAAGTAAATTTGCTAAGAAGTTTGGTATTTTACTCACGGCATTACAAAGTTTTTTCTTCGTTCTGGTGATCGTAATGTGATTGACAGGAAGTGGGTGTTTCTGGGCGGAAACTGGCCGTTTTATGGGAGTGTGTGAAAAAACGCTGCCGTTTCTGGGAAAAACGCGGGAGTGGCTGGAGAAACGGGGGAGTGCCTGGGCGTGTGTTTGTGACGTCAAACCAGGAACGAAACTGACTGAACTGATCGCAGTGGCAGAGTAAGTCCCGAGCTACTCAGAAACTGCAAAGAAATTTCTATTCGCAATTTTGAGAATCTTTCGTTCGCAATTTTGCTAAGCTAAGATTCACTCCCAGTAGGTGGCGGCTTAGCGTGTGCAATGCTGCTAAAAGCAGCTTGCGAGCAAACAACTCGGAATGAGGGCCATTGATCCAGGAAGTGAAGGAATATATAAACCTCTATATTAAGCGCTGATATTTGAATTGCTCTTTCCTTCTGACTACATGATCCCATTATGCACCTCAATGTTTGACCATGGGGGTAATTCCAAGTTGATCGCAGCAAGAAATTTTTTAGCAGTTGGGCAAAACCATGTGCACTGCAGGGGAGGCAAATATAACATGTGCAGAGAGAGTTAGATTTGGGTGGGTTATTTTGTTTCTGTGCAGGGTAAATACTGGCTGCTTTATTTTTAAACTGCAATTTAGATTGCAGATTGAACACACCACACCCAAATCTATCTCTTTCTGCACGTTATATTTGCCTCCCCTGCAGTGCACATGGTTTTGCTCAACTGCTAAAAAATTTCCTGCTGCGATCAACTCAGAATTAGGCCCCATGTTTCCGCCAGCCCCGCCATCTTACAACTGCTGTTGGAACAGTATAACTAATACGAGGCACAGTCTACTGGGTATGAGGGGAAGCAGTGGTCTACCTACTCTGGCCAGGCGGGAAATTAGAATGAAATAAAGAACATTACACACGTGAGAGGTCTTGTTACCTTACTTATTGAACCACCCTCATATATGCCATGCCCGGAATCAGTAATCTTGTAGTGAAAATTTCTGCAGCGGGGTATACTGGTATTCCACAGGGAATAACGTTGGGGTGTAGAGTTGGATCTTGAGGCACCAACAGGCTAAAGCTTTGACTGTTCCCAGGATGCACTGCACCGTTTCCTCTATAGCTTCGCCTGCAGGCACTAGAGCTCAGTTTGTAAGTTGGTGCCTGCGGGGCTGCACTAGGCAGCCCTGAAAAGAGCTTTTTTAGAAGACTTCAAGGGCCGTAGAACAAGTACTAGTTGCAGTGTATGTTAGGTTGACATTCTGTGCTGCGGCTCCATCACCTCCCTCAGCGGCGCTGTATACTCCCGCAGCCTGGTTCCCGGGTACTTACAGCGGAGGCACCGGTCATCAGGCACACATCACCGCTGCTGCTCTCCTGGATCACGTGGCCACACTTCAGGGAGGAGGTAAGAGGGTCCCCCAGGTGGGACCCACCAGTAAATCGCGGTCCCGGGAGACGGACCGCGCCGCTGGCGTGGACACTGTACTGTTCAGGGACCCCACTATATCCACCAGGGCAGGGTGCACAGGTCGGATTTACTAAAATCCCTTTTCTCATACGTCCTAGAGGATGCTGGGGATGCTTCAAGAACCATGGGGTATAGACGGGCTCCGCAGGAGACATGGGCACTTTAAGACTTTAAATGGGTGTGAACTGGCTCCTCCCTCTATGCCCCTCCTCCAGACTCCAGTTAGATTCTGTGCCCAGAGAGACTGGTCACACACTGAGGAGCTCTCCTGAATTTCTCAGAAAAATACTTTTGTTAGGTTTATTATTTTCAGGGAGACCTGCTGGCAACAGGCTCCCTGCATCGTGGGACTGAGGGGAGAGAAGCAGACCTACTTCTCTGAGTTCAAAGGCTCTGCTCCTTAGGCTACTGGACACCATTAGCTCCAGAGGGTTCGATCACTTGGTCCGCCTAGCTGCTTGTTCCCGGAGCCGCGCCGTCACCCCCCTCACAGAGCCAGAATATAGAAGCCGGGTGAGTATGAGAAGATCAGAAGATTTCAGTGACGGCAGAAGAAGCGTTTGAGGTACCGCGCAGCGGCCACGCTGCGCGCCATGCTCCCACACATAACACGGCACTGCAGGGTGCAGGGCGCAGGGGGGGTGCCCTGAGCAGCATGAAAACCTCAAACAGCACTGGCATAAGATAAAACAGTGCTAAGGCACTAGTTAAGGAACCCCCGCCAGTATAAATATAAGTTTAAGCAGGACTGAAGCGTGCCATGTAGTGGGCGGGGCTTAGCCCACACAGCTCTGACCAGCGCCATTTTCTCTTTATAGAAGCTGTAGAGGCGCTGGCCCTGACCTCCACACTGCTGTGCAAGTAACAGGGTGCAAAACAGGGGGGGGGGGGGGCACAAGTGATTTGGTGCTAATTGATATATATATATATATATATAAATAATAAAGCGCTAACAGGTCTGGGCAGTCTGTTTACTCGCTTCAGTACCGGGATAGGCGCTGGGTTGTGAGCTGGCAGAACTCCCTCTGTGTCTCTCTAACAGGCTTTGTTGTGGGTCTGTCTCCTATAGCCCCAGTGTGGTTGTGGGTGTCGGTACGTGTGTGTCGACATGTCTGAGGCTAAGTGCTCTTCCCAGGAGGAGGCTGGAGTGGGGACAGAAAAGACTGTGAGAGTGACCGTGTCGGCACCGCCGACGGATGATTGGGTAAATATGTTGAGTGTTTTGAATGCAAATGTGACTCGGTTGTCTAAGAGGTTTGATAAATCTGAGTCTAAGAACCAGACATGAAGAAAATCCATGGAGGATACATTGTCACAAGCTCAGACCCCTTTGGGGTCACAGAAACGTGCTTTTACCCAGATAGCAGATACAGATACCGACACGGACTTTGATTCCAGTGTCGACTATAGTGATGCTAGATTGAATCCAAAACTGGCTAAGAGCATTCAGTATATGATTGTGGCAATAAAAGAAGTGTTACATATAACAAAGGACCCTGCTGTTCCTGATACTAGGGTCTGTATGTATAAAGGAAAGAATCCTGAGGTAACGTTTCCTCCCTCTCATGAACTGAACGCTCTTTTTGAAAGGCTTGGGAAAATCCTGACAAGAAGATACAGGTTCCCAAAAGAATTCCAGTGGCATATCCGTTTCCTTTTGGGGACAGGGAAAAGTGGGAGTCAACCCCCACGGTAGACAAAGCTTTATCGCGTCTATCCAAAAAGGTGACACTTCTGTCTCCTGACACGGCAGCCCTAAAGGATCCTGCGGATCGTAAGCAGGAAAATACACTAAAATTCATTTATGTCACTACGGGTTCGCTACTCAGGCCTGCCGTTGCTTCGGCATCGGTGAGTAGCGCTATTGAAAAGTGGGCAGATAACTTGTCATCTTAGATAGATGCTCTAGACAGGGATAATGTGCTTTTGACTCTGGGTCATATCAGGGACGCTGCAGCATATTTAAAAGAAGCTGTAAGGGATATTGGCATTTTGGGATCAAGGGCCAATGCCATGGCGGTCTCAGCAAGGAGAGCATTGTGGATTCATCAATGGAATGCTGATGCTGACTCTAAGAAGGCGATGGAGTCTTTACCGTTTAACGGTAGTGTCTTGTTTGGTGACGGCCTCACTAATCTGGTATCTACGGCTACCGCGGGTAAGTCGTCATTTTTACCTTATGTTCCTGCACAACAGAAGAAAATGCCCCACTATCAGATGCAGTCCTTTCGGCCCAATAAATGCAAGAAAGGACGAGGGTCCTCCTTCCTTGCTGCGAGAGGAAGAAAAAGGGGAAAAAGGTCACCGGCTGTGGCAAGTTCCCAAGAGCAGAAGTCCTCTCCGGCTTCTACCAAATCCACCGCATGACGCTGGGGCTTCTCTGCGGGAGTCCGCACCAGTGGGGCACGTCTGAGGCTCTTCAGTCAGGTCTGGGTGCACTCGGACCTGGATCCTTGGATATTAGAAATAGTAGACCAAGGGTACAAATTAGAGTTTCAGGACATGCCCCCTCACCGATTTTTCAAATCGGCCTTGCCAGTTTCTCTTCCAGAAAGAGAGGTTGTATGCGCTGCGATACTAAAGCTGTGTCAAAATCAAGTCATTGTCATGGTACCCCCGTCATAACAGGGGGAGGGTTTTTATTCGAGTCTGTTCGTGGTACCAAAGCCGGATGGCTCGGTCAGACCGATTCTGAACCTAAAATCTCTCAATTTCTTTCTAAGAAAAAATTCAAATTCAAGATGGAATCTCTCCGAGCAGTGATCTCCAGTCTGGAGGAGGGCGATTTTATGGTGTCGGTCGACATAAATGATGCCTACTTACACGTTCCCATATATCCTCCACATCAGGCATACCTGAGGTTTGCTGTTCAGGATTGTCATTACCACTTCCAGACATTGCAGTTTGGTCTGTCCACGGCTCCGAGGATTTTCACCAAGGTTATGGAAGAAATGATTGTCGTTCCTGGGTATGATTCTGGATACAGAATTACAGATAGTTTTTCTTCCATTGGAAAAGGTTTTGGAAATACAGAACATGGTAAAACAGATTCTGAAACCGGCAAGAGTGTCGATTCTTCAATGCACTCGGTTGTTGGGGAAGATGGTGGTGGCCTACGAGGCCATTCAGTATGGCAGGTTCCATGCCAGGGTGTTTCAGTGGGACCTGCTGGACAAGTGGTCCGGGTCTCACCTGGACATGCACCGGAAAATATTCCTATCGTCCAGGACCAGGATCTCCCTTCTGTGGTGGCTGCACAGTTCTCACCTTCTGGAGGGACGCAGGTTCGGGATTCAGGATTGGATCCTGGTGACCACAGATGCAAGTCTTTGAGGATGGGGAGCAGTCACACAGGGGAGAAATTTTCAGGGAAAATGGTCAAGCCAGGAAGCTTGTCTGCACATAAACATTCTGGAATTAAGGGCCATTTACAACGGCATTCTGCAAGCGTATCATCTTCTTCGCGGTCTGCCCGTCTTGATTCAGTCAGACAACATAACAGCAGTGGCGTGCATAAACCGCCAGGGCGGAACAAGAAGCAGAGCGGCAATGGCCGAGGCCACGAGAATTCTTTGCTGGGCGGAGAAACATGCAAGCGCTCTGTCAGCGGTCTTCATTCCAGGAGTGGACAACTGGGAAGCAGACTTCCTCAGCAGACACGATCTCCATCCAGGAGAGTGGGGTCTTCATCAAGAGGTCTTTGCAGAAGTGAGAAGTCGTTGGGGAATTCCTCAAATAGACATGATGACGTCCCGCCTCAACAAGATACTTCAGAGATATTGTTCCAGGTCAAAGGACCCTCAAGCGATGGCGGTGGACGCCCTAGTGACACCGTGGGTGTTTCCGTCGGTATATGTGTTCCCTCCACTTCCACTCATTCCAAAGGTGATAAAGTTGATAAGAAGAACAAGGGTTCAGGCGATACTCATTGTTCGAGACTGGCCAAGGAGGGCCTGGTATCCCGATCTTAAGGAATTACTCATAGAAGATCCCTGGCCTCTTCCTCTACGAGAGGACCTGTTGCAACAAGGGCCGTGCGTGTATCAAGACTTACCACGGCTGCGTTTGACGGCATGGCGGTTGAGCGCCAAATCCTAGCCCGGAAGGGTATTCCCAGTGAAGTCATTCCCACACTTCTTCAGGCTAGAAAAGAAGTAACGGCAAAGCAAAGCATTACCACCGTATTTGGAGGAAATATGTGTCTTGGTGTGAATCTAAGAAGGCTCCTACGGAGGAATTTCAACTGGGGCGTTTGTTCCATTTTTTAGCAAGCTGGCGTGGATGCAGGCCTAAAGGTTGGGCTCAATTATAGTACACATTTCGGCCTTATCGATTTTCTTTTAGAAAGAATTGGCCTCCCTTCCAGAAGTTCAGACCTTCGTGAAAGGCGTACTACACATCCAACCTCCCTTTGTGCCCCCAGTGGCGCCATGGGATCTGAATGTGGTGTTGCAGTTCCTGCAATCTCATTGGTTTGAACCTTTGCGTAAGGTTGAGTTAAAGTTCCTTACTTGGAAAGTAGGCATGTTGTTGGCCTTGGCTTCGGCAAGACGGGTATCTGAATTGGTGGCTTTGTCTCACAAAAGCCCCTATTTAATCTTCCATGCTGATAGGGCAGAGTTGAGAACTTGTCAGCAATTTTTGCCAAAGGTGGTTTCATCGTTTCACGTAAACCAGCCTATTGTGGTGCCGGTGGCTACTGACGCTTTGGCGGAATCGAAGTCTCTCGATGTGGTCAGAGCTTTGAAAATCTATGTCGTCAGAATGGCTCAAATTAGGAAAACAGGCTCTGTTTGTCCTGTGGGCTCCCAACAAGCAGACTATTGCACGTTGGATCTGTAATATGATTCAGCAGGCTCACTGTACGGCAGGGTTGCCGTTACCTAAATCTGTGAAGGCCCATTCTACCAGAAAGGTGGGCCCATCCTGGGCGACTGCCCGAGGGGTCTCGGCATTACAGCTTTGCCGAGCGGCTACTTGGTCGGGATCAAACACCTTTGCAAAGTTTTACAAGTTTGATACCCTGGCTGAGGAGGACCTCTTGTTTGGTCAATCGGTGCTGCAGAGTCATCCGCACTCCCTCGCCCGTTCTAGAGCTTTGGTATAAACCCCATGGTTCTTGAAGCATTCTCTAGGACGTATGAGAAAATAGGATTTTAATACCTACCGGTAAATCCTTTTCTCTTAGTCCGTAGAGGATGCTGGGCGCCCGTCCCAGTGCGGGCTGTATCTGCAGTTTGGTTGTAGTTACGCTCATGTTGAATTAAGTACAGTCAGTCTGTGACTGATATTGGTCATGCGTTGCATGCGTTGTTGTTGAATGCCATGTTGTACGGCGTGTTTTGAGGTGTGAGCTGGTATGTATCTCACCTTAGTTTAAAAACGTTAAATAAATACTTTTCCTCAAAATGTCCGTCTCCCTGGGCACAGTTCCTATAACTGGAGTCTGGAGGAGGGGCATAGAGGGAGAAGCCAGTTCACACCCATTTAAAGTCTTAAAGTGCCCATGTCTCCTGCGGATCCCGTCTATACCCCATGGTTCTTGAAGCATCCCCAGCATCCTCTATGGACTAAGAGAAAAGGATTTACCGGTAGGTATTAAAATCCTATTTGTTATAGGCTCCATAGTACCCGACAGTGAAGTCCAACAGAGGGGATAAGGCGCTGACCTGTAGCCCCTCCCCCAGCTCCAGGCGCCATCTACAGCAGGTGTTCCCGCCCTGGAGCTGCATCTCTCTCTCTCCCTCATTCCCTGCCATTTCACATAGCTGCACTGATCCTGGGACTGCTGCCTCATCAGCGCTGTGCATTTACAGGACACTTAAGTATCCTACTTGTCATTTAGACAGCGCTGGTTACGAACAAGTGCATAACTATATGAATATTTAGTACAAGTATTCTGTGATATACATCCGGTGTTTACTGTGCATTGTTATATCTGTATACATTCATATCTCTATGTAGTATTACTAGTCAAGTGCAGTCTTATTGTTTTATATGTAATAATTTCTGCATTGTACCTGTGACTGTGTGTGCCTATAGCTGCTGTGTGGATTCTATTCTGTGTATCACACATATTGCTATCACTACATTCTGTACCCTGGGGAACTAAGTGCATCAGGGTCTCATATTCCATATATTGTTCCACAGGATACACTGTTTTGTATCTTTCACTGTGTGTTTCAGTCACCTCATACTGCTTAAATCCTCTGTTTCTGCTCTGCATTTGTGGTCACATAACACAGGGGTTTTTTGTCAGGTATTGTGTCTGGCTATATTGTACTGTTGGTCCCTTTGGCTACATTCCCAAAAATGTCTGCTACACAGGGTGGGAAATCCGCAGACGCTCCTGCATCATGCAGTGCTGGCGCCATGGATTTACCTGAGGAAACTATTTCAGCTGAGAGTTCAGTTACTGGGTGCCCTGCACCGTCTAGTCAGTCTGCAGCACCTGTGGCAAATCAAGACCCACCTTGGGCTGCATTTTTAAATATGCTGACTATGCTTGTAACACAACTTACACCCCCTGTGGGACCTCCTGTGCCATTACAGCCACATATTGTCCCTGTAGGTTAATCCACCATGGGCGGATACTCTGTCAACCCAGTTACAGCAACTAAATCAGTCCTTGGTTAAACACAAACCTAACCCTCGCCCTACTGGGACCAAAGGGTCCTCTAAGCGGGCCATTTCTTCGTCACAATCCACTAACATTTCGGATGATTCTTCCGATGAGGATGGGGATTATACCGATCCTTCAGATTCTGATACAGTTGTCTCTGATGAGGAATCTACAACTCAGCCTCAGGCTATCAATCTGATCCTCCAGATTGAGGATGAGATTGAACCTCCTGCTATGTCTAAGAAACCTGATAAGTTTAAACGTCAGAAGGTTGCTAATGTAGTTTTACCTCATTCTGACCTCTTAATTGACACACGCCAGGAATCCTGGTCATGTCCAGGAAATAAATTTTCCCTATCTAAAAGGATGTTGGCTTGTTATCCTATCCCTGCAAAGTTGAGTAACAAGTGGGAAACTCCACCGCCGGTGGACTCTCATGTGGTGTCTTCTACTCTGCCTGTCACCACTGTCACTTCACTGAAGGAACCGACGGATAAGCGTGTGGAGGAATGCCTGAAGTCTTGCTACACACTTACCGGTGCTGTACATAGACCCACTATAGCAGCCTCTTGGGCTGCAAAAGCTATTGAAGCATGGGTGCAGGCAATTGAGGATGAGCTACCTCTGAATTTCTCTGACGTCCTAAGTGGATGCTGGGGACTCCGTCAGGACCATGGGGAATAGCGGCTCCGCAGGAGACAGGGCACAAAAGTAAAAGCTTTAGGATCAGGTGGTGTGCACTGGCTCCTCCCCCTATGACCCTCCTCCAAGCCTCAGTTAGGTTTTTGTGCCCGGCCGAGAAGGGTGCAATCTAGGTGGCTCTCCTAAAGAGCTGCTTAGAGTAAAAGTTTTGTTAGGTTTTTTATTTTCAGTGAGTCCTGCTGGCAACAGGCTCACTGCAACGAGGGACTTAGGGGAGAAGAAGTGAACTCACCTGCGTGCAGGATGGATTGGCTTCTTAGGCTACTGGACACTAGCTCCAGAGGGACGATCACAGGTACAGCCTGGATGGGTCACCGGAGCCGCGCCGCCGACCCCCTTGCAGATGCTGAAGAGAGAAGAGGTCCAGAAATCGGCGGCTGAAGACTTCCCAGTCTTCTTAAGGTAGCGCACAGCACGGCAGCTGTGCGCCATTGCTCTCAGCACACTTCACACCAACGGTCACTGAGGGTGCAGGGCGCTGGGGGGGGCGCCCTGGGCAGCAATGAAAGTACCTATGCTGGCTAAAAATACATCACATATAGCCTCTGGGGCTATATGGATGTATTTAACCCCTGCCAGGTTGTCAGAAAAACGGGAGAAGAAGCCCGCCGAAAAGGGGGCGGGGCCTATTCTCCTCAGCACACAGCGCCATTTTCCTACACAGCTCCGCTGCTAGGAAGGCTCCCAGGCTCTCCCCTGCACTGCACTACAGAAACAGAGTTAAAACAGAGAGGGGGGGCACTTATTTGGCGATATTATTATATACAGGTTGAGTATCCCTTATCCAAAATGCTTGGGACCAGAAGTATTTTGGATATCGGATTTTTCTGTATTTTGGAATAATTGCATACCATAATGAGATATCATGGTGATGGGACCCAAGTCTAAGCACAGAATGTATTTATGTTTCATATACACCTTATACACGCAGCCTGAAGGTCATTTTAGCCAATATTTTTTATAACTTTGTGCATTAAACAAAGTGTGTGTACATTCACACAATTCATTTATGTTTCTTATACACCTTATACACACAGCCTGAAGGTCATTTAATACAATATTTTTAATAACTTTGTGTATTAAACAAGGTTTGTGTACACTGAGCCATCAAAAAACAAAGGTTTCACTATCTCACTCTCACTCAAAAAAGTCCGTATTTCGGAATATTCCGTATTTCGGATATTTGGATATGGGATACTCAACCTGTATTAAGATGCTATAAGGGAAAACACTTATATAAGGTTGTCCCTGTATAATTATAGCGTTTTGGTGTGTGCTGGCAAACTCTCCCTCTGTCTCCCCAAAGGGCTAGTGGGGTCCTGTCCTCTATCAGAGCATTCCCTGTGTGTGTGCTGTGTGTCGGTACGTGTGTGTCGACATGTATGAGGACGATGTTGGTGAGGAGGCGGAGCAATTGCCTGTAATGGTGATGTCACTCTCTAGGGAGTCGACACCGGAATGGATGGCTTATTTAGGGAATTACGTGATAATGTCAACACGCTGCAAGGTCGGTTGACGACATGAGACGGCCGGCAAACCAATTAGTACCTGTCCAGGCGTCTCAAACACCGTCAGGGGCTTTAAAACGCCCATTTACCTCAGTCGGTCGACACAGACACGGACACTGACTCCAGTGTCGACGGTGAAGAAACAAACGTATTTTCCATTAGGGCCACACGTTACATGTTAACATGTTAAGGGCAATGAAGGAGGTGTTACATATTTCTGATACTACAAGTACCACAAAAAAGGGTATTATGTGGGGTGTGAAAAAACTACCTGTAGTTTTTCCTGAATCAGATAAATTAAATGAAGTGTGTGATGATGCGTGGGTTTCCCCCGATAGAAAATTATTGGCGTTATACCCTTTCCCGCCAGAAGTTAGGGCGCGTTGGGAAACACCCCTTAGGGTGGATAAGGTGCTCACACGCTTATCAAAACAAGTGGCGTTACCGTCTCCAGATACGGCCGCCCTCAAGGAGCCAGCTGATAGGAGGCTGGAAAATATCCTAAAAAGTTATACACACATACTGGTGTTATACTGCGACCAGCGATCGCCTCAGCCTGGATGTGCAGCGCTGGGGTGGCTTGGTCGGATTCCCTGACTGAAAATATTGATACCCTTGACAGGGACAGTATTTTATTGACTATAGAGCATTTAAAGGATGCATTTCTATATATGCGAGATGCACAGAGGGATATTTGCACTCTGGCATCAAGAGTAAGTGCGATGTCCATATCTGCCAGAAGATGTTTATGGACACGACAGTGGTCAGGTGATGCAGATTCCAAACGGCACATGGAAGTATTGCCGTATAAAGGGGAGGAGTTATTTGGGGTTGGTCCATCGGACCTGGTGGCCACGGCAACAGCTGGAAAATCCACCTTTTTTACCCCAAGTCACATCTCAGCAGAAAAAGACACTGTCTTTTCAGCCTCAGTCCTTTCGTCCCCATAAGGGCAAGCGGGCAAAAGGCCAGTCATATCTGCCCATGGGTAGAGGAAAGGGAAGAAGACTGCAGCAGGCAGCCCCTTCGCAGGAACAGAAGCCCTCCACCGCTTCTGCCAAGTCCTCAGCATGACGCTGGGGCCGTACAAGCGGACTCAGGTGCGGTGGGGGGTCGTCTCAAGAGTTTCAGCGCGCAGTGGGCTCACTCGCAAGTGGACCCCTGGATCCTACAAGTAGTATCCCAGGGGTACAGATTGGAAATTCGAGACGTCTCCCCCTCGCAGGTTCCTGAAGTCTGCTTTACCAACGTCTCCCTCCGACAGGGAGGCAGTATTGGAAACAATTCACAAGCTGTATTCCCAGCAGGTGATAATCAAAGTACCCCTCCTACAACAAGGAAAGGGGTATTATTCCACACTATATTGTGGTACTGAAGCCAGACGGCTCGGTGAGACCTATTCTAAATCTGAAATTTTTGAACACTTACATACAAAGGTTCAAATCAAGATGGAGTCACTCAGAGCAGTGATAGCGAACCAGGAAGAAGGGGACTATATGGTGTCCCTGGACATCAAGGATGCTTACCTCCATGTCCCAATTTGCCCTTCTCACCAAGGGTACCTCAGGTTTGTGGTACAGAACTGTCACTATCAGTTTCAGACGCTGCCGTTTGGATTGTCCACGGCACCCCGGGTCTTTACCAAGGTAATGGCCGAAATGATGATTCGTCTTCAAAGAAAAGGCGTCTTAATTATCCCTTACTTGGACGATCTCCTGATAAGGGCAAGGTCCAGAGAACAGTTGGAGGTCGGAGTAGCACTATCTCAAGTAGTTCTACGACAGCACGGGTGGATTCTAAATATTCCAAAATCGCAGCTGTTTCCGACGACACGTCTGCTGTTCCTAGGGATGATTCTGGACACAGTCCAGAAAAAGGTGTTTCTCCCGGAGGAGAAAGCCAGGGAGTTATCCGAGCTAGTCAGAAACCTCCTAAAACCAGGCCAAGTGTCAGTGCATCAATGCACAAGAGTCCTGGGAAAAATGGTGGCTTCTTACGAAGCGATTCCATTCGGCAGATTTCACGCAAGAATTTTTCAGTGGGATCTGCTGGACGAATGGTCCGGATCGCATCTTCAGATGCATCAGCGGATAATCCTGTCTCCAAGGACAAGGCTGTCTCTTCTGTGGTGGCTGCAGAGTGCTTATCTACTAGAGGGCAGCACATTCGGCATTCAGGACTGGGTTCTGGTGACCACGGATGCCAGCCTGAGAGGCTGGGGAGCAGTCACACAGGGAAGAAATTTCCAAGGAGTGTGGTCAAGTCTGGAGACTTCTCTCCACATAAATATACTGGAGCTAAGGGCAATTTACAATGCTCTGAGCCTAGTAAGACCTCTGCTTCAAAGTCAACCGGTGCTGATCCAGTCGGACAACATCACGGCAGTCGCCCACGTAAACAGACAGGGCGGCACAAGAAGCAGGAGGGCAATGGCAGCAAGGATTCTTCGCTGAGCGAAAAATCATGTGATAACACTGTCAGCGGTGTTCATTCCGGGAGTGGACAACTGGGAAGCAGACTTCCTCAGCAGGAACGACCTCCACCCGGGAGAGTGGGGACTTCATCTGGAAGTCTTCCACATGATTGTGAACCGTTGGGAAAGACCAAAGGTGGACATGATGGCGTCCCGTCTGAACAAAAAACTGGACAGGTATTGCGCCAGGTCAAGAGACCCTCAGGCAATAGCTGGGACGCTCTGGTAACACCGTGGGCGTACCAGTCGGTGTATGTGTTCCCTCCTCTGCCTCTCATACCCAAGGTACTGAGAATTATAAGACGGAGAGGAGTAAGAACTATACTCGTGGCTCCGGATTGACCAAGAAGGACTTGGTACCCGGAACTTCAAGAGATATTAAGAAGGGACTTGCTTCAGCAAGGATCATGTCTGTTCCAAGACTTACCGCGGCTGCGTTTGACGGCATGGCGGTTGAACGCCTGATCCTAAGGGAAAAAGGCATTCCGGAAGAGGTCATCCCTACCCTGGTCAGAGCCAGGAAGGAGGTGACCGCACAACATTATCACCGCATTTGGCGAAAATATGTTGCATGGTGTGAGGCCAGGAAGGCCCCCACGGAGGAATTTCAACTCGGTCGATTCCTGCATTTCCTACAAACAGGAGTGTCTATGGGCCTCAAATTGGGGTCCATTAAGGTTCAAATTTCGGCCCTGTCGATTTTCTTCCAGAAAGAATTGGCTTCAGTTCCTGAAGTCCAGAAGTTTGTCAAGGGAGTACTGCATATACAACCCCCTTTTGTGCCTCCAGTGGCACTGTGGGATCTCAACGTAGTTCTGGGATTCCTCAAATCACATTGGTTTAAACCGCTCAAATCTGTGGATTTGAAATATCTCACATGGAAAGTGACCATGCTGTTGGCCCTGGCCTCGACCAGGCGAGTGTCAGAATTGGCGGCTTTGTCTCACAAAAGCCCATATCTGATTGTCCATTCGGACAGGGCAGAGCTGCGGACTCGTCCCCAGTTTCTCCCTAAGGTGGTGTCAGCGTTTCACCTGAACCAGCTTATTGTGGTACCTGCGGCTACTAGGGACTTGGAGGACTCCAAGTTGCTAGATGTTGTCAGGGCCCTGAAAATATAGGTTTCCAGGACGGCTGGAGTCAGGAAAACTGACTTGCTGTTATCCTGTATGCACCCAACAAACTGGGTGCTCTTGCTTCTAAGCAGACGATTGCTAGTTGGATGTGTTGTACAATTCAGCTTGCACATTCTGTGGCAGGCCTGCCACAGCCAAAATATGTAAATGCCCATTCCACAAGGAAGGTGGGCTCATCTTGGGCGGCTGCCCGAGGGGTCTCGGCTTTACAACTTTGCCGAGCTGCTACTTGGTCAGGGGCAAACACGTTTCAAAAATTCTACAAATTTGATACCCTGGCTGAGGAGGACCTGGAGTTCTCTCATTCGGTGCTGCAGAGTCATCCGCACTCTCCCGCCCGTTTGGGAGCTTTGGTATAATCCCCATGGTCCTGACGGAGTCCCCAGCATCCACTTAGGACGTCAGAGAAAATAAGAATTTACTTACCGATAATTTTATTTCTCGTAGTCCGTAGTGGATGCTGGGCGCCCATCCCAAGTGCGGATTGTCTGCAATACTTGTACATAGTTATTGTTACAAAAATCGGGTTATTATTGTTGTGAGCCATCTTTTCAGAGGCTCCGCTGTTATCATGCTGTTAACTGGGTTCAGATCACAGGTTGTACAGTGTGATTGGTGTGGCTGGTATGAGTCTTACCCGGGATTCAAAATCCTTCCTTATTGTGTAGCTCGTCCGGGCACAGTATCCTAACTGAGGCTTGGAGGAGGGTCATAGGGGGAGGAGCCAGTGCACACCACCTGATCCTAAAGCTTTTACTTTTGTGCCCTGTCTCCTGCGGAGCCGCTATTCCCCATGGTCCTGACGGAGTCCCCAGCATCCACTACGGACTACGAGAAATAGAATTATCGGTAAGTAAATTCTTATTTTTTCTGACACTGCCAGACAGTATCTGTCATATATTACTACAGCCTCTCACTATATTCAGGAGGCAGCCTCTAATGCCGGTGTAATGGCGGCCAAGGCGTCTACTACGTCTGTCCTGGCTCACCGGATTTTGTGGTTAAGGTCCTGGAAAGTGGACCTGGACTCCAAAAAGACCTTGGAGGTGCTCCCTTTTAAGGTGGACATACTGTTTGGGGAGGATCTGAACAAGATCGTGACTGATTTGGCAACAGCCAAGACTGCATTTCTCCAAAGTACTAATCTCTCTGCTCCGAAGGCTAAGAGTACCACTTTTCGTTCATTTTGACCTCCAGGTAAAGCAAAGGGTCAAGCGTATCCGAGACAGGCTCGTACTTCCAAATCCACCAAGCCCAAGTCTAAGCAATCTTGGGCCGCCCATCAGCCTGCTTCCAAAAAGGATAAGCCTGCAGTACGACGGGTGGGAGGCCGACTTCTGCAGTTCGCCGAGATCTGGTTAAGGACCACTTCAGATGCTTGGGTGCGGGAAGTTGTCTCTCACGGGTACGCAATCTCTTTCAAAAGATGGCACCATCAAAAGTTCTGCTCGACTGTTATCCCTTCGGATCCGCTGAAAGCACAAACTTTACACTTGGTTGTACATTCTCTCCTAGATACTGGAGTGATTGTGCCGGTACCTCTGTCTCAAAGTGGCAGGGGTTACTATTCGACCCTGTTTCTAGTCCCGAAACCCAATGGGTCCTCTCGGCCTATACTCAACCTCAAATCTTTGAACAAATTTGTGAGGGTATCCAAATTCCGTATGGAAACTCTGCACTCTATTGTATTGGCTATGGAGCCCAAGGACTATATGGTATCCCTGGACATAAAGGATGCTTACCTGCACATACCTATTGCCATGTCGCATCAACAATATCTGCGGTTTGCTATTGGCAACCTACATTATAAATTCCAATCATTGCCTTTCTGAATGACCATGGCTACTCGGATCTTCACCAAGGTCATGGCTCTTCTCCGCCGTCAGGGTGTCAGGATCATGCTGTATCTGGACGACTTGCTGATGCTTGCGTACGCCCCGGAGGTTCTCCTCAGTCATCTGGAACTGACGGTCCAATTCCTACAAGCCCACGGGTGGCTCATCAACTGGAAGAAGTCCTCGCTGGTTCCTACTCAAAGCATGGTGCACCTGGGGGCATTGCTGGACACACACAACCAAAGACTGTTTCTTCTCTCCAGAGAAAGTCCTGAAACTTCAAGACAGGATCAGATACTTCCTCTCTCGCCGGAGAGTGTCTATACACTCGGCAATGCAAGTACTAGGCCTCATGGTGTCGGCATTCGACATGGTATAGTTCGCTCAATTTCATTCCCGCCCTCTGCAACGATTAATCCTGTCCAAGTGGAATGGCCTGCCCCACCAGATCAGGTCTCAAATGATCTCCTTGACTCCGGAGGTTCGTCTGTCACTAAGCTTGTGGCTACAGAAACAACAGTTGAGCAGGGGCTGTCCCTTCTGGATCTCCAACTGGGTCCTTCTCACAACGGATGCCAGTCTGCGGGGTTGGGGCGCGGTGTTGGAGCAACACTCTCTTCAGGGTCGGTGGACCAGGGAGGAATCTCTCCTCCCGATAAACATTCTGGAATTGCGGGCAGTGTTCAATGCGTTGACTCTGGCCCTGCCTCTGGTACAGAACAGGCCTGTTCAAGTACAATCAGACAATGCCACCATGGTGGCGTACATAAATCATCAAGGCGGCACTCGAAGCCGCATGGCAATGATGCAAGTGTCAAAAATCCTCCAATGGGCAGAACGCCATCTGCCAGCCAAATCGGCAGTGTTCATTCCGGGAGTCCTCAACTGGGAAGCGGACGTCCTCAGTCGTCAGGACATGCACGCCGGAGAGTGGAGTCTTCATCCTGAAGAATTTCAATTCATAGTGGACAAGTGGGGCCTACCAGATGTAGACCTGATGGCATCTCGACACAATCCCAAGGTTCTGGTCTTCAGAACAAGGACAGGGGATCCTCAAGCAGCGTTCGTGGACGCACTAGCAATTCCATGGAACTTCTGCTTCCATACGTGTTCCCTCCAGTGTCACTCCTGCCCAGGGTCATACGGAAGTTCAAGAAAGAAGGAGGAATACTACTTCTAGTTGCTCCAGCGTGGCCCAGATGGCATTGGTTCTTAGACCTACAGGGTCTCTCGATAGAGCGTCCTCTTCTACTTCCTCAACGCCCAGACCTCCTCGTTCAGGGCCCTTGTGTCTACCCGGACCTGGCCAGACTGGCTTTGACGGCATGGCTCTTAAAACATCACTCCTGAGAGCAAAAGGATTCTCTGAGGCGGTCATTCAAACTATGTTGAAAGCCTGTAAACCAGCTTCGGCTCGGATTTATTACAGAGTCTGGAATTCTTACTTCACTTATTGTGCAGCTAAGAATTATGATGCGTATACTTTCAAAGCTTCCAGACTTTTGGATTTTCTCCAGCAAGGCCTAGACTTGGGCCTTCGTCTGGCCTCCCTCAAGGTTCATATATCTGCCTTGTCGGTGTGGTTTCAGAGAAAAATTGCGTCCCTCCCTTTCATTCAGGGTGTTCTACGAATTCAGCCTCCCTGTGTCCCTCCTGTGGCTCCATGGGATCTGTCTGTCGTCTTGAATGCCTTACAAGAGTCTCCATTTGAACCTCTTGAATCTGTGGACCTTAAATGCCTTACACTTAAGGTGTTATTTCTATTGGCTATTGCTTCTGCTAGGAGGGTGTCGGACTTAGGCGCTTTGTCCTGTCGTCCACCCTTTCTGATTTTTCGAACTCGCCCTGGTTATTTGCCTAAGGTGGTATCACTTTAACCAGGAGATTGTGGTTCCGGCCTTCACCTCTTCTGGTCTCTACTCCAAAGAAAAATCTTTGGAGGTGGTACGAGCTCTCCATATTTATGTGGAAAGAACTGCCTCCCATCAGGAGGTCTGATTACCTTTTTGAAATTTTTGGTTTTCACAAACGTGGCTGGCCTGCGAATAAGCAGACCTTAGCCAGATGGATTAAAATGGTGATTTCACAAGCTTATGCACAGGCTGGGCTACCAGCACCTGCTGCTATTAAGGCCTATTCTACTCGGTCAGGTTGGACCTTCTTGGGCAAAACAATTGTGCAAGGCGGCTAACGTGGTCCTCTGTGACCACCCTTCATCAGGTTTTATGCCTTCCTTTGGACGCCGGGTACTTGTGCCCGCTACAGTGTGTCCCCTCCCTTGAGGAACTGCTTTAGGACATCCCCGATGTTATTCCCTGTGGAATACCAGTGTACCCCTCTGCAGGAAAGGAGATTTATGGTAGACTTACCATTGTTAAATCTCTTTCTGCGAGGTACACTTGATTCCACAGGGCGCCCACTCTGACGCACTTAGCTTCTTTGGGTTTGTATGGCATTAGCCGCTGGTACCTTCTCTTGTCGTGAGAATGTGGTTCTATGTGGCTAACATCTACCGTCTCTATTTTACCTGCTACTGCATTAGACTGGTTAACGAAACTGAGCTCCAGTGCCTGGAGGCGGGGCTATAGAGGAGGCAGTGCAGTGCATCCTGGGAACAAAGCTTTAGCCTGTTGGTGCCTCAGATCAAGATCCAACTCTACACCCCGATATTATTCCCTGTGTAATCCTGTGTACCTTGCAGAAAGTGATATAACTATGGTAAGTCTACCATAAATCTTCTTTTCAGACATAAATTTATGTAGCGAAAATAACAGGTTTTATTGTTACACTTGATGACTTTTGCTCTTATAAGAGCAGCTGTGGAACTTTTATTTCTGCTCCTCTTTTTACATATTTAGTGGAACGGTATTGTTAATATATTGTAGCTTGCAGTTTCAAGAGCAGTTGTATACTGTAGGCTGCTTAAGGTGGGTAAACACTGAGCAATCTAGTATATCGACTTTATTGTGAGCCCATCAGCGGGTGTGTACCCTCTATATGCATGTCCTACTGCACATCCGATGGCCGATACATCTACATATATATTGTCGCATCTGGCTGTGTACTCTTTCTGGTGGGACCGACGGTGACTGACATCTCAAATGGGCGTCCATATGTGACATCAGGCACAACACATCGGGCGGACGAATGGTAAATGTGTATGCACTTACTAATCGTCAGGTCGGCGGATCGGCCGAAAGATGATCCGTCGGCCAGTTGTGTACCCAGCTTTATGCTGTGGCCGAAACTGCAGCCACTCTATGGTGGTAGCTTACAACAGTATCAGCCTTCTGAAGTTCAGTGTTGCTTACTGCTGGAAATGTGAGCACCAGCTGTCTGTGTTTAATTCAGTGATTCTATATTGCCTGTGCCTGTGATTGGATAGAGGAATAGGTGGTGTGGTGTAGACAATGGGGTGTGTGCAATAAATGATACCCCTTCAGACATAAACAAAAACCTGTGAATTTGACGGGGCTTGGCGAGTCGATACAGGTCCTGCTGATGTCTGAAAGGGACAGACCCAAGTTGACAGTCCCGGGTCCACAACCCTGGATTTGAAACCTTGGTCAGTGCATCGGCTTATGTGTGAAAGGTATTTCCTGGGTCTATATAACACGAGTCATGCCTAAAAGGTGTTCATTTGTGGCCACAGTAGCACTTACACATTACATAATCTCCAAGCGTCCACTACTAGACGGAAGACCAAGGGTAATGGATCCAGGATATTCCATAGTCATCGCTTTAAGTACTGAAGCCACGCCTTCATCCCATGTTCCGCGTCCAGGGTCTGAGCAGGGGTTTATATCTGAAAGTGGTACTGTATAACTTATTTTGTCCACTGTGGGACTTCGTCAGGGATGAGATGCTTATAGTACAGTATAGTAAGCTGATTTTTCTGTGTTTTTTTTAATCCTTTTAGGTTATAATGGCAAACATTGCACTAAAATATGAAAGCAAATGTTTAAAACGCAAGAAAGAGATGGAGGTGAGTATCTTTTGCTAAATAATGTTATTTACTGTAAGTTTCGAGTTAATGATAGTTAAAAATGCGACAACCACAACCTTTTTGTTTAATAGACACAGTAGATGTGGAAATAAAGGCCCTCATTCCGAGTTGTTCGCTCGGTATTTTTCATCGCATCGCAGTGAAAATCCGCTTAGTACGCATGCGCAATGTTCGCACTGCGACTGCGCCAAGTAACTTTACTATGAAGAAAGTATTTTTACTCACGGCTTTTTCTTCGCTCCGGCGAACGTAATGTGATTGACAGGAAATGGGTGTTACTGGGCGGAAACACGGCGTTTCAGGGGCGTGTGGCTGAAAACGCTACCGTTTCCGGAAAAAACGCAGGAGTGGCCGGAGAAACGGTGGGAGTGCCTGGGCGAACGCTGGGTGTGTTTGTGACGTCAACCAGGAACGACAAGCACTGAAATGATCGCACAGGCAGAGTAAGTCTGGAGCTACTCTGAAACTGCTAAGTAGTTAGTAATCGCAATATTGCGAATACATCGGTCGCAATTTTAAGAAGCTAAGATTCACTCCCAGTAGGCGGCGGCTTAGCGTGTGTAACTCTGCTAAATTCGCCTTGCGACCGATCAACTCGGAATGAGGGCCAAAGTTATAATAAAAAAATGCATTTTAACTTATTGCCTTGCCTTAGTGTAGTTATATGCACTGTTCCTACCATTCCTCACTGCAGACGGTACTCAGTAGCTACAGCTGCTACAATGACGCAATTTTGGTAACTTTCAAATGCGTTTTTTTGGCCTCAGTGCAACGTGAGATACCTGGGGCGAGTGAGCCGCCAGGTCCCATGCAACTCTATTAGCGACAGCGTTGGGCGTCTCTTATGCAAATAATGTGTTTTAGTCATAACGCGATGTGACTAGGATGCACCAAAAGACTCTGCTGATTTATTTCATCTGTGTGACTGAATCTGTATATGAATGAGAGTCTGTAAACAGAGCACAATGAACTTGTATTGGAAAAAGCTGCATCTGCTACTTTGTAGCGCTTCATATAGAGATTTAGAGACTAAGTTGCACACAAGTATACAAGTGTCGCATATTAAACTAATCAGCACAGTCCATTGGTGCATCCCTGCAGCATCGTGTTGCAACTAAGATGCATTTTTGGCAAAAAAGCTACCCAACATTAGCAGAAGTATGTTGGGACCTGGCGCACCGAGAGGGGCTGTTTGGCGCCACTGCGGCAATGATGTATGAGGACACATCTGTAAACATCTTCAGTATCAGTACAATTTTATTTAAGCCTTGTCTTGAGCTGATTTCAGTGTAACCAAGAGCAGTGACAAGATGAGATCCCAAATGCTGATCCTGGTATCTTATTACGCAGAACTGATGTATATTTTCCCGTACTACCTACTTAGCACTTTGGTTGCACAATTTTTTTTAAATTAACATACGTATAAATGCTTATATACTCCTGAGGGGTTTTGAAATTCCGGAAATAAAAATAATAATTTAATAAATGAGCCACATAATGAAAATGAATAAAAAAAGCTGTAATGGCTCCACCTTGTGGTTTCTTTATTTAGGTTACTGCTATCAACAATTTTCTATAAGTTAATAGAGCCATATAGGGCCCGATTCAGACCTGATCGCTGTTGTGCGAATTCGCAAGGCAGACGATTCTCAATCGACTGCGCATGCAGACGGATCTTAGTGCGCACGCGCGAGGCCAAACTGCGAAAAAATCCAGCTTCGGTTTTGATCGCTAGGCGTGCGCAAGTTGATTGATAGGAAGCCGGCGTTTGGGGGTGGTAACTGCCCGTTTTCTGGGAGTGTCAGGAAAAACACAGGCGTGCCCAAGCATTTTCATGAAGAGTGTGTGACGTCAGCTCCGGCCCAGATCAGCCTGATTCTATCGCACTGTAGGAGTAGGTCCTGGGCTACGCACAGACTGCACACGCTGGAAAAATAACTCGATGGTGAGTGAGTTGCGAACAGATTTTGTAGCTGACCAGCGTTTGCAGAGATTTTCACAAGGCGTACGCAGACTTGCACAGGGTGGGTATTCACTCTGTCTGGGTGGCGACTATCTGATCGCAAACCTCTGCAAATTCGCAGAGGAGTGATCAGGTCCGAATTAGGCCCATAGTGTTATAGCAGTAGGGGATCCAGAGAGAAAGATGCAGAGTTGAATGCATGTCAGCATTAAGTGCTCCCAAACTACAGTATGTACAGCACTAAGGGGGTCATTCCGAGTTGTTCGCTCGCTAGCTGCTTTTAGCAGCCGTGCAAATGCTAAGCCGCCGCCCTCTGGGAGTGTATCTTAGCTTAGCAGAAGTGCGAACGAAAGGATCGCAGCACGGCTACAAAAAAAAGATTGTGCAGTTTCTGAGCAGCTCCAGACCTACTCCTAGCTTGCGATCACTTCAGACTGTTTAGTTCCTGTTTTGACGTCACGAACACGCCCTGCGTTCGTACAGCCACGCCTGCGTTACCCAAGGCACGCCTGCGTTTGTATCTGACATACCTGCGTTTTTACACACACTCCCCGAAAACGGTCAGTTACCTCCCAGAAACACACACTTCCTGTCAATCACTCTGGCCAGCAGTGCGACTGAAAAGCGTCGCTAGACCTTGTGTGAAACTGCATCGGCTGTTGTGAAAGTACATCATGCGTGCGCATTGCAGCGCATACGCATGCACAGAAATGCTGCTTTTTTTACCTAATTGCTGCGCTGCGACCGAAAATAGCTAGCGAACAACTCGGAAAAACCCCCTAAATGTGTAATTTATCCAAATGCAGAGTTATATACATCTCTGTGGCTGGACTAGTATGCATGGTTTTATAGCTTTCATCATATTCGCTGCGCATACACACCAGCCCTATATGAGGTTGCATCTGAAAATAGGTGTAATTGTACTCTGCATAGCCCGCAATTCCTTCGACATACCCTCAATAAATGTTGCCTAGATGTGAGCTCCGCATCACCATTCAGTTACTGTACAGACAATCTCCAGATATGTATCTGTGTTCACTCAGCTCCTGAGCCTACACAAAGCAAAAACATACAGGCATGTGTATAGGAGGGAGGTAGCACATGTATATGCAGTGAAATACTGAATGGGGCTTAACCCGTAACTGCAGTTCCCAGGCAGTGGATTGGCGAATAAGAAAGCACCATAGTAGACAGAATGGAGGAGCTCATTTATTCTCACAGAGGTCAACAAAGATTTTACAGTGTTAGTAGACATTGACAGCAAGGTAAGGCTGTTTTAAATAATTTTGTTACGAATTGTGGTGCGATGACTTGTGTCTCACCACAATTGCCCACATTTCTGTGGGATCAGCTCCCTTCAAGAGAGAGGAAACAAGACCTGCACATTATGCACCTGCATTAGTAATTTGGAACTCCGGGCTATCTGAATTGCACAGCTCCAATTGGAAAAATAGAAGCCCGGGTTACTGCAGCAGGGTACATTGGGTTCCACAGGAAAATATCGGGGTGTAAAGTGGATCTTGATCCAGAGGCACCAACAGGCTAAAGCTTTAGGCTGTCCTAGGATGGATTTGGACCTCCTCTATAATCTCCGCCTCCAGGCACTGGAGCTCAGTTTCGAGTTGGTGCCTGCAGCAGCAGGTCGCTTAACAGGGGGGCTGCGCTGGGCAGCCTTGAAAAGCTTTCTAAGAAGACTTAAAGAGCTACAGTGCTGATATGTCAGTGTGACATTTAGTGCTGCGGCTCCACCACCTCCCAAGTAGCGTCACATACTCCCGCGGCCTTTCCCAGGTACTTGCGGCGGAGACTCTCCGGCTTTAAGAGGGTTCCCCAGGCAGGACCCGCCATTAAATCACGTTCCTGTTGCGGTCTAGGGAGATGGACCACGACGCTGGCATGGACACTGTCACCGAGCAGGGACCCCACTAGACCGCCAGGGCATAGGAGTACAGGTCAGGTGTACTAACGCCCATTTTAATAAGACTCCGTAGTACCGGTGGTGAGGACTAGCATAGGGGAGCCGCACTTGACCTGTAGCCCCTTCCCCAGCCCAGGGAGCCATCTACTTCAGATTTTCCCGCCCTGGAGCTAGGTCATACTCTCCCTCACTGCCTGACTGAGACGCTGAGGCGCCATCTTCTAAGCATAGCTGAGGCTGGTCTCTGGGACTGCAGCGCAAGGTCTCCCTTGTAAAGCCGCCTGTATACAGCACTGTGAATTTACAAACACTTGAGTATTTTACATGTCTTTATAGAGACAGCGTTAGTTAAGAAAGAGTGTACCTATTACAGGATATAGTGGGGGTAATTCTGAGTTGATCGCAGCAGGAACTTTGTTAGCAGTTGGGCAAAACCATGTGCACTGCAGGGGAGGCAGATATAACATGTGCAGAGAGAGTTAGATTTGGGTGGGGTGTGTTTAATCTGCAATCTAAATTGCAGTGTAAAAATAAAGCAGCCAGTATTTACCCTGCACAGAAACAAAATAACCCACCCAAATCTAACTCTCTCTGCACATGTTATATCTGCCTCCCCTGCAGTGCACATGGTTTTGCCCAACTGCTAACAAAATTCCTGCTGCGATCAACTCAGAATTACCCCCAGTGTTCGAGTATTCTGATATATACCTCCTGTCTAGGATTGCGCTGTGTTATATAAATATTTGTACTTATACTAGTCCAGTGCAGTTTTATTGTCATAATAATTATCTGCATTTTCTGTGACTGTGTGTGCCTGTATCTGCTGTGTGGTTTCACTTTCAGTGTTTCCCAGATATATCTATCACTATGCTCTGTACCCCAAGGGACTAGGTGCGTCTGGGTCATATATATAGTGCGTCACAGTATTTACCCATTACGTGTATTCTATTGTGTACTCAGTCACATAATACTGGATTTATTCGCAGATTTTGGGCACTGTGTATTCAGTCACATACTAACGGATTTATTTGTAGGTATTGTACTCTGTCTGGCGTTACTGTACTCTGTTGTTGCATTTGTGTACAATGTCTAACAAGAAGGGCAGTAAGTCTGTGGACGCTCCTGCATCATACAGAGCATGCGCCATGGATTTACTAGAGGGGGAAGTTTTGTATGATGGTCTGTGTACTGTGTGTCATACATCTCCCAGTCAGTCCGCAGCTCCTGTAACCAATCAGAAGCCACCCTGGGCTGTGTTCACAAACCTACTAGGTACTCTGGTGAAACGCCTTACGGCTCCTATGGGACTAACTGTGCCACAACAGCCACAGATTGTCCCTATGGTTAATCCGCCTTGGGTGGAAAATTTGTCTAACCAGTTGCAGCAATTAAATCATTCCTTGGTCAGACAAAAACCTACTCCAGGTCACTCCCGTGTCTCTGTGTCATCTAAGCAGGCTGCTTCCTCCTCACAATCCACGTATTTCTCAGATGTTTCCTCTGAAGAGGAGGGGGAGCATACTGTCATGTCAGACACTGAATCAGGTGTTCCCGACGAGGATTCTCCATTACAAATTGATGTCCCTGTCCTAGTGGTTGCTATTAAGCAGATCCTACAAATCACTGATGATGAGAATTCCACTACTGTGGCTAAGAAAACTGATATGTTTCAACGGCAGAAGGTGGTTAAAAATCTATTTTTTCCTTCGTCCTAGAGGATGCTGGGGACTCCAAAAGGACCATGGGGTATAGACGGGATCCGCAGGAGACATGGGCACTTTAAGACTTTAAATGGGTGTGAACTGGCTCCTCCCTCTATGCCCCTCCTCCAGACCTCAGTTAGATTCTGTGCCCAGAGGAGACTGGTTGCACACTAGGGGAGCTCTACTGAGTTTCTCTAAAAAAGACTTTTGTTAGGTTTATTATTTTCAGGGAGCACTGCTGGCAACAGGCTCCCTGCTTCGTGGGACTGAGGGGAGTGAAGCAGACCTTCTTCTGTGAGTTCAAAGGCTCTGCTTCTTAGGCTACTGGACACCATTAGCTCCAGAGGGTCTGATCACTTGTTGCTCCTAGCCGCGCCGCCGGAGCCGCGCCGCCGTCCCCCTCACAGAGCCTGAAGAGAGAAGCCGGGTGAGTAGTAGAAGCAAGAAGACTTCGAAGGCGGCAGAAGACTTCAGATCTTCCTGAGGTACCGCACAACGGTCGTGCTGCGCGCCATTGCTCCCTCACACAAGGTTCCGGTATGAATGGTCGACCATGTTATGGTCGACAGTCATTAGGTCGACCACTATTGGTCGACATTGACATGGTCGACATGGACACATGGTCGACACATGAAAATGGTCGACACATGAAAAGGTCGACATGAGTTTTTTAACTTTTTTGGTGTCGTTTTTTGCGTAAAGTGACTGGGAACCCCAATTAGTGCACCGCGTCCCCTCGCATGGCTCCCTTCGCTCGCCATGCTTCGGGCATGGTGCCTTCGCTCCGCTACCGCTTCGCTCGGCACAGATTACCGTTCCAATCGTAGTCCACGTGGATCGTAAAGTATGGAAAAGTTCCCCGAAAGGAAAAAAAGTTAAAAAACGCATGTCGACCTTTTCATGTGTCGACCTTTCATGTGTCGATCATTTTCATGTGTCGACCATGTGTCCATGTCGACCATGTCAATGTCGACCAATAGTGGTCGACCTAATGACTGTCGACCATAACATGGTCGACCATGTGAACGGATACCCTCACACAAGCGGCACTATATGGGTGCAGGGCGCAGGGGGGGCGCCCTGGGCAGCAATAAAACCTCACTTTTGATACTGGCATGACAGTATACATTGCATAGGCAATGTATACAGACCCCCGCCAGTATAAATAAAAGCGGGACCGAAGCGCGCCATGTAGGGGGCGGGGCTTCCTCCTTCAGCTCTAACCAGCGCCATTTTTTCCATAGCTTGCTGCAGAGACGCTGCTCCTGGCCCTTCACTGCTGTACACAAGTAACAGGGTGCACGAAACGAGGGGGGGGCACGAAAATTTGGTGTTGATTACTTGGTATAAAAGCGCTTACAGGTCTGGGGCATTATTTAATTCCTTCAGACCGGTGAGGCGCTGGGTGTGAGTTGGCAAACTCCCTTTCTGTCTCTCTGAAGGACCTTACTGTGGTGTTTGGGGGTGTCGGTACGCGTGTGTCGACATGTCTGAGGTTGAAGGCTCTTCCCAGGAGGAGGCTGGTGTGGGAGCTGAACAGAATGTGGGAGTGACTCCGTCGGCACCGCCGACTGCTGATTGGGTAGATATGTGGAGTGTTTTAAATGCAAGTGTGGCTTTATTGCATAAGAGGTTAGATAAATCTGAGTCTCAGAACCAAGCATGGAGACAATCCATGGGAGATGTTTTGTCACAATCTCAGACCCCCTCAGGGTCACAGAAACGTTCATTTACCCAGATAGCAAACACAGATACCGACACGGATTCCGACTCCAGTGTCGACTATAATGATGCCAAGTTACATCCTAAGGTGGCTAAGAGTATTCAGTACATGGTTGTGGCAATTAAAGATGTGTTACATATCACAGAAGACCCCACTGTCCCTGACACAAGGGTCTGTATGTTTAAGGGAAAGAAACCTGAGGTAATGTTTCCTCCCTCTCATGAACTGAACGCTCTTTTTGAAAAAGCTTGGGAGTCTCCTGACAAGAGACTGCAGATTCCCAGGAGGATTGCTATGGCGTATCCTTTCCCCTCGCAGGATAGGTTACGGTGGGAATCCTCACCCACGGTGGACAAAGCTCTGGCGCGTTTGTCCAAGAAGGTGGCGCTACCGTCCCCTGACACGGCAGCCCTAAAGGATCCTGCGGATCGTAAGCAGGAAACTACCTTAAAATCTATTTATGTTACTACGGGTACGCTGCTTAGGCCAGCCGTGGCATCGGCATGGGTGAGTAGCGCTATTGAAAGGTGGGCAGATAACTTCTCATCTGACATAGACACCCTGAATAGGGATAGCGTGCTTTTGATGCTGGGCCACATCAGGGACGCAGCGATATATCTAAGGGAGGCGGCGAGAGATATTGGCCTCTTGGGATCAAGGGCCAATTCCATGGCAATCTCGGCTAGGAGGGCGTTGTGGACTCATCAATGGAATGGTGATGCTGACTCTAAAAGGCTATGGAGGCTCTGCCCTTCAAAGGTGAAGTTTTGTTTGGTGAGGGCCTCGCGGACCTGGTTTCTACAGCTACCGCGGGTAAGTCTTCTTTTTTGCCTTTTGTCCCTTCACAGCAAAAGAAGACGCCTCAATACCAGATGCAGTCCTTTCTGTCTCATAAATTCAGGAAAGGACGTGGATCTTCCTTCCTCGCGGCCAGAGGTAAGGGAAGAGGAAAAAGTTCGCCGGCTGTGGCAAGCTCCCAGGAGCAGAAGTCCTCCCCGGCTTCTACCAAATCCACCGCATGACGCTGGGGCTCCGCACCGGTGGGGGCACGTCTTCAGCTCTTCGGTCAAGTCTGGGTTAGCTCGGGCCTGGATCCTTGGGTGCTGGAAATTGTGACCCGAGGATACAAACTGGAGTTCCAAGACGTGCCTCCACACCGATTTCTCTAACGTCCTAGTGGATGCTGGGGACTCCGTCAGGACCATGGGGAATAGCGGGCTCCGCAGGAGACAGGGCACATCTAAAAAGCTTTTTAGGTCACATGGTGTGTACTGGCTCCTCCCCCTATGACCCTCCTCCAAGCCTCAGTTAGGTTTTTGTGCCCGTCCGAGAAGGGTGCAAACTGGATGGCTCTCTTAAGGAGCTGTTTAGTAAAGTTTTTTTTTAGGTTTCTAATCAGTGATTCCTGCTGGCGACAGGATCACTGCAACGAGGGACTTAGGGGAGAGACTTGCAACTCACCTGCGTGCAGGAGGATTGAAGTTTTAGGCTACTGGACACTGAGCTCCAGAGGGAGTCGGAACACAGGTCAGCCTGGGGTTCGTCCCGGAGCCGCGCCGCCGATCCCCCTTACAGACGCTGAAGAAAGACGGCGGAACGGAGGTCCGGAAACAGGCGGCAGAAGACTTCACAGTCTTCAGAGAGGTAGCGCACAGCACTGCAGCTGTGCGCCATTGTTGCTACACGGCTCACTGACACGGTCACGGAGGGTGCAGGGCGCTGCTGGGGGCGCCCTGGGCAGCAATATAAATACCTATTTGGCAAATAAATACATCACATATAGCCATTAAGGCTATATGTATGTATTTAACCCAGGCCAGTTTTCCTAATAACCGGGAGAAAAGCCCGCCGTGAAAGGGGCGGAGCTTATTCTCCTCAGCACTCAGCGCCATTTTCCTGACCAGCTCCGCTGGTGAGGAAGGCTCCCACTCTCCCCTGCACTACAGAAACAGGGTTAAAGAGAAGGGGGGCATAAATTGGCGATATAATTATATATTAAGAGCCCATATATAGAAACAACACCTTCTAGGGTTGTTATATACATTATGGCGCTTTTGGTGTGTGCTGGCAAACTCTCCCTCTGTCTCCCCAAAGGGCTAGTGGGTCCTGTCCTCTATCAGAGCATTCCCTGTATGTGTGTGCTGTAGGTCGGTACGTGTGTGTCGACATGTATGAGGAAAATGTTGGTGAGGAGACGGAGAAAATTGCCTGTAATGGTGATGTCACTCTCTAGGGAGTCGACACCAGAATGGATGGCTTACTTATGGAATTACGTGATAATGTCAACACGCTGCAAGCCGGTTGACGACATGAGACAGCCGGCGGACAAATTAGTATCGGTCCAGGCGTCTCAGACACCGTCAGGGGCTTGTAAAAACGCCCAATTACCTCAGTCGGTCGACAGACACTGACACGGACACTGACCCCAGTGTCGACGGTGAAGAAACAAACGTATTTTTCCTTTAGGGCCACAAGTTACATGTTAAGGGCAATGAAGGAGGTGTTACGTATTTCTGATACCACAAGTACCACAAATAAGGGTATTTTGTAGGGTGGGAATAAACTACTTGTAGTTTTGCCTGAATCAGATAAATTAAATGAAGTGTGTGATGATACGTGGGGTTCCTCCGACAGAAAGTTATGGGCGGTATACCCTTTTTCCCGCCAGTAGTAAGGGCGAGTTGGAAAACACACCTTAGGGTGGACAAGGCGCTCACACGCTTATAAAAAACATGGCGTTACCGTTTCCAGATACGGCCGCCCTCAAGGAGCCAGCTGATAGGAAGCTGGAAAATATCATAACAGTATATACACACATACTGGTGTTATACTACGACCAGCAATCGCCTCAGCCTGGATGTGCAGCGCTGAGGGGGCTTGGTCGGATTTCCTGACTGAAAATTTTGATACCCTTGACAGGGACAGGATTTTATTGTCTATAGAGCATTTTAAGGATGCATTTCTATATATGTGTGATGCACAGAGGCATATTTGCATTCTGGCATCAAGAGTAAATGTGATGTACATATCTGCCAGACGAAGACACGACAGTGGTCAGGTGAGGCAGATTCCAGACGGCATATGGGAGTATTGCCGTATAAAGGGGCGGTCCATTGGACCTGGTGGCCATGGCAACAGCTGAAAAATCCACCTTTTGTTACCCCGAGTCACATATTGGCAGAAAAGGACACAGTCTTTTCAGTCTCAGTCCTTTCGTCCCCATACGGGCAGGCGGGCGAAGGCCAGTCATATCTGCCCAGGGGGAGAGGAAAGGGAAGAAGACTGCAGCAAGCAGCTCATTCCCAGGAACAGAAGCTCCTCACGGCTTCTGCCAAGTCCGCAGCATAACGCTGGGGCCGTACAAGCGGACTCAGGTGCGGTAGGGGGTCATCTCAAGAGTTTCAGCAACACTCGCAAGGGAACTCCGGGATCCTACATGTAATATCCCAGGTGTACATTGGAAATTCGAGACGTCTCCCCCTCACACAATTCACAGGCTGTATTCCCAGCAGGTGATAATCAAAGTACCCTTCTTACAACAAGGAAGGGGGTAGTATTCCACACTATATTGTGGTACTGAAGCCAACCGGCTCGGTGAGATCTGAAATATTTGAACACTTACATACAAGCGTTCAAATCAAGATGGAGTCACTCGGAGCAGTGATAGCGAACCAGGAAGAAGGGGACGATATGATGTCACTGGATATCAGGGACGTTTACCTACAGGTCCAAATTTGCCCTTCTCACCAAGGGTACTTCAGGTTCCTGGTACAGAACTGTCACTATCAGTTCAGACGCTGCCGTTTGGATTGTCCACGGCGCCCCGGGTCTTTACCAAGGTAATGGCCGGAATGATGATTTTTCTTAAAAGAAACATGGACGCTTTCCTGATAAGGGCAAGGTCCAGAGAACAGTTGGAGGTCGGAGTAGCACTATCTTAAGTAGTTCTACGACAGCACGAGTGGATTCTAAATATTCCAAAATCGCAGCTTTTTCCGACGACACGTCTACTGTTCCTAGGGAAGATTCTGGACACAGTCCAGAAAAACGTGTTTCTCCCAGTGGAGAAAACCAGGGAGTTATCCGAGCTAATCGGGATCCTCCTAAAACCAGGAAAAGTGTCAGTGCATCATTGCACAAGAGTCCTGGTAAAAATGGTGGCTTATTACGAAGCAATTCCATTCGGCAGATTTCCCGCAAGAACTCTTCAGTGGGATCTGCTGGACAAATGGTCCGGATCGCATCCTCAGATGCATCAGCGGATAACCCTATATCCAAGGAAAAGGGTGTCTCTCCTGTGGTGATTACAGAGTGCTCATCTTCTAGAGGGCCGCAGATTCGGCATTCAGGATTGGATGCCGGTGACCACGGAGGCCAGCCTGAGAGGCTGGGGAACAGTCACACAGGGAAAAAATTTCCAGGGAAGTGTGATTAAGTCTGGAGAATTCTCTCCGCATAAATAAGCTTAGAGCAAATTTATAATGCTCTAAACTTAGCTAGACCTCTGCTTCAAGGTCAGCCGGTATTGATCCAGTGGGATAACATCACGGCAGTCGCCCACGTAAACAGAAGGGCGGCACAAGAAGCAGGAGGGCAGTGAAAACTGCAAGGATTTTTCGCTAGGCGGAAAATCATGTGATAGCACTGTCAGCAGTGTTCTTTCCGGGAGTGGACGACTGGGAAGCAGACTTCCTCAGCAGGCATGACCTCCACCCGGGAGAGTGGAAACTTCATAGGGAAGTTTTTCAACATGATTGTGGACCGTTGGCAAAGACCAAAGGTGGACATGATGGCGTCCCGCCCGAACAAAAAACGGGACAGGTATTCCGCCAGGTCATGAGACCTTCAGGCGATAGCTGTGGATGTTCTGGTAACACCGTGGGTGTACCAGTCTGTGTATGTGTTCCCTCCTCTGTTTCTCATAACCAGGGTATTGAGAATTATAAGACATAGAGGAGTATGAACTATACTAGTGGCTCCGGATTGGCCAAGAGGGACTTGGTACCCGGAACTTCAAGAAATGCTCACAGAGGACTAAGGGCCTGGGGAGCTAAGAAGGGACTTGATTCAGCAAGTACCATGTCTATTCCAAGACTTACCGCGGCTGCGTTTGACGGCATGGCGGTTGAATGCCGGATCCTGAGGGGAAAAGGCATTCCATAAGAGGTCATACCTACCCTGGTCAAAGCCAGGAAGGAGGTGACCGCACAACGTCATCACCACATGTGGTGAAAATAGGTTGCGTGGGTGAGGCCAGGAAGGCTCCACGACGGAAATTCAACTAGGTCGATTTCTACACTTCCTGAAAACAGGAGTGTTTTGGACCTCAAATTGGGGTTCATTAACATTTAAATTTCGGCCCGGTAGATTTTCTTCCAGAAAGAATTGACTTCAGTTCCTGAAGTCCAGATTGTAAAGGATGTATTGCATATACAGCTTTTTTGTGCCCCTAGGGGCACCGTGAGATCTCAACATAGTGTTGGGATTTCTTAAAATCATATTGGTTTGAACCGCTCAAATCTGTGGATTTGAAATATCTCACATGGAAAGTGACCATGCTGTTGACAAATATCTCACATGGGAAGTGACCATGTTGTTAGCCCTGGCCTCGGCCAGGCGATTGTCAGAATGGGCGGCTTTGTCTTACAAAAGCCCATATTAAAATTTTCCATTTGAACAGGACAGAACTGGGACTCGTCTCCAGTTTCTTCATAAAGGGGTGTCAGCGTTTTCACCTGAAACAACCTCTTGTGGTGCCTGCGGCTACTAGGGACTTGGAGGACTCCAAGTTACTAGACGTGGTCAGGGCCCTAAAAATATATATATATATATATATATATATATATATAGTTAGGACGGCTGGAGTCAGAAAGTCTGACTTGCTGTTTATACTGTATACACCCAACAAGCTGGGTGCTCATGCTTCTAAGCAGTCTATTGCACGCTGGATTTGTAGTACAATTCAGCTTGCACATTCTGTGGCAGGCCTGCCACAGACGAAATATGTAGATGCCCATTCCACAAGGAAGGTGGGCTCATCCTGGGCGGCTGCCCGAGGAGTCTCGGCATTACAACTTTGCCGAGCAGCTACGTGGTCAGGGGAGAACACGTTTGTAAAATTTTACAAATTTTGATACTCTGGCTAAGGAGGACCTGGAGTTCTCTCATTCGGTGCTGCAGAGTCATCCGCACTCTCCCGCCCGTTTGGGAGCTTTGGTATAATCCCCATGGTCCTGACGGAGTCCCCAGCATCCACTAGGACGTTAGAGAAAATAAGAATTTACTTACCGATAATTCTATTTCTCGTAGTCCGTAGTGGATGCTGGGCGCCCATCCCAAGTGCGGATTGTCTGCAATGCTTGTACATAGTTATTGTTACAAAAAATCGGGTTATTACTATTGTTGTGAGCCATCTTTTCGGAGGCTACTTCGTTTTGTTATCATACTGTTAACTGGGTTCAGATCACAAGTTGTACGGTGTGATTGGTGTAGCTGGTATGAGTCTTACCCGGGATTCAAGATCCTTCCTTATTGTGTACGCTCGTCCGGGCACAGTACCTAACTGAGGCTTGGAGGAGGGTCATAGGGGGAGGAGCCAGTACACACCATGTGACCTAAAAAGCTTTTTAGATGTGCCCTGTCTCCTGCGGAGCCCGCTATTCCCCATGGTCCTGACGGAGTCCCCAGCATCCACTACGGACTACGAGAAATAGAATTATCGGTAAGTAAATTCTTATTTTTTCAAATCGGCCTTACCAGTTTCTCATCCAGAGAGAGAGGTAGTGTGTGCTGCAATACAAAAGCTATGTCAACAGCAAGTCATTGTCACGGTTCCCCCGTTACAACAGAGGAAAGGGTTTTATTCAACCCTGTTCGTGGTCCCGAAGCCGGATGGCTCGGTCAGACCGATTCTGAACTTAAAATCCCTCAACCTGTATTTAAAAAGATTCAAATTCAAGATGGAATCTCTCCGAGCTGTGATCTCCAGTCTGGAGGGGGGGGATTTTATGGTGTCAGTCGACATAAAGGATGCATACCTACATGTCCCCATATATCCTCCTCATCAGGCGTTCCTGAGGTTCGCTGTTCAGGATTGTCACTACCAATTTCAGACGTTGCCGTTTGGTCTTTCCACGGCCCCGAGGATTTTCACCAAAGTAATGGCGGAAATGATGGTGCTGCTGCACAAGCAAGGGGTCACAATTATCCCATACTTGGACGATCTCCTGATGAAGGCGAGATCAAGGGAGCAGTTACTAAAAAGCGTTGCGCTCTCCCTGAAGGTGCTGCAACAACATGGATGGCTCCTAAATTTACCAAAGTCGCAGTTGATTCCAACTACTCGGCTGTCGTTTTTGGGCATAATTCTGGACACGGAACTGCAGAGGATCTTTCTCTCGTTGGAAAAGGTCAGGAACTCCAGAACATGGTCAGGGAACTTCTGAAACCGCCAAGAGTGTCGATTCATCACTGCACTCGAGTGCTGGGGAAAATGGTGGCGGCCTACGAGGCCATTCAGTTTGGCAGATTCCATGCAAGAACTTTTCAGTGGGACCTGCTGGACAAGTGGTCCGGGTCCTATCTGCACGTGCACCGGAAGATAAGCCTGTCCCCCAGGGCCAGGGTTTCTCTCCTGTGGTGGCTCCAAAGTTCTCACCTTCTAGAGATCCAGGATTGGGTTCGGGATCCAGGATTGGGTTCTGGTGACTACGGACGCGAGTCTCCGAGGTTGGGGAGCAGTCACACAGGGACAAAATTTCCAGGGAAAATAGTCAAGCCAGGAAGCTTGTCTGCACATAAACGTACTGGAGTTCAGGGCCATCTACAATGGCCTTCGGCAAGCGGACCATCTTCTTCGCGACCTGCCCTGATTCAGTCGGACAACATTACAGCCGTGGCGCACATAAACCGCCAGGGCGGAACAAAGAGCAGAGCGGTGATGGCGGAGGCCACCAAGATTCTTTGCTGGGCGGAAAAACATGCAAGCGCTCTGTCAGCGGTCTTCATTCCAGGAGTGGACAACTAGGACGAAGGAGAAAATAGGATTTTAATACCTACCGGTAAATCTTTTTCTCTTAGTCCGTAGAGGATGCTGGGATCTGTAGTAATTGTAAATAGTTATTGCTTATGTTACACAAAGGTTGTGTTTTGGTAAAGGTCAGCCTGTTGCTGGTCTCTTTGGTTCACGCTGTTAACTGGTTTTAGTTAAATGCCATGTTGTACGGTGTGTTGTGGTATGAGCTGGTATGTATCTCACCCTTAGTTTAACAAAATCTTTTTCCTCGAAATGTCCGTCTCCTCTGGGCGCAGTTCCTATAACTGAGGTCTGGAGGAGGGGCATAGAGGGAGGAGCCAGTTCACACCCATTTAAAGTCTTAAAGTGCCCATGTCTCCTGCGGATCCCGTCTATACCCCATGGTCCTTTTGGAGTCCCCAGCATCCTCTACGGACTAAGAGAAAAGGATTTACCGGTAGGTATTAAAATCCTATTATCCCATTCTGACCATTTGGTGAACATCAGGCATGAACCCTGGTCTAATCCAGGGAAGAAATTTCCTCTGTCTAAACGGGCCTTGGCTCGCTATCTTCTCCCTGCAGAGTTATGTAACAAGTGGGAAAATTCACCGCAGTGGATTCTCATGTCACCCACCAAGTGGTGTCGTCTACTCTGCCTGTCACTACTGTCACTTCACTGAAGGAACCAACAGATAAGCGTGTGGAGGGATGCCTGAAATCTATTTTCTCCCTACAGGTGCTGTACTTAGACCCACTATTGCAGCCTCTTGGCCTGCAAAAGGTATTGAAGCATGGGTTCAGGCATTAGAGGAAGAGCTTTCCAGACAATACCTGTCTCACATTACCACCGTCGCCTATTACATTCAGGAGGAGTCCTCTGAGGTGGGTGTGTTGGCAGCCAAGGCGTCGACTACGTCTGTCCTGGCTCGCCGTATTCTGTGGTTGAGGTCGTGGAAGGTGGACCTAGACTCCAAAAGGACCTTGGAGGTACTCCCCTTTAAGGGGGACATTTTGTTTGGGGAAGACCTTAATAAAATTGTGTCTGTGTTAGCAACTGCCTAAGACTGCTTTTCTCCCAAATACTAATCCTTCTGTACAGAAGGCAAAAGGTACCACTTTTCATTCCTTTCGGCCTCAATTGGAAAAATAGAAGCCCGGGTTTTCCAGCTCACGCAGAGCCGGCAGTAAGTCAGTAGAAGGAGAGGAGTTTAAAACTCCCATACACCCACTACACAGGGCACTAATGCCTGTTAGAGGCCAGCGAGTAGGCTATAGTTTTATAGTGCTAGGACCCTTAAATGTGGCTGCAGGTCGTTGCAGCAGAATACTGTTGAGTATGGGGAGTGCTAAGACATTTACTTTTCATTTGTTCACTTTAATGGGGTGATTCTGACCTGATCGCTAGCAGGCTACTGCTGCGATCAGGTAGTCACCGCCTACAGGGGAGGGGGGAGTTGCTGTGCAGGGCTGCGAACCGCTGTGCAGAGAGCTTCACAAACAAAAGTTTGTGCAGTTTCTACACAGCTCAGGACTTACTCACCCGCTATGATGATCTTGTCTGGAGCTGACGTCAGGATCCCTCCCTGGAGACGGCTGGACATGCGTGTGTTCGCTCAGACACGCCTTCAAAATGATGAGTAAACACCCCCGGCCGGCCTCTTCCTGTCAATCTTGTAGCGTTCGCCGCTGCGACCGCTTTCTTCATTCATTTCATCGCTGCTCGGCGACGGCCGTTGCAGGACAGCGACGCGTCTGCGCATTGCCGCGCGAGCGTATGCGCAGTTCTGACCCGTTTGCACGGCTGCTAAAAATTGCAGGGTGCGAACGGGATTGAGTGACCCCCTAAGTTATGTACCTATGTGACCAGGCCCAAGCAGTGTCTGATGCCAGTAAAGACACTGGGGTAAATTTATTAAGATTGGAGTTCTATTTAAGATGGGATGTCACCTACCTATCAGATTCCAGGTATTATGTTCTAGAAGGTGCTAGATACCGTATATACTCGAGTATAAGTCGACCCGAATATAAGCCGAGGCACCTAATTTTACCACAAAAACCTGGGAAAACTTACTGACTCGAGTATAAGCCTAGGGTGGGAAATGCAGCTCTAGCCGTACACAGCCCTCATAATGCCAGATATGCCCTCATACTGCCAGATATGCCCCCACAGTGCCAGATATGCCCTCATGCTGCCAGATATGCCCCACATTGCCAGATATGCCCTCATGCTGCCAGATATGCCCCACAATGCCAGATGTGCCAGATATGCCCCACAGTGCCAGCTATGCCCTCATGCTTCCAGATATGCCCCACAGTGCCAGATATGCCCTCATGCTGCCAGAGTTGCCCCACAGTGCCAGATGTGCCAGATATGCCCCACAGTGCCAGATATGCCCTCATACTGCCAGATATGCCCCACAATGCCAGATGTGCCAGATATGCCCCACAGTGCCAGATATGCCCTCATGCTTCCAGATATGCTCCACAGTGCCAGATATGCCCTCATGCTGCCAGATATGCCCCACAGTGCCAGATATGCCCCACAGTGCCAGATATGCCCTCATGCTGCCAGATATGCCCCACAATGCCAGATGTGCCAGATAGGCCCCACAGTACCAGATATGCCCTCATGCTTTCAGATATGCCCCACAGTGCCAGATGTGCCAGATATGCCCTCATGCTGCCAGATATGCCCCACAGTGCCAGATGTGCCAGATATGCCCTCATGCTGCCAGATATGCCCCGCAGTGCCAGTTACTTACCCTCCGTCGCTCCCGCGCTGTCTTCTGATGGAGGGACACGGAGGACACAGCGCGCGGCTCTCCTGTGTCCCTCCTGCGTCTCCGGCGGCAGCGGCGTGTGTGTGTTAAAGGAAGTGCCGGTGTTAAAGGAAGTGCCGGTGTGTTAAAGGAAGCTGCCGCCGGAGACACAGGAGAGCCGCGCGCTGTGCCCTCCGTGTCCCTCCTAAATACTGATTCGAGTATAAGCCGAAGTGGCTTTTTCAGCACAAAAAAAAGTGTTGAAAAAGTCGGCTTATACTCGAGTTTATACGGTAAATGAGAAGTAAAATCTGATTGGTTGATATGGGCAACATCCCATCTTAAATAGAACTCCCATCTTAGCAAATTTACCCCTCTGTTTTACTGGAAGACCTGCCTATGGGTCCTATTTAAAGTACCCGTTTTACAGAATTAATTCCTCAAAACTTGAAATATAAAAATGTACCCCATATAAATAGGATATCACCGCATTTTAGGGATTAAGGGCCTAATTCAGACCTGATCGCTCCTCTGCGATTTTGCAAAGGGTTGTGATCAGATAGCCACCACCCACAGAGAGTGAAAACCCGCCCCATGCAAATGTGCGAATGCATGTGTACGCCATGAGAAAACTTCGCCAGACAGTGAACATCTGCAAATCTGTTTGCAGCTCACCATCGAATAATTTTTCCAGTCTGTGCAGTCTGTGCGTAGCCCAGGACTTTTTTCCTATAGTGCGATACAAATAGGTTGACTGGTCCGGAGCTGACATCATACACCCTCCCTGAAAACGCTTGGGAACGCCTGCCTTTTTCCTGACACTGCAAAAATTCAAGATAAATCCAAAGTGCGCAGTTAATGCTAACAAAGGGCAGCCGTCACATAAAACTAAGGAAACACCACATCCCTCAGTAAATATCAAAAGAAAAAGATTGGTATATGTGCATAGGCGCCCTTGTAGCAAAGATGAACAAAACACAAAGGTGTTTATATAAAACACAAATTTATTAAAACGATTGTCACATACAACATATAGATTGCACTGATCCCAAAAATTTCTCACTCTCTTAGTGATTTGCGGTGGGCAGATGGCTTTTTCAACAAAAAGCAATCAAATCCCGGTGGAGTTGGTAGAGCACCACCGCAAAAAACTTTTTTCTTTTAGGAGGCTGAGTAGGGAATCCAGCAGTGCATCACATAAGGGTATCCATGTCTTCCAAACGACGCGTTTCGGAGAAACTCTCCTTTTTTAAGCTTGGATGACATGGATCTTCAACAGCCAAATATTTATACCCTTACTAATTAGTGCAATAAGCCAATTAAGCTACTCTGACTTCCGGGTTCCCCAACCGGAAGTGACACGTGCGTTTCATTTTCAACTTCCGGTTGCGTTTCATCAAAAATGACCTCTATAGCTGTACATTATAAAACATCATAACCAGCATAATATAGGCTGTCCCGGGTATTCAGTCTATTGAAATATACAGTTATGCCAGAGTTAGCATGAAACGTGCACTCAAAGATAAAAAGCGGGTATTAACTTCCGCTTTCGGAATCCGGAAATGATGCGTGCGTTCCACCGGTGCGTTCCATCTAGCGGCCATTTTGTAACATATCTGTTGTTATTCATTCCGCCCACCAGGAAGTACAGCATGCGTTCCACCATAAAAATCCTTACGATGATGATCTTATTTCAAATAATACAGTTTTTACTTCAAAACTTGACATTAATTATATCCATGGAGAAAATCACTTTACCATTGATGGGATTTTCTGATGCCATATCTCCTCACCCTATCTTAGCCGTACTTTATATTCCGGGCCAGTCCATCCCTAATACCGGGAGATAGGCATCCCAAAGTGTGAATACGTATCTTTACTCCAATATTGATCTCGAGAAGAGAGGAGAGAGAAATAATATAATTAGCTCTTAAATAAATAGGATATAGAAAACCTTAAAGGATGCAATAAAAGATCAAAATTAAAAATAATTTACTATTCTAAAAACCATTTTAACTCAAAATCAGCATTGTGTCCTTCGGGTTGTAAAGTGTTCAGGTTAAAAATCCACCTCATTTCGCTCTGTGCAAGTTTCTTTTCTAAAATTCCAATTCCCTCTTATTAATTGGATGCCAAGAAACCTTTTAATTCCTCTTTCACATTTATTATGGACCAGAGAAAAATGTTCAGATAATGGATGAGTACTAAGACCCTTCTTGATGTTATAAATATGTTCTGCAGTTCTTGTTTTCAAACACCTAGTGGTCTTGCCTACATAGTATTTACCACAATTACATTCTATAAGGTAAATAACATTGCGCGAATGACAAGTAGTACATTATTTTATTGTATATTTTTTCCCTTGTATCTCAAACTCTGTGGTTTTTCTTTCTATTCCATTTCTTGTGGTAGATTTACACATAAGACATGTTCCACATCGATGGAATCCAATACTCCGTTCACTAACCACCTTTTCGTTTTTTAATGCACTTTGTACTAAGATATTCTTAAGAGAGGGTGCTTTTTTGTAGATAAACCTAGGTTGATCAGGTATGATAACACATAAAATGGGATCATCTTTTAAAATTCTCCAATTTTTTCTTATAATGGCCTCCACTTTTTTATGATGGGCCCCATATTTAGTAATATAGGCCCATTCATACTGAGTATCCTTTTCTATCAGTTTAGATTTTTCTTTAAGGAGTTCTTTTCTTTCTATGGTTTGGACTTTTTGTTTTGCAGTTTCCAGTAAGTGTTCTGAATAACCTTTTTGTTGGAAACGTGTAATCATTTAATTCGTTTGTTCATGTAAAGTGTTTTCACTCGTGCAGTTTCTTTTTAGCCTTTTTAGTTGACCCAACGGAATATTCTCCAACCATCTTTTATAATGTTGACTTGATATCTCAATATATGAGTTGGAGTCCGTGGGTTTCCTGTGTGTCTTGGTGCAAATATGTCCATCTTCTATATATATCACCAAGTCTAAAAAGGCTAAAAATTCTGTACTCTTGTTAAAAGTCAGTTCAATATTAAAATAATTTTGATTCAAATTTTCGCAGAACATGTCGAGGGACTCTTCTCCTCACTGCCATATAAAGAACACATTGTCTATGAACCGCCACCAGCATACCAGGTTTGCCCCCAGGGTGGGAGAGTGAATAGTATTCATCTCCCAATAAGACATGAATAAATTAGCATAACTAGGGGCAAACCTGGTGCCCATGGTGGTTCCCCTAATTGGAAGGTAATAAAACCTGTTAAAATAAAAATAATTGTTTTTTAAGATAAAATCTATAGGCTCTAAAATAAATTCTGCGGTGGCAGGCGGCTACTCGCCATGTTTTGGGTCGCAGCAACGATCCGGACATGCTACGAGCGTCGCCGGCCTGCCCTGTGACCGCCTCTGCCTGTCAATCAGGCAGAGGCAATCGCACCAGTGAGATGCTTTCACATCTCACTGTGTGCGCATGTGCAGTGCAGCCGCTGCGCTTGCGCACAACACAATGAGCTTCAGGCTGCGATCGCTTCCGTTGCAGCGATCAGCTCTGAATAATGCCGTTTAACAAGTGTTGTTTTTTTCTTGGCATTTTTCATAAAAAAAGACTGTAATAAATGCTCTGAGCTGAAGTGCTGCAAATAGCACTCACATTAACCCTTCAACCTCTTGAAGGGTTAATGGCCCTGATCCCCGCTGACAGAACTGAGTTCAAGAGGGACCTATTTGCAAGCCCCACCAAGGCGAGCGTACAGTCCACCTCTAACGCCGCCACCCCTAACAGAGCCAGAAGAATGAAAAGTGGTGAGTAGTGAGCCGGCGCCCCGGCTAGCGGGGCGCCGGCCATTATGGCGGCATGAGGGTACAGAGACACACGGCTTCTAAACGGAGTGGAATGCGTCTCCGGACACAGTACACAGCTGCGTCCCCGTACACTGTACACAGTACCCATACTGGCACAACAGTCTTAAAACGGTTGTCGAAGTTGGAAAATATTACAGTACACACATCACGGACAAACTCCACACAGATGGCCTCCGTGCGCATACTTGTTCTGCCGTGCGTGCGCATATTCGCAAGTTGCGTATGAACGCTCACGCGGTCCTGCGTATTAGCTCGTGGTATGAGTAATTACGGTAGCATTTGTATTCGCATGAAAAAGCCACAAAGACATATCTCATATTTAATCCACATAGTGCACAATGTACACATAGCCGACACGCACCACACCAGCAAGTTATACTTGTTTAAAAGGTACAACAACAAAGGGATTCACCTTTACAAGATATGAGGGGACAGCATTAGGTTATGAGGTGGTGTTTGGTATCCAACTGTAGGGTATTTTAAGGGCAACATTCCGGTATTAGTTTGCAGAAGATAGCACGCTCCTGCACATAATTATGCGCAGGAACAGGATATTAATATTATACTGTGTTTTCTGTACTCTGATATTTGGCGGGAACCCAGTGGAGACCAACTGCAAGCACACTTGGACCAGACATAGCCCACCTATTCAAACCAACCTATGACCCCTCCTGTACTGTAAATGACCAGCCCTTTGTCCTATAGATGAAGAGGTTACAGTTTCTATTGTATTGTGTTTTGACCAACTGTATAAAAGCCAAGCTGCCTAGCCGGTCATTCATCTCTCTCTGAAGGTCATCTTGCTAGATTGACTGAGCACCGGACCGTGTGGCGCTGGCGAAACCAAACGTATGTACCGTTGTATTGTAGCCTCTTTTCTGTTATTGTGATTGTATATCTGTTGTAACCCCCTTTCAGCAATTATATGTTGGGTCGGATCACAACATCTTAAATACAATTGGTGTCGTGTCTCTTTATCTGCTAAGGTATTAAGTGTAATTCAGCTACACGTGAAGCTGCATTGTGCTCTCAGCGTGTTGGTGTGTGTGTATGCACTGCGTGTACTTTGTAAGTCTGTTGCGGCATGTGTACGCAAAGTGCGTACACGGTACGGGCCTTTGTACGCTAACTAAGTAAAAAGTACGTAGGTTAAGGTTTGAATACAGCGGCTCGAATTTAAAGTGTATTAAGGTATTGCTTTTAGTCCTGTAAGTAAAACAGCATTTACAATTGGGGGCTCGATACGGTTTTTCACACACTTGCTGGCTTGCAGATCATAGCAGACTTTAATCTATCAGCAAAGCGTGGAGATACATCTTTAAGTAAAACCTTTTCCTGGTTCCTTGGATGTTTTAAAACCCTATTTTGTGCTGTTAGATTGCGTCTGCTCTTTCTAGTCTGTAGAGGTGCTGATAGAACCCGGAGGTAAACAGGAAAAAAGCTATTTAAAAATCTGTGTAATTATTTTTTGGCGCCAAAAGCGTACACAAAGGGTACCGATATTTTGCATACTCTCCCACATATTGTTGCCATAGGTTATTAGTCATTATAGATCTGTGCGAAATTGGATACATAGCTATATAGATAAATTTGAAATAAATGTATTTAAGGGTGCAATTATAAAACACAAAACGCAGTTTCAGGCCTAGTCGTTTTAGGTTTATACAGAACAAGTGTGGGTTGTGTTTGTGAACGATAGTAGCTTTTATCGATCACATTTATAGAGATTGTGTGATTTGTTTTATTGCAGACGCACGTTTGTACACGTGGTCCGGACAAAGTACAGGAGCGCGCACACGGCGTAAAAGGCACGCACGGTCGCGTGTTTATGCAAGGTTACGTAGGAGTATGGACGCTAAGTACAAATCACACAATAGTTTGTTCAATTAAAGACGGGATAGCATACATTTAATACAATAGCACATAACTATCCGATTTCAAAAACAGGATACCTTAAATATTTTGTTTAAAACTGTAAGTACCTCTGGGGTAAAGTAACCAACCTAAGGGAGTGAAATTTTCTGTACAGAAAAGAAAAACAAGGTGTATTTGAGAAATAGGGTGGTGATAATACATACAAGCGCCCCTGCAGGGACTGTGGTGTATTTTACAAAGTCCTTCCTCAAGCAGATTTCAATGTCATGTAACATGGAAAGAAAAGTGCATATACAGGTTGAGTATCCCATATCCAAATATTCCGAAATACGGAATATTCCGAATTACGGACTTTTTTGAGTGAGAGTGAGATAGTGAAACATTTGTTTTTTGATGGATCAATGTACACAAACTTTGTTTAATACACAATGTTATAAAAATATTGTATTAAATGACCTTCAGGCTGTGTGTATAAGGTGTATATGAAACATAAATGAATTGTGTGTATGTACACACACATTGTTTAATGCACAAATTTATGAAAAATATTGGCTAAAATTACTTTCAGGCTGTGTGTATAAGGTGTATATGAAACATAAATGCATTCCGTGCTTAGATTTAGGTCCCATCGCCATGATATCTCTTTATGGTATGCAATTATTCCAAAATACGGAAAAATCCGATATCCAAAATACCGCTGGTCCCAAGCATTTTGGATAAGGGATACTCAACCTGTAGTGATGTACAGTTTAAACACATTTAAAATTTAATGTACAAACACATGACACTTAACATTAAAAAACATATACACAACAGTGTGTAATGAAAGGTAAGGAGTCCCAAGTGCGTAATTACCAGCGGTAGGAAAGAACTGTCTCGCGGCAGTTCTACAAGCATGTGTGTATAAACTCCACGGCAACCGCGGCTGTCATCCCCCCGTCTGGATAGATGGTCTCTCGCACTGGTTCCCCCGCTCTCTGTCCACGGATATAGCAGCCAACGCGTTTCTCCCCTTAGCGGGTCTTTCTCAAGGCATCCGGTGTAGTGAACTCTCCTTCTCTGTCCATTTTTAAATGTACATCTTCCAATCCCAGTGCGGCGGGCGCAGGTGGCTCCTATACATGTAATTTACCTACAAGTCCCGTGAGCCCTCTCCGCGTCCAGCCGTCACTTCCTCCCTCTGTCTTCCGGTATCGCTTATCTCCCCTTCTCCTCTGTGTCCTTCACACTTAGTTCAGCCGGATATGCGTCATGAGTCCGTGTCCATGGTAACCCGGTAAAACATTTTATACTCGGTAGCAGGGTTAATTTCATCCATACCAACGATTCCCTAATGTTTCTACACCCTCTCTCTTTGGATGTCCTCGGGGTGTTGATTTAAATAAACATGGGAAGATAATAAAATATATTGATTAACATTCTGATTCGTAATGTGGTGAAAGATTTTACATTCCCCCAATAAAGTGCTTATTTAGTGCAGTGTCACCACAGTGCAATTTCTTATTATTGTCCCATAAAGGAGGTGATAAGAAAAGACATGTCCCTATCTCCATAATCTACAGGAACCATTTTATCTCAAATTCTGCGTTCAAACCCCCCGGTTGTAAGGTGCCACACTCATAAATTTGTCTCATCTCTGCCTTGGCCAGCTGGGCGGGCAGATCCCTTTGTCTCCAATGTCCCTTAACCCATTGTAATCCTATAAATCTTTTTATTGCAGAGATGGATTTATGGTGGCATTTGGAGAAATGATCCGATAGGGCATGGGTGTTCAAGCCATTCTTTATATTACGTAGGTGCTCGCCTATCCGCACCTTTAGGGGTCTTGAAGTCCTTCCGATGTAATATAACCCGCAAACACATTCTATGGCGTAAACCACATTTTTTGTGTTGCATGTTATAAATTCGGAAACATTAAGTTTCTTTTTATTGATGGTTATTTCAGTGATTTTGTTGGTTCCGTCCCCTTTTATATTGCGACAGCCAAGGCACGTACCGCACCTGAAAAATCCCTTCGATTTAATTGTTGGTAACGATCTTACTGGTGGTAAAGCCCCCCTAACCAAGACATTGCTTAAATTGGGTGCTCTCCTATATATGCACTTGGGTTTATTGGGGAGCTTGTCTCCTACAATGGGATCCCTTTTTAGTATTCCCCAATGTTTTTTCAGTATTTTTTCGACATCCTTATACTGACTGTTAAAGGACGTAATAAACGCCCATTCATAAGGAGTGGGTGACGCAACATTTTTGGCCTTTTTTTGTAAGAGATCTTTTCTGTCAAGTTTCCCCATTTTTACAGTGGTGTCTTTTATTGCACATGGTTTATACCCAGATGCAACAAAGTTTTTTTGCATTTCTTCTGCTTGTTCTTCAAAGACATTGATCTCCGTGCAGTTTCTACGCAAACGGCGTATCTGGCCACACGGTATGGATCCAAGCCAGTCTGGATGGTGACAACTGTTTTGTTGAAGGTATGATCTTGAATCCGTTGGTTTCCGATAGTTCTTTGTCTGTAGTATGCCTTCCTTGGGGTATACTGTGACGTCCAGGAAGTGTATTTCCTCACTGCTCATTTCAAAGGTGAAGGTGATGTTGATAGAGTTTTGATTTAGGTAGTCACAGAACTCTTTCAATGTGTTGGTGTCTCCTCTCCATACAAAAAATACATCATCTATGTACCTAGTCCAGGACACTAGGCTCGCTCCAAAGGGATTGTTGTCCCAGATGTGTTGATCTTCCCACAACCCCATAAAGAGGTTGGCATAACTTGGAGCGAACCTGGTGCCCATGGCGGTACCCACCTTCTGCACATAGAAGGTGTCCCTAAAATGGAAATAATTATTTCTTAGGATAAATTCCACACCTTCTACTATGAATTTCTGTTTCCCTCCTGATAGATCACTTTGCCTTACAGCTTCTGTGATGGCGGTGAGTCCATCCTGGTGATCTATCACCGTATACAGCGACCTCACATCCGCTGTCACCATGATGAAGTCGTCTTCCCATGAGATGGTGGTCAAGAGATTGAGGAAATCAGTGGTATCCTTTAAATGGGACCTGTTGTTACATACCAGGGGCTGTAGATGATAATCCAAATACTCTGATAAATTACAAGTTACAGAATTTATACCCGATACAATCGGCCTCCCTGGTGGTCTTAGTGGGTCTTTATGTATTTTGGGTAAAATGTAGATAATTGGAATGGTAGGTTCCTCATTCAACAAATATCTGTATTCCTTTTCCTCTATGATGTTCTGTTCCAAATATCTTTCTAGAAACACTCGTAATTTGCCCAAAATATCATTTGTGGGGTCCTTCTTCAACTTAGCATAAGTACCTTGATCTTCCACCTGTCTCAACACTTCTTCCTCATACATTTGTTTGCTGAGGACAACCACCCCACCGCCTTTATCGGCGGGCTTAATGACCAAATCTGTATTCTCTTTGAGAGATTTCAACGCTTGTCTCTCTTTCCAAGTTAAATTGAAATTGATTCTCCCATTAGGCAAATCTTTCAGGTCTTGATGGACCAAATCATAGAAGGTATCTATGTGTTTCCCCTTCATATGAGTTGGATAGAAGGTCGGTTTAGGCCTGAATGGGGTGGTTGGTGGCTCTGTGGTTGGTTGAACATTGTCTTCCTTACCCATAAAAAAACGTTTGAGTGTTAACTTCCTAATAAATCTGTTGCACACTCTCTTTTAGACACGCTTGTACATTGCTGCCATGTTTAAACACAGGGATAATAGAAGAGCTATATTTGATAATGCCTTTAAAGAGGAGGGTGACCCCCCCATTGTGGTAGATACCAATTTAGGAGAAGCTATGAGAGAGCTGGAACATACCCTATTGAAAGAAAGCCGCATATGGTGGGAGGTACTCACATTGGAAAAATACCTTAATGACCAGATCATACCAAAAGGTCTGGTCATACAAAAGAACGCCTCTTTTTCATCTGCAAACGAGACTTTTAAACAGGAATGGGATAAGATATTACGTTCCTGTTCCTTTTCACTTATCAATTTAATTATAGAAGATAGGAAGAAAGAATTGAATAAACTAGAAGGGGCTATCACTTCTCAGAAGAACTTGACAGCCCAGTTTGCAGATACAGAGGAATATAAGGGGTTTGAAAATAGGATTGAGGCTAATTTAAAAAGAAATGAAAAGATCCTTATGGAAAGGAAGGTCAAAAAGTACAATAGAGACCGGGGTGTTAGGAGCGAGATAACACAGGGGATCTCCCCAGAGACTCCAAAACACCCGTGTTCCACCAAGGACAACAGGGTTAAGCTGAATAAAAGAAACCAATCAGGATCACGCAACCGAGGAGGGGAGTTTCAAGTCCAAGAAAGGGTGGCAAATCGTGCCAGGGGACAGGAAAGACCACTTCCCCAAAGGGTTAACCATCGGAGGGATGGAAGACAGAGACGCCATACCATTAGGGAAGGTACATCACTACGAGGAGAAGAGAGAGATACACTGGGGAATACTCCACTGAGGCTACCTGGATCCTATTGGGAAAGAAGAAGGGCCGTATTGAAATCCACACGATCCCACCACTCTCCAGTTCAGAATCAGAGAAGTGAAGGGTCGCCTTTTTTAGGGGTGGGCCGTGTCACCAACAAGTACAAATAAAGAGACGGGGTTGCAGAGGGGGAAAACCAAAAAAAAGAGTAAAAAAGAAAAAAACCAGGAGAAGGAGCAAAGGAAAGGAGACAAACAATGAGGAAATTCAGGGATCTATGTGTGAGGAGACTGGTGGCAAAGTGAAAATCTTTAATCTCAGCAACCACACCCTGACCGGAGAGGAACTCTCGGTCTTAGAGAAGGGACTCAAATTTGCCCCCTCAGTCCCCATCAATAGATTTTCCACCTTCATAGATCTTAACAGATTTATTAGGAAGTTAACACTCAAACGTTTTTTTATGGGTAAGGAAGACAATGTTCAACCAACCACAGAGCCACCAACCACCCCATTCAGGCCTAAATCGACCTTCTATCCAACTCATATGAAGGGGAAACACATAGATACCTTCTATGATTTGGTCCATCAAGACCTGAAAGATTTGCCTAATGGGAGAATCAATTTCAATTTAACTTGGAAAGAGAGACAAGCGTTGAAATCTCTCAAAGAGAATACAGATTTGGTCATTAAGCCCGCCGATAAAGGCGGCGGGGTGGTTGTCCTCAGCAAACAAATGTATGAGGAAGAAGTGTTGAGACAGGTGGAAGATCAAGGTACTTATGCTAAGTTGAAGAAGGACCCCACAAATGATATTTTGGGCAAATTACGAGTGTTTCTAGAAAGATATTTGGAACAGAACATCATAGAGGAAAAGGAATACAGATATTTGTTGAATGAGGAACCTACCATTCCAATTATCTACATTTTACCCAAAATACATAAAGACCCACTAAGACCACCAGGGAGGCCGATTGTATCGGGTATAAATTCTGTAACTTGTAATTTATCAGAGTATTTGGATTATCATCTACAGCCCCTGGTATGTAACAACAGGTCCCATTTAAAGGATACCACTGATTTCCTCAATCTCTTGACCACCATCTCATGGGAAGACGACTTCATCATGGTGACAGCGGATGTGAGGTCGCTGTATACGGTGATAGATCACCAGGATGGACTCACCGCCATCACAGAAGCTGTAAGGCAAAGTGATCTATCAGGAGGGAAACAGAAATTCATAGTAGAAGGTGTGGAATTTATCCTAAGAAATAATTATTTCCATTTTAGGGACACCTATGTGCAGAAGGTGGGTACCGCCATGGGCACCAGGTTCGCTCCAAGTTATGCCAACCTCTTTATGGGGTTGTGGGAAGATCAACACATCTGGGACAACAATCCCTTTGGAGCGAGCCTGGTGTCCTGGACTAGGTACATAGATGATGTATTTTTTGTATGGAGAGGAGACACCAACACATTGAAAGAGTTCTGTGACTACCTAAATCAAAACTCTATCAACATCACCTTCACCTTTGAAATGAGCAGTGAGGAAATACACTTCCTGGACATCACAGTATACCCCAAGGAAGGCATACTACAGACAAAGAACTATCGGAAACCAACGGATTCAAGATCATACCTTCAACAAAACAGTTGTCACCATCCAGACTGGCTTGGATCCATACCGTGTGGCCAGATACGCCGTTTGCGTAGAAACTGCACGGAGATCAATGTCTTTGAAGAACAAGCAGAAGAAATGCAAAAAAACTTTGTTGCATCTGGGTATAAACCATGTGCAATAAAAGACACCACTGTAAAAATGGGGAAACTTGACAGAAAAGATCTCTTACAAAAAAAGGCCAAAAATGTTGCGTCACCCACTCCTTATGAATGGGCGTTTATTACGTCCTTTAACAGTCAGTATAAGGATGTCGAAAAAATACTGAAAAAACATTGGGGAATACTAAAAAGGGATCCCATTGTAGGAGACAAGCTCCCCAATAAACCCAAGTGCATATATAGGAGAGCACCCAATTTAAGCAATGTCTTGGTTAGGGGGGCTTTACCACCAGTAAGATCGTTACCAACAATTAAATCGAAGGGATTTTTCAGGTGCGGTACGTGCCTTGGCTGTCGCAATATAAAAGGGGACGGAACCAACAAAATCACTGAAATAACCATCAATAAAAAGAAACTTAATGTTTCCGAATTTATAACATGCAACACAAAAAATGTGGTTTACGCCATAGAATGTGTTTGCGGGTTATATTACATCGGAAGGACTTCAAGACCCCTAAAGGTGCGGATAGGCGAGCACCTACGTAATATAAAGAATGGCTTGAACACCCATGCCCTATCGGATCATTTCTCCAAATGCCACCATAAATCCATCTCTGCAATAAAAAGATTTATAGGATTACAATGGGTTAAGGGACATTGGAGACAAAGGGATCTGCCCGCCCAGCTGGCCAAGGCAGAGATGAGACAAATTTATGAGTGTGGCACCTTACAACCGGGGGGTTTGAACGCAGAATTTGAGATAAAATGGTTCCTGTAGATTATGGAGATAGGGACATGTCTTTTCTTATCACCTCCTTTATGGGACAATAATAAGAAATTGCACTGTGGTGACACTGCACTAAATAAGCACTTTATTGGGGGAATGTAAAATCTTTCACCACATTACGAATCAGAATGTTAATCAATATATTTTATTATCTTCCCATGTTTATTTAAATCAACACCCCGAGGACATCCAAAGAGAGAGGGTGTAGAAACATTAGGGAATCGTTGGTATGGATGAAATTAACCCTGCTACCGAGTATAAAATGTTTTACCGGGTTACCATGGACACGGACTCATGACGCATATCCGGCTGAACTAAGTGTGAAGGACACAGAGGAGAAGGGGAGATAAGCGATACCGGAAGACAGAGGGAGGAAGTGACGGCTGGACGCGGAGAGGGCTCACGGGACTTGTAGGTAAATTACATGTATAGGAGCCACCTGCGCCCGCCGCACTGGGATTGGAAGATGTACATTTAAAAATGGACAGAGAAGGAGAGTTCACTACACCGGATGCCTTGAGAAAGACCCGCTAAGGGGAGAAACGCGTTGGCTGCTATATCCGTGGACAGAGAGCGGGGGAACCAGTGCGAGAGACCATCTATCCAGACGGGGGGATGACAGCCGCGGTTGCCGTGGAGTTTATACACACATGCTTGTAGAACTGCCGCGAGACAGTTCTTTCCTACCGCTGGTAATTACGCACTTGGGACTCCTTACCTTTCATTACACACTGTTGTGTATATGTTTTTTAATGTTAAGTGTCATGTGTTTGTACATTAAATTTTAAATGTGTTTAAACTGTACATCACTATATGCACTTTTCTTTCCATGTTACATGACATTGAAATCTGCTTGAGGAAGGACTTTGTAAAATACACCACAGTCCCTGCAGGGGCGCTTGTATGTATTATCACCACCCTATTTCTGCAGTTTACCTGAGAGTTTCTCTTGGTGGGGGTACTGGAGGGTTACCCCAGTGTGACAAATACATTCTTTAGCCGCCTAGTTTTTGGGGGCGCATTGTACTTACTGTCTATCCTTTGATTTGGTTTTCAAGGTGTATTTGAGTGAGTGAAAGCGGAGTGAGTGGATTTGAACCCCGGAAATCGGGTCCCGTGGTACACCAAGTAAGTGGAGGCTTGGTGGCGTGAGGCGGCTGACTTACGTTAATACAGATAGAAATAATACGCAAATCGTGAGGAGATTTGCAGAGGAGCGTGATATAGAATTGTAGACAACAGTGATAGCAAGAAAACTGAGGTACCCAACAGTGCGCACAAGGCAGCTAGTGGTGCAGTAAACCAACAAGAGGCTTTTCCCACCTCCCAAGTGAAGCATACAATAAAAAGATACGTGGAATACCGCTTAACCAGCGCCTTACTACAATATGACAGTATGTTTTTTCAATCTGTAGAATCCATACACCTCCTTCCGGTTTTCCTGTATATGAAGAGGTTCTCAGACCTCAGACACGTTATAGGTACCGGAAAGAGAAATAGTGGGCAAAATAGTGTAATACTGTTTAAAAGTTTAATGACATACAAGACATGTATTAAAACAAATTTCCAACACAGTATCACATAATTAAGGTGAAGACTTAAAATCCTGCAGCTGACACCCTCAGTGTCGGTGGGAGTAATGGCTAATTACCGGATCTTTGAAGAAAACGGGCTCATAAGAATATGATGGACGTAAGTCTGAGCAGAGTAAATCACCAGGCTGCAGCTCCGGGATTCCTCAATCACAGGATTCTTTCAAAGGTCAGGTCAGTCTGTCCTCCTCATCGTCCACGTCTGGGGTCAGTTCAGGAAAACGAGCACCCACGCGTTACGACCCTCCCCGGGTCTTTCTCAAGGTCAGCTCAAAGTTGGAACTTTGAGCTGACCTTGAGAAAGACCCGGGGAGGGTCGTAACGCGTGGGTGCTCGTTTTCCTGAACTGACCCCAGACGTGGACGATGAGGAGGACAGACTGACCTGACCTTTGAAAGAATCCTTTGATTGAGGAATCCCGGAGCTGCAGCCTGGTGATTTACTCTGCTCAGACTTACGTCCATCATATTCTTATGAGCCCGTTTTCTTCAAAGATCCGGTAATTAGCCATTACTCCCACCGACACTGAGGGTGTCAGCTGCAGGATTTTAAGTCTTCACCTTAATTGTGTGATACTGTGTTGGAAATTTGTTTTAATACATGTCTTGTATGTCATTAAACTTTTAAACAGTATTACACTATTTTGCCCACTATTTCTCTTTCCGGTACCTATAACGTGTCTGAGGTCTGAGAACCTCTTCATATACAGGAAAACCGGAAGGAGGTGTATGGATTCTACAGATTGAAAAAACATAGTGTCATATTGTAGTAAGGCGCTGGTTAAGCGGTCTTCCACGTATCTTTTTTATTGTGATATAGGGGGTAATTCCAAGTTGATCGCAGCAGGAATTTTTTTTGCAGTTGGGCAAAACCATGTGCACTGCAGGGGGGGGCAGATATAAGGTGCAGAGAGAGATAGATTTGGGTGTGGTGAGTTCAATCTGCAAACTAAATTGCAGTGTAAAAATAAAGCAGCCAGTGTTTACCCTGCACAGAAACAAAATAACCCACCCAAATCTAACTCTCTCTGCACATGTTATATCTGCCCCCCCTGCAGTGCATATGGTTTTGCCCAACTGCTAAAAAATTTCCTGCTGCGATCAACTTAGAATTACCCCCATAGAATTGTGCATTGTGCAGAAGTATGGAAATTGTGAATTGAAGTTTAAAGGTTTTGTGTTACGCTCCGGCTGAGGAGCGCAGCTTGTATATTCGACTCCAGTGATCGTAGGGCGGATAGGTAATAAGTACCTATACGCTGTGCGATTGGACCGCATGTTTGTGGGTGCGATACGTAGTGCAACTTGATACCCCTTTACGAGCTTTGCGTAAAATCGCGGTATCAGCGCTGTGTAGAGCATATGCAAGCGTGATTTGTGTACGTCAAAAAGGGAAGTTTTCGCTGGTCTCTCTCAAGAAAAATCTTCAATGGTAGATATTCACTGGAAAAGGTAAGTCACTACTAAAACTTCCAGTGAATAGAAGCCAGTTAGGGTCTCACTGGGTACGCGGTGGTAACTATTGGAGTGAGTCGTGGTACGTCAGCGGAGAAGGAGTGGGTGAAAGCGCTCTGAGAACTTTCACCGTCTATTTGTGTTGTGCATTTGGGGATTGCGTTTACAGGCAAAAGGTCCGCGATGGGATCCAATTGCACAAGCAGTGGGCGTTTGGTAGCTAGGGTTCAGGCTGAAGAATTGGGATCTAGAGGGTCAGAATTGCGGCCGAGAGGGTCAGCGAGGTTTATTATGTGTGAGAAATATGGTTCACACATGGAGGCTTTTTGCAATGAGTGGGTACGTAGGACTGCTGAAGATAGGGCCTCATTCCCCAGGGTGGGCAGCTTTTAATCAGAGGTACTGCAGAATGTAAAGATTAGAATATGTCTTATCCAATCTAGAAAACAAAGGATCAGACATAACGATTGTTTAAATCTGTGGCAACAAGAGGGGGAGGTGCAAATGGAACTAACTCACACAGCAAGTTCCAAACCTGGCAGGAATTCGAGTATGAGTACACCATTACCGACACAAGTTGAAGGGGAGGAAATGGCTACAATCAATGGTACATCTGTAAATGATAGTAGAATGCAGAAGCAATGTGTTAACCCTAACCCTTGCAAGTTGTATCCTGTTTTGAAATCTCTCCAAGGTTATAGGTCACAGGAAGATGAAGGATCCAGCCTAATCTCAGCCCTCATTCAGGCAGTCACCTTACAGGAAACTTAGGTGGGCCCGGCCCAACCAGTAAGAGCAGTAACAGTATCCCCCACTGAAAGGACTGGTGAGATCACAGACATCGGTAAGTGTGAGACTGTTCATTACACAGAGACATTAATACCTCACAGTGAGCAAATTAGGAATGGAATGGTAGGATTACATCCTGTCTTGGAAATAGTAACTCCAAATAGGAGGACCGATAGTCAGGGAATAATCCTCACCAGGAATAATGCAATGTATTGCCCGTGGTCCAGATCAGAGCTGCGGTCAATCATTTCAGAATTCCTCGATCCCGAGAAGCATTTAGCCAGATGTCAGAAGTTTATCAGGGATCTGGGTAATACCCATGAACCGGCAAACAAAGATTGGCGGACATTCTTGAAAGCATGCCTACCCCCTAATATTGACACCCAAAAATGTATTACGGATTGTAAATTAGAGTCGGATGGTCCTATGACTGACGAACACAATCAGGAGAACGTGGAACGAATTAACATGCAACTAGGATTGTATTTCCCGACTAGTGTTAAGTGGAGAAAAAATTTCTCCATAAAGCAGAGAGAAAATGAAATGACATCTGAATATTTCCTTAAGGTTTTGCAAATAATGGCTAGATACACTGGGGTATCGTATATAGGGAACGATGAGAATTACAGGGAGGTGGCTGTCTCTGTGCTAATGGACAGGCTCAATAAGGCATTGAGGGCCAGGGTGCAAACCTCTTTGCCAAATTGGAGAGGGGTCACAGTAGATAATCTCATAGAGTGCGTTATGGAACATTACAGGAATATCGCTTTATGCAAAGAACAACAGGAGGAGAGGCTGAGGACTGAAAATATACAGGCTCTTACAGCAAAGTCCCATCTACCTAAACCCCAGACCCTTGATGTTTGGAAAATATCAAGACTATGTTACATTTGTAGGAAGAAAGGACATTTTGCCAGAGATTGTAGGAGTAGTAGGATATATAGTCAATATAGACCCCCTAGACAACACAAGCCACATTATTAAACACACAGACGGGACCAAGGGACATATAGTAAGGATTCAAAAGCCATATAGAAAACACAGATTCGGCTAATGGAAAGAACAAAATAAACGCAACACTACCCTTTGACAAAACTTGCTGGGGTTAAGATGGGGCCTCTAAACTTTTGCTTCTTTTTCCTAGCAGAAATGGCCCCCGATTAACTTAACAGGAGCTTTGTTAGATATGATATACATATAATGTGCTCCCGTTCAGGAAGTACAAAGTATGTTAGACACCCACGAAGACTAATGTTGCATTTCACTGTTCTAGATTAATGTCCATCACAGGTAGAGGAAAATGTCTCGCTAAAATACCAGGTTCCCTATGAACTTAGGATGGACAGGACACTGGATTGATGGCTGGGATAGTCCCAGTAGAGATACAACACACATAGAATTTTTTTTAAGGGGAGTAGACCAAGTAGAAAGTCATTCCCCATAGTGCCCAATCCAGTTGTCAAGTTTTATAAAATCCTCTTTGCCTCTACAAACTTATCTGTTACTAACCTCTATGTGATTTTTCTTCACAGTTTCCTTTTCATCTTTTACGTTCACCTACAGTAGTACATGGACCCGATTACAGTTCAAACACCACATGCCTAATTGGTCCTTCAGAGTTCTGCCCAAACCCAGTATATCTCACCAGCACAATGACACCAGTATTACTACAATGTGCCTGGTCATGCACAAAGGGTGGAGAATGAGAATACTGGTGAAAGGGAAACTGTGTACAGACATTGATATGCATGATGGTGTGACGACCTGATGGTAAACGCAAACCTTTCATTTTCTTTTTATTCCCCTCTTTTCTCTTTTCCACAGATGGTTTTACTCCACACAACAAATACACAACATTCAAAACATACAAAAAAAATTGTGTTCCCTACAGGAAAAGGCAGTCTGGAAGGCGAAGGGATATGGTCAGGAGTCCTCAGGACTTTGGACAGATGGACACGGTAAGCCCCAGAGCATGTCTTCCAAGCCTAGCTGAGGTGGCACACAGTCTGACTCATCTGGGCAAGGAGGGTATGTGCAAGCTGGTAAGAGCCTACTGGAGTGCGCCAGGATTCTCTTCTCATGCAGGTAAGAAAGCAATGACATGTCTTACTTGCTTGAGGAAGAATATCGGTAAGGCAATACCAACGGAGCCATCCCATATCCCTCCTACAGACGGACCTTTTCAGGTAATACAAATCGACTTCATACAGTTACCACCCTGTAGGAATTTGAAATATGTGTTAGTATGTACTGATGTGTTTTCCAACTGGGTACAAGCATTCCCCACTGCCACAAATACTGCTGTGTTCACTGCAAAGAAAATCGTGCAGGAATTTGTGAGCAGATATGGTATCCCTAGAATGATTGAAAGTGATAGGGTACCCATTTTACAGGTGAAGTCTTTCAGGTCATGTGCAAACTGATGGGAATTAATAGCAAGCTGCATACTCTGTACCGACCACAGGCGAGTGCAAAGGTGGAGAGAATGAACAGCACTATTAAGAATAAGCTGAGCAATGTGATGGCTGAAACTGGATTGCTGTGGCCAGAAGCTTTGCCACTAGTGTTGTACAGCATCAGAACCACTCCCAGGTCACCGCTTAACTTATCACCTTTTGAAATTCCTTTTGGTCGACAACCCCAGGATGATTTGAAATGCAATAACGAAATAACTGTGAAATAATTGGTTAGGATGAGCCAGCAGCTGAGAAATCAACAAAGAAATCTAAAGCTGGTGATTCCTGACCTACCGAACAGTAATTGTCATGACATTGAGCCTGGGGATTATGTGATGATTCGAAACTTTTTACGCTCAGGTTGCCTCATAGACAGATGGGAAGGACCGTATCAAGTCTTGTTAACCAGCATGACAGCACTAAAGGTCGCCGAAAGAGAGACTTGGGTCCACTCGTCCCACTGCAAGAAGGTCGCTGACTCTGAGAAAACTCGTGACAAAGAGCAAGGCGAAGAGAACCTCGTATAACTAGAGTGTTTGTTCCAGAAAAGCTGAGAGGCAGGACTGTTGAAACGGCATCTGAGCGCGGATAACAACAAGATCAAAGACGGTTGTCGTACCAGTTTTCTTTTTTTCACCTCCCACTGCCCTTTTCTCTCTCTCCTCCTTCTTATTTCCCTTCTTTTACCCTAACGAAATGGATCTACCTCAAGAGACTGCGTTTCAGGTTTTTCTGGTAATTCTGTTTTTGCCCAGGACAATCTGTTTTGGTGTGGGTCCCAGAGAAGTCGAGCAAGGATCTGGAATGGGTTCTGATGGCGAGTACGAATTTGTAGTATCTCAGGAGCAGCACATCACTCTAGTAAAGGCTGGTATCAGTAGTCACGGAGCTCGGAAGCAATGTGAGGGGTTATTGTCTGATGAATACTGTATTTGTAGATATTGCGAAAACATAGTCGAAGATGGGTGCATCCAGAGATGTCAGTCCAAAATTAATATCGACATGGACCGACATCCATTGAGTGATTACCACTCATTAGTGGGTAAGGTCTTAAACCAGACAGAATGTTGGGTGTGCTCACAGGTACCTCAAGGACAGAGTAAGTCAGGATTATTACCATACCCTTTAGCAATAGATGAGGTACTCGAATTACGGGCTGGGAGACCGGTGGACAAGAAATTCAATATATCTAGGCCCCCTAGTTTGAAGCGCCACCAGTATCATGTAGATAGGTCACTGTTGTGTTTTAATATTTCCAATTTCCGAAAACCAGGAAATTGGGAAGCGACGTGGAATAACCAGACAATGACCTTTTCGCACAGAGCTGATAGGATACCTATTGACTTTGAGCTTGTACGCAAGATAGACAACAGTGGGAAGTATTTTAGGTACCGGTATACATGTGGAAGCAAAACCATGTGGGTTGAAAAGGTATCGCAGGGGTATTGTGCCCACATCATCCAGCCCGATACTTGTACTGAGCAAATGGGAGATCTAGGGATTGGTTTCTTTACATGGAAGATTTGCAATGTGGTGTTGTTACATTTTGTCCCCTATGTTCTCCCAGATGATGCCTATTTCATATGTGGAAGGAAAGTGTACAAGTGGCTTACTCCGAGCTCTGAGGGATTGTGTTATATTGGGAGAGTACTACCAGAGGTCATGGCCATAACCCACGATAAAATGAAAGACGTTCACCGCAACACTCAGACTCCTTATACTCATACCCATTATGAACACATCATCAAGAGACACCTCATAGATAGGGCAGAGCACGCAGCCTCTGATTTGATCCACGAATCCACCGGGATTCGGTTCCTTCTCGCATTAGATATCACCCGTACTGCCAGAGGAACTATAAATTATAGGTACATCTATGCGCTAGCGAACTTGATAGATAATATCACTGAGATGTATGATGACACCTTCAGGTATACAGGAAGGGAGTTACAAGCCTACAAAAAGGAATTGATCCAGCATAGGATGGTCCTGAATTACGTTACAGCTGTGACAGGTGGGTACCGTGTTACCCTGGCAACTCAATATGGCGTGAAGTGCTGTACGTATATTACGAATAGCACTGACGACCCCACGGAGATCATCGATCAAAAGATGGATGAGATCTTACATTTGAAGTGGGAGTTCAGGATGAAGCACATCCTTACCTTGACGGCTGTAGGTAATGAACATACATGCTTTATTATCCCACTAGGCTATACATTTCCCACCTACAACTCTCCCCCGATCACCCAAGCTTGTATACATATTGTATAGGTAATATTTTTAGTTTATTAGTTAAGAGTGGCAGTTATTGATGACTGCCAAAGGGTGGACTGTCGAAGTCGGAAAATATTACAGTACACACATCACGGTCAAACTCCACACAGATGGCCTCCGTGCGCATACTTGTTCTGCCATGCGTGCGCATATTCGCAAGTTGCGTATGACCGCTCACGCGGTCCTGCGTATTAGCGCGTGGTATGAGTAATTACGGTAGTATTTGTATTCGCATAGAAAAGCCACAAAGACGTATCTCATATTTAATCCACATAGTGCACAATGTACACATAGCCCACACGCACCACACCAGCAAGTTATACTTGTTTAAAAGGTACAACAACAAAGGGATTCACCTTTACAAGATATGAGGGGACAGCATTAGGTTATGAGGTGGTGTTTGGTATCCAACTGTAGGGTATTTTAAGGGCAACATTCCGGTATTAGTTTGCAGAAGATAGCACGCTCCTGCACATAATTATGCGCAGGAACAGGATATTAATATTATACTGTGTTTTCTGTACTCTGATATTCGGCGGGAACCCAGTGGAGACCAACTGCAAGCACACCTGGACCAGACATCGCCCACCTATTCAAACCAACCTATGACCCCTCCTGTACTGTAAATGACCAGCCCTTTGTCTTATAGAAGAAGAGGTTACAGTTTCTATTGTATTGTGTTTTGACCAACTGTATAAAAGCCAAGCTGCCTAGCCGGTCATTCATCTCTCTCTGAAGGTCATCTTGCTAGATTGACTGAGCACCGGACCGAGTGGCGCTGGCGAAACCAAACGCATGTACCATTGTATTGTAGCCTCTTTTCTGTTATTGTGATTGTATATCTGTTGTAACCCCCTTTCAGCAATTATATGTTGGTGCGTCGGATCCCAACATCTTAAATACAATTGGTGTTGTGTCTCTTTTCCTGCTAAGGTATTAAGTGTAATTCAGCCACACGTGAAGCTGCATTGTGCTCTCAGCGTGTTGGTGTTTGTGTATGCACTGCGTGTACTTTGTACGTCCATCGCGGCGTGTGTACGCAAAGTGCGTACACGGTACGGGCCTTTGTACGCTAACTAAGTAAAAAGTACGTATGTTAAGGATTGAATACAGCGGCCGCAGCGGCTCGAATTTAAAGTGTATTAAGGTATTGCTTTTAGTCCTGTAAGTAAATCAGCATTTACACGGTACTCTCCATTTTAAGCAACAGATTCCTCAGCCAGGTTAAATAAAGCGTGAAGACCGTGTGCCATTGAAGGGGCGGGGCTTCACTATGAGAGGATCCAGCAGCTCACCAGCGCCATTTTCCCTCTGTAGTGGACACAGACGCTGACAGGAGAGGGATGTGCAGCTCCTCCAGTGTGACTCCAGATTACCTCAGCGGTACCAGGGGGTCATACCAGGGGGGGAGCAACTATAAGTGTAGTAAGTCCCCTATCAGGGAACTTGGTCTGCTACCCAGCTAAGCTTGGCATTAGCGATAAGGGCATGGTGGGGGCTGGCTCTTAACAACTCTGTGTCTCCCTGAATGGCTCTTTGTGGGTTAATTGCTCTTAACCTTTTCCTGTGTGTGTGTGTGCTGTCACATTACATTGGGGGTCATTCTGAGTTGTTCGCTCGTAATTTTTTTTCGCTACAGAGCGATTAGTCGCAAACTGCGCATGCGCAATGTTCGCAGTGCACCTGCGCCAAGTAAATTAGCAAAAAAGTTTGGTATTTTACTCACGGCGTAACAAAGTTTTTTCATCGTTCTGCTGATCGGAGTGTGATTGACAGGAAGTTGGTGTTTCTGGGCGGAAACTGACTGTTTTCTGGGAGTGTGCGGAAAAATGCAGGCGTTTCAGGGAAAAACGCGGGAGTGGCTGGAGAAACGGGGGAGTGTCTGGCCGAACGCTGGGTGTGTTTGTGACGTCAAACCAGGAACGAAACTGACTGAACTGATCGCAATGTAGGAGTAAGTCTCGAGCTACTCAGAAACTGCTAAGAATTTTCTATTCGCAATTCTGCTAATCTTTCGTTCGCAATTCTGCTATGCTAAGATACACTCCCAGAGGGCGGCGGCTTAGCGTGTGCAATGCTGCTAAAAGAAGCTAGCGAGCGAACAACTCGGAATGAGGGCCATTATGTCAGGCAAAGAGTGTGTTTCTTGTACAGCGGAGTGTTCCTCTTCACCAGGGGGCTTACTACTGGGTACTCAGGGTTCACAGGCTAGCAGGGCTGAACCGGAATGGGTTCATTCTGTTAAGGGAATGATCTCAACTCTTTCTACAAAATTGTCCCGCAGTGAGAAAGAGATGTTCTGCATATTCCTGATAATGTGTCAGAGGAATGTGATTAATCTTATTTTAATGTAAAAAAGAAGTCCTCAGTCACTTTTCCTGCGTCAAAGGAATTGAATACCCTGTTTGAAGAACCATGGGTTAATCCTCATAAAAGTTTCAGATCCCTAAAAGGTTGTTCTCATCTTTTCCTTTTCCTCTGGCGGATAGGAAAAAATTGGAAAATCCACCGATAGTGGGCGCATCAGTCTCTAGGCTGTCACATAAGATTGTATTGCCTGTTCCTGGTGCAGCCTCTCTGAAAGACACGGCTGATCGTAAAATTGAGACTACACTCAAATCTTTGTACACAGCTGCTGGGGTGGCCCAAAGACCCACTATTGCATGTGCGTGGATCAATAAAGCCATTGCTAAATGGTCAGGTAACCTAATTGAGGGGTTAGATTCCTTATCTAGGGGCTATGTTGTCTTACTCCTGCAGCATATATAGGACTCTGTGAACTTTATGGTGGAAGCCATAAAGGAAATAGGCGTGCTTAACTCTCGCACCACTGCTATGGCAGTGTCTGCACGCCGGGGCTTGTGGCTACGCCAGTGGACTGCTGACGCGGATTCCAGGAAAGGCGTGGAAGGCCTACCATTCACAGGAGAGGCCTTGTTCGGAGATGAATTAGACAAATGGATCTCCACAGCTACTGCGGGTAAGTCTATGTATCTTCCTTCCGCAGCCCCCCCAACCAAGAAGACTTATTCAGCTTCTAAGTTACAGGCCTTTCGGACGGCCAAGTTCGAGGGCAAATCCAGAGGTGCTTCTACGTCCTCCAGCGGCGCAAGAGGTAAACCACGCAAACCAACAGCAGCAGGTACTCAGGAACAGAGCTCAGGCTCCGCTTCCTCAAAGACTTCAGCATGTCGGTGGACCGCAATGCCTGGAAGGCTGTTAGGTGGGAGCACGCCTACAATTCTTCAGTCAAATCTGGTCAAATTCGTGCCAAGATCCCTGGGTCTTAGATCCTATTTCCCAGGGCTACAGACTAGAGTTCCACCTCACAGATTCTTCAAACCAGGCTTGCCAGTTTCACAAGAGGCAAGTATAACTTTACAACATGCCATCCAAAAACTGGTACTGACTCACGTCATTGTTCCAGTTCCACCTCATCAGCTAAACAAGGGGTACTATTCCAACTTGTTTGTAGTACTGAAACCAGTCGGTTCGGTAAGACCAATTTTGAACCTCAAGTCGTTGAACCCGTACTTACGAATGTTCAAATTCAAGATGGAGTCTCAGAGCAATAATCTCAGGTCAGAAGGAGGGGGAATTCCTAGTGTCTCGATATCAAGGATGCGTACCTTCACATTCCGATCTGGCCGCCTCATCAGGCTTATCTACGGTTTGCACTGCAGGACTGTCACTACTAATTCCAGGCCATGCCATTTGGCCTCTCCACGGCACTGAGGGTGTTCACCAAAGTGATGGCAGAGATGATGCTTCTACTCCGCAAACAGGGAGTGAACATAATTCCGCACCTGGACGATCTCCTGATAAAAGCACCGTCCAGGGAAAGGGTGATGGACAGCATTGCTCTCTCAACCAAACTTCTCCAGGATTATGGGTGGATTCTGAACCTTCCGAAATCTCACCTAGAGCCAACACGGAGGCTCCCATTCCTGGGAATGATACTGGATACGGAGTCACAGAAGGTGTTCCTTCCATTGGAAAAGACATTAGTAATCCAGTCGATGGTTCGGGATGTCCTGAAGCCAACCCGGATATCGGTGCGTCTATGCATTCGCCTTCTGGGTAAAATGGTGGCCTCTTACAAGGCTCTTCAATACGGAAGGTTTCACGGACGACCCTTCCAGCTCGATCTGTTGGACAAATGGTCAGGATCGCATCTTCACATGCACCTGAGGATCCGTCTATCGCCAAAAGCCATGATCTCCCTTCTGTGGTGGCTACAGACTTCTCACCTCATCGAGGTTCAGAATTCAGAACTGGATTCTACTAACTACAGAAGCAAGCCTCAGAGGTTGGGGAGCAGTCACTCAGGGGGTGCAGTTTCAAGGAAGAATGTCCAGTCAGGAAGTCATCCTTCCAATAATATCAACACAGATCGACATGATGGTCTCGTCTCAACAAGAAGCTCAAGCAGTATTGTTCCAGGTCGAGAGACCCACAGGCGGTGGCAGTAGACGCCCTGATGACTCCATGGGTCTATCAGATTGTGTACGTGTTTACTCCACTTCCTCTGATCCCAAGAATTCTAAAGAGAATAAAAAGGGAAAAGGTTCAAGCAATTCTAATTGCTCCGGACTGGCCAAGAAGGGCCTGGTACGCGAACCTTCTGGAGATGCTCCTCGAAGATTCGTGGCCTCTACTTTTTCGCAAGGATCTTCTGCAACAGGGCCCGTTCATCTATCAGGACTTACTACGGCTACGTTTGACGGCATGGAGGTTGAACGGCTGATTCTAGCCAGGAGAGGGATCCCTAACAAGGTTAACCAAGCCAGGAAGGGGGTAACGTCTAAGCATTAACATCATATTTGGAAGAAATATGTCTCTTGGTGTGAGAGCAGAAAAATTTCTGCGGTGAATTCCATCTAGGACGGTTCCTGATTTTTCTACAAGCAGGAGTAGATGTGGGCCTACGTCTGGGCTCCATAAAAATCCAGATTTCGTCCTTGTCCATTTTCTTTCAGAAACAATTGGCTTCTCAACCTAAGGTCCAGACGTTCTTGAAAGGTGTTCTGCACATCCAACCTCCCTTTGTGCCTCCCATGGCACCTTGGGATGTCAATCTGGTGCTGTAGTTCCTCCAATTGGGCTGGTTTGAGCCATTACAGGAGTTGGACGTAAAATATCTTATGTGGAAGACCGTCACACTGTTGGCCTTGGCTTCAGCAAGACGTGTGTCGGAGCTGTGGGCTTTGTCTCACAAAAGTCCCTATTTAATTTTCCATGAGGACAGAGCTGAACTCAGGCCTCATCACGTTTCACATTAACCAACCTATTGTGGTCCCGGTTGTCACCGACACCTCTGCTACTTCAAAGTCTTTGGATGTTTTGAAGGCTTTGAAGGTATATGTGAAAAGAACAGCTCGTCACAGTAAGACGGACTCACTGTTTGTTCTTTATGATCCCAATAAGATTGGGTGTCCTGCTTCAAAGCAGACTATTGCACGCTGGATCAAACTTACTATACAGCATGTTTTTTCCATGCAGTAGCGGATCTTGCCACGGGCAAGCAGGACTTTTGCCCGGGGCGCCGCCATCCGGAGGGCGCCGGCGCCTTCTGGAGGGCGCCGCACCATGGCAAGATCCGCTGCTGCTGTCAGTGCTGTGCCCCCCGCTGCCGCGGCCCCCCGCCGTGAAGGGAACTAGACGCTACGCGTCTAGTTTCCCTTCGTGGAGAGGACCTTTACTGTGCGGTGCGCGATGACGTCATCGCGCACTGCACATCATTTCAGCCACGCCCCTATTGCCCGCCCGGGGCGCTGAAAACCGTGGAACCGGCCCTGATTCCATGGCAAGTTTGCCATGTCCAGTATCTGTACAGACCCACTCTACTAGGTTGGTGGGTTCTTCCTGAGCGACTGCCCGGGGTATCTCGGCTTTACAGCTCTGCCGAGCAGCTACTTGATCAGGTTCGAACACGTTTGCTAAGTTCTACATGTTCTGAATCTTACCACTATCCTTATCTATCCTTATTTCAAAGCATGTCCGTCTCCTCGGACACAGTTTCCTAGACTGAGTCTGGTAGGAGGAGCATAGAGGGAGGAGCCAGCCCACACTATCAAATTCTTACAGTGCCCATGGCTCCTAGTGGACCCGTCTATACCCCATGGTACTAAGTGGACCCCAGTATCCTCTACGGACTACGAGAAAATTATTTACCGGTAGGTAATTAAAATCCTATTTTTACAGGGCATGACCTTATATCTATGACAGGATGATGCATAGAGTATGGATGGTGTAATGATTAGCAATACTGCCTCACATCACTGAGGTAATGAGTTCGATTCCCACGATGGTCCTAACTATGTGGAGTTTGTGTATTCTCCCACAAAGGTTTACTCCAGGTACTCCGGTTTCCTCCCACAATCCAAAAATATACTGTACAGTAGTAGGTTAATCGTCTCTTACCAAAATTAACCCTAGTGTGAATTCGTGTGCGTGTACATATGATAGCGAATATAGATTATGAGTTCCACGGGGCAGGGAGACTGATGTGAATTGCCAAATATGGAAATGGACAAATGCGGAATGTGTGTGCTCTATATAAATGAGTAGTAATACATAAATAAATAATCGAGTACAAGCTAGGCCAAAACTGTATTTTGAGGTCTTGCTGGAAATACAGTAATGTGGCGTGTGCAAGTAAATGCAGAGGTAACTGAAATGTAGCATACTTGCCGACCGTCCCGGAATGTACAGGAATCTACTGATTTTTGGGAAGTCGTTGGCTCCCAGGAGTGCGGGCCATCCTCCCGCATCCCACATGCTTCCAAGTAAAATTTGTGGGACAGGTGAGTGAAGATACGATTGGCCTTGTCTCCTATGTAGCGAGAGATTAAAGAAACATAAACACAGTAAAGCTGGAAAGTAATGTAATACCCTGTACATTTGTAAAAACTATGTTCCAGTAGTATGTCGCCATATGTAAGAGAGGCTAAATCATGAAAAATTGCCAGAAAACCATTTTTTTTCCAAACAAAAGTCAATGCAAGTTGCTTTCTAGATTTTTCCACTTAACTGAATACAAATTGCAGAATGTAATAAGTAGTTTATAAGTCACCGGAAACATTATCGAAAAATGTTTGAACAGTAGAGGTGCCTCTGTCTGGCGAGTAAGCTTTCCATTTGCCTAAACTAGATTTCTAAAAAAACAAAAACAACATTTGTGGAGAGAGCAATCCTATATGATCGCCTGGAGTCCTGTTGGAGAAAGAGCGCTATATAAATGCTATATAAATTACTATTATTAAAATAAAAGGCTAACATTGCTCTTCACCCATGAGGGGTATACACGTCGGTGGTTCCTCATAAAAAAAATTAAACATCAATAAACCTTGACATATAATCAATAATATTGCTCTTATAATAAAATTAAACAATAATTTCCCCCTAATATATTAATAAAACAGTATTTCCATCATAAGAAAATTATCAATGTTACATTATCTGCCTCCTCATTGAATACATAGGTGGCCTATTTATCAAACAATATTTGCAGTATAGGGTGTTTCTGCAACAGGGTACACTGTGTTCCACAGGGAATACATTGGGGGTGTAGAGTTGGCTATTGATCCAGAGGAACCAACAGGCTAAAGCTTTGACTGTTCCCAGGATGCATTGCATGGCCTCCTCTATAACCCTGCCTCCGGACACTGGAGCTCAGTTTGTAAGTTGGTGTCTGCAGAGGTCACTTAACAGCCCTGAAAAGAGCTTTTGTTAGCAGATTCTTCAAGGGCTGCAGCACTTTTATGTCCTAGTGACATACTGTGCTGCGGCTCCAACACCTCCCCAGCAGCGCCGCATACTCCCGCTGGCCGAGTTCCCGAGTACTTGTGGCGGAGGCGATCCGGTTTCCAGGCACACACCGCTGGCGCTCTCCAGGGTCGCATGACTGCTTCTTTGGGAGGAGGTAAGAGGTCCCCCAGATGGGACCCGCTGAAATCGTGTTCCGGTCGCGGTCTTAGGAGATGGATCGCAACGCTGGCGTGGACACTGGTCATACAGGGACCCCACTATATCCACCAGGGCAGGGAGCACAGGTCGGATTTCACATAAATCCTTTTCTCTATCGTCCTAGTGGATGCTGGGGTTCCTGAAAGGACCATGGGGAATAGCGGCTCCGCAGGAGACAGGGCACAAAAAGTAAAGCTTTTCCAGATCAGGTGGTGTGCACTGGCTCCTCCCCCTATGACCCTCCTCCAGACTCCAGTTAGATTTTTGTGCCCGGCCGAGAAGGGTGCAATTCTAGGTGGCTCTCATAAAGAGCTGCTTAGAGAAAGTTTAGCTTAGGTTTTTTATTTTACAGTGATTCCTGCTGGCAACAGGATCACTGCAACGAGGGACAGAGGGGAGAAGAAGTGAACTCACCTGCGTGCAGGATGGATTGGCTTCTTGGCTACTGGACATCAGCTCCAGAGGGACGATCACAGGTACAGCCTGGATGGTCACCGGAGCCGCGCCGCCGGCCCCCTTGCAGATGCTGAAGTAAGAAGAGGTCCAGAATCGGCGGCTGAAGACTCCTGCAGTCTTCTAAAGGTAGCGCACAGCACTGCAGCTGTGCGCCATTTTCCTCTCAGCACACTTCACACGCAGTCACTGAGGGTGCAGGGCGCTGGGGGGGGGCGCCCTGGGAGGCAAATGAAAACCTATTAAAAGGCTAAAAATACCTCACATATAGCCCCCAGAGGCTATATGGAGATATTTAACCCCTGCCTGGATTCACAAAATAGCGGGAGACGAGCCCGCCGGAAAAGGGGCGGGGCCTATCTCCTCAGCACACGGCGCCATTTCCTCTCACAGCTCCGCTGGTCAGGACGGCTCCCAGGTCTCTCCCCTGCACTGCACTACAGAAACAGGGTAAAACAGAGAGGGGGGGCAAATTTAATGGCTATATTTTGATATATATAAAGCAGCTATAAGGGAGCACTTATTATAAGGCTATCCCTGTCATATATAGCGCTTTTTTGGTGTGTGCTGGCAGACTCTCCCTCTGTCTCCCCAAAGGGCTAGTGGGTCCTGTCTTCGTGTAGAGCATTCCCTGTGTGTCTGCTGTGTGTCGGTACGTGTGTGTCGACATGTATGAGGACGATATTGGTGTGGAGGCGGAGCAATTGCCAAATATGGGGATGTCACCTCCTAGGGGGTCGACACCAGAATGGATGCCTTTATTTGTGGAATTACGGGATAGCGTCAACTCGCTTAAGCAGTCGTTTGACGACATGAGGCGGCCGGACAATCAATTAGTGCCTGTCCAGGCGCCTCAAACACCGTCAGGGGCTGTGAAACGCCCTTTGCCTCAGTCGGTCGACACAGACCCAGACACAGGCACTGATTCCAGTGGTGACGGTGACGAATCAACCGTATTTTCCAGTAGGGCCACACGTTATATGATTTTGGCAATGAAGGAGGCGTTACATTTAGCTGATACTACAGGTACCACTAAACAGGGTATTATGTGGGGTGTGAAAAAACTACCTATAGTTTTTCCTGAATCAGAAGAATTAAATGACGTGTGTGATGAAGCGTGGGTTGCCCCTGATAAAAAGCTGATAATTTCAAAGAAATTATTGGCATTATACCCTTTCCCGCCAGAGGTTAGGGAGCGCTGGGAAACACCTCCTAGGGTGGACAAGGCGCTAACACGCTTATCTAAACAAGTGACGTTACCCTCTCCTGAGACGGCCGCACTTAAAGATCCATCAGATAGGAGGATGGAAAATATCCAAAAAAGTATATACACACATGCAGGTGTTATACTACGACCAGCTATAGCGACTGCCTGGATGTGCAGTGCTGGGGTAGTTTGGTCAGAGTCCCTGATTGAAAATATTGATACCCTGGACAGGGACAATAGTTTACTGTCGTTAGAACAAATAAAGGATGCATTTCTTTATATGCGTGATGCACAGAGGGATATCTGCACACTGGCATCACGGGTAAGTGCTATGTCCATTTCGGCCAGAAGAGCTTTATGGACGCGACAGTGGACAGGCGATGCGGATTCAAAACGGCATATGGAAGTTTTGCCGTATAAAGGGGAGGAGTTATTTGGAGTCGGTCTATCAGATTTGGTGGCCACGGCTACAGCCGGGAAATCCACCTTTCTACCTCAAGTCACTCCCCAACAGAAAAAGGCACCGACTTTTCAACCGCAGCCCTTTCGTTCCTTTAAAAATAAGAGAGCAAAGGGCTATTCATATCTGCCACGAGGCAGAGGTCGAGGGAAGAGACAGCAACAGGCAGCTCCTTCCCAGGAACAGAAGCCCTCCCCGGCTTCTACAAAAGCCTCAGCATGACGCTGGGGCTTCTCAAGCGGACTCGGGGACGGTGGGCGGTCGTCTCAAAAATTACAGCGCGCAGTGGGCTCACTCGCAGGTAGATCCCTGGATCCTGCAGATAATATCTCAGGGGTACAGGTTGGAATTAGAGACAGATCCACCTCGCCTTTTCCTGAAGTCTGCTTTACCAATATCCCCCTCCGAAAGGGAGACGGTTTTGGAAGCCATTCACAAGCTGTACTCTCAGCAGGTGATAGTCAAGGTACCTCTTCTACAACAAGGGAAGGGGTATTATTCCACTCTATTTGTGGTACCGAAGCCGGATGGCTCGGTAAGGCCTATTCTAAATCTGAAGTCCTTGAACCTGTACATAAAGAAGTTCAAGTTCAAGATGGAGTCACTCAGAGCAGTGATAGCGAACCTGGAAGAAGGGGACTTTATGGTATCCTTGGACATCAAGGATGCGTATCTCCACGTTCCAATTTACCCCTCACACCAGGGGTACCTCAGGTTCGTTGTACAAAACTGTCACTATCAGTTTTAGACGCTGCCGTTTGGTTTGTCCACGGCACCTCGGGTCTTTACAAAGGTAATGGCCGAGATGATGATTCTTCTTCGAAGAAAAGGCGTATTAATTATCCCATACTTGGACGATCTCCTAATAAGGGCAAGGTCCAGAGAACAGCTAGAGATGGGATTAGCACTATCTCAAGAGGTGCTAAAGCAGCACGGATGGATTCTGAATATTCCAAAATCCCAATTAATGCCGACAACTAGTCTGCTGTTCCTAGGGATGATTCTGGACACGGTTCAGAAAAAGGTTTTTCTTCCCGAGGAAAAAGCCAAGGAGTTATCCGACCTGGTCAGGAACCTCCTAAAACCAGGAAAGGTGTCTGTACATCAATGCACAAGAGTCCTGGGAAAAATGGTGGCTTCTTACGAAGCAATTCCATTCGGCAGATTCCATGCAAGAATTTTCCAAAGGGATCTGTTGGACAAATGGTCAGGGTCGCATCTTCAGATGTACCTGCGGATAACCCTGTCTCCAAGGACAAGGGTATCTCTTCTGTGGTGGTTGCAGAGGGCTCATCTATTGGAGGGCCGCAGATTCGGCATACAGGATTGGATCCTGGTGACCACGGACGCCAGCCTGAGAGGCTGGGGAGCAGTCACACAAGGAAGAAACTTCCAGGGAGTGTGGTCGAGCCTGGAAAAGTCTCTTCACATAAACATTCTGGAACTAAGAGCAATCTACAATGCTCTAAGCCAGGCGGAACCTCTGCTTCAAGGAAGACCGGTGTTGATCCAGTCGGACAACATCACGGCAGTCGCCCATGTAAACAGACAGGGCGGCACAAGAAGCAGGAGTGCAATGGCAGAAGCTGCCAGGATCCTTCGCTGGGCGGAGAATCACGTGATAGCACTGTCAGCAGTGTTCATCCCGGGCGTGGACAACTGGGAAGCAGACTTCCTCAGCAGACACGATCTTCACCCGGGAGAGTGGGGACTTCATCCAGAAGTTTTCCACATGATAATAAACCGTTGGGAAAGACCAATGGTGGACATGATGGCGTCTCGCCTCAACAAAAAACTGGACAGGTATTGCGCCAGGTCAAGAGATCCGCAGGCAATAGCTGTGGACGCGCTGGTAACACCTTGGGTGTACCAGTCGGTGTATGTGTTTCCTCCTCTGCCTCTCATACCAAAGGTATTGAGAATCATACGGCAAAGCTGAGTAAGAACGATACTAGTGGCTCCGGATTGGCCAAGAAGGTCTTGGTACCCGGAACTTCAAGAGATGGTCACGGACGATCCGTGGCCTCTACCTCTGAGAAGGGACCTGCTTCAACAGGGTCCCTGCCTCTTTCAAGACTTACCGCGGCTGCGTTTGACGGCATGGCGGTTGAACGCCAGTGTCAGATTGTGTTTTGACTGTGTCCCCGGAGGGGGCGCTAGTGGGTCAGTGGAGGTGGATGGGAGAAAACGAGGAGGCTGGATAACGTTTCTGCGTATGAGCGCAATGATATTTATTCAACAGATGGTTAACAGAACGGCAGCAGAAATAATCATAATAATAAATGCAAATGTCAATCACACAGCGTAATAGCTGAAAGTCTTATGGCAACGGAATGAATGATGACTGAGAAATGATAACCGGTAAGATAATAAACAGATGAAATGATAACTTGTAAAGATGATTCTGGTATGGAAACCAGTGCAGGTTAAAACATGGAACTTGGTAGTGAAGATGTTAAATGGCAAACCTGGTAGCAGAGGCAGGAGTCTGACTAAGTCCACAGTGCAGGTGGTGAAGCACTGACAGCAAGCAAGCTGTATCACAGGTGGAGGAATGGAACACACCTGGAGTCAGTCTCTACTGCAATGCTGAAGCACACAAGATGATGATGGGTGTGAAGCCTGTTGATGAAATGCAGGTATTGCTGGGACTTGAAGTTCCACGGAGCTGTGTAATAACCAGGAGTACAAGTCTTAGGTAGAGAGCCAGGAACACGGAGGAAACAGGAACAGATCCTTTCACATGGGTCGCAGGAGTGACACAAAGTCCAGGATGCCTGCAGACTGATCCTGCAGTCTCTTATATACCCCTTGGTTCACAGACATTGGTGGAGTGAGGGAAAGTGGGTGCGGCCAAGCACCGGATTGGCCGCTGTATGCTGACTGTTGGAAACTGTCATGGCGGCGCCCATGCCGCGGCCTAGCGGGAACGCGGCGTGCTACACGCCCGCTGTCACAGGAGCGCTCCCAGGCCCATGATGGCGTCCGATGGCAGGGACGTGGACGACAGATGACCGCAGGGACCCAGGACGGAGTCCGCAGCGGCGGACAGATGTCAGCTTGGTGAGTCGATTCCTGACAGTACCCCCCCCTTTAAGGGTGGGCACCGAACACCCACGTGGCTTGGAAGGATGAGTGTTATGGAAGACACGGACCAACCTTGGAGCATGGACATCCATCGAATTTACCCAACTTCTCTCCTCTGGGCCATAACCGGACCAATCGACCAGGTACTGGAGACGTCCATACCGGCAACGGGAATCCAGAATTTTGCCAATCTCGAATTCCACGCCCCGCTGAGTTCGAATTTTGGGGCCAACTGGAAGAGCACTCTGAAAACGGTTCAGGACTAAAGGTCTGAGGAGAGAAACATGAAAAGCATTAGGTATTCGAAGAGAAGGTGGTAACTTCAGTTTGTAGGCCACAGGGTTAATGACTTTTTCGACAGGAAAGGGACCAATGAAACGTGGTGCAAATTTCATAGACGGGACCCTAAGACGGAGGTTACGGGTCGACAGCCAAACCTTGTCCCCAGGTTTCAGGCTAGGAACCGCGCGTCTTTTGCGGTCAGCAAAGTATTTATACCGGCTGGAGGCCTTCTTGAGAGAAATGTGAATCTTCTTCCAGATTGAAGAAAACTGAGTCAATGCAGTAGTGGCAGCAGGAACGTCCATATGAGGGAGTTCTTGGAAGTCTGGAACACGAGGATGCTGCCCATATACCGCAAAGAATGGTGTTGTCCCAGTGGCAGTGTGGTAGCGGAAGTTGTGGGCAAACTCGGCCCATGGGAGCAGATCGAACCAGTCATCCTGAGAAGATGAAACATACAATCTTAAAAACGTCTCTAGTTCTTGATTTACCCTCTCTGTCTGCCCATTCGTCTGAGGATGGTAAGATGACGAAAACTTCAGCTTGACTTGCATGGCAGAACAGAGAGCCCTCCAAAACCTTGCTACAAACTGTACACCTCGGTCGGATATTATTTCTGAGGGTAGACCGTGTAAGCGGAAAATCTCCCGTAGGAAGATTTGGGCAAGTTTTGGGGCAGAAGGGAGACCCTGGAGAGGAACAAAATGGGCCATCTTGGTAAATCTGTCCACTACGACCCAGATGGTATTGTATCCTTGGGAAGGAGGAAGGTCGGTGATAAAATCCATGGACAGGTGTGACCAGGGACGACTAGGAACAGATAATGGTTGTAACTGACCTGCTGGAGACTGACGAGGAGTCTTGTGCTGCACACACTTAGGACAGGATGCCACGAAATCCTTGATGTCAGCCTTCATCTTTGGCCACCAGTATGTCTCAGAGAGAAACTTGAAGGTCTTCAGGACACCAGGATGACCGGTGAACTTGGATTGATGGGCCCAAGATAGCAACTTAGGGCGGAGTTCTGGGGAAACAAAAGTCTTACCAGGAGGAGGAGCTGGGGAGACTTGAGATGCAGCGAATACCACTGGACTCAGGATGGAATGTGGAACTGAGTCAGGCGTTTCCTCTTCGGATTCCATAGATCGGGATAAAGCGTCAGCTTTAACATTCTGCGAACCTGGGCGGAAATGAAGCTTAAAGTTAAAACGTGAGAAAAACATAGCCCACCTGGACTGGCGAGGATTAAGGCACTGGGCTGCCTTTAAATATAGCAGGTTTTTATGATCCGTATAGATGTTGAACGGATGTTTGGCCCCTTCTAGGAGATACCTCCATTCCTCGAGGGCCAGCTTGATCGCCAGTAGTTCTTGATCTCCAACGGAGTAGTTAGCTTCTGCAGGAAGGAATTTACGAGAATAAAATCCACAGGGGTGGATTTTCCCATCGGTTCCCTTCTGGGAGAGAACAGCTCCAACTCCAACTGTGGAGGCATCCACCTCTAACTCGAACGGTCTATTTACATCTGGCTGAGACAGGACTGGAGCAGACATAAAGGCCAGCTTGATCTTCTGGAAAGCTGCTAAAGCTTCTTCTGACCAGTTGGAATGATTTGCCCCTTTCCGAGTCAGGTTGGTAATGGGAGCGATGAGAGTGGAGAATCCCCGAATAAATTTCCTATAGTAGTTGGCAAATCCCAGGAACCGCTGAATAGACTTGAGAGAATTTGGGATGGACCAATTGGCAATGGCTTCCAACTTTGTCGGGTCCATCTGGAGATCCGATCCGGAAATTATATAACCCAGGAAGGGTATAGAGGGAACTTCAAAGGTGCATTTGGATAGTTTACCGTAGAGCCGATTCTCACGAAGACGTCGGAGGACTTCACGGACTTGTAGACGATGAGATGGAAGGTCTTGGGAGAAGATGAGGATATCATCCAGATAAACAACGAGGTACTTATACAGAACGTCACGGAAGATTTCGTTCACAAAGTGTTGGAACACTGCTGGAGCATTACTCAACCCGAATGGCATTACCAGGTACTCGTAATGGCCATCTCGAGTGTTAAAGGCTGTCTTCCATTCGTCACCACTCCGGATTCTGATGAGATTGTAGGCACCGCGGAGATCTAACTTGGTGAAGATGCGGGCTCCTTTAACTCTGTCGAATAATTCGGTAATGAGTGGTAATGGATAACTATTTTTAATGGTAATGTCATTGAGACCTCGGTAGTCAATGCATGGACGCAGTCCTCCATCCTTCTTTTTGACAAAGAAGAAGCCTGCACCAGCGGGTGATGATGAAGGACGGATGAATCCCTTCTGTAGGTTCTCCCTGATATAATCGCTCATCGCCTCAGTTTCAGGAACAGACAACGGGTAGGTGCGCCCCCTAGGTGGCTTCTTGCCAGGAAGGAGATCGATGGGACAATCCCATTCCCTATGGGGCGGCAGGACATCTGCGGCCTTCTCACAAAAGACATCAGAGAAATCTTGATAAGCCGCAGGTAGACTTGACTGTGTCTTTACTTCAGTAGACTTTATGGGACAAATTTGGGCTAAACAGGACTGATGGCAATGTGAACCCCATGAGGTAAGCTGTAACGTTGACCAGTCAAACTGTGGATTATGTAGCTGGAGCCAGGGCATGCCCAAGACGATCTCCTGGGTGGCTTGAGGAATGACTAAGAACTTAATCAGTTCAGAGTGTAGGAATCCAACTCCCAAGACCACTGGTACAGTTTGATGGGAAATATTCCCCTTGGAGATTCGACTACCATCCACGGCGGTAATATAAACTGGACAGGAAAGTTCACAAATAGGCAAGGAAAATTTTTTTACCGCAGCTTGGGTGATGAAGTTTCCTGCAGCTCCACAGTCCACTAATGCTGATGCGGACTGGAGCCCAACTGAAGTCTCTAATGTCACTGGAAGGATAAGGTCTTGATTAGAAGGAGCTTGTCTAGAAGATCCCAACTTGACTCCTCCTTTACAAGTCAGGATCTGGCGTTTCCCGAACGCACTGTGCAGGAGTTAATCTGGTGGCCTGCAGCCGCACAATACAGACAAAGTCTCTCACGAATTCTTCTTGCCCGCTCTTCAGGAGTTAGGCGGGACCTATTTACTTGCATAAGCTCGTCAGAAGAGGGAGACTGGAACTGTACGGAGGGTATCATCCTTGATCTGCGTGGCTCACTCCGAGCGCGTTCATTATTGCGTTCGCGGATGCGAGAGTCCAACTTGATGCACAAGGAAATTAATTCAGACAATTGTACAGGAAGGTCGCGGGTCGCCAGTTCGTCTTTGATCCGGTCAGAAAGTCCATGCCAGAAAGCTGCTACCAGGGCCTGATTGTTCCACTGAATCTCTGCGGCCAACGTCTGGAACTGAATGACATATTGTCCCATACTACGGGTACCTTGACGAAGTTGGATCAGGTCAGCAGAAGCTGATGTTGCACGACCAGGCTCGTCAAAGATCCGTCTGAAGGTTGACACGAATTCTGTGTAGTTGTTAATCAGAGGGTCAGCACGTTCCCACAGAGGAGACACCCAGCTCAGAGCAGATCCAGAAAGTAAGGAGATGATGTAGGCAACCTTGGATCTTGGCGTGGGGAAATTATGTGACAACAACTCAAACTGGATTTCACATTGGTTGAGAAACCCGCGACATAACTTTGGACTGCCATCATACTTGCTTGGCACGGGCAGGTGCAGACGTGACGCTGGAGCTGATGCAGCCGGTGTAGAGGAACTCACAGTACTGGCAGGTGCTGGAGTAACAGGAACTGCAGAAGTGTGTACACTAGGCAGGGATTGCTGTAGTGTATCTATCCGGGAGGACATCCCTTGCAGGAACTGGAACATCTGCTGCTGCGCAGCCTCTTGACCATCCAGACGGGAGACCAGATTTTGCAAGGCCTCTGACCCCACACTCCGTCCACCATCCGAGTCCATCGATCCTGGACTTACTGTCAGATTGTGTTTTGACTGTGTCCCCGGAGGGGGCGCTAGTGGGTCAGTGGAGGTGGATGGGAGAAAACGAGGAGGCTGGATAACGTTTCTGCGTATGAGCGCAATGATATTTATTCAACAGATGGTTAACAGAACGGCAGCAGAAATAATCATAATAATAAATGCAAATGTCAATCACACAGCGTAATAGCTGAAAGTCTTATGGCAACGGAATGAATGATGACTGAGAAATGATAACCGGTAAGATAATAAACAGATGAAATGATAACTTGTAAAGATGATTCTGGTATGGAAACCAGTGCAGGTTAAAACATGGAACTTGGTAGTGAAGATGTTAAATGGCAAACCTGGTAGCAGAGGCAGGAGTCTGACTAAGTCCACAGTGCAGGTGGTGAAGCACTGACAGCAAGCAAGCTGTATCACAGGTGGAGGAATGGAACACACCTGGAGTCAGTCTCTACTGCAAGGCTGAAGCACACAAGATGATGATGGGTGTGAAGCCTGTTGATGAAATGCAGGTATTGCTGGGACTTGAAGTTCCACGGAGCTGTGTAATAACCAGGAGTACAAGTCTTAGGTAGAGAGCCAGGAACACGGAGGAAACAGGAACAGATCCTTTCACATGGGTCGCAGGAGTGACACAAAGTCCAGGATGCCTGCAGACTGATCCTGCAGTCTCTTATATACCCCTTGGTTCACAGACATTGGTGGAGTGAGGGAAAGTGGGTGCGGCCAAGCACCGGATTGGCCGCTGTATGCTGACTGTTGGAAACTGTCATGGCGGCGCCCATGCCGCGGCCTAGCGGGAACGCGGCGTGCTACACGCCCGCTGTCACAGGAGCGCTCCCAGGCCCATGATGGCGTCCGATGGCAGGGACGTGGACGACAGATGACCGCAGGGACCCAGGACGGAGTCCGCAGCGGCGGACAGATGTCAGCTTGGTGAGTCGATTCCTGACAGCCAGATCCTAAAAGGAAAAGGCATTCCAGAAGAAGTCATTCCTACCTTGATTAAGGCAAGAAAGGAAGTCACCGCGAAGCATTATCACCGCATTTGGCGGAAATATGTTGCGTGGTGCGAGGATCGGAGTGCTCCGACGGAGGAATTTCAACTGGGTCGTTTCCTACATTTCCTGCAATCAGGATTGTCTATGGGTCTCAAATTGGGTTCTATTAAGGTTCAAATTTCGGCCCTGTCAATATTCTTCCAAAAAGAATTGGCCTCAGTCCCTGAGGTCCAGACTTTTGTCAAAGGAGTACTGCATATACAGCCTCCTGTGGTGCCTCCGGTGGCACCGTGGGATCTAAATGTAGTTTTAGATTTCCTCAAATCCCATTGGTTTGAACCACTAAAAAATGTGGATTTGAAATATCTCACATGGAAAGTGACTATGTTACTGGCCCTGGCTTCCGCCAGGAGAGTATCTGAACTGGCGGCTTTATCTTATAAAAGCCCTTATTTAATTTTCCATTCGGATAGGGCAGAGCTGCGGACGCGTCCGCATTTTCTCCCTAAGGTGGTATCAGCGTTTCACCTGAACCAGCCTATTGTAGTGCCTGCGGCTACAAGCGACTTGGAGGACTCCAAGTTGTTGGACGTTGTCAGAGCTTTAAAAATATACATTTCAAGGACGGCTGGAGTCAGAAAATCTGACTCGCTGTTTATACTGTATGCACCCAACAAGTTGGGTGCGCCTGCTTCTAAGCAGTCGATTGCTCGTTGGATTTGTAACACAATTCAACTTGCACATTCTGTGGCAGGCCTGCCACAGCCTAAATCTGTTAAGGCCCGTTCCACAAGGAAGGTGGGCTCATCTTGGGCGGCTGCCCGAGGGGTCTCGGCATTACAACTCTGCCGAGCAGCTACGTGGTCAGGGGAGAACACGTTTGTAAAATTCTACAAATTTGATACCCTGGCAAAAGAGGACCTGGAGTTCTCTCATTCGGTGCTGCAGAGTCATCCGCACTCTCCCGCCCGTTTGGGAGCTTTGGTATAATCCCCATGGTCCTTTCAGGAACCCCAGCATCCACTAGGACGATAGAGAAAATAAGAATTTACTTACCGATAATTCTATTTCTCGGAGTCCGTAGTGGATGCTGGGCGCCCATCCCAAGTGCGGATTATCTGCAATACTTGTACATAGTTATTGTTAACTAATTCGGGTTATTGTTTAGGGAGCCATCTTTCAGAGGCTCCTCTGTTATCATACTGTTAACTGGGTTTAGATCACAAGTTGTACGGTGTGATTGGTGTGGCTGGTATGAGTCTTACCCGGGATTCAAAATCCTCCCTTATTGTGTACGCTCGTCCGGGCACAGTACCTAACTGGAGTCTGGAGGAGGGTCATAGGGGGAGGAGCCAGTGCACACCACCTGATCTGGAAAAGCTTTACTTTTTGTGCCCTGTCTCCTGCGGAGCCGCTATTCCCCATGGTCCTTTCAGGAACCCCAGCATCCACTACGGACTCCGAGAAATAGAATTATCGGTAAGTAAATTCTTATTTTCTCTATCGTCCTAGTGGATGCTGGGGTTCCTGAAAGGACCATGGGGAATAGCGGCTCCGCAGGAGACAGGGCACAAAAGTAAAGCTTTCCGATCAGGTGGTGTGCACTGGCTCCTCCCCCTATGACCCTCCTCCAAGCCAGTTAGATTTTTGTGCCCGGCCGAGAAGGGTGCAATCTAGGTGGCTCTCCTAAAGAGCTGCTTAGAAAAGTTTAGCTTAGGTTTTTTATTTTACAGTGAGTCCTGCTGGCAACAGGATCACTGCAACGAGGGACTTAGGGGAGAAGAAGTGAACTCACCTGCGTGCAGGATGGATTGGCTTCTTGGCTACTGGACATCAGCTCCAGAGGGACGATCACAGGTACAGCCTGGATGGTCACCGGAGCCTTGCCGCCGGCCCCCTTGCAGATGCTGAAGTAAGAAGAGGTCCAGAATCGGCGGCAGAAGACTCCTCAGTCTTCTAAAGGTAGCGCACAGCACTGCAGCTGTGCGCCATTTTCCTCTCAGCACACTTCACACGGCAGTCACTGAGGGTGCAGGGCGCTGGGAGGGGGGCGCCCTGGGAGGCAAATGAATACCTATTTTGGCTAAAAATACCTCACATATAGCCTCCGGAGGCTATATGGAGATATTTAACCCCTGCCAGAATCCGTTATGAGCGGGAGACGAGGCCGCCGAAAAAGGGGCGGGGCCTATCTCCTCAGCACACAGCGCCATTTTCCCTCACAGAAAGGCTGGAGGGAAGGCTCCCAGGCTCTCCCCTGCACTGCACTACAGAAACAGGGTTAAAACAGAGAGGGGGGGCACTAATTTGGCGTTAGAAATATATAAAAAAGATGCTATAAGGGAAAACACTTATATAAGGTTGTCCCTATATAATTATAGCGTTTTTGGTGTGTGCTGGTAAACTCTCCCTCTGTCTCTCCAAAGGGCTAGTGGGTCCTGTCCTCTATCAGAGCATTCCCTGTGTGTGTGCTGTGTGTCGGTACGTGTGTGTCGACATGTATGAGGACGATGTTGGTGAGGAGGCGGAGCAATTGCCTGTAATGGTGATGTCACTCTCTAGGGAGTCGACACCGGAATGGATGGCTTATTTAGGGAATTACGTGATAATGTCAACACGCTGCAAGGTCGGTTGACGACATGAGACGGCCGACAAACAATTAGTACCGGTCCAGACGTCTCAAAAACACCGTCAGGGGTTTTAAAACGCCCGTTTACTTTAGTCGGTCGACACAGACACAGACAGGGACACTGAATCCAGTGTCGACGGTGAATAAACAAACGTATTCCTTATTAGGGCCACACGTTAAAGGCAATGAAGGAGGTGTTTCATATTTCTGATACTACAAGTACCACAAAAGAGGGTATTATGTGGGATGTGAAAAAACTACCGTAGTTTTTCCTGAATCAGATAAATTAAATAAAGTGTGTGATGATGCGTGGGTTCCCCCCGATAGAAAATTATGGGCGGTATACCCTTTCCCGCCAGAAGTTAGGGCGCGTTGGGAAACACCCCTTAGGGTGGATAAGGCGCTCACACGCTTATCAAAACAAGTGGCGGTACCGTCTATAGATAGGGCCGTCCTCAAGGACCAGCTGACAGGAGGCTGGAAAATATCATAAAAAGTATATACACACATACTGGTGTTATACTGCGACCAGCGATCGCCTCAGCCTGGATGTGCAGAGCTGGGGTGGCTTGGTCGGATTCCCTGACTAAAAATATTGATACCCTTGACAGGGACAGTATTTTATTGACTATAGAGCATTTAAAGGATGCATTTCTATATATGCGAGATGCACAGAGGGATATTTGCACTCTGGCATCAAGAGTAAATGCGATGTCCATATCTGCCAGAAGATGTTATGGACACGACAGTGGTCAGGTGATGCAGATTCCAAACGGCAAAAAGGTGTATTGCCGTATAAAGGAAGAGGAGTTATTTGGGGTCGGTCCATCGGACCTGGTGGCCACGGCAACTGCTGGAAAATCCGCCGTTTTTACCCTAAGTCACATCTCTGCAGAAAAAGACACCGTCTTTTCAGCCTCAGTCCTTTCGTCCCTATAAGATCATATCTGCCCAGGGATAGAGGAAAGGGAAGAAGACTGCAGCAGGCAGCCCATTCCCAGGAACAGAAGCGTTCCACCGCTTCTGACAAGTTCTCAGCATGGCGCTGAGACCGTACAGGACCCCTGGATCCTACAAGTAGTATCCCAGGGGTACAGATTGGAATGTCGAGACGTTTCCCCTTCGCAGGCTCCTGAAGTCTGCTTTACCAAGGTCTCCCTCCGACAAGGAGGCAGTATGGGAAAAAATTCACAAGCTGTATTCCCAGCAGGTGATAATTAAATTACCCCTCCTACTACAAGAAAAGGGGTATTATTCCACACTATATTGTGGTACTGAAGCCAGAAGGCTAGGTGAGACCTATTCTAAAAAAAAAAAAAAAAAAAAAAAAATTTTTTTTGAACACTTACAAAGGTTCAAATCAAGATGGAGTCACTCAGAGCAGTGATAACGAACCAGGAAGAAGGGGACTATATAGTGTCCCGGGACATCAGGGATGCTTACCTCTATGTCCCAAATTTGCCCTTCTCACTAAGGGTACCTCAGGTTCGTGGTGCAGAACTGTCACTATCAGTTTCAGACGCTGCCGTTTGGATTGTCCACGGCACCCCGGGTCTTTACCAAGGTAATGGCCGAAATGATGATTCTTCTTCGAAGAAAAGGCGTCTTAATTATCCCTTACTTGGACGATCTCCTGATAAGGGCATAGTCCAGGGAACAGTTGGAGGTCGGAGTAGCACTATCTCGGATACTGCTACAACAGCACGGGTGGATTCTAAATATTCCAAAATCGCAGCTGATCCCGACGACACGTCTGCTGTGCCTAGGGATGATTCTGGACACAGTCCAGAAAAAGGTGTTTCTCCCGGAAGAGAAAGCCAGGGAGTTATCCGAGCTAGTCAGGAACCTCCTAAAAACAGTGCATCATTGCACAAGGGTCCTGGTAAAAATGGTGGCTTCCTACGAAGCAATTCCATTCGGCAGATTTCACGCAAGAACTTTTCAGTGGGATCTGCTGGACAAATGGTCCGGATCGCATCTTCAGATGCATCAGCGGATAACCCTATATCCAAGGACAAGGGTGTCTCTCCTGTGGTGGTTATAGAGTGCTCATCTTCTAGAGGGCCGCAGATTCGGCATTCAGGATTGGATGCTGGTGACCACGGAGCCCAGCCCGAGAGGCTGGGGAGCAGTCACACAAGGAAAAAATTTCCAGGGAGTGTGATCAAGTCTGGAGACTTTTCTCCACATAAATATACTGGAGCTAAGGGTAAATTTATAATGCTCTAAGCTTAGCAAGACCTCTGCTTCAAGGTCAGCCGGTATTGATCCAGTGGGAAAAACATCACGGCAGTCGCCCACGTAAACAGACAGGGCGACACAAGAAGCAGGAGGGCAATGGCAAAAACTGCAAGGACTTTTCGCTGGGCGGAAAATCATGTGATAGCACTGTCAGCAGTGTTTCATCCCGGGAATGGAAACTGGGAAGCAGACTTCCTCAGCAGGCACGACCTCCACCCGGGAGAGTGGAAACTTCATCGGGAAGTTTTTTCCACATGATTGTAAACCGTTGGGAAATACCAAAGGTGGACATGATGGCGTCCCGTCTGAACAAAAAACGGGACAGGTATTGCGCCAGGTCAAGAGACCCTCAGGCAATAGCTGTGGACGTTCTGGTAACACCGTGGGTGTACCAGTCGGTGTATGTGTTCCCTCCTCTGCTTCTCATACCTAAGGTGCTGAGAATTATAAGACGTAGAGGAGTAAGAACTATACTCATGGCTCCGGATTGGCCAAGAAGGACTTGGTACCCGGAACTTCAAGAGATGCTTACAGAGGTCTTATGGCCTCTGCCGCTAAGAAGGGACTTGCTTCAGCAAGTACCATGTCTGTTCCAAGACTTACCGCAGCTGCGTTTGTCGGCATGGCGGTGGAAAGCCGGATCCTAAGGGAAAAAGGCATTCCGGAAGAGGTCATTCCTACCCTGGTCAAAGCCAGAAAGGAGGTGACCGCACAACATTATCACCACATGTGGCGAAAATATGTTGCGTGGTGTGAGGCCAGGAAGGCCCCACAAAGAAATTTCAACTCGGTCGTTTCCTGCATTTCCTGCAAACAGGAGTGTCTATGGGCCTCAAATTGGGGTCCATTAAGGTTCAAATTTCGGCCCTGTCGATTTTCTTCCAGAAAGAATTGGCTTCAGTTCCTGAAGTCCAGAAGTTTGTCAAGGGAGTATTGCATATACAACCCCCTTTTGTGCCTCCAGTGGCACTGTGGGATCTCAACGTAGTTCTGGGATTCCTCAAATCACATTGGTTTAAAACCAGTCAAATCTGTGGATTTGAAGCATCTCACATGAAAAGTGACCATGCTCTTGGCCCTGGCCTGGACCAGGCGAGTGTCAAATTGGTGGTTTTTTCTCAAAAAAGCCCATATCTGTTTGTCCATTCGGACAGGGCAGAGCTGCGGACTCGTCCCCAGTTCTCTCCCTAAGGTGGTGTCAGTGTTTCACCTGAACCAGCTTATTGTGGTGCCTTGCACCTACTAGGGACTTGGAGGACTCCAAGTTGCTAGATGTTGTCAGGGCCCTGAAAATATGTTCCAGGACGGCTGGAGTCAGGAAAACTGACTTGCTGTTATCCTGTATGCACCCAACAAACTGGGTGCTCTTGCTTCTAAGCAGACTATTGCTAGTTGGATGTGTAATACAATTCAGCTTGCACATTCTGTGGCAGGCCTGCCACAGCCAAAATATGTAAATGCCCATTCCACAAGGAAGGTGGGCTCATCTTGGGCGGCTGCCCGAGGGGTCTCGGCTTTACAACTTTGCCGAGCAGCTACTTGGTCAGGGGCAAACACGTTTGCTAAATTCTACAAATTTGATACCCTGGCTAAGGAGGACCTGGAGTTCTCTCATTCGGTGCTGCAGAGTCATCCGCACTCTCCCGCCCGTTTGGGAGCTTTGGTATAATCCCCATGGTCCTTTCAGGAACCCCAGCATCCACTAGGACGATAGAGAAAATAAGAATTTACTTACCGATAATTCTATTTCTCGGAGTCCGTAGTGGATGCTGGGCGCCCATCCCAAGTGCGGATTATCTGCAATACTTGTACATAGTTACAAAAATCGGGTTTTTATTGTTGTGAGCCATCTTTTCAGAGGCTCCGCTGTTATCATACTGTTAACTGGGTTTAGATCACAAGTTGTACGGTGTGATTGGTGTGGCTGGTATGAGTCTTACCCGGGATTCAAAATTCCTCCCTTATTGTGTACGCTCGTCCGGGCACAGTACCTAACTGGCTTGGAGGAGGGTCATAGGGGGAGGAGCCAGTGCACACCACCTGATCGGAAAGCTTTACTTTTGTGCCCTGTCTCCTGCGGAGCCGCTATTCCCCATGGTCCTTTCAGGAACCCCAGCATCCACTACGGACTCCGAGAAATAGAATTATCGGTAAGTAAATTCTTATTTTAACAAGGCTCCACAGCACCCGGTGGTGAGGACCAGCATAGGGGATAAGGTGATTGACTTGTAGCCCCTTCCCCAGCTCCGGGCGCCATCTTCTGCTGGTGTTTCCACCCTGGAGCTGCTCTTTACTCTCCCTCACTACCTGACAGAGATTTGGGAGCCATCTTTACACAAGTAGCTGCGGCTGATCTCCAGGACTGCAGGGCAATGTCTCCTCTGTAAATCCGCCTGCTTACTCAGCGCTGTGCATTTACAGTCATTTAAGTATTCTACATGTCATTTTAGACAGTGTTAGTTAAGAACAAGTGTACTTCTACCTGAATATTTAGTACAAGTATTCTGAGATAAACATCCAGTATCTGACTGTGTGTTGTTCTATCTATCTATCTATCTATCTATCTATCTATCTATCTATCTATCTATCTATCTATCTATCTATCTATCTATCTATCTATCTATCTATCTATCTATCTATCTATATGTGTGTAGTTTTACTAGTCCAGTGCAGTTTTATTGTTTGTCTGAACAAATTTCTGCATTGTAACTGTGAATGAGTGTACCTGTAGCTGCTGTGTGGATTTCACTCCTCGTGTATCACACCTATTGCTATCACTGTATTCTTTACCCTGGGGGGGATAAGTACGCCAGGGTCTCATATATAGTGCTACACAGTATATACAGTTTAGTGTGTTTTACTGTGTATTGCAGTCACCTCATACCGCTTTAATTCTTTAATTGTGTCCTGTATTTACTGTCACATAAATCAGGGGGTTATTTGCTGGTATTGTATTTGTCTGGCTATTTGTACTGTTATGCTCTGCGGCTTCATTCCCTATAATGTCTGCAACACAGGGCGGGAAATCCGCGGACACTTCTGCATCATGCAGTGCTTGCACCAAGGATTTACCTGGGGGGAAGTTTTAATGAATGGTTTGTGTACTGGGTGCCATACATCTCCCAGTCAGCCCGCAGCCCCTGTAGCCAATCAGGAGCCACCTTGGGCAGCATTCTCCAGTATGCTGAATATGCTTGTGACACGTTTTACGCCCCCTGTGGGACCTCCTGTGCCATTGCAGCCACATATTGTCCCTGTAGTGAATCCACCCTGGACAGACACTCTCTCTTCCCAGATACAACAATTAAATCAATCTTTGGTGAGACAAAAGTCTACCCCACGTCACTCTGGGGTCATCTAAGCGGGCCGCTCCCTCATAATCCAGTAATATTTCAGATAATTCTTCTGGTGAGGATGGGGAATATACTGATCTGTCAGACACTGATACAGTTGCTTCTGACGAGGAACCTACAACTCAGGTTTATGTTCCTGACCTAGTGAAGGCTATTAAGCCTATTCTACAAATTGATGATGAGGTAGATCCCACTACTGCATCTAAGAAACCTGATAAGTTCAAACGTCAGAAGGTTGCTAAAGTAGTCTTACCATATTCTGACCATTTAATCGACATACGTCAGGAGTCCTGGTCTTCTCCAGGAAAGAGATTCTACCTATCTGTCACGATCCGGGTATCTGGACGCCATTACTTACTCTTCAGATGCCTCCTAAGGCTGGCTCAGCGTTCCAGGACCGGATCCCGCTGTTCCTGAGTTTCCACATGCAGAATGTCAGAGTGGTGATTTCATCAGCCGCGGCCTCCGCTGTGCCCGCGTGGTTAAATGTGCGCTTGTCAGTCTGGCGTCTCCTGTGGCCGGCGTCGCCATTACTGTTTCAATTCTCACATGGATTACAAACCAAACTTCCCTCCAAGTGTCTGCATGGGCGCAGCCATCTTGGATTTTGTCATCTGATCATTTCCACCAATCTGCTGTCTGTATTGTTGATTTGCATAATTGCCTAGCCAACCCCTTCCTTGCTGCAGGTATAAGTAAGCTGTGCCTGAGCAAGGAAGGCGTCAGTGCTTTGGTTGTCTAACCTAGTTCCAGTTTGTCTCTCTCCTGTGGTTGTCTTCCAGGTTCCAGCTCCTGTCTCCAGACTTCTGCTATAGAGACCCGCACCAGCATTCCATCTGCGGTGTAGCCTGACTCTCCGATCCATTCTGGACTCACCTGTTTCCAGTTATCAATCACCTGCTTCCAGCCCAGCTTCCAGCAGTATACAGCTTCTCTTAAAGGGCCGGTGTCCTTTCTGCAGTTTACCACTCTCCACCGGTATTATTATTTCACCGCTCTCAAACTCCAAACTTCATTATCAATCACCTGCTTCCAGCCCAGCTTCCAGCAGTGTACAGCTTCTCTTAAAGGGCCGGTGTCCTTTCTGCAGTTTACCACTCTCCACCGGTATTATTATTTCACCGCTCTCAAACTCCAAACTTCATTATTATTTCATCGCTCTCAAGTTCGTTTATTATTTAACTGGTTCCAGCCAGTATCCACTCCGTACCAACAACAGTCTGGTTCCAGCCAGTATCCACAGCAGCCGTTTTATCTTCAGCAGCCCAGCCTTTCCTGGAACACCAGCTGGTACGATCCTGGGTTCTCTCCATTGCTACAGTCAGGCCTGGTAAGGACTTTCCAACTAGAAGATTATAAGAACTGTCTCACACTACCAGTGCCTGTGGCCCTTGCCACCCTGTAGTACCCAGGAATTGTATTTATCCTCTGTTGACTTTTATGTTTCCTTTACTGCTGCTGTGTTACGGAGTTTGTCATAATAAACATCATTGACTTTTATCCTGGTTGTCGTGGTCACGCCTTCGGGCAGTTATTCTACATGTTACTTACATGTCTAGGGGTCTGATACAACCTCCCAGGTTCCGTTACATCTCAGCCCCTACAACTAAGGCTGCCTCCCGTCAGCTCAGGCCCTCAGTTGTGACACTATCTAAGTAGATGCAAGCTCGTTATCCTATCCTTGCGGAGTTGAGTAACAAGTGGGAAAATCCACCGCCGGTGGACTCTCATGTCGCCCATCTTGTGGTGTCATCTACTCTGCCTGTCACCACTGTCACCTCACTGAAGGAGCCAACGGATAAGCATGTGGAGGGATGCCTGAAGTCTATTTACTCCCTTACCAGTGCTGTACATAGACCCACTAGAGCAGCCTCCTGGGCCGCAAAAGGAATTTAAGCATGGGTTCAGGCATTAGAAGAAGAGCTACCTGAGGATATTTCTGACACTGCCAGACAATATGTGTCTCATATTACAACCGTCTCTCACTATATTCAGGAGGCGTCCTCTGAGGCTGGTGTAATGGCGGCAAAGGCATCTACTACGCCTATACTGGCTCGCCGAATTCTGTGGTTAAGGTCCTGGAAGGTGGACCTGGACTCCAAAAAGATCTTGGAGGTGCTCCCTTTTAAGGGAGACATCCTATTTGGGGAGGATCTGAACAAGATTGTGACTGACTTGGCAACTGCTAAGACTGCGTTTCTCCCAAGTACTAATCCTCCTGCGCTGAAGGCTAAGAGTACCACTTTTCGTTCCTTTCGACCTCCAGGGAAAGCAAAGGGTCAGGCATTCAGGCTTGTGCTTCCAAAATCAATAAGCCCAAACCTAAACAATCCTGGGCTGCCCGTCAGCCTGCTTCCAAACAATACAAGCCTGCTGCATGACGGATCTGGCCTCTCCCTGGGGGATCCCAGGGTGGGATGCTAACTTCTGCAATTCGCCCAGGTCTGGTTAAGGACCACTTCAGATGCCTGGGTGGTACACTGTCTCTTTCAGGAGACGTCCCCCTCGCCAGTTCTGCACAACAGTTATTCCTTTGAATCCATTGAAAGAGCAAGCTCTACACTTGGTTGTGTGAGCCCTCTTGGACACAAGAGTGGTAGTTCTGGTACCTCTGTCCCAGAGAGGCAGGGGATACTATTCGACCCTGTTTCTAGTCCCAAAACCCAATGGGTCCTTCCGGCCTATACTCAACCTCAAATCATTGAACAAATTTGTGAGAGTGTCCAAATTCCGTATGGAAACACTGCGCTCTATTGTACTGGCCATGGAACCCGAAGAGTATATGGTATCCCTGGGCATACAGGCTGCTTACCTGCATATACCTGTTGCCATATCGCATGAGCAATATCCGCGGTTTGCTATTGGCAACCTACATTATCAATTCCAGGCTCTGCCATTTGGGCTGGCCACGGCACCTCAGATTTTCACTAAGGTCATGGCCGTGATGACGACCCTTCTCCGCCGTCAGGGAATCAGGATCCTACCGTATCTGGATGACTTGCTGATCCTGGTGAAATCCCAAGATGTGCTCATCAGTCATCTGGACCTGATGGTACGATTCCTACATGCCCACGGGTGGCTCATCAACTGAAGAAGTCCTCGCTGGTTCCTGCTCGGAGCATGGTGCACCTGGGGCACTGCTGTAGACACACAGCCAAAGACTGTTTCTTTCCCCAGAGAAAGTCCTGAAACTTCAGGACAGGATTAGATACTTCCATTTTTCGCTCAAGAGTGTTGATGCACTGCAAGTACTAGGCCTCATGGTGTCAGCTTTCGATATGGTAGAGTACGCTTAATTTAATTCCCGCCCTCTGCAGAGGTTAATCCTCGCCAAGTGGGATGGCCTGCCCCATCGGATCAGGTCTCATGATCTCCTTGACTCTGGAGGTTTGTCTGTCACTGAGCAGGACCAACAGTTGAGCAGGGGCCGTCCCTTCTGGATCTCCAACTGGGTCCTACTAACAACAAACGCCAGTCTGTGGGGTTGGGGCGCGGTGTTGGAGCAAAACTCTCTCCAGGGTCGATGGACCAAGGAGGAATCTATCCTCCCGATAAACATTCAATGCGTTGATGCTTGCCCTGCCTCTGATACAGAACAGGCCTGTTCAAGTACAATCAGACAACGCCACCACGGTGGCATACATAAATCATCAAGGAGGCACTCGAAGCCACATGGCAATGACGGAAGTATCAAAAATCCTTTGTTGGGCGCAACGCCATCTCCTCAGTCGTCAGGACATACACGCCGGAGAGTGGAGTCTTCATCCGGAAGTCTTTCAACTCCTAGTGGGGCCTACCAGATGTAGACCTAATGGCGTCTCGACACAATCACAAGGTTCTGGTTTCCGGATCAAGGACAAGGGATCCACAAGCAGCGTTTGTGGACGCACTAGCAATTCCATGGAACTTTTGGCTTCCATACGTGTTCCCTCCTGTGTCACTCCTGCCCAGGGTACTACAGAAGTTGAAGCAAGAAGGAGGACTACTACTTCAAGTCGCTCCAGCATGGCCCAGACGGCATTGGTTCTCAGACCTGCAGGGTCTATCGATCGAGCTTCCTCTTCTACTTCCTCAACGCCCAGACCTCCTCGTTCAGGGCCTTTGTGTCTTCCCGGACCTGGCTTTGACGGCGTGGCTCTTGAAGCTTCACTCCTGAGGGCCAGAGGATTCTCCAAGGCGGTTACCCAATCTATGTTGAAGGCCCGCAAACCGGCTTCTACACTGATTTATTACAGGGTCTGGAATTCTTACTTCACCTGGTGTGCTGCCAAGAATTACGATGCACACAAATTCATAACTGCCAGACGTTTGGCTTTTCTACAACAATGCCTAGACTTAGGCCTTCGTCTGACCTTCCTCAAGGTTCATATTTCTGCCTTGCCGATGTGGTTTCGCGTCTATCCCTAACGTTCATACTTTCACTCAAGGCGTTTTACGGATTCAGCCTCCCTATGTCCCTCCTGTGGCTCCATGGGATCTGTCTGTTGTCTTCAATGCCCTACAAGAGTCTCAATTTGAACCTCTTGAGTCTGTGTACCTTAAACATCTTACGCTTAAGGTCTTGTTTCTGCTGGCTATTGCCTCTGCTAGGAGGGTATTGGACGTAGGAGCTTTGTCCTGTCGTCCGCCTTTTCTGATTTTTCACCGTGACCGGGCAGTTCTTTGAACTCACCGTCGTTATTTGCCTAAGATGGTGTCATCTTTTCACCTTAACCAAGAGATCGTGGTTCCGGCTTTTATCTCTTCTGGTTTGTCCTTCAAAGAGCGGTCTTTGGATGTGGTACGGGCTCTCCATATTTACGAGAGTACTGCCTCTCTTAGTAGGTCTGATACCCTTTTTGTACTTTTTGGTTTTCACAAACGTGTCTGGCCTGCGAATAAGCACACCTTGGCCAGATTGATTAGAATGGTGATTGCACAAGCTTATGTACAGGCTGGCCTTCCATCTTCTGCTGCTATCAAAGTCCATACTACCCGGTCTGTTGGACCTTCTTGGGCTGCTTGCAAAGGCGCTTCTGCTGAACAATTGTGCAAGGCGGCTACGTGGTCCTCAGTGAACACGTTCATTAGGTTTTATTCCTTTGATACTTCCGCCTCCCAGGATGCTTACTTTGGACGCCGGGTTCTTGTTCCCGCTACGGTGCATCCCCTCCCATGAGGAATTGCTTTAGGACATCCCTGATGTATTCCCTGTGGAACACAGTTCACCCCGCTGCAGAAAAGGAGATTTATGGTAGACTTACCATTGTTAAATCTCTTTCTGCGAGGTACACTGGGTTCCACAGGGCACCCACCCTGACGCATTTAGCTTCTTTGGGTTTGTATGGCATTAGCTGCTGGTCCCTTCTCCTGTCGTGAGAATATGGTTCTAGGTGACTAACATCTGCCTTCTCGTTTACCTGCTGCTGCATTGGACTGGTTAACGAAACTGAGCTCCAGTGTCCGGAGGTAGTGTTATAGAGGAGGCCATGCAGTGCATCCTGGGAACAGTCAAAGCTTTAGCCTGTTGGTGCCTCTGGATCAAGATCCAACTCTACACCCCCGATGTATTCCCTATGGGAACCTAGTCTACCTCGCAGAAAGAGATTTAACTATGGTAAGTCTACCATAAATCTCCTTTTTTGGGGGTTAGATGCAAATGTTAATTATCCATGGAGTATATAAAGGAGAGATCGCAGCAGGAATCTTGCGATCCCTCCATTGCCACCCGTAGCCGCATCCCCCATAGGATTCCATGGGGGATGCAATATGGCCAGATGCAGTGTCGGACTGGTGCATGTAGGGCCCACCGGGGGAATGCAGTGGTAGGGGCCCATTTTTAGAGGTGTGACCAGTCCGCGGAGAGGGTGTGTCCTGCCACCTCATTGGTTTGACTAACCATTAGAGAGTGCAACGTCTGGGCCCCTTCATAAATATATACAGTAAATTCAGCTGCTGCAAGCATGATAATGTACCAGATTAATAACAGCGATGCACTGTAGAAAATACACTATAGTCCAGTATAAGGTAACATATGTATGATGTAGAATTCAAGTGCATAGTCTGGAACCTGATCTTTAGAGCCGGAGGTGGGCCCCCAGGCTGTAGGGCCCACCGGTGGTTTCCCCTGTACCCCTGTGGGCCAGTCCAAGCCTGGCCAGATGTATCAATGTCGGTACTGCGAAGCATTCCCGATATTGTTCCCCGCAGCTACCACAGTCTTTTGATTGTGGTAGCCCATCGTAGCCTATGGGCTACACGTCAGAGTTTGCAGATCCAGCAGGGTTGCCCAGGAACCCCCTCCCTGCCGGAAATGATCCCGGTACATGTTGGACACGTGACCAGGCATATGTCCCTGCCTGTGCCAAGTGATAAATGCATCTGATAGGATCACATATTGCAAGCGATCCTGGGCAGTAATATCCCGCTCAGATCGAATTCAATATGTGATTCATGATAAATGGGCCCCATAATCATTACTATTGTTAGTAGGGCAGACTTGATGGGCCAAGTGGTTCGTATCTGCCGTCAATTTCTATGTTTCTACTAGCTTCGCTCACGTGTATGTCTATTATTCTCAGGGGAGCAAATTTGACAAAGAGCAGTGCCATTTACTTTTGTGATGTATATGTTATATTGTATATGTTGATCACACATTTCTTTGTAAACAATGGGTATGTTTACTAAGATTTTCATCTCGGCTGACATCGGCAGTGTGAGAATGCAACTTTAAAAAAAATAAAAAATGGTAATTTACTAAACTACCGTGTTTTTTCAATTTGAATTCACCGATGTCAGTGTAATTGGTATTGCTGGCAGTGTTTTACGGGAGAGAATAGTAAAACACTGCCTGACTTAACACAATGAGTGTGAGATCCGGTGGTGAAAATGGTGGGAAAAATTGCGGTCTGCGGCTAACCTCAAGGTTATTAACGATAAGGGCGCTGGTTCCATACTCTCTCTGTGTCTCTCTGGAAGGGCTCTTTGTGGGTTAATTGTGCTTTTAACCTTTTCCTGTGTGTGCTGTTACCAGAGGCGTAACTAGGGTTTTCGGAGCCCAGGGCAAGATGGAAAATGGCGCCCCCCCCCCCCGAAAAAAAACATACAAAAAGAATCATGTTTCGGCGCGCGCGATGAGAAAATGGGCGTGGCCACACACCAGAAGGGGTGTGGCCACGTTCCAGAAGGGGTGTGGCCACTGAAAATGGCCCACAGTGCCAGTTACATTGCCCCACAGTGCCAGTTACATTGCCCCACAGTGCCGGATACATTGCCCCACTCAGTGCCAGTTACATTGCCCCACAGTGTGTTATGCACACCAGTGCCTGCAGGAAAGTACTGGTGTCAGAACTGTTATGCACTCCAGTGTCTGCAGGAATGTACTGGTGTTTGAACTGTTATGCAAAACAGATGGACTCACAGACAAACTGGGGGATATGACATAATGTACACAGAAGGTGATAGGGTAACAAAATACACACAAAGTGAACAGAGAAGCCCAGAGGCTAAGGAACTGGGTATCTCCCTTGTATTAGAACTGCTCAGATGGAAAAGCAAGATGTTGTGTTTTAATACGTAGAGTACCCGAAATGCTGTTGCTAAGGGCAACAGCAAAACCCTAAAGGGTTACCAACGGGTATGGCAGTAAACTCCTTGGTCAGAGATGGAATGATAGACACAAGGAGAATCTCCACAATCCTAATTCTCACTTGCAGTGCACAGGTTTTAGCTTACTGCCACTAAACTGACCCCTGACACCTAGCACAGTGAGACAGGATTAGGCAGGCAAGTCTTAGAATACAGCCGCAAACTTGCTAAGTTCACAGAGTAGTAACAGAACCCCAGCAAGCTAAACGACTGACTCCAGTCTTACTGCTAGGTCTGGATTGGCAGAGTGTAATACCAAATCCCCAGGCCTATTTGCAGTAAGCAACAAACAAATACAAAGCTACACAGTACTGGCTAACTTTCATGAACTGACTAACCAACAAAGATTCAGCAGCATCTGCTTACCCTGAAAAGAGGCCTTATAAAGCAGGTGCTGTCCACGCCCCACTCAGACCTCACAGACTGTGAGCACAAAAACCAGCACCGGATCCCCTGCCGTGCACAGAGCCTATAACCACTGCACAGCAAAAGACCCGAACCGGAGTATCAGCTGCGCTCAGGTTACACCACTAGCACTTGTCTCCCGGTTGCCATGACGACGTGGCAGCACAGGGCAGGAGACCCTAACACAGTGCCAGATACATGCCCCACTCAGTGCCAGATACATGCCCCACAGTGCCAGTTACATTGCCCCACAGTGCCGGATACAATGCCCCACAATGCCAGATACATTGCCCCACAGTGCTAGTTACATTGCCCCACAGTGCCAGTTACATTGCCCCACAGTGCCTGTTACATTGACCCACAGTGCCAGTTACATGCCCCACTCAGTGCCAGTTACATTGCTCCACAGTGCCAGTTACATTGCTCCACAGTGCCAGTTACATTGCCCCACAGTGCCGGATACATGCCCCACAGTGCCAGATACATGCCCCACAGTGCCAGATACATGCCCCACTCAGTGCCAGATACATGCCCCACAGTGCCAGTTACATTGCCCCACAGACAGTGCCAGATACATGCCCCACAGTGCCAGGCCCCACTTGGTGCCAGATACATGCCCCCCCCGTGCCGCCGGACCCCCCCCATCCTCACTTACCGGCCGGCAGGCGCTTGTTGCTATGTGAGGGGAGGAGAGCGCAGCGCCTCTCCTTCCCCTCGCCGCTCCAGGTCTCCGGCGGCTGTCTGGCGCCAGTTCGCTAGCCAATCAGAGCTCGCGGACCGGCAGCCAATCAGGAGCCGGTCCGCAAGCTCTGATTGGCTAGCGCCGGAGACCGGACACACGCAGCGCTGCTGGCAGCGCTGCTAGTGCTGGCAGCGGCGGTAAGGGGAGGGAGAGACGCTGCGCTCTCCTCCCCTCACATTTAGGGTTGACAGGGGCGAGTGGGGCATGATGCCCTGGACGCCGGCGGCGCCCCCCTCTCCTGGGCCTGCCAAGGCGCCATGGGCACGTGCCCCACTCGCCCTACCCTAGATACGCCTCTGGCTGTTACTACTGCAGTATGTCAGGCAAAGAGTGTGTTTCATGTAAGGCACAGTGTTCCTCTTCTCCAGGGGGTTCACTAGTGTGTACTCAGTGTAGTATCCCTTCCCAGGCTAGTGGGGCAGCACCAGCATAGCTGGACTCCATTAGGGGAATGATTTACACCATTTCTACTAAATTATTATGAGTTTATGAAAAAGGACTCAGTACACATTCTAACCCGCTGTTAAGCACCTGAATCACCTCAGCCAGTAAAAAAAAAAAAGAGAAGACCATGCGCCATTGAGGGGGCGGGGCTTCACTATGAGCGGATCCAGCAGCTCACCAGCGCCATTTTCCCTCTGCAGACAGACGGACAGGGAAGCGCAGCTCCTCCACAAGGACTCCAGATTGCCTCAGCGGTACCAGGGGGTCATAGCAAGGGGGGGGAAAGCAATATTAGAATACTAAGCCCCTATTAAGGGTACTTAGTTTGTGACCCAGCTAAACTTCAAAATTAGCTATAAGGGCACGGTGTGGCTGGCTCCATCATGCTCTGTCTCTCCCTAGGGGGCTCTGTGTGGGTTAACTGTGCTTTTAACCTTTTCTCCTGTGTGTGTGTTCTTTTTACATTTTACAATGTCAAAGGAGTGTGTCTCATGCACGGCAGAGTGTTTTTCTCACTCAGGGGGATCACTACAGTGTACTCAGGATAGTACACATTCTCAGGCTAGTGGGTCCGAACCAGTATGGTTGGATTCATTAAAAGGGATGCTCTCAAATATTTCAAATAAATTATCCCAAAATAAGAAGGAGACACAATACTTAAGACAGTCTGTAGATGACCTAATGAATAGAGATTCAGTGGCCATGCCAACATCTCAGACCCCTGCCATTTGTCCACAAAAGCGTACACTGGCCCAAATCCTTCAGGCTGACACTGATGTTGATGTATCAGACGCCGAGGAGAGTGAGGTGGACTCGGGAGGGGGGTATGCAGCTTTGTCACAGGGAATACAGGCCCTGATAGAAGCTATTAGAAACTTGGATTAATCCTGACAAGAAGTTTCAGATCCCTAAATGGTTACTGATATCCTTCCCTTTTACTCAGGATGATAGAAAAAAATGGGAAAACCCACCAATTGTTGACGCATCGGTATCTAGGTTGTCACGTAAAATAATCTTACCGGTCCTGGGGGCAGCCTCCTTAAAGGATGCGGCAGACTGCAAGATTGAGACCACTCTCAAATCTCTGTACACAGCTGCTGGGGTGGCCCAGAGACCCACTATAGCTTGTGCATGGATCACTAGGGCCGTTGCAAAATGGTCAGGTAACTTAATTGAGAGGTTATATTCCTTACCCAGAGATGAGATAATTTTACTCCTGCAGTATATACAGGACTCTGCAAATTTTATGGTGGAGGCTATAAAAGAGATAGGATTGCTCAATGCACGCACCAGGGTCATGGCAGTGTCAGCACGCAGGGGCATATGGCTACGTCAGTGGACGGCGGATGCGGATTCTAGAAAAGTTGTGGAAAGCCTACCATTCACAGGTGAGGCCCTGTTTGGAGATGAACTGTATACGTGGATATCCAAGGCTATGGCGGGAAAGTCTACATAGCTTCCTTCCGCAGCCCCCCCAGCTAAGAAGACCTACTCTGCTCCGACTCTGCAGTCCTTTCGTATGGCAAAATTTAAAAATAAAGCAAAAGGTTCTTCTACAGCCTTCAAAGGCAATAGGGGTAACCCCAGAAAACAAGCAACTGCAGGTTCACAGGAACAGAACTCCGGTTCTGCTTCCTCAAAGCCTTCAGCATGACGGTGGACCGCACTGCCTGGAAGACAGGCAGGTGGGAACCCGATTAAGAGATTTCAGTCACATATGGACGACAACATGCCAGAATCCCTGGGTCAAAAAGCTCATCGCCCAGGGGTACAGACTGGAGTTTCAGGAACTCCCATCTCACAGATTCTTCAAATCAGGCTTACCAGCTTCTCAGGAGGCAAGTATAAATTTACAGATACAATTCAAAAACTGGTACAGACTCAGGTCATTGTTCCAGTTCCGCCTCAGCTACAGAACAAAGGTTATTATTCCAACCTGTTTGTGATACCGAAACCGGACGGTTCGGTAAGACCCATTTTAAACCTCAAGTCGTTGAACCCGTATATAGGGGTGTTCAAATTCAAGATGGAGTCTCAGAGTGGTGTTCTCAAGTCTGGAGGAAAGGGAATTCTTGGTGTCTCTGGATATCAAGGATGCATACCTTCATATCCCCGATCTGACCTCCTCATCAGGCTTATCTAAGGTTTGCCACTACCAGTTCCAGGCCCTGCCATTTGGCCTCTCCACGGCACCGAGGGTGTTCACCAAGGTAATGGCGGAAATTATGTTTCTCCTCCGCAAACGGGGAGTGAACATAATTCCGTACCTGGATGATCTGCTGATAAAGGCACCATCCAGGGAGCGGTTATTGGACAACATTGCCCTCTCAACTCGAGTACTCCGGGATCACGGGTGGATTCTTAACCTACCAAAATCTCACCTGGAACCAACACGGAAGCTACCGTTCCTGGGGATGATTCTGGATACGGAGGCACAGAAGGTATTCCTTCCATTGGAAAAGGCATTGGTGATCCAGTCGATGGTGCGGGATGTTTAAAACAAACCCGGATATCAGTGCATCTAGGCATTCACCTTCTGGGAAAGATGGTAGCCGCTTACGAGGCGCTGCAGTACGGAAGGTTTCACGCAAGGCCCTTCCAGCTGGATCTGTTGAACAAATGGTCCGGATTGCATCTACACATGCACCAGAGGATACGTCTGTCGCCAAGAGCCAGGATCTCTCTTCTGTGGTGGCTTCAGACTTCTCACCTGACCGAGGGCCGAAGGTTCGGGATTCAAGATTGGATTCTGCTAACCGCAGACGCAAGCCTCCAAGGTTGGGGAGCAGTCACTCAGGGGGAATACTTCCAAGGAAAATGGTCAAGTCAGGAAACCATTCATCCAATCAACGTTCTGGAACTGAGGGCCTTATACAATGCTCTTCTACAGTCGTCACATCTTCACCAAGATCGGGCCATCCAGGTTCAGTCGGACAATGTGACGGCAGTGTCATACATAAACCGACAGAGCGGAATGAAGAGCAGAGCAGCAATGTCAGAGGTATCAAGGATTCTCCTCTGTGCAGAAAGACATGCTGTGGCATTGTCCGCGATCTTCATTCCAGGAGTAGACAGCTGGGAACCAGACTTCCTCAGCAGATACGACCTCCACCCAGGAGAGTGGGGCCTTCACCCGGAGGTGTTCGGGTGCTTGACACGTCGGTGGGGAATTCCACAAATCGTCATGATGGCTTCTCGTCTCAACAAGAAGCTCACGCAGCATTGTTTCAGCTCGAGAGACCCCCAAGCAGTGGTGGTGGACGCTCTGGTGACTCCATGGGTCTATCAGATGGTGTATGTGTTTCCGACACTTCCATTGATCCCAAGAATTCTCAAAAGAATAAAAAGGGAAAAGGTTCAAGCAATTCTCATTGCTCCGGATTGGCCAACGAGGGCTTGGTACACAGATCTACTGGAAATGCTTCTGGAGGATCCGTGTCCTTTACCTCTTCAAGAGGATCTTTTGCAACAGGGGCCATTTGTCTATCAAGACTTACCATGGCTACGTTTGATGGCATGGAGTTTAAGCATCAAATTTTAGCCCAGAAAGGGATTCTGGACAGGGTAATTCCTACCTTGGTCCAAGCCAGAAAAGGGGTAACGTCTAAACATTACCACCGGATTTGGAGAAAATACGTGTCTTGGTGTGAAAACAGGAAATTTCCTGTGGTGGAATTTCAACTGGGTCGGTTTCTGCTTTTTCTGCAATCAGGTGTGGATGTGGGCCTACACCTGGGCTCCATAAAAGTCCAGATTTCGGCCTTATCCATTTTCTTAAAAAAACAGTTGGCTTCCCTCCCTGAGGTTCAGACGTTCTTGAAAGGTGTTCTGCACATCCAACCGCCCTTTGTGCCTCACACAGCACCTTGGGATCTCAATGTGGTGTTGCAGTTTCTACAATCTGAATGGTTTGAGCCTTTACAGGAGGACCGGCACACTGTTGGCCTTGGCTTCGGCAAGATGTGTGTCAGAATTGGGGGCGTTGTCTCACAAGAGCCCCTATTTGATTTTTCATGAAGATAAAGCTGAACTCAGAACTCGTCAGCAATTTCTTCCAAGGTGGTGTCTGCGTTTCACATCAACCAACCTATTGTGGTCCTGGTGGTTATCGACACCTCTTCTACTTCAAAGTCCCTGGATGTTGTGTGGGCTTTGAAAATCTGTGTGAAGAGGACAGCTCGTCACAGAAAATCGGACTCGCTGTTTGTGCTTAATGATCCCAATAAAATTGGGTGTCCTGCTTCAAAGCAGTCTATTGCTCGCTGGATCAAGCTTACTATCCAGCATGCTTACTCTACGGCAAGTTTGCCAATTCCTAAATCTGTACAGGCCCACTCTACTAGGTTGGTGGGTTCTTCCTGGGTGGCTGCTCGGAGTGTCGGAGTGGCTTTACAACTCTGCCGAGTGGCTACTTGGTCGGGTTCGAACATGTTTGCTAAGTTCTACAAGTTCGATACTTTGGCCTCTGAGGACCTTGAGTTTGGTCAGTCAGTTCTGCAGGAACCTCAGCACTCTCCCACCCGGTTTGGGAGCTTTGGTATATCCCCATGGTACTAAATGGACCCCAGTATCCTCTAGGAAGTAAGAGAAAATAGGATTTTAATTACCTACCGGTAAATCCTTTTCTCGTAGTCCGTAGAAGATACTGGGCGCCCGCCCGGTGCTTCGTTTTCTGCACTGTTACTTGGTTAAGTAATGTTGGTTCAGCTGTTGTTGTTTCTGTTTCATGTTTGGTTAGCATGGCTTTCCTGTTGTTGTGTGTGCTGGTTCGGAAACTCACCACTATACTTATCTTTCCTTCTCTCAAAGTATGTCCGTCTCCTCGGGCAGAGTTTCTAGACTGAGTCTGGTAGGAGGGGCATAGAGGGAAGAGCCAGTGCACACTATTGATTTCTTAAAGTGCCCAAGGCTCCTAGTGGACCTGTCTATACCCCATGGTACTAAATGATGATGAAAGGATTTACCGGTAGGTAATTAAAATCCTATTTCTCTTACGTCCTAGAGGATGCTGGGGACTCCAAAAGGACCATGGGGTATAGACGGGATCCGCAGGAGACATGGGCACACTATAAGACTTTGAATGGGTGTGAACTGGCTCCTCCCTCAATGCCCCTCCTCCAGACCTCAGTTAGATTCTGTGACCAGAGAGACTGGACACACACTAGGGGAGCTCTCCTGAGTTTCTCTGAAAAGACTTTATGTTAGGTTTTTATTTTCAGGGAGACCTGCTGGCTACAGGCTCCCTGCTTCGTGGGAGTGAGGGGAGAGAAGCATACCTACTTCTGAGTTAAAGGCTCTGCTTCTTAGGCTACTGGACACCATTAGCTCCAGAGGGTTCGATCACTTGGTGCGCCTAGCTGCTTGTTCCCGGAGCCGCGCCATCAACCCCCTCACAGAAGCCAGAAGAAAGAAGCCGGGTGAGGAACAGAAGACTTCAGTGATGGCAGAAGACGAGGTACAGCGCAGCGGTCGCGCTGCGCGCTATGCTCCCACACATACTTCCAACGGCACTTGCAGGGCGCAGGTGGGGCGCCCTGGGCAGCAAGTTACTGAGGTTAACACTGGCTAAAGAGATATATAATGAGTGCCTAGGCACTAAATATAAGCCCCCGCCAGTATAAAGATTCAAAATTGAGCGGGACTACAGTGCGCCGAGGTGGGGGCGTGGCTTAGCCCTCACAGCTTACCAGCACCATTTTCTCTCTTCACAGACTGCAGAGACGCTGGCCCGGATCCTCCACTCTCCTGATCAAGTGACAGGGAGCAAAACGGGGGGGCACAGTAATTTGGTGCTATTATAACAGCGCAGACATCTGATATTCTTTCTCAGTATTGAAATAGGCGCTGGGGTGTGAGCTGGTAAACTCCCTCTGTGTTTCTCTAACAGGCTTCCCTGGGGGTCTGTCCCCTATAGCCAGTGTGTGTGTGTGCGTGTCGGTACGGTGTGTCGACATGTCTGAGGCTGAGTGCTCCTCCCCGGAGGAAGTTGCTGGGGGCGCAGAGAAGGATTTGGGAGTGACTCTGTCGGCACTGCCGACTGCTGATTGGGTGAATATGTTGAGTACATTGAATGCAAATGTGGCGTTATTGACTAAAAGGCTGGAAAATCTGATTCTCAGACACAAACGTGGAGGAAATCCATGGAGGATGCCTTGTCTCAGGTACAGGCCCCCTCAGGGTCACAAAAGCGTTCATTTACCCAAATAGCGAATACCGACACGGACTCTGACTCCAGTGTCGACTATAGTGAGGCCAGTTTACATCCAAAATTGGTTAAGACTATTCAGTACATGATTGTGGCTATTAAAGAAGTTTTACATATTTCTGAAGTACCGGCTGTTCCTGATACTAGGGTTTGTTTGTATAAGGGAAAGAAGCCTGAGGTGACGTTCCCCCCCCCCCCCCCCCCCCTCATGAACTGAACGCTCTTTGTGAAAAGGCTTGGGAATCTCCTGATAAAAGGTGGCAGATTCCCAAGATAATTTTTATGGCATATCCTTTCCCCTCTGACAACAGGGAAAAGTGGGAGTCATCTCCCAGTGTGGACAAGGCTCTGTCACGGCTGTCCAAGAAGGTGGCGCTTCCGTCTCCCAACACTGCTGCCCTCAAGGACCATGTGGATCGTAAGCAGGAAACGACATTAAAGGCCATTTATGTCACTACAGGGTGCACTCCTCAGCCCTGCCGTGGCGTCGGCATGGGTGAGTAGTGCTATTGCTAAGTGGGCGGATAATTTGGCATCTGACATGGATACCCTGGATAGGGATAACATTCTTTTAACTCTCGGTTATATCAGGGACGCTGCAGCTTACCTAAAGGATGCGGCGAGGGCTATTGGCCTCTTGGGATCAAGGGCCAATGCCATGGCAGTCTCGGCCAGGAGAGCGCTGTGGATTCATCAATGGAATGCTGATGCCGACTCCAAGAAAGCTATGGAAGCTCTCCCATATAGAGGTAGTGACTTGTTTAGTGACGGCCTCGCTGACCTGGTGTCTACCGCTACAGCGGGTAAGTCATCCTTTCTTCCTTATGTTCCAGCACAACAGAAAAAAGGCACCCCATTATCAGATGCAGTCCTTTCGGCCTAATACAAAAAAGGAAGAGGGTCGTCCTTCCTTGCCTCTAAAGGTAGAGGTAGGGGAAAAAGGTCGCCTGCAGTGCCAGGCTCCCAGGACCAGAAGTCCTCCCCGGCCTCTGCCATGTCCACCGCATGACGCTGGGGCTCCCCTATGGGAGTCCGTACCGGGGGGGGCGCGTCTCCGACTCTTCAGTCAGATCTGGTTTCACTAGGGCCTAGATCCTTGGGTGTTAGAAATAGTGTCCCAAGGGTAAAAACTGGAGTTTCAGGAGATGCCCCCCCACCGATTTTTCAAATCAGCCTTGCCAGTTTCTATCCCAGAAAGGGAAGTAGTGAGTGCTGCAATACAAAAGCTGTGTCAACAGAGTGTCATTGTCCCGGTAACCCCGTCTCAACCGGGAGAAGGGTTTTATTCGAGCCTCTTTGTCGTACCAAAGCCGGACGGCTCAGTCAGACCGATCCTGAACCTAAAATCCCTCAATCTGTATTTGAAAACTTTCAAGTTCAAGATGGAATCTCTTCGAGCAGTGATCTCCAGTCTAGAAGGGGGGGATTTTATGGCGTCAGTCGACATAAAAGATGCCTACTTACATGTCCCAATATATCCTCCACATCAAGCTTTCCTGAGGTTTGCGGTGCAGGATTCTCATTACCAATTTCAGACGTTGCCGTTTGGTCTTGCCACGGCCCCGAGGGTCTTTACCAAAGTGATGGCGGAAATTATGGTACTCCTACGCAAGCAGGGTGTCACAATTATCCCGTACTTGGACGATCTCCGGATAAAGGCGAGATCAATAGAGCAGTTGCTAAGAAACGTGGAACTCTCCCTGACGGTTCTGCAACATCATGGTTGTATTCTAAATTTGCCAAAGTCACAGTTGATTCCGACAACTCGGCTGCCTTTCTTGGGCATGATCCTGGACACGGAACTGCAGAGAGCGTTTCTTCCAGCGGAAAAAGCTCTGGAAATTCAGTGCATGTTCAAGGAGATCCTGAAACCGGCAAGAGTGTCGATTCATCATTGCACTCGAGTGCTCAGGAAGATGGTTGCGGCTTACGAAGCCATTCCGTTTGGCAGGTTTCATGCTCGGGTGTTTCAGTGGGACCTGCTGGACAAATGGTCCGGGTCTCACCTGCACATGCACCGGAAAATAAGTCTTTCTTCCAGGACCAGAATATCTCTCCTGTGGTGGCTTCAAAGTTCTCACCTCCTAGAGGGACGCAGGTTCGTGATCCAGGATTGGGTCCTGCTGACCACGGATGCAAGTCTCCGAGGCTGGGGAGCAGTCACGCAAGGAAGAAGTTTCCAGGGAAAATGGTCAAGCAAGGAAGCTTGTCTCCACATAAACGTTCTGGAATTAAGGGCCATTTACAACGGCCTTCTGCAAGCGGAACACTTTCTTCAAGGTCTACCTGTCCTGATTCAGTCGGACAACGTAACAGCGGTGGCGTACGTAAACCGCCAAGGCGAAACAAAGAGCAGAGCGGCGATGGCGGAGGCCACAAGAGTCCTCCGCTGGGCGGAAAAGCACGTGAGCGCTCTGTCAGCAGTCTTCCTTCCGGGCGTGGACAACTGGGAAGCAGACTTCCTCAGCAGGCACGATCTCCATCCAGGAGTGTGGGGTCTTCATCAAGAGGTCTTTGCAGAAGTGACAAGTCGTTGGGGAATTCCTCAAATAGACATGATGGCGTCTCGCCTCAACAAGAAGCTTCCGAGGTATTGTTCCAGGTCAAGGGACCCTCAAGCCAGTGCAGTGGACGCCCTGGTAACTCCGTGGGTGTTTCAGTTGGTATATGTGTTCCCTCCACTTCCACTCATTTCAAAAGTGTTGAAGATTATAAGAGGAACAAGAGTTCAGGCAGTACTCATCGTTCCAGATTGGCCACGGAGGGCCTGGTATCCGGATCTTCAGGAATTCCTCATAGAAGATCCTTGGGCTCTTCCTCTCAGGGAGGATCTGTTATTGCAGGGGCCATGCGTCTTCCAGGACTTACCGCAGCTGCGTTTGACGGCGTGGAGGTTGAACGCAAAATCCTAGCTCAAAAGGGTATTCCCGGGGAAGTCATCCCCACTCTCCTTAAGGCTAGAAAGGAGGTCACGGCGACGCATTATCACCGTATTTGTAGAAAGTATGTGTCTTGGTGTGAAGCCAAGAAAGCTCCTACGGAGGAGTTTCAGCTGGGTCGTTTCCTCCATTTTTTGCAGGCAGGCGTGGATGCAGGCCTGAAATTAGGTTCCATTAAAGTGCAGATTTTGGCTTTATCTATTTTATTTCAAAAAGAATTGGCCGCCCTTCCAGAGGTTCAGACTTTCGTGAAGGGAGTGCGGCACATCCATCCTCAGTTTGTGCCACCCGTGGCACCGTGGGATCTTGACGTGGTGTTACAATTTCTTATGTCTCACTGGTTTGAACCTTTGCGAAAGGTTGAGTTGAAATTTCTCACTTGGAAAGTGGTCATGCTTTTGGCCTTGGCGTCCGCAAGACGGGTGTTGGAATTGGCGGCTTTGTCTCACTATTTGATTTTCCATGTGGATAGAGCAGAATTGAGGACTTGTCAACAATTTCTGCCGAAGGTGGTTTCTTCGTTTCAGATAAATCAACCTGTTGTGGTGCCTGTGGCTACGGATGCCGTAGCATGGCAAAATCTCTCGATGTCGTAAGAGCTTTGAAAATTTATGTCGCCAGAACGGCCCAAATTAGGAGATCAGAGGCTCTGTTTGTCCTATATGCTCCCAACAAAATTGGGGCTCCTGCTTCCAAGCAGATTATTGCACGCTGGATCTGTAATACGATTCAGCATGCCCATTGTACGGCTGGATTGCCATTGCCGAAGTCAATGAAAGCCCATTCTACCAGGAATGTGGGCTCATCTTGGGCGGCTGCCCGATGAGTCTCGGCGCTTCAACTTTGCCGAGCAGCTACGTGGTCGGGTTCAAACAGTTTTGCTAAGTTCTACAAGTTTGATACCCTGGCTGATGAGGACCTCATGTTTGCTCAATCGGTACTGCAGAGTCGTCCGCACTCTCCCGCCCGGTCTGGAGCTTTGGTATAGACGCCATGGTCCTTTTGGAGTCCCCAGCATCCTCTAGGACGTAAGAGAAAATAGGATTTTAATACCTACCGGTAAATCCTTTTCTCCTAGTCCGTAGAGGATGCTGGGCACCCGTCCCAGTGCGGACTGTTACTTGCAGTTGTATTGATAGTTATTGTTTCGGTTACACGAAGGTTGTGTATTGGTTATATTCAGCTTGTTGCTGTTTTTAGTTCATACTGTTAACTGGTATTGCTTGCAAACCATGTTGTACGGTGTTTGTGGTGTGAGCTGGTGTGTTCTCACCCTTGGTTAACAAAAATCCTTTTCCTCGAAATGTCCATCTCCCAGGGCACAGTTCCTATAACTGAGGTCTGGAGGAGGGGCATAGAGGGAGGAGCCAGTTCACACCCATTCAAAGTCTTAGAGTGTGCCCATGTCTCCTGCGGATCCAGTCTATACCCCATGGTCCTTTTGGAGTCCCCAGCATCCTCTACGGACTAGGAGAAAAGGATTTACCAGTAGGTATTAAAATCCTATTTTCTCTAACGTCCTAGTGGATGCTGGGGACTCCGTCAGGACCATGGGGAATAGCGGCTCCGCAGGAGACAGGGCACAAAAGCAAGCTTTTAGGATCACATGGTGTGTACTGGCTCCTCCCCCTATGACCCTCCTCCAAGCCTCAGTTAGGTTTTTGTGCCCGGCCGAGAAGGGTGCAATCTAGGTGGCTCTCTTAAAGAGTTACTTAGAAAAAGTTTTTAGGTTCTTTATTTTCAGTGAGTCCTGCTGGCAACAGGCTCACTGCATCGAGGGACTTAGGGGAGAGATTTTCAACTCACCTGCGTGCAGGATGGATTGGATTCTTAGGCTACTGGACATAGCTCCAGAGGGAGTCGGAACACAGGGCTCGCCCTGGGGTTCGTCCCGGAGCCGCGCCGCCGACCCCCCTTGCAGACGCTGAAGATGAAGAGGTCCGGAACCAGGCGGCAGAAGACTCTCAGTCTTCATCAGGTAGCGCACAGCACTGCAGCTGTGCGCCATTGTTGTCAGCACACTTCACACAGCGGTCACGGAGGGTGCAGGGCGCTGGGGGGGGGCGCCCTGGGCAGCAATGTATAATACCTGTATGGCGAAAAATACATCACATATAGCCCTTGAGGCTATATGGATGTATTTAACCCCTGCCAGATATCTAAAACTCCGGAGAAGAAGCCCGCCGAAAAGGGGGCGGGGCCTATTCTCCTCAGCACACAGCGCCATTTTCCCTCACAGAAAGGCTGGTGGGAAGGCTCCCTGCTCTCCCCTGCACTGCACTACAGAAACAGGGTTAAAACAGAGAGGGGGGGCACTGATTTGGCGATATGTATATATATTAAAATGCTATAAGGGAGGAACACTTATATAAAGGTTATCCCTGGATAATTATAGCGTTTTGGTGTGTGCTGGCAAACTCTCCCTCTGTCTCCCCAAAGGGCTAGTGGGTCCTGTCCTCTATCAGAGCATTCCCTATGTGTGTGCTGTATGTCGGTACGTGTGTGTCGACATGTATGAGGAAAATATTGGTGAGGAGGCGGAGCAAATTGCCTGTAATGGTGATGTCACTCTCTAGGGAGTCGACACCGGAATGGATGGCTTATTTATGGAAATTACGTGACAATGTCAACACGCTGCAAGCCGGTTGACGACATGAGAGGGCCGGCGAACAAATTAGTATCTGTCCAGGCGTCTCAAACACCGTCAGGGGCTGTAAAATGCCCATTTACCTCAGTCGGTCGACACAGACCCAGACACGGACACTGATTTCAGTGTCGACGGTGAAGAAACAAACGTATTTTCTTTTAGGGCCACACGTTAAGGGCAATGAAGGAGGTGTTACATATTTCTGATACTCCAAGTACCACAAAAAAGGGTATTATATGTGAGGTGAAAAAACTACCTGTAGTTTTTCCTGAATCAGATAAATTAAATGAAGTGTGTGATGATGCGTGGGTTTCCCCCGATAGAAAATTATTGGCGGTATACCTTTTCCCGCCAGAAGTTAAGGCGCGGTGGGAAACACCCCTCAGGGTGGATAAGGCGCTCACACGCTTATCAGAACAAGTGGCGGTACCATCTACGGATAGGGCCGTACTTAAGGAGCCAGCTGATAGGAGGCTGAAAAATATCCTAAAAAGTATACACACACATGCTGGTGTTATACTGCGACCAGCGATCGCCTCAACCTGGATGTGCAGAGCTGAGGTGGCTTGGTCGGATTCCCTGACTAAAAATATTGATACCTTTGACAGGGACAGTATTTTATTGACTATAGAGCATTTAAAGGATGCATTTCTATATATGCGAGATGCGCAGAGGGATATTTGCACTCTGGCATCAAGAGTAAATGCGATGTCCATATCTGCAAGAAGATGTTTATGGACACGACAGTGGTCAGGTGATGCAGATTCCAAACGGCACAAAGATGTATTGCCGTATAAAGGGGAGGAGTTATTTGGGGTCGGTCCATGGGACCTGGTGGCCAGGGCAACTGCTGGAAAATCCACCGTTTTTTACCCTAAGTCACATCTCTGCAGAAAAAGACACCGTCTTTTCAGCCTCAGTCCTTTCGTCCCTATAAGAGTCATATCTGCCCAGGGATAGAGGAAAGGGAAGAAGACTGCAGCAGGCAGCCCATTCCCAGGAACAGAAGCCCTCCACCGCTTCTACCAAGTTCTCAGCATGACGCTGGGACCGTACAGGACCCCTGGATCCTACAAGTAGTATCCAAGGGGTACAGATTGGAATGTCGAGAGGTTTCCCCTCTCGCAGGTTCCTGTAGTCTGCTGTACCAATGTCTCCCTCCGACAGGGAGGCAGTATTGAAAACAATTCACAAGCTGTATTCCCAGCAGGTGATAATAAAATTACCCCTCCGACAACAAGGAAAGGGGTATTACTCCACACTATATGGTGGTACTGAAGGCTAGGTGAGACCTATTCTAAATCTGAAAAATTTGAACACTTACAAGGGTTCAAATCCAGATGGAGTCACTCAGAGCAGTGATAGCAAAGAACAAGGGGACTATATAGTGTCCCGGGACATCAGGGATGCTTACCTCCATGTCCCAAAATTTGCCTTTTCTCACCAAGGGTACCTCAGGTTCGTGGTACAGAACTGTCACTATCAGTTTCAAGACGATGCCGTTGGATTGTCCAAGGCACCCCGGGTCCTTACCAAGGTAATGACCGAAAGGAGGATTCGTCTTCAAAGAAAATGGACGACCTCCTGATAAGAACAAGGTCCAGAGAACAGTTGGAGGTCGGAGTAGCACTATCTCAAGTAGTTCTACGACAGCACGGGTGGATTCTAAATATTCCAAAACCGCAGTTGTTCCGACGACACGTCTGCTGGTCCTAGGGATGATTCTGGACACAGTCCAGGAAAAGGTGTTTCTCCCAGAGGAGAAAGCCAGGGAGTTATCCGAGCTAATCGGGATCCTCCTAAAACCAGGAAAAGTGTCAGTGCATCATTGCACAAGAGTCCTGGTAAAAATGGTGGCTTATTACGAAGCGCTTCCATTCGGCAGATTTCACGCAAGAACTCTTCAGTGGGATCTGCTGGACAAATGGTCCGGATCGCATCTTCAGATGCATCAGCGGATAACCCTATATCCAAGGACAAGGGTGTCTCTCCTGTGGTGATTACAGAGTGCTCATCTTCTAGAGGGCCGCAGATTCGGCATTCAGGATTGGATGCTCGTGACCACGGAGGCCAGCCTGAGAGGCTGGGGAGCAGTCACACAAGGAGTGTGATCAAGTCTGGAGAATTCTCTCCACATAAATATACTGGAGCTAAGAGCAAATTTATAATGCTCTAAGCTTAGCAAGACCTCTGCTTCAAGGTCAGCCGGTATTGATCCAGTGGGATAACATCACGGCAGTCGCCCACGTAAACAGAAAGGGCGGCACAAGAAGCAGGAGGGCAGTGGCAAAACTGCAAGGATTTTTCGCTAGGCGGAAAATCATGTGATAGCACTGTCAGCAGTGTTCATTCCGGGAGTGGACGACTGGGAAGCAGACTTCCTCAGCAGGCACGACCTCCACCCGGGAGAGTGGGAACTTCATCGGGAAGTTTTCCGCATGATTGTGAACCGTTGGGAAAGACCAAAGGTGGACATGATGGCGTCCCGCCCGAACAAAAAATGGGACAGGTATTGCGCCAGGTCACGAAACCTTCAGGCGATAGCTGTGGACGTCCTGGTAACACCGTGGGTGTTACAGTCGGTGTATGTGTTCCCTCCTCTGCTTCTCATAACCAAGGTATTGAGAATTATAAGACATAGAGGAGTAAGAACTATACTCGTGGCTCCGGATTGGCCAAGAGGGACTTGGTAACCGGAACTTCAAGAGATGCTCACAGAGGACTAATGGCCTCGGGAGCTAAGAAGGGATTTGCTTTCAGCAAGTACCATGTCTGTTCCAAGAGGAACCGTGGCATCGGCCTTTAAGAAAGGACCTGCTCCAGCAGGGACCTTGTCTGTTCCAAGACTTACCGCGACTGCGTTTGACGGCAGGGCGGTTTGAACGCCGGATCCTAAGGGAAAAGGCATTCCGGAAGAGGTCATACCTACCCTGGTCAAAGCCAGGAAGGAGGTGACCGCACAACGTTATCACCACATGTGGTAAAAATATGTTGCGTGGGTGAGGCCAGGAAGGCCCCACGAAAAAAATTTCAACTAGGTCGATTTCTGCACTTCCTGCAAACAGGAGTGTCTATGAGCCTCAAATTGGGGTCCATTAAGGTTCAAGTTTCGGCCCTATAGATTTTCTTCCAGAAAGAATTGGCTTCAGTTCCTGAAGTCCAGACGTTTGTCAAGGGAGTATTGCATATACAGCCCTTGTGTGCCTCCAGTGGCACCGTGGGATCTCAACGTAGTGTTGGGATTCCTCAAATCATATTGGTTTGAACCACTCAAATCTGTGGATTTGAAATATCTCACATGGAAAGTGACCATGCTGTTGGCCCTGGCCTCGGCCAGGCGATTGTCAAAATTGGCGGCTTTGTCTTACAAAAGCCCATATTTGATTTTCCATTCGGGACAGGACAGAACTGCGGACTCGTCCCCAGTTTCTTCCTAAGGTGGTGTCAGCGTTTCACCTGAAACAACCTATTGTGGTGCCTGCGGCTACTAGGGACTTGGAGGACTCCAAGTTGCTAGACGTTGTCAGGGCCCTGAAAATATATATATATATATATATAATTCCAGGACGGCTGGAGTCAGAAAGTCTGACCTGCTGTTTATATTGTAGGCACCCAAAAAGCTGGGTGCTCCTGCTTCTAAGCAGACTATTGCTCGTTGGATTTGTAGTACAATTCAGCTTGCACATTCTGTGGCAGGCCTGCCACAGCCAAAATCTGTAAATGCCCATTCCACAAGGAAGGTGGGCTCATCTTGGGCGGCTGCCCGAGGGGTCTCGGCTTTACAACTTTGCCGAGCTGCAACTTGGTCAGGGGCAAACACGTTTGCTAAATTCTACAAAATTTGATACCCTGGCTGAGGAGGACCTGGAGTTCTCTCATTCGGTGCTGCAGAGTCATCCGCACTCTCCCGCCCGTTTGGGAGCTTTGGTATAATCCCCATGGTCCTGACGGAGTCCCCAGCATCCACTAGGACGTTAGAGAAAATAAGATTTTACTTACCGATAAATCTATTTCTCATAGTCCGTAGTGGATGCTGGGCGCCCATCCCAAGTGCGGATTGTCTGCATTACTTGTACATAGTTATTGTTACAAAAAAATCGGGTTATTATTGTTGTGAGCCATCTTTTTTAGAGGCTACTTCATTGTTATCATACTGTTAACTGGGTTCAAATCACAAGTTGTACGGTGTGATTGGTGTGGCTGGTATGAGTCTTACCCGGGATTCAAGATCCTTCCTTATTGTGTACGCTCGTCCGGGCACAGTACCTAACTGAGGCTTGGAGGAGGGTCATAGGGGGAGGAGCCAGTACACACCATGTGATCCTAAAAGCTTGCTTTTGTGCCCTGTCTCCTGCGGAGCCGCTATTCCCCATGGTCCTGACGGAGTCCCCAGCATCCACTACGGACTATGAGAAATAGATTTATCGGTAAGTAAAATCTTATTTTTTATTGCGACAAGTGTCATTGAGTCTGGTTTTTCTTTACTGCTCCGTACCTGTTTTGTTATAGGTCACTAAACTATACAATAGTGAAAACGTGATCCATATTCATCCAATAGTTTTTGAGTAATGCCGGAATAAAGACAAACAGACAATTTTTTTTCCTCGTCTTAATAGCTCTTAAATATTCCCTAGAAGTATGCTTCTAAAAATGCTATGTACAAACACAACCCATACAGTTTTATTATATGTGTAGATGTAAAAATGCTAGGCTTGAGGCATGTTGTTACACTCACATATTTAGAAACAGATTGCTTGGGTTATATTGCTTTATTTCAATGTATGTTTTGTATCTGATTGATTCCTCATCTGCTAATATTTCCTTTTCATGAAACCATTAAATCAATGCATCTCTTGCACTTGAAGCCTGTCTTACAGTACTGTAGGTCAAACAGCTAGCAATGACTTAAATGATAATGTTGAGTGCAAAATAGTAGGTATGTACATTAAAGCATCTGTTCTGTACAGTTTAACTAAGTGCTTGCATTCTGGTTTTCACACAATGACAGATCCTAGATTCTGAAATAATACAGTGTTCTTCACCAACAAGCCAGCCCTCAGCTCCTTCTGACAGCTCTCCAGTTGGGGACATAGAGGCTATAATGAAAGGTTAGTATTGAGGGATTTCCTTGCATAGTGCATGGGTTTAAAACAATATGTCACACAATTCTTGTTTTCCTGTTAACAGATCTAAGCAAGGAATTAAACCTTCTTTTTTGTAATTACGCAAAGACACTGAGGTAAGCACCATTGCCATCATTCCAATACCATACTATTTGGACAAGTTATTGTATTATTATTGCTTTACTGAAACATATGAGTAAGTTTAAAGGTTGTTTTTTACATCATTAATAATTTAAACATTTACTTATGGGATGATAAGGTTACAAAAAGAAATCATTTAATGGAATAAAAAAAAAATATTAAATGAACTGGCAAATAATATGACCACTGAACAGGACCGTCACTACGGGTGTGAGCGCAACCGTTGCACAAGGCGCAGGACCATGAGGGCAACACCGTCGTTGTCCCATGTCACCTGCATGTGGCTTGCAGGCTGCCTGGAACTGGACCCTGCAAGTAGTATTACTGCAGAGCCACCAGCAGCCTGCAGGCAGAGCTCTACTTTCCAGAGCTCGTGGCCCCACACCCTAGGCATGACATCATGAAGTTACTGGTTTAGCGTAAAGCGCTATCTACAGCGTAAAGAAGAAGAAGGAGTCCTGGAAGTGATGATGCCCACATAGAACCCTGATCTCAACATCATCGAGTCTATCTGGGATTACATGAAGCGATAGAAGGATCTGAGCAAGCTAACATCCACAGAAGATATGTGGTTAGTTCTCCAAGGTGTTTGGAACAACCTCCCTGCCAAGTGCCTTCAAATACTGTGCAAGTGTACCTAGAAGAATTGATGCTGTTTTGAAAGCAAAGGGTGGTCACACTAAATATTGATTAGATTTAGATTTATCTTCTGTTCATTCACTTTGCATTTTATTAAATGATAAAAATAAACTATTAAAGCATTCTTACTTTGCAGCATTTTTCCCACACCTGCTTAAAACATGCACTGTACTGTATATCTTTGCTGCAGTCACACCAAACAGCTGAAAATGCATCTTATTTGTAATGCAATGGGACTAGAACACACAAGGAGACTGTGCTGATTAATTTGATATATGACACTTGTACATATATGTGTGTGCAACTGAGTCTCTGAATCTGTACACTAAGTGCTACAATGTAGGGGGCCACAGCTTTTTTCCAATACAAGTTCTGTTCTGCTCCATATACAGACTCAGCCACACACAATATACAAGCGTCATCAAATCTCCTCGTGTGTCCTAGTCACATTGCATCTTGCTCTGCATGGCATATTGAGGCTGGATGTATGAGGACACATCTGTATCATGGTAAACTAATGGATTAGCAGAGTGGCACAACTGATGAATTGTTGCATGTCTAGTTGAGTCTTGCAGCAACGTTCAGATTTATTGCATAGACTTCGGACTGGACAACCAGAATGCTGGAGGTTGCAGTAATCAAGGAGGGAAATTATAGGGGATTGGATTACGATCTTGATGGGCTTCTATGGGGTAAATTTACTAAAGCTTCTAAAAATGAAAAGTAATGATGTTGCCCTTAGCTACCAATCAGATTCTGTATATCATTTTCTAGGATGTAATAGAGAAATTATAGACAGAATGTGATTGGTTGCAATGGGCAGCATCCCCACTTTTCATTTTTAGAAGCTTTAGTAAATATATCCCTATGTCTTTTGGAAATGTTGTGGAAGTGGATAAACTTGGAGATTTTCTGAATGTGGATCAAGAGTTTGAGGGTAGTTCCAAAATGAAAACCTTTTGAAATCCATGAGCACATGGCCAAAGGACGCTTGCAGATGTTCACAAGAGAGGATATAGAGCAGAGATCTGAGTATCCTGCATTCATATTTTTTAGAAAGAAAAAAAAAGAGTAAATGAGCTGACAGCTAAAGTGCCAAACAGCGGCGGCTCCTACTTACAATTAGTAAGGGGCTACCACTACCCCCGTGCACTCAGAAGAGAGGAGACAGCCAGCCCCGGGTCCCGTCACCTGAGTAATGGCATGTGCAGACACCGCAATGCGACTTTGCATGCGTAAACCTCTGGCTTTTATGGACTGCATCTGCCCCAACCCATAGAAGCTGGATTGGGCTGCACGAAAGCCAGAGAGTGGCTTCCTACAGGAAGGCAGCTCTCTGCTTATCGCACCTGGTCTGGCAGTCCCAGAGCTAGGAAACATCTCTCAGTAGGACTGCCTGTAGTGTCTGACTGACAGGTAGGACTTCCAATAGGAAGTCACTGCCACTCACAGTGAAGCACATCTGGTTTCACAGGCACTGATCGGGGTGGCGGATTTTACCGGGTGGTGGGGCTACAGTCCTGTAGCACATAGGTAAAATCCGCGACTGGTGCCATATAACCTAGAAACACTCAGATCAGTCTGCTGCTTTCACCTTAGGGAAATCTGCAATTCCCTGACTGGAGAATAAAGTGTAAAGTAACTTAAAGAGCTCACTGATCAAGTTAACAGAACAAAAACTGGGGTATGAAAAAAATTAGTTTATTCAATCAACCACAAAAATTCTGCTGAGTGCAGTCAGATTGAATCCGAACATTGGTATAAAAGAGAATATCCATAATAAAAAGCAGCTCTAAATACAAAGAGAATATTAGGACTAATTAAAATAGATAATTAAACTACATGTATATGCATCTACAATAATTTAAATTCTAAAGTAACTTTGTATCAAGATAAGTAGAGTTCACAGATATAGGGGTATATGCAATTGCGGTCGAATTCCCGAAATTGTCGAATTTCGGGTCATTTTCGACCAAAAAAAAAAAAACGCCTATGCAATTCAGTGCTTTCCGACCAAAAAACGGACTTTCAAAATTCGACTTTTTGAAATTCGAATTTTTGCAAATTCGACTTTTCTGCAATGATACAAGTGCTGCAATTCGACCAAAGCATATTCAATTCAAGTTTGGAAATTCGACAGCAGTGCTTTTAGACAGCAAATTCGTCATTTTCAATCCGCCACACTTTGGAGGGTGAAAACAAATAAAAAAAATTTAAACATGTTTTTTTTTGTGTTTTTTTGGGGGGGAATAGCAGATCTATTTATATTAGAAGGGATTAGGTACTTTTTTTTTTTTTTTTTTGGAGGCACAAATATTATTTATATATTTTTTAAAATATTATTATTATTATTTTTTTTTTATGCTGGAACGGTGAAATCATAAAAAAAAATGGCGTGGGGTCCCCCCTCCAAAGCATAACCAGCCTCGGGCTCTTCGAGCTGGTCCTGGTTCTAAAAATGCGGGGGAAAAATTGACAGGGGATCCCCCGTATTTTTAAAACCAGCACCGGGCTCTGCGCCTGGTGCTTGTGCCAAAAATACGGGGGACAAAAAGAGTAGGGGTCCCCCGTATTTTTAACACCAGCATCGGGCTCCACTAGCTGGACAGATAATGCCACAGCCGGGGGTCACTTTTATGCCGTGCCCTGCGGCCGTGGCATTAAATATCCAACTAGTCACCCCTGGCCGGGGTACCCTGGGGGAGTGGGGACCCCTTCAATCAAGGGGTCCCCCCCCCCCAGCCACCCAAGGGCCAGGGGTGAAGCCCGAGGCTGTCCCCCCCCATCCAATGGGCTGCGGATGGGGGGGCTGATAGCCTTTTGTGATAATAAAAAGATATTGTTTTTTCCAGTAGTACTACAAGTCCCAGCAAGCCTCCCCCGCAAGCTGGTACTTGGAGAACCACAAGTACCAGCATGCTGGAGAAAATCGGGCGCGCTGGTACCTGTAGTACTACTGGGAAAAAAATACCCAAATAAAAACAGGACACACACACCGTCGACAGTAAAACTTTATTTCATACGTCGACACACACATACTTACCTATGTTCACACGCCGACATCGGTCCTCTTCTCCATGTAGAATCCACGGATACCTGAAAAGAAAAGATCAATATACTCACCCCAGCCATGGTCCAGAGATAAATCCACGTACTTGGCAAAAAAACAAACCGAACACCCGCTCCATGCCGGACTGAAAGGGGTCCCATGCTGACACATGGGACACCTTTCCACGAATGAGACCTGTCAGTGACAGCTGTCACAGAAAGGTCTCTAAAGCCAATCAGGAAGCGCAACTTCGTTGCGCTCACCTGATTGGCTGTGCGCTGTCTGTACTGTGACAGCACATCGCAAAGCCGCTCCATTACTTTCAATGGTGGGAACTTAGCGGCTAGCGGTAAGGTCACCCGCCGGTCAGCGGCTGACCGGCGGGTGACCCCACCGCTAGCCGCTAAGTTCCCACCATTGAAAGTAATGGAGCGGCTTTGCGATGTGCTGTCACAGTACAGACAGCGCACAGCCAATCAGGTGAGCGCCATGGAAGTAGCGCTTCCTGATTGGCTGAAGGGACTTCAGTGACAGGAGTCACGTGATGTCCCGGCATTCGGGAGAAAGGGGTCTGATGTGAAAGCATTGGACCCCTTTCTAGTCCGGTATGGAGCGGGTATTTGCGTGTTTTTTTTTTTTTACAAGTACGTGGATTTATCTCTCTGGACGTGGATTTATCTCTGGACGCAGGAAGGTGAGTATCATTTTTTCACAGGTACCCTCGGATCGTCGGAGACCGTGGCAGTCGGCGTGTCAACATAGGTAAGTATGTGTGTGTCGGTAGTGTGTAATAAAGTTTTACTTGTCACGTTGTCTGTGTCCTGTTTTTATTTGGGTATTTTTTTCCCAGTAGTACTACAGGTACCAGCGGGCCCGTTTTTCTCCCGCATGCTGGTACTTGTGGTTCTCCAAGTACCAGCTTGCGGGGGAGGCTTGCTGGGACTTGTAGTACTACTGGAAAAAACAATATCTTTTTATTATCACAAAAGGCTATCAGCCCCCCCATCCGCAGCCCATTGGATGGGGGGGGACAGCCTCGGGCTTCACCCCTGGCCCTTGGGTGGCTGGGGGGGGGGACCCCTTGATTGAAGGGGTCCCCACTCCCCCAGGGTACCCCGGCCAGGGGTGACTAGTTGGATATTTAATGCCACGGCCGCAGGGCACGGCATAAAAGTGACCCCCGGCTGTGGCATTATCTGTCCAGCTAGTGGAGCCTGATGCTGGTGTTAAAAATACGGGGGACCCCTACTCTTTTTGTCCCCCGTATTTTTGGCACCAGCACCAGGCGCAGAGCCCGGTGCTGGTTTTAAAAATACGGGGGATCCCTGGCCAATTTTTCCCCTGCATTTTTAGAACCAGGACCAGCTCGATGAGCCCGAGGCTGGTTATGCTTTGGAGGGGGGACCCCACGCCATTTTTTTTCCGTGTTTTTCACTTTTTTTACCGTTTTTTAAAATCGCGGCAAAATCCGCCAAATCGGCCGATTTTCGCCCGCGACTCTGGCGAATCCGTTTTTCATTGAATATGGTGAATTCCGGAAGCCACCTTCCGGGATTCACATGTCGAATTGAGTCGAATTAAAAAACGGCGAAAATTGCCGCGAATTCGACCGCAATTGCATATACCCCATAGAGATTAAACCGGTGCAAATAGTCCTTCACCTTGAAAATAAGCGGTTGGTATCCTGAATGTTCTTTTCCTCCTTTAATGACTTGGCTGTACTGTAGGTCACACTGAAGGCTCAATGCCACTGATGCACAATATCCTAGAAGCAAAGGGCTTTGGAACACTGGATCCCCCTTTAGCAGCTGAGATGTACAAAAATCATTCACGTGTCTCACTGCACTGTGATATACACAGTTTCATCGGTTTAATTTTTGCTCTAAGAACACCTTAGTCAGTTTTCTGGATTGTTCTAGAAAAAAGTCTTGTGTATTACGTTTACACCTAATTTTTCTGTATTGTCCATTGGGGATATTTTGTATCCACATCTTATCATGTTTACTTGTGTAAACAGTGTTGTAGTTGTGTATGACTACAGAAAATACCTAGAACCCTCATTAGAAGAAGCTATGTTCAATACATCGAGGTGGAGAAGGAACATCTATTAGTTAAAAAGATAAGGAAAAAAAAACTTTTGACAGTTCAGCTGTCTTCATATCTAAATTTAACATAAAATTAAAAATGTTATAAAAAAAAATAATAGTTTCCTCAGTGCCAGTCCAATCTTAAACAATTTTAACCCTCAAACTAAACCAAGCTTCGGTAAATCAGAATTCTGGATTCTACTTACCCATTGGCTGTGTTCCCGTGTTTATGCCCTGGCTTCTGCTGAATGCCTCTCTCTGGCTTTTGATCTCTGACTTCGGATTATTATTGTCGATGGTTCTTAAACTCTAGCTTTGGACTAAAACCTCCCTGGCTGTAGGTCCCGGCTACTCCCTGGACTTTACCATTTCCTGGGTCCCCAGTTTCACATTATGTACTTAAAGACTGTTCTTATCACTCCTGTTGGATTTCATAAGCAGGGCTGTTCCTACTGTTGCCATCTGCATTTTCTCTTACGTCCTAGAGGATGCTGGGGTCCATTTAGTACCATGGGGTATAGACGGGTCCTTTGGGAGCCACAGGCACTTTAAGAGTCTAATGGTGTGGGCAGGCTCCTCCCTCAATGCCCCTCCTACCAGACTCAGTTTAGAAAATGTGCCCGGAGGAGCTGGTCACAACTAGGGAAGCTCATAGGAGTTTTTCTAGTTTTATTATTTTCTGAGTTTGTTAGGTTACAGGAAGGCTGCTGGCAACAGCCTCCCTGCTTCGTGGGACTTAGGGCGGGGGAGTAGAAACCAACTCTTGAAGTTAATGGTTCTCTATCTCCGCTGACAGGACACTGAGCTCCTGAGGGTGCTGATCGCAAGCCCACAAGGCGACCGCTCACTCCCGCAGCACGGCCGCAACCCCCTAACAGAGCCAGAAGAAAGAAGAGTGGTGAGTACAGCGCCGGCGTCCCAGTTAGCGGGTCGCTGGCGGGTATGGCGGCACAAGGGTGGGAGCGCAGCTCTGACAGGCTGCGCTCCGGAAAGCTCAGCAACACTGTGTAAACGCTTTGAGGGGTGTCCTGAGCATGCGCAATTCACCCAAAATTGGTCACTCAGCTAACGGGCTAATCCCACTGTTAGCAACAAACACCTCAGGCCAGTATAAACAATGAGTGCGGGAAGCCGCGCGCCAATGCAAGGGGCGGGTTTCCTATCAGAGCGGATCCAGCACTCACCAGCGCCATTTTCTCCCTGCAGATACATAGGAAAGAACGCTGACAGGGAGCGCTGCTCTCCACATAACTCCAGCATACCTCTGCGGTACCAGGGTGTTATAGACAGGGAGGGAGTGTGATACTAGTACTAATTACCCTATTAAGGGTAGTTAGTCAGCGCCAGGCTTTTATCATAATAATTGCCTACAGGGGCGCTGTATGGCTGGCTCCTTATACTCTGTGACTCTCTGAAGGTACTCTGGGGAAACTGTGACTGACATTTTCCTGTGTGTGTGTGTGTGTGTGTGTGTGTGTGTGTGTGCGTGTGTGCGTGTGTGTGTGTGTGTGTGTATATCCCACATTACCATGTCTACTCCTGTCCTGTGCTGCAGAGTGTTTATCTTCTCCTGAGGAGTCTATTCCATGTACTCAGGACTGCAATATGCTGTCTCAGCCTTCTGAATCCAAACCCCCATGAGTGGATTCTTTAAGGGGAAGGATATCCCAGATTTCAAATAGGATGTCACATACTGAGAAAGAGACACAGTTTTTGAGAAAATCTGTACAGAGTTTGAAGTATTCAGCTCCCACTACTTCATCTAAGAGCCCACCTACATACCCGCAAAAGCATACACTTGCCCAGATAATGCATGCTGACACTGATACCGACTCTGATACAGGGGACGGTGATGGGTATATGCAGGGGGGAGATGCATCCCTTGCTAAAGGGGTGCAGCTCATGATTGAAGCCATTAGGGATGTTTTGCATATTAGAAGGTACATGAGCCGGAAGAGGAATCTCTTTTACAGTAAATAAGAAATCCTCGCTCACCTTCCCTGCTTCAAAGGAGTTAAACTCCTTATTTGAAAAATCCTAGGAAAACCCAGAGAAAAAATTCCAAATCCCTAAAAGAATTCTCATTGCTTTCCATTTCCCTGAAGAGTATAGGAAGAAGTGGGAAAACCCACCTATAGTAGACGCTTCTGTATCTAGGTTGTCTAAAAAGGTGGTTATACCTGTCCCTGGTTCAACCACCTTAAAGGAGCTGGCTGACCACAAAATTGAGACTACGCTCAAATACACGGCTACAGGCGTGGCCTTAAGGCCCACTGTTGCTTGTGCGTGGATTTCTAAAGCCATAGTAAAATGGTCAGGCACCTTACTAGAAGACTTAGATACTATGGATAGGAGTGACATTGACTTGTTTTTACGTCACATACAGGATTCTGCAGGATTCAATATGGAGGCCATGAAGGACATTGCGTAGAGCTGAGGTATATCCCGTCAGAATTTTTCTTTGTCAGGTCTCCTCATCAGCGTGGTACACCCGGAAAGAGAAATCAAACTCCAATAGTGTAACACCGTTTTATTCAACATTAAAAAACATGTAAATGGAAGATATAGATGGTCTCTCACCAATAGAATTGGTCCACCATACGGCAGACAAAACAGCAAGGTTAAAGATGATATACACAGGCGTCCCTGGAACCCGCAGTACAAATCCACTGGTGAAATCACAAATATTCCCCAAAGACAATCCTCCTTCCAACGCGTTTCGACACGTCCTGTGTCTTTTTCAAGGCAAGTCTTTTTCAAGGCAACGCGTTGGCAGGAGGATTGTCTTTGGGGAATATTTGTGATTTCACCAGTGGATTTGTACTGCGGGTTCCAGGGACGCCTGTGTATATCATCTTTAACCTTGCTGTTTTGTCTGTCGTATGGTGGACCAATTCTATTGGTGAGAGACCATCTATATCTTCCATTTACATGTTTTTTAATGTTGAATAAAACGGTGTTACACTATTGGAGTTTGATTTCTCTTTCCGGGTGTACCACGCTGATGAGGAGACCTGACAAAGAAAAATTCTGACGGGCTATACCTCAGCTCTACATAAAGTGTGTCTGTCTACCAATTTAACGTAGACCAATCATTCTGGTACGGGAGATTTGAAATTTTCCTAACAGTGAAATGCTTAATAAGAAGATGGTATACACTATGTATGTTCTTTTTTTCTTTTCTTTCATGAGCGCTCATGGACTCATGGTGATTTTCTTGCGACTGTATCTAATCTGAAGTGATAGGCGACACTTCCTTTCCATTTTTGAGACCAGAGGGCAGCCATTTTGGCGCACGGTATAATATTCAAATATTCTTGTTCCATGAAGGACATTGGCCTGCTTAATGCGAGGGCTACTTTCATGGCAGTATCGGCACGCAGAGAACTCTGGCTACGCCCATGGACTGCAGATGCAGAATCCAAGAAAAGTGTGGAGAACCTACCCTTCACAGGTAAGGAACTATTTTGGGACGCATTGGATGCGTGGATTTCCACGGCGACTGCGGGTAAGTCCACATTTCTTCCCTCCGCAGCAGCACCAGCTAGGAAATCTTATCCTACGCCTACACTGCAGTCCTTTCAGACCGCAAAATTAAAAAAATCCAAACCTCCCACCACCTTCTTTAGAGGAGGTAGGGGAAAATCCAGAAAACCTGCACCAACAGGTTCCCAGGAACAGAAACCAGGTTCTGCTTCCTCAAAATAACCAGAATGACGGTGGACCTCCCAGCCTAGAGATCGGGCAGGTGGGAGCGAGACTGAAAGATTTTAGTCACGTCTGGGAGTCGTCATGCCTAGACCCTGGGTGACAGATATTGTTGCGCAGGAGTACAGACTGGAGTTTCAGGAACTCCCACCTCACATATTTTTCAAATCAGGCTTACCAGTTTCACTGACAGAAAGTGCTATCCTACAGGAAGCCATTCAAAAATTGGTAAGAACAACTGTCATTGTTCCAGTTACACCTCACCTAAAGGCCAAGGGTTATTACTCAAACCTGTTTGTGTTACCGAAACCGGATGGTTCGGTAAGGCCTATATTGAACCTGAAGTCATTGAACCCCTACTTGAGGGTTTTCCAATTCAAGATGAAGTCTCTGAGAGCGGTGATCTCAGGTCTGGAGGAGGAGGAATTCCTAGTATCCCTGGATATCAAGGATGCGTGCTTTCACATTCCAATCTGGCCGCATCACCAGGCCTATCTATGGTTTGCACTACAGGACTGTCACTATCAGTTCCAGACATTGCCGTTTGGCCTCTCCACTGCACCGAGGGTGCACCATGTGCTAATTGACCAAATGAACTGACACAAGGACTTTAATACTATAGTAACAGACTGAGAGGTCAAAAAAGCTCATGAGCAGTTATTCCGGATAAGAGCTATATTGTTGAGTATGTGTCATGTGAGTAATGGCCCTCATTCCGAGTTGTTCGCTCGCAAGCGGATTTTAGCAGATTTGCTCATGCTAAGCCGCCGCCTACTGGGAGTGAATCTTAGCATCTTAAAATTGCGAACGATGTATTCGCAATATTGCGATTACACACCTCGTAGCAGTTTCTGAGTAGCTTCAGACTTACTCGGCATCTGCGATCAGTTCAGTGCTTGTCGTTCCTGGTTTGACGTCACAAACACACCCAGCGTTCGCCCTGACACTCCCCCGTTTCTTCGGCCACTCCTGTGTTTTTTCCGGAAACGGTAGCGTTTTTTCCCACACGCCCATAAAACGGCCTGTTTCCGCCCAGTAACACCCATTTCCTGTCAATCACATTACGATCGCCAGAACGATGAAAAAGCCGTGAGTAAAATTACTAAGTGCATAGCAAATTTACTTGGCGCAGTCGCAGTGCGGACATTGCGCATGCGCATTAAGCGGAAAATCGCTGCAATGCGAAGATTTTTACCGAGCGAACAACTCGGAATGACCCCCAATATCTGTTCCTCTTGGGATTCAATATAAGTTATAGTTGCTGAACAAATAAGGAGAGGGATCCCAATAGAGTGGGAGCGGATATATCCACATGTGTACATAAATTAATTTTTTAGAGAATAATTATTAATTTCTCTAACGTCCTAGTGGATGCTGGGGACTCCGTAAGGACCATGGGGATAAACGGGCTCCGCAGGAGACATGGGCACTTTAAGAAAGAATTTAGGTTCTGGTGTGCACTGGCTCCTCCCTCTATGCCCCTCCTCCAGACCTCAGTTTGATACTGTGCCCAGACGAGCTGGGTGCTTTTCAGTGAGCTCTCCTGAGTTTGCTGAGAGAAAGTATTTTGTTAGGTTTTTTATTTTCAGGGAGCTCTGCTGGCAACAGACTCTCTGCATCGTGGGACTGAGGGGAGAGAAGCAGCCCTACTCTCTGAAGCTAGGTCCTGCTTCTTAGGCTACTGGACACCATTAGCTCCAGAGGGATCGGTACGCAGGATCTCACCCTCGCCATCCGGTCCCGGAGCCGCGCCACCGCCCCCCTCGCAGAGCCGGAAGACAGAAGCCGGGTGAGTATGAGAAGCAAAGAAGACTTCACAGGTGGCAGAAGACTCTGTGTTCTTCACTGAGGTAACGCACAGCACTGCAGCTGTGCGCCATTGCTCCACACACCTACACATACTCCGGTCACTGTAAGGGTGCAGGGCGCGGGGGGGGGGGGGGGGGGGGGGCGCCCTGGGCAGCATTTGGGACCTCTTTTGGCAAAGTTAAGCATATATACAGCTGGGCACTGTATATATGTATGAGCCCCCGACAAAAAATTGCATATTTAAGCGGGACAGAAGCCCGCCGCCGAGGGGGCGGGGCTTCTTCCTCAGCACTCACAAGCGCCATTTTTTCTCCACAGCTCCGCTGAGAGGAAGCTCCCCAGGCTCTCCCCTGCAGATACACGGTAGAAGAGGGTAAAAAGAGAGGGGGGGGCACATAATTAGGTGCAAAAAGCAATATAAACAGCAGCTACTGGGTTAACATTAAGTTACTGTGTTATTCCTGGGTTTATAGCGCTGGGGTGTGTGCTGGCATACTCTCTCTGTCTCTCCAAAGGGCCTTGTGGGGGAACTGTCTTCAGAGAGGGCATTCCCTGTGTGTGTGGTGTGTCGGTACGCTTGTGTCGACATGTCTGATGAGGAAGGCTATGTGGAAGCAGAGCGGGAGCAAATGAATGTAGTGTCTCCGCCGACGGCGCCGACACCTGATTGGATGGATCTGTGGAAGGTTTTAAATGATAATGTTAATTCCTTGCATAAAAAGTTGGAAAAAGCTGTAGCCTCGGGACAGTCAGGGTCCCAACCCGTGCCTGATCCTATGTCGCAGAGGCCGTCAGGGTCTCAGAAGCGCCCACTATCCCAAACTGTTGACACAGATACCGACATGGATTCTGACTCCAGTGTCGATTACGATGATGCAAAGTTACAGCCAAAATTGGCTAAATCCATCCGTTATATGATTATAGCAATTAAGGATGTGTTGCACATTACAGAGGAAACCTCAGTCCCTGACAAGAGGGTGCATATGTATGGGGAAATGAAGTCGGAGGTAACCTTTCCCCCCTCACACGAGATAAATGAGTTATGTGAAAAGGCTTGGGAATCTCCAGATAAAAAACTGCAGATTTCCAAAAGGATTCTTATGGCGTATCCTTTCCCGCCAACGGACAGGTTACGCTGGGAATCCTCCCCTAGGGTGGACAAAGCTTTAACACGCTTATCCAAGAAGGTAGCCCTGCCGTCACAGGATACGGCTACCCTCAAAGATGCTGCGGATCGCAAACAGGAGGTTACCCTGAAGTCCATTTATACACATTCAGGTACCTTACTGAGGCCGGCAATCGCGTCGGCCTGGGTGTGTAGTGCTGTAGCAGCATGGGCGGATACCTTATATGAGGAAATTGATACCTTAGACAAGGATACTGTATTGTTGACCCTGGGGCATATTAAAGACGCTGTCCTATATATGAGAGATGCTCAAAGAGACATTAGTCTACTGGGTTCTAGAATAAATGCTATGTCGATTTCTGCCAGAAGGGTCCTGTGGACTCGGCAATGGACAGGTGATGCCGACTCAAAAAGGCATATGGAGGTTTTACCTTACAAGGGTGAGGAATTGTTTGGGGAGGGTCTCTCGGACCTGGTCTCCACAGCTACAGCTGGAAAGTCAAATTTTTTCCCTTTTATTCCCTCACAGCCTAAGAGAGCACCGTATTGTCAAATGCAGTCCTTTCGATCACAAAGAAACAAGAAAGTCCGAGGTGCGTCCTTTCTTGCCAGAGGCAGGGGCAGAGGTAAGAAGCTGCACAACACAGCTAGTTCCCAGGAACAGAAGTCCTCCCCGGCCTCTACAAAATCCACCGCATGACGCTGGGGCTCCACAGGCAGAGCTAGGCCTGGTGGGGGCACGTCTTCGAAATTTCAGCCACAAGTGGGTTCACTCCCAGGTGGATCCCTGGGCGATAGAAATTGTGTTTCAGGGATACAAGCTGGAATTCGAAGAAATGCCCCCTCACCGATACATCAAATTGGCCCTACCAGCTTCCCCCCACGAGAGGGAAATAGTGTTAACTGCAATTCACAAATTGTATCTTCAACAGGTGGTGGTCAAGGTTCCCCTCCTTCAACAGGGAAGGGGTTCGACCATGTTTGTAGTCCCGAAACCGGACGGTTCGGTCAAACCCATATTGAATTTAAAATCCCTGTACATATACCTGAAAAGGTTCAAGTTCAAGATGGAATCGCTGAGAGCGGTCATCGCAAGCCTGGAAGGGGGGGATTTTATGGCGTCTCTGGACATAAAGGATGCATACCTTCATGTCCCCATTTATCCACCTCATCAGGCGTACCTCAGATTTGTGGTACAGGATTGTCATTACCAATTTCAGAAGAACAGAAAAGGGTTTATCTACCGATAGAGAAAGCTCAGGAACTCATGACACTGGTCAGGAACCTATTAAAACCAAAACAGGTGTCAGTACATCACTGCACTCGAGTCCTGGGAAAGATGGTGGCATCATACGAGGCCATTCCCTTCGGCAGGTTCCATGCGAGGACCTTTTAATGGGACTTACTGGACAAGTGATCCGGATCACATCTTCAGATGCATCAGTTAATCACCCTATACCCCAGGGCCAGGGTGTCACTCCTGTGGTGGCTGCAGAGCGCTCACCTTCTCGAGGGCCGCGGATTCGGCATTCAGGACTGGGTCCTGGTGACCACGGACGCAAGCCTCCGAGGTTGGGGAGCAGTCACACAGGGAAGAAATTTCCAAGGTCTGTGGTCAAGTCAAGAGACTTGCCTTCACATCAACATCCTGGAACTAAGGGCCAAATACAACGCCCTACGTCAAGCGGAGACCCTGCTTCGCGACCAACCGGTTCTGATTCAGTCAGACAACATCACCGCAGTGGCTCATGTAAACCGACAAGGCGGCACAAGGAGCAGGGTGGCGATGGCGGAAGCCACCAGAATTCTTCGCTGGGCGGAGAATCACGTAAGCGCACTGTCAGCAGTGTTCATCCCGGGAGTGGACAACTGGGAAGCAGACTTCCTCAGCAGACATGACCTCCACCCGGGAGAGTGGGGACTTCATCAGGAAGTCTTCGCACAGATTACAAGTTGGTGGGAACTGCCACAGGTGGACATGATGGCATCCCGCCTCAACAAAAAGCTACAGAGGTATTGCGCCAGGTCAAGAGACCCTCAGGCGATAGCTGTGGACCCCATGGTGACACCGTGGGTGTTCCAGTCGGTCTATGTATTTCCTCCTCTTCCTCTCATACCCAAGGTGCTGAGGATAATAAGAAAAAGAGGAGTGAGAACAATACTCATTGTTCCAGATTGGCCACGAAGGACTTTGTATCCAGATCTGCAAGAAATGCTCACAGAGGACCCGTGGCCTCTTTCTCTAAGACAGGACTTGTTGCAACAGGGGCCCTGTCTGTTCCAAGACTTACCGCGGCTGCGTTTGACGGCATGGCGGTTGAACGCCGGATCCTAGCAGAGAAAGGCATTCCGGATGAGGTCATTCCTACGCTGATAAAGGCTAGGAAGGACGTGACAGCTCAACATTATCACCGTATATGGCGAAAATATGTTGCTTGGTGTGAGGCCAGGAATGCTCCTACGGAGGAATTCCAGCTGGGCCGTTTCCTTCACTTCCTACAGTCCGGAGTGAATTTGGGCCTAAAATTGGGTTCCATTAAGGTCCAGATTCGGCCCTATCCATTTTCTTTCAAAAGGAGTTGGCTTCTCTACCTGAAGTTCAGACGTTTGTAAAGGGAGTGCTGCATATTTAGCCTCCTTTTGTGCCTCCAGTGGCACCTTGGGATCTTAACGTGGTGTTAAGTTTCCTGAAATCCCACTGGTTTGAACCACTTAAAACGGTGGAGTTGAAATATCTCACGTGGAAGGTGGTCATGCTATTAGCCTTGGCTTCGGCTAGGCGTGTGTCAGAGTTGGCGGCTTTGTCACATAAAAGCCCCTATCTGGTTTTCCATGTGGATAGAGCAGAATTGCGGACCCGTCCACAATTTCTGCAGAAAGTGGTTTCATCTTTTCATATAAACCAACCTATTGTGGTGCCTGTGGCTACTACTGACTTGGAGGATTCCGAGTTGCTTGATGTGGTCATGGCTTTGAAGGTTTATGTAGCCAGAACGGCTAGGGTCAGGAAAACAGAGTTGTTGTTTATTCTGTATGCATCCAACAAGCTTGGTGCTCCTGCTTCAAAGCAAACTATTGCTCGCTGGATCTGTAACACGATTCAGCAGGCTCATTCTGCGGCGGGATTGCCGCTGCCAAAATCAGTTAAGGCCCATTCCACTAGAAAGGTGGGCTCTTCTTGGGCGGCTGCCCGAGGGGTCTCGGCATTACAACTTTGCCGGGCGGCTACTTGGTCAGGTTCAAACACTTTTGCAAAGTTCTACAAGTTTGATACCCTGGCTGAGGAGGACCTCTTGTTTGCTCAATCGGTGCTGCAGAGTCATCCGCACTCTCCCGCCTGTTTGGGAGCTTTGGTATAATCCCCATGGTCCTTACGGAGTCCCCAGCATCCACTAGGACGTTAGAGAAAATTAGATTTTACTTACCGGTAAATCTATTTCTCGTAGTCCGTAGTGGATGCTGGGCGCCCGTCCCAAGTGCGGACTTCTTCTGCAATGCTTGTATATAGTTATTGCTTCAATAAGGGTTATGTTATGGTTGCATCAGGGTTTGACCTGACGCTCTGTCGTTTATCATGCTGTTAACTGGTTGTTTTCACATGTTTTACGGTGTGATTGGTGTGGCTGGTATGAATCTTGCCCTGGATTACCAAAATCCTTTCCTTGTACTGTCAGCTCTTCTGGGCACAGTTTCTCTAACTGAGGTCTGGAGGAGGGGCATAGAGGGAGGAGCCAGTGCACACCAGAACCTAAATTCTTTCTTAAAGTGCCCATGTCTCCTGCGGAGCCCGTCTATCCCCATGGTCCTTACGGAGTCCCCAGCATCCACTATGGACTACGAGAAATAGATTTACCGGTAAGTAAAATCTTATTTTTTTCAGTTGTGTACTGTGATTTATACTGTATTTTTATGTATTGCCGGCCGGCATTAAGTACAAAATGTGCTAAATTATTATAGATAAAAAATAAAATCCACATCAGATGTGAATAGCGCTCTCTTGGTTGTTTTTTCTTTAGTTTCATTTATAGGGGTATAAAAACCAATTGCCCCTGAAAGAGCTGCATACATATCTGTACAAATCACAGCGCCAGGAATTGTTTATTCTTGAAGGGAGTTCTGCACATCCAACCACCCTTTGTGCCTCCTATGGCACCTTGGGTCCTAAATGTGAATGTTGCAGTTCCTGCAATCGGATTGGTTCGAACCGTTACAGGAGTTTCTTACTTGGAAGGCAGTCACACAGTTGGCATTGGCATCTGCTAGACATGTGTCTGAATTGGGGGCATTGTCACACAAAAGCCCCTACTTGGTTTTCCATGAAGATAGAGTTGAGCTCAGAAAGCGTCAGCAATTTCTTCCAAAGGTTGTGTCAGCTTTTCACATCACCCAACCTATTGTGGTGCCAGTGGCTACTGATACCTCGATTACTTCAAAGTCCCTGGATGTTGTGTGGGCTTTGAAAATATATGTGAAGAGAACTGCTCGTCACAGGAAGTCGCACACACTATTTGTCATTTATGATCCCAACAAGGTTGGGTGTCCTGCTTCTAAGTAGACAATTTCTCGCTGGATCAGGCTTACTATCCCAGGGTGCCTCAGCTATTCAACTTTGCCGAGCGGCTACTTGGTCAGGGTCGAAAAGTTCTACAAGTTCGATACTTTGGCCTCTGAGGACCTTCAGTTTGGTCAGTCTGTTCTGCAGGACCTTCAGCAGTCTCCCTCCCGTACTGGGAGCTTTGGTACATCCCAATGGTACTAAATGGACCCCAGTATCCTCTAGGACGTAAGAGAAAATATGATTTTAATTACCTACCGGTAAATCCTTTTCTCGTAGTCCGTAGAGGATGCTGGGCGCCCGCCCAGTGCTTCGTATTCCTGCATTGTTACTTGGTTAAGTTTGTTGGTTCAGCCGTTGCTGATTCGTTCCAAGTTGGTTAGCTTGGCTTTCCTTTTTTGTTATGTGCGAGCTGATGTGAATCTCACTACTATCTGTGTATTTCCTTCTCCTCGGGCACAGTTTCTAGACTGAGTCTGGTAGGAGGGGCATAGAGGGAGGAGCCAGCCCACACTATTAAACTCTTAAAGTGCCAGTGGCTCCCAAAGGATCCGTCTATACCCCATGGTACTAAATGGACCCCAGCATCCTCTACGGACTACGAGAAAAGGATTTACCGGTAGATAATTAAAATCCTATTTTTTAAATCACTATACATTAATGGGCTGATTCAGAGGTAGACCAAGAAGCGCCAGCAGCTGTGTCTGTTGGCAGTGGCTCGTCTGCGACTTTATGCAAATTCCGATTCAAAATCTTTTCCTTGTATACATGTGTGTCTAAATGTACAAGGCCCATTGTCCCTGTATGCACCTGAAATGACAGCAGCGAAAACATCGGGATGCATGTGCAGTGCATCTTAGAGGCAGGCGCAGTAGCAAATAATCGCTCCATTACACCTGATATAGGCAGTGCATACACATCTGAGTCAGGCCCTATTATCTTTTATCTATTGTATGATTTGTCTTGCCCATTGTCCTGCTGTTTATAATACCTCATGTTAGCCTCCAGGTGTCACTGTTGTAGTTGCTATTTATTAATATATATATAAAGCATTTGGCAGATGCTGTTTCTGTAGGACAATGAAAACTGAATGCACCCAAAAATTCTTAAGACTTCTATTCTCAATTGACATCCTATCATATATATTTCCCAGACTGATTTATTATATTGATCACACATATGGTACTCTATTGAACATATGTATACATAAGGAGAAAGGGCAAATATTTATCAGCCTTCCATGACACTGCTTGGGATTACACTCCAGGATAATTGTCAGTGAGTTCAAAGTACACAGCACCAAAAATGACGCTGTTACATGGTGAGCCCCGAATCTAGCAACTAAACATTTCATTAATAACAATTGCTTATGGATAAAACCCACGGCTAACTGTATTTGCCACATAGAAAATATTGGTGTATGTTATTTTATCTATCTTTTTCATAATAGGAATATGAATGATGTCACAATATTCATTTCCATGTTAAGTTTTGTCTTGGCCACTTCAGTCTTGTGTATAAATGGTCCTCATTAAATTGATTGTATCATTGAAATGTTGACCAAGGAGACAGTGTTTGTTTTATTTTTTCCCCTGAGTGCCGCTACAACATGCATTGAATAGATAAATAGATACTGTAGATAGATAGATAGATAGATAGATAGATAGATAGATAGATAGATAGATAGATAGATAGATAGATAGTGTATCCGTTCTCTAGGTCAACCACACTTAGGTCGACAGTCATTAGGTCGACCACTATTGGTCGACATGCATTAGGTCAACAGGGTTTCTAGGTCGACATGGTCACTAGGTTGATATGTTCTATGTCGACATGACAAAAGGTTGACATGAGTTTTTCACAATTGTTTTCATTTTTTGAATTTTTTCATACTTTACGATCCACGTGGACTACAATTGGGAACGGTAACCTGTGCTGAGCGCAGCAGTTGCGGAGCGAGGCACCTTGCCCGAAGCTCGCGAGCCATGTGAGGGGACACGGTGCACTAATTAGGGTTCTCGGTCACTCTGCGAAGAAAATGACACAATTATTTTTTAAAAACCCATGTCGACCTTTTGTCATGTCGACCTTGCTCATGTTGACCTAATGCTCGTGTCGACTTAGTTACTGTTGACCAATAGTGTTCAACCTAGACACTGTCGACCTAAGTGTGGTCGACTCTATGAACCACACGCATAGATAGATAGATAGATAGATAGATAGATAGATAGATAGATAGATAGATAGATATTCTAACTTAATAATGGAATACTATATATATTTTATTCATCATGTTTTTCCTTTTATTATATCTAAATAATCACATTAATTGTATATTTAGGACACAGCAATTTTACATGATTTGCAGATTCAACAATTTACTTTACACATTTATAAGATCAGGGGGGTCATTCCGAGTTGTTCGCTCGGTAAATTTTTTCGCATCGCAGCGATTTTCCGCTTAGTGCGCATGCGCAATGTCCGCACTGCGACTGCGCCAAGTAAATTTGCTATGCAGTTAGGAATTTTACTCACGGTTTTTTCCTCGTTCTGGTGATCGTAATGTGATTGACAGGAAGTGGGTGTTTCTGGGCGGAAACTGGACGTTTTATGGGTGTGTGTGAAAAAACGCTACCGTTTCTGGGAAAAACGCGGGAGTGGCTGGAGAAACGGAGGAGTGTCTGGACGAACGCTGGGTGTGTTTGTGACGTCAAACCAGGAACGACAAGCACTGAACTGATCGCAGATGCCGAGTAAGTCTCGAGTTACTCAGAAATTGCAGAGATGTCTTATCGCAATATTGCGAATCTTTCGTTCGCAATTTTAAGAAGCTAAGATTCACTCCCAGTAGGCGGCGGCTTAGCGTGTGCCACGCTGCTAAAAGCAGCATGCGAGCGAACAACTCGGAATGACCCCCCATATACAGCACATGAAAGATATAACCGATACAAACACTACATTAGAGGAGGAGGCCTGTGTCCAGCCTCCTCCATCCGGGCCCCCTCCTCTCTGCCAGGCGCCGGTGCAGCGCTGTAAAGAGTCTGTGCTCAGACCCTAATACGCATGCGCAGATCTTCGGGAAAATGGCGCGGCATCCATTTTCCCTGTGATTTCTACAGCACTGCTGGGACTGCGGAGGGGTAAGTATTAAAACAGTGGGTGCAGCCTGTTTTGTTTCGTATTTCCTAACACTCCTGTGAGATTTCTCTGCTTGGATAGCCTGCAATGCACTGTATTAGCCCAAGATGTTCTGACTGAACCTTGCAGTTAGTTGAATCGCCCACTAAATGTCATGGAAAACAGCTCATAGGGAGATTTGCATCCATCCATGGTGTTGGTAATGCTGGTTAAAATAAAGTAAATATTGCTCTGATTTTATATCTTTTCATTGCTTACTCAAACTGTGCGCAACTTGGAATCTGCCTACACCAAAATATATATATATATATTCATTTTTTTTTAGTGAAAGAGCAGCTGTGGATGTACTGTATGTGCATGAATTTGATGAAATACTTAAGGATGCCAGATCATTGGAAATGCAGTTAAAACAGAAGATGGAAAGCCTTAAGAACAATCTTACTATGATTGCAAATAATTTATCTTTCTAAAGTACTGTAATTTAATGTTTTAAAATACGTTTGTAAAAGCTGCTTGATTGTGTACTGTCTGCACTGTTTATATTTTTTTTTCTGCACAAATTATGTAAAGTGTCTGTTGCTTAAATGTTACAGTTTTATAACAAAGTTGTTCTTCAAATGTTAAATAGAAGCTACTTAGAATAGAGTTGTGTATTTAAGAAACATTTAGAATTAAATCAGTTCCCAGTCTGTCAAAAGTAACAATGTGTATGTTGTTCCTGTAGTTATTTTTTATTAACCACTTAACTGACGATTTTTTGTCACCAAAATTGGTCAGAAATTGTTGTGTTTTTTTAAATTGTAATATGGCGTAAAAAGCTATTTTTAAAAGTATATTTAAACAAATATATATATATTTTTTTTTTTGGGGGGGGGGATATTCTTAGTGGGTGCCTTGCACCACCCTGTGTCCATTAGCCCCCATTGTAAAATACATTTTTTGATTCCCCATTATTTGCACCCCATCTCCTCCTCCTCCTCCTCCTCCTCCTGTGAACAGTGTAGATATATTTTTTGTATTATTTTAAACATCCCCCCAGCGTCATTTTACTATTTTACACCCCACCACCACCCCCTAATATGCAGAGAGCAGCCGCTGCCGGGAACATGCTCTGCTGTGGGGGGAACAGCACTGACATCCCGGTGGCTGCTGCACTCTGCAACCGCCGGGTACATACAGGGGGAGCGATGCTGACATCCCGGTGGCTGCTGCACTCTGCAACCGCCGGGCACATACAGGGGGAGCGGTGCTGACATCCCGGTGGCTGCTGTACTCTGCAACCGCCCTGGACATACAGAGGGAACAGTGCTGACATCCCAGCGGCTGCTGCTCAGTCTCAGTAGCTGCCGTGGGAGGGGGTGATGCCCGGCTTCCTGATCAATGTTGCCACAGTGATCGGGACACACTAGAGAAGGAGCCATAAGCTCCACAGGTGCCGGGAGGTCCCTCTTACATTGCTGGTTGTGGGAAGAATTTCTTGCCACAGCAGCACAGTGGGCATTTCTGACTGGTCGCATCAGATGCGACCATGTCAGGGAAAGCCCAGCCTGGTGTGGTCGCATCTGCTGCAACCATGCCAGTTAAGTGGTTAAAGAATAAACCCTATTCTAGTATTTTTACTTTACCAGCAGAGTAAATAATGCATGATGTTTGTATCATAAAAACTGTTGTGATATACTGTCAGTACCAGTAATCTGGAAGGTAAAATCCTTGCTACAGTATATGGGCATTATTATTATTATTACCAGTTATTTATATAGCGCACACATATTCCGCAGCTTTACAGAGAATATTTGCCCATTCACATCAGTCCCTGCCCCAGTGGAGCTTACAATCTATATTCCCTACCACATGCACATGCACACACATTCGGGTTAATTTTATTGGGAGCCAATTAACCTACCAGTATATTTTTGGATGGTGGGAGGAAACCCATGCAAGCACGGGGAGAATATACAAACTCCACACAATTAGGGCCATGGTGGGAATCGAACCCATGACCTCAGTGCTGTGAGGCAGTAATGCTAACCATTACACCGTCTGGGCATAATAATTTATCATAGCATAATGAAACACATAGCATATATGAAAATGCTAAATACTATTTATAACAGTCTGTTATAAATATCTTTTTTTAATATTTTAATAATTCTCCCCCCCCCTGTGGCTGCTTGTGAGGGACAGCTGGGAGGCAGCGGGAGAGGTGCCTCCCGCTGCTAACACTAAAAGTCCGGGGAGCGGGCAGGGGGCGGGGCGCAGCAATGGGCTGTGAAAGCCCATTGAAAATGAATGGGGAAGCGGCACCTATACTGGTGCCGCAATGACAGGGGCGTGCATTCAGCCCCGATAAATGCACGCCCCTGTCAGTGCCCCAGATGTGATTGGCCCAGCGGATCCAGTGCTGGATCCACTGTCCAATCACTAGCGAGCCCCCTTCCCGGCTGCAGCAGGCGCCGTGGGCTGTGTGGGCGCCCGCTGCAGCCAGCGCCGCTGACTGACACCAGAGGTCATAATTGACCCCTGGTGTCTGAGCGGCGCTACTATGGGAGAGACGTCATGAGTCATGACGTCTCTCCCATAGTACAGCAGAGACGAGCCGGAGGACAGCGCTGCAGGAGCGGTAAGTATGTGTGTGGTTTTTTTTTTATGTGTTTGTGTTGGGGGCAGAGCAACAGCAGCACAGCAACTGGGGGGCACAACAACAAGGGGCACAACTATAAGGGGCACAGCAACAGGGGCACAACTATAAGGGGCACAGCAACTGGGGGGCACAACAACAAGGGGCACAGCAACAGGGGCACAACTACAAGTGGCACAGCAACTGGGGGGCACAACTACAAGGGGCACAGCAACAGGGCACAACTATAAGGGGCACAGCAACTGGGGGGCACAGCAACAGGGGCACAACTATAAGGGGCACAGCAAAAGGGGCACAACTACAAGGGGCACAGCAACTGGGGGGCACAACAACAAGGGGCACAGCAACTGGGGGCACAACTACAAGGGGCACAGCAACTGGGGGGCACAACTACAAGGGGCACAGCAACTGGGGGCAAAATTACAGGGGTCACAGCTACTGGGGGCAAAGCTACAGGGTGCACAGCGACTGGGGTCACAGCTACTGGGGGCAAAGCTAGAGGGGGCACAACTACTCGGGGCACAGCTATAGGGGGCAAAGCTACAAGGGGCACAGCGACTGGGGTCACAACTACTGGGGGCACAGCGACTGGGGGCAAAGCTACAGGGGCCACAGTGACTGGGGGCACAACTACTCAGGGCACTGCTACAAGGGGCACAGCTACAGGGGTCACAACTACTGGGGGCACAGCCACAAGGGGCAAAGCTACAGGGGGCACAACTACTCGGGGCACTGCTACTGGGGGCACTGCTACAGGGGGCAAAGCTACTAGGGGTATAGCTACTAGGCTCACAACTATCAGGGGCGCCTGCTCCATCATCCCAGCTAGCAGCAGCACTCTCCCCTGTCTGTGCTAACGTCCTCCCGCGTCAGCGAGTGTATAATATTCATTAATTTCTCTCTTCCTGTGGATTACTTTGTAAGTATAATTTTCATTTTTACAGGTACCGGCCCTGTTGGATTCTACTGGACAAGTGGACGTGACCGGCGTGGGATGTAGGTAAGTAATCTCTCATTTTTACAGGAACCACCTATTGGATTCTACATGGACAAGTGGACGTGACCGGCGTGGGATGTAGGTAAGTATGTGTGAGTGTGTAAGTGTGTTTTAATAAATTTTTACTTTCACGGTGTGTGTGTTGTGTTTTTATTTGGGTATTTTTGTTGTTGTAGAACTACAGGTACCAGCGGGCCCATTATTTCCCCGCATGCTGGTACTTGAGGTTCTCCAAGTACCAGCAAGCGGGGGAGGCTTGCTGGGCCTTGTAGTTCCACGACAAAAAGCAATATTCTTTCTCTATCGTCCTAGTGGATGCTGGGGTTCCTGAAAGGACCATGGGGAATAGCGGCTCCGCAGGAGACAGGGCACAAAAAGTAAAGCTTTTCCAGATCAGGTGGTGTGCACTGGCTCCTCCCCCTATGACCCTCCTCCAGACTCCTGTTAGATTTTTGTGCCCGGCCGAGAAGGGTGCAATCTAGGTGGCTCTCCTAAAGAGCTGCTTAGAAAAAGTTTAGCTTAGGTTTTTTATTTTACAGTGAGTCCTGCTGGCAACAGGATCACTGCAACGAGGGACTGAGGGGAGAAGAAGTGAACTCACCTGCGTGCAGGATGGATTGGCTTCTTGGCTACTGGACATCAGCTCCAGAGGGACGATCACAGGTACAGCCTGGATGGTCACCGGAGCCGCGCCGCCGGCCCCCTTGCAGATGCTGAAGTCAGAAGAGGTCCAAAATCGGCGGCTGAAGACTCCTGCAGTCTTCTAAAGGTAGCGCACAGCACTGCAGCTGTGCGCCTTTTTCCTCTCAGCACACTTCACACGCAGTCACTGAGGGTGCAGGGCGCTGGGGGGGGGCGCCCTGGGAGGCAAATGTAACCTATATAAAGGCTAAAAATACCTCACATATAGCCCCCAGAGGCTATATGGAGATATTTAACCCCTGCCTGGATTCACTAAATAGCCGGAAAAGGGGCGGGGCCTATCTCCTCAGCACACGGCGCCATTTCCTCTCACAGCTCCGCTGGTCAGGACGGCTCCCAGGTCTCTCCCCTGCACTGCACTACAGAAACAGGGTAAAACAGAGAGGGGGGGGCAAATTTATGGCGATATTTTTATATATATATAAAGCAGCTATAAGGGAGCACTTATTATAAGGCTATCCCTGTTATATATAGCGCTTTTGGTGTGTGCTGGCAAACTCTCCCTCTGTCTCCCCAAAGGGCTAGTGGGTCCTGTCTTCGTTAGGAGCATTCCCTGTGTGTCTGCTGTGTGTCGGTACGTGTGTGTCGACATGTATGAGGACGATATTGGTGTGGAGGCGGAGCAATTGCCAAATATGAGGATGTCACCCCCTAGGGAGTCGACACCAGAATGGATGCCTTTATTTATGGAACTACGGGATAGTGTCAACACGCTAAAGCAGTCGTTTGACGACATGAGACGGCCGGACAATCAATTAGTGCCTGTCCAGGCGACTCAAACACCGTCAGGGGCTGTAAAACGCCCTTTGCCTCAGTCGGTCGACACAGACCCAGACACAGGCACTGACTCCAGTGGTGACGGTGACGAATCAACCGTATTTTCCAGTAGGGCCACACGTTATATGATTTTGGCAATGAAGGAGGCGTTACATTTAGCTGATACTACAGGTACCACTAAACAGGGTATTATGTGGGGTGTGAAAAAACTACCTATAGTTTTTCCTGAATCAGAAGAATTAAATGACGTGTGTAATGAAGCGTGGGTTGCTCCTGATAAAAAGCTGATAATTTCAAAGAAATTATTGGCATTATACCCTTTCCCGCCAGAGGTTAGGGAGCGCTGGGAAACATCTCCTAGGGTGGACAAGGCGCTAACACGCTTATCTAAACAAGTGGCGTTACCCTCTCCTGAGACGGCCGCACTTAAAGATCCATCAGATAGGAGGATGGAAAATATCCAAAAAAGTATATACACACATGCAGGTGTTATACTACGACCAGCTATAGCGACTGCCTGGATGTGCAGTGCTGGGGTAGTTTGGTCAGAGTCCCTGATTGAAAATATTGATACCCTGGACAGGGACAATATTTTACTGTCGTTAGAACAAATAAAGGATGCATTTCTTTATATGCGTGATGCACAGAGGGATATCTGCACACTGGCATCACGGGTAAGTGCTATGTCCATTTCGGCCAGAAGAGCTTTATGGACGCGACAGTGGACAGGCGATGCGGATTCAAAACGGCATATGGAAGTTTTGCCGTATAAAGGGGAGGAGTTATTTGGAGTCGGTCTATCAGATTTGGTGGCCACGGCTACAGCCGGGAAATCCACCTTTCTACCTCAAGTCACTCCACAACAGAAAAAGGCACCGACTTTTCAACCGCAGCCCTTTCGTTCCTTTAAAAATAAGAGAGCAAAGGGCTATTCATATCTGCCACGAGGCAGAGGTCGAGGGAAGAGACAGCAACAGGCAGCTCCTTCCCAGGAACAGAAGCCCTTCCCGGCTTCTACAAAAGCCTCAGCATGACACTGGGGCTTCTCAAGCGGACTCGGGGACGGTGGGCGGTCGTCTCAAAAAATTACAGCGCGCAGTGGGCTCACTCGCAAGTAGATCCCTGGATCCTGCAGATAATATCTCAGGGGTACAGGTTGGAATTAGAGACAGATCCACCTCGCCGTTTCCTGAAGTCTGCTTTACCAACGTCCCCCTCCGAAAGGGAGACGGTTTTGGAAGCCATTCACAAGCTGTACTCTCAGCAGGTGATAGTCAAGGTACCTCTTCTACAACAAGGGAAGGGGTATTATTCCACTCTTTTTGTGGTACCGAAGCCGGATGGCTCGGTAAGGCCTATTCTAAATCTGAAGTCTTTGAACCTGTACATAAAGAAGTTCAAGTTCAAAATGGAGTCACTCAGAGCAGTGATAGCGAACCTGGAAGAGGGGGATTTTATGGTATCCTTGGACATCAAGGATGCGTATCTCCACGTTCCAATTTACCCCTCACACCAGGGGTACCTCAGGTTCGTTGTACAAAACTGTCACTATCAGTTTCAGACGCTGCCGTTCGGATTGTCCACGGCACCTCGGGTCTTTACAAAGGTAATGGCCGAGATGATGATTCTTCTTCGAAGAAAAGGCATATTAATTATCCCATACTTGGACGATCTCCTAATAAAAGCAAGGTCCAGAGAACAGCTAGAGATGGGATTAGCACTGTCTCAAGAAGTGCTAAAACAGCACGGGTGGATTCTGAATATTCCAAAATCCCAGTTAATGCCGACAACTCGTCTGCTGTTCCTAGGGATGATTCTGGACACGGTTCAGAAAAAGGTTTTTCTCCCGGAGGAAAAAGCCAAGGAGTTATCCGAGCTTGTCAGGAACCTCCTAAAACCAGGAAAGGTGTCTGTACATCAATGCACAAGAGTCCTGGGAAAAATGGTGGCTTCTTACGAAGCAATTCCATTCGGCAGATTCCACGCAAGAATTTTCCAAAGGGATCTGTTGGACAAATGGTCAGGGTCGCATCTTCAGATGCACCTGCGGATAACCCTGTCTCCAAGGACAAGGGTGTCTCTTCTGTGGTGGTTGCAGAGTGCTCATCTATTGGAGGGCCGCAGATTCGGCATACAGGATTGGATCCTGGTGACCACGGACGCCAGCCTGAGAGGCTGGGGAGCAGTCACACAAGGAAGAAACTTCCAGGGAGTATGGACGAGCCTGGAAACGTCTCTTCACATAAACATTCTGGAACTAAGAGCAATCTACAATGCTCTAAGCCAGGCAGAACCTCTGCTTCAGGGAAAACCGGTGTTGATCCAGTCGGACAACATCACGGCAGTCGCCCATGTGAACAGACAGGGCGGCACAAGAAGCAGGAGTGCAATGACAGAAGCTGCAAGGATTCTTCGCTGGGCAGAGAATCATGTGATAGCACTGTCAGCAGTGTTCATCCCGGGAGTGGACAACTGGGAAGCAGACTTCCTCAGCAGACACGATCTTCACCCGGGAGAGTGGGGACTTAATCCAGAAGTCTTCCACATGCTGGTAACCCGTTGGGAAAGACCAATGGTGGACATGATGGCGTCTCGCCTCAACAAAAAACTGGACAGGTATTGCGCCAGGTCAAGAGATCCGCAGGCAATAGCTGTGGACGCGCTGGTAACGCCTTGGGTGTACCAGTCGGTGTATGTGTTTCCTCCTCTGCCTCTCATACCAAAAGTATTGAGAATTATACGGCAAAGAGGCGTAAGAACGATACTAGTGGTTCCGGATGGGCCAAGAAGGACTTGGTACCCGGAACTTCAAGAGATGATCACGGAAGATCCGTGGCCTCTACCTCTAAGGAGGGACTTGCTTCAGCAGGGTCCCTGTCTGTTTCAAGACTTACCGCGGCTGCGTTTGACGGCATGGCGGTTGAACGCCGGATCCTAAAGGAAAAAGGCATGCCGGAAGAAGTCATTCCTACTTTGATTAAAGCAAGGAAGGAAGTAACCGTGCAACATTATCACCGAATTTGGCGAAAATATGTTGCGTGGTGCGAAGATCGGAGTGCTCCGACGGAGGAATTTCAACTGGGTCGATTCCTACATTTCCTGCAATCAGGATTGTCTATGGGTCTCAAATTGGGATCTATTAAGGTTCAAATTTCGGCCCTGTCAATTTTCTTTCAAAAAGAATTGGCTTCAGTCCCTGAAGTCCAGACCTTTGTTAAGGGAGTGCTGCATATACAGCCTCCTGTGGTGCCTCCAGTGGCACCGTGGGATCTCAATGTGGTTTTGGACTTTCTAAAATCTCATTGGTTTGAACCACTAAAAAAGGTGGATTTGAAATATCTCACATGGAAAGTGACCATGCTTCTAGCCCTGGCTTCGGCCAGGAGAGTGTCAGAACTGGCAGCTTTATCTTACAAAAGCCCATATCTGATTTTCCATTCGGACAGGGCAGAACTGCGGACTCGTCCGCATTTTCTCCCTAAGGTGGTGTCAGCATTTCATCTGAACCAGCCTATTGTAGTGCCTGCGGCTACAAGTGACTTGGAGGACTCCAAGTTACTGGACGTTGTCAGAGCATTAAAAATATATATTGCAAGGACAGCTGGAGTCAGAAAATCTGACTCGTTGTTTATATTGTATGCACCCAACAAGATGGGTGCTCCTGCGTCTAAGCAGACGATTGCTCGTTGGATCTGTAGCACAATCCAACTTGCACATTCTGTGGCAGGCCTGCCACAGCCTAAATCTGTAAAGGCCCACTCCACAAGGAAGGTGGGCTCATCTTGGGCGGCTGCCCGAGGGGTCTCGGCATTACAACTTTGCCAAGCAGCTACGTGGTCACGGGAGAACACGTTTGTAAAATTTTACAAATTTGATACTCTGGCTAAGGAGGACCTGGAGTTCTCTCATTCGGTGCTGCAGAGTCATCCGCACTCTCCCGCCCGTTTGGGAGCTTTGGTATAATCCCCATGGTCCTTTCAGGAACCCCAGCATCCACTAGGACGATAGAGAAAATAAGATTTTACTTACCGATAAATCTATTTCTCGGAGTCCGTAGTGGATGCTGGGCGCCCATCCCAAGTGCGGATTATCTGCAATAATTGTACGTAGTTATTGTTAACAAATTCGGGTTATTGTTGAAGGAAGCCATCTTTCAGAGGCTCCGCTGTTATCATACTGTTAACTGGGTTTTGATCACAAGTTGTACGGTGTGATTGGTGTGGCTGGTATGAGTCTTACCCGGGATTCAAAATCCTCCCTTATTGTGTACGCTCGTCCGGGCACAGTACCTAACTGGAGTCTGGAGGAGGGTCATAGGGGGAGGAGCCAGTGCACACCACCTGATCTGGAAAAGCTTTACTTTTTGTGCCCTGTCTCCTGCGGAGCCGCTATTCCCCATGGTCCTTTCAGGAACCCCAGCATCCACTACGGACTCCGAGAAATAGATTTATCGGTAAGTAAAATCTTATTTTTTTATACACACTTATGGCTATCAGCCCGGCACCCACCGCCCAGGGGTGCTGGGGACAGCCTCGTGCTTCACCCCTGGCCCTTGGGTGCCTGGAGGGGGGGGGACCTCTTGATTTAAGGGGTCCCCACTCCTCCAGGGAACCCCGGTCAGGGGTGACTAGTTGGGGGGGTAATGCCACGGTCGCAGGGACCTACATAAATGTGTCCCCCGGCTGTGGCATTATGTCCCTGGCTAGTGGAGCCCGGTGCTGGTTTTAAAAATACGGGGGACCCCTACATCTTTTGTCTCCCGTATTTTTTGAACCAGGACCGGTTTAAGAGCCCGGTGCTGGTTGTCTAAATACGGGGAACCCCTGTCCAATTTTTTCCCACTATTTAAACAACCAGGACCGGCTCAAAGAGCCCGAGGCTGTTCATACTTAGGAAGGGGGGCCTCACGCATTTTTTTTTACCTTTTTTAACCCATTCAGACCCTTCTCCATTAAGTTAATGGAAGCCCTGGACAACAAAATTGCATTCATGTCCTCTTCCCACTCCCTTCCCAAACACTAATTTTTATTTTTTTTCTATAAAAATGCACAAGTATGATGAGCAGGCAGGCATTGGCGGCATCGGATTGAGATGCAAATTAGTGGCGGAGGGCTGGGTCAGTTGATGGTGGGCAAGTTTGTAAGCCATTGGCGGTGGCAGCAGGCATCGGCTCAGAGGCAGTAGCGGGCATTGGCTCGGCGGTGGTAGGGGTCATCGGCAGGATTCGGCGGACATTATGGCTGTAGTGCCTCACCAGCCTTTGACCTCACTGCACGCCACTGAAAGTGATTGATAGATTTTCACAGATTGCAGTACTGCATTTCTATGGCTAAAACAAAGGATGCAGCCTAAATACTACTAAGGGGGGAATCAGTTAGCCCTGTTAATGTACCGGTGGTGAAATAGGGTGGTAGCCTCTGGCTTTAAAGTCCATGGCTGTCCAAATAAAACCCCTTTTTGTCTTACGTCCTAGAGGATGCTGGGGTCCACATTAGTACCATGGGGTATAGACGGGTCCACCAGGAGCCATTGGCACTTTAAGAGTTTGAGAGTGTGGGTTGGCTCCTCCCTCTATGTCCCTCCTACCAGCATCCACTAGGACGATAGAGAAAATAAGATTTTACTTACCGATAAATCTATTTCTCGGAGTCCGTAGTGGATGCTGGGCGCCCATCCCAAGTGCGGATTATCTGCAATAATTGTACGTAGTTATTGCTAACAAATTCGGGTTATTGTTGAAGGAAGCCATCTTTCAGAGGCTCCGCTGTTATCATACTGTTAACTGGGTTTTGATCACAAGTTGTACGGTGTGATTGGTGTGGCTGGTATGAGTCTTACCCGGGATTCAAAATCCTCCCTTATTGTGTACGCTCGTCCGGGCACAGTACCTAACTGGAGTCTGGAGGAGGGTCATAGGGGGAGGAGCCAGTGCACACCACCTGATCTGGAAAAGCTTTACTTTTTGTGCCCTGTCTCCTGCGGAGCCGCTATTCCCCATGGTCCTTTCAGGAACCCCAGCATCCACTACGGACTCCGAGAAATAGATTTATCGGTAAGTAAAATCTTATTTTTTTATACACACTTATGGCTATCAGCCCGGCACCCACCGCCCAGGGGTGCTGGGGACAGCCTCGTGCTTCACCCCTGGCCCTTGGGTGCCTGGAGGGGGGGGGACCTCTTGATTTAAGGGGTCCCCACTCCTCCAGGGAACCCCGGTCAGGGGTGACTAGTTGGGGGGGTAATGCCACGGTCGCAGGGACCTACATAAATGTGTCCCCCGGCTGTGGCATTATGTCCCTGGCTAGTGGAGCCCGGTGCTGGTTTTAAAAATACGGGGGACCCCTACATCTTTTGTCTCCCGTATTTTTTGAACCAGGACCGGTTTAAGAGCCCGGTGCTGGTTGTCTAAATACGGGGAACCCCTGTCCAATTTTTTCCCACTATTTAAACAACCAGGACCGGCTCAAAGAGCCCGAGGCTGTTCATACTTAGGAAGGGGGGGCTCACGCATTTTTTTTTACCTTTTTTAACCCATTCAGACCCTTCTCCATTAAGTTAATGGAAGCCCTGGACAACAAAATTGCATTCATGTCCTCTTCCCACTCCCTTCCCAAACACTAATTTTTATTTTTTTTCTATAAAAATGCACAAGTATGATGAGCAGGCAGGCATTGGCGGCATCGGATTGAGATGCAAATTAGTGGCGGAGGGCTGGGTCAGTTGATGGTGGGCAAGTTTGTAAGCCATTGGCGGTGGCAGCAGGCATCGGCTCAGAGGCAGTAGCGGGCATTGGCTCGGCGGTGGTAGGGGTCATCGGCAGGATTCGGCGGACATTATGGCTGTAGTGCCTCACCAGCCTTTGACCTCACTGCACGCCACTGAAAGTGATTGATAGATTTTCACAGATTGCAGTACTGCATTTCTATGGCTAAAACAAAGGATGCAGCCTAAATACTACTAAGGGGGGAATCAGTTAGCCCTGTTAATGTACCGGTGGTGAAATAGGGTGGTAGCCTCTGGCTTTAAAGTCCATGGCTGTCCAAATAAAACCCCTTTTTGTCTTACGTCCTAGAGGATGCTGGGGTCCACATTAGTACCATGGGGTATAGACGGGTCCACCAGGAGCCATTGGCACTTTAAGAGTTTGAGAGTGTGGGTTGGCTCCTCCCTCTATGTCCCTCCTACCAGACTCAGTTTAGAATATGTGCCCGGAGGAGCCGGTCACAGCTAGGGGAGCTCCATAGGAGTTTCTTTAGTTTTTTTTATTTTAAAAGAGTTTAGGCACAGGGTGGCTGCTGGCAACAGCCTCCCTGCTTCGTGGGACTAAGGGGGGGAGTAGTGTCCGCCCTAAAGGGTCTGAGCCACTATCTCCGCTGACAGGACACTGAGCTCCTGAGGGGACAGATCGATCGCCGCCACAGGGGATCGCTCACCCCAGCAGCAAGCCTCCAACCCCTTTACAGAGCCAGAAGACTTCAGTGGCGAGTGAGTCACCGCCCCCCTGGCAAGCGGGGAGCCGGTGTGAAGATGGCGGCAACAGGGTAGGATGCGCAGTACTGACCGCTCTGGGGCTTAGCGGTATATGGTGCGGCGCTGTGAGGGGCGCCCTGAGCCAGCGCCTTCACCCTAAACTGGTCACACAGCCTGTCGGGGACCCCAGATCACTGCCAGCAATATACCTCAGGCCAGTATAAATTCAAACAAGAGCGGGAGCCAGCGCCAGAAAAGGGGGCAGAGCTTCTCAGTGCGGACCCAGCAGCGTTCAGCGCCATCTTTCCTGCATGCAGAGCTGCTGACAGGGGAGAGCTGTCCCTCCACTACAACTCCAGCTATCTGTACGGTACCAGGGGGTTGTAGAAAGGCAGGGGGCAGTGTAATAGACTGTGTAACCTATTAAGGTACACAGTTGGCGCTGGTAAAGGGTGTCCTTTATCTTTGGAAGCGCTGTGTGTGGGTTGGCTCCAAACTCTGTGTCTCTCTTGGCATGCTTAGGGGGTAAACTATGTCTGCATTTCCCTGTGTGTGTGGGTGCTTGTTTGCTCACAAAAAGAACCATGTCTAGGGACTCTGTCATATGCTGCAGAGGATATGTCCTCTCAGGATGATCCCATTCCATGTAATCAGGATTGCACTGTTTTAGCACATATTCCTATAAGAGAACCGGAGTGGTTATCCTCTATTAAAAGTATGATCTCTCCAATTTATACTAGGGTAGCACAGAATGAAACTGCAGCTCAGGTTTTACAGAACTCTATGGCTGTTTGGTCCGGATCGGCACCTTCAGGGCCCCCTGGCACTCACTCTCAAAAACGTGCTCTTGCACAGATTATGCAAGATGACACGGATACCGACTCTGACACGGTAGACTGTGATGGGGACGTGCTGAGGGGGGCAGCATCTCTCGCAAAAGGGGTGCAGTTGATGATTGAAGCCATTAGAGATGTGTTAAATATTGCTAACGCAATACCTGAGCAGGTTGAGGAGGCTTACTTCACGGATAATAAGAAGGCCTCGCTAACCTTCCCTGCGTCACTCTAAGGAGTTAAATGCTATATTTGAAAAATCCTGGGAAAACCCAGAGAAAAAATTCCAAATCCCAAGAAAGGTTCTGGTTGCTTTCCCCTTCCTTGAGGAGGATAGAAAGAAATGGGAAACCCCACCCATAGTTGACGCATCTTTGTCCAGACTGTCAAATAAGGTGGTTTTACCTGTCCCGGGATCTGCCGCGTTGATCAAACATTTTGGTTGTTGCGAACATTTTGGTTGTTGCTTGCTGGGCTGTGGAATAGATAGGAATTTTAACAAGAGACCAATCGTCCGCCTGATATGTCGTGCCTGGAGTCACAACTGGGTGGGACTTTACATGTGTCCGCCCAGTTGTGCTGTCAGTCACATGCGTCTCTCTGCAGGAAGAGTACAGGTGGTTGACTGACTGCCCATACACACAGCACACCGCGGAAACAGATATATCGGCTATTGGCTGTGCTGGTTCATTATGATGGGCACCGGCTGTCCAAAAAATTTTCAAAGTAGCCTCTTACAGTAGCTCATAACGGGCGGATTTAGGGTTCAGGCCACCCCTAGGCACATTATGACTGCTGCCACCACCCCCCAAAAAAATCACATAATTGCCCCTTTCATTTCGGGTGCCTGTCCGGATGCCTCAAGACCACAATAGCAGGCCCAGCCTCACTTTATTACCGACTCCTGGACCACAATTTGCCGCCAATTGTCTCACCCCTGTAATTTGCTAAATAAATATAAAAAAATAAGTAGTAAAGATGAAAAAAAAAGAATCACCTGGCCCTTATCGGCGTAGTGTGCTGCCCCCCCCCTGCAAGTGCCACCCCTAGGCACGTGCCTCAGGTGCCTAGTGGAAAATCCGCCACTGTCTCATAATGTACCGGGTATGATACACCCTTTTTCAGAGTATCACACTGATTTGTACAAGAGGCCCCAAATTGTCTTTTTTTCCCTTTCATAATTCAAAGGGACTGTGGGCCTGATTCAGATATAAATCCATCAATTAACGCACATCTCCGATGTATTGAGGTCTGCTGATGTGCAGTACTGATCCCGCGTTTCCGGCCAGTGTTTCCAGAAACGAAGGCGTGTTGCCCATTTTCTGGGAGGGGAGAGCCAGGGGTCTGCGTGTCATTATGCAGACTTCCTAGCTTCACAGTCATCACTCTGTGAAGCTTACTCAGCTGGCCTTTTGCGATGGTCGTGATGTTGGATCCCAGCTTGCCAAGTTGGTTGCAGTGCTGGGATCGCAGCTATGTGCAGGAGGTGTCTCTTCTACTGAGATGTCTCCTGCTTGTCCCTCCTGAAGATTGGATAAAAATACAATGCTGCTTGCATGCAGCATTGCATTTACGTCCATCTCTGAACCAGGCCCTGTGTGAGATGCAAATTTGTAAAATGGCATTAAAATAATCCTCCATTATACTAACACAAACTATCAGATTGTGGGGATGTAGTTAGCAAGCCGATGCTCAGGATACCGGAGGACAGAAGATTGGCTGTGGAATCCCAACACCGCTTAGAATACAGAAGCCAGAATCCCAACATCCGTCATCCAAAACATATATATCGGGGGAGGTAAGGGCTACGCTGAAGGAAGGGGAGGGATAGGGTTAGGCTGCAGTAAGGGAATGTTAGGGCTAGGCTGCATGGGGGGGACGGTTAGGCTGCGGAGAGGAAATGTTAGGGGAAGGGGAAGAATTAGGCTTACCTTCATTATGAAGAACTGTCAGGATTCTTACTGTCGGGATGGCGTTGTCAGTATTCTGACCACCAGCAACCTGAAAGCCGGGATCCCGTATCGCACCTACAGTAGATTGAGATGTGGTAGAGGTGTCAATATATTTAAGCATTTCTTTAAAGACTAATGTGACAATAATCTTTGACATTGGTATGCTCTGTTGGCTCATTATCATTATGAGAAGGTGAGGTTTCCCTGGCTGAAGCATGTGCAGGAGAAGATGGAGGAGTTGTGTCATATATGACATGAGCTGACAGATCAACAGATGATCGCAAAATTTACTCTACACTCAAATCCATATACACGGCTTCGTGGGCGATACTACGGCCTACCATTGCCTGTGCATGGATTTCTAAAGCTATAGTAAAGTGGTCTGGCATGTTACTTGAGGAATTGGATACAATGGATAAAAGTGACGTTGAATTGTTCTTACGTAACATACAGGATTCTGCGGGATTTATGGTGGAATCTATGAAAGACCTGGGTTCGATGGCTGCAGGGATATCTTCCATGTCGGTCTCGGCTCGTAGAGGACTCTGGCTGCGCCAATGGTCTGCCGACACGGAATCCTGGAGAGGCGTGGAGAACCTACCCTACACAGGTCAGGCTCTATTTGGAGAAGCGCTAGATGTGTGGATTTCCACGGCAACTGCGGGTAAGTCATCTTTTCTCCCTTCAGCTGCGCCTGCTATGAAGAAACCCTTTTCAGCTACGTCACAGTCCTTTCGGACTCCTAAAACAAGAAAGAACAAGCCACATAACACCTTCTTTAGAGGAGGGCGGACAAAATCCAAAAAACCTACTGCAGGCCCCCAGGACCAGAAGCCTGCTTCTGGTACACCAAAATCCTCAGCATGACGGTGGATCGCCCGGCCTGGAGAAAGGGCTGGTGGCGGCGAGGCTCAGATGATTCAGCCATGTGTGGGTGTCATAAGGCCTGGACCCCTGGGTATAGGATATTGTGTCCCAGGGGTACAGGCTGGAGTTTCAAGTACTCTCGCCTCACCGATTCTTCAAATCAGGCTTACCAGCTTTGCTGGCAGACAGGGCTATCCTACAGGAAGCCATCCAAAAATTGGAATGGTCACAGGTCATTGTCCCAGTTCCACCTCATATGCACAAGGGTTACTATTCAAACCTTTTCGTGGTACCGAAACCGGATGGTTCGGTCAGGCTAATTTTGAATTTGAAATCATTAAACCCCTATCTGAGGGAGTTCAAGTTCAAAATGGAATCTCTGGGAGCAATGATCTCAGGTCTGGAAGAGGGGGGGGGGGTTTCTGGTATCCCTGGATATCAAGGATGCATATCTCCACATTCCAATTTGGCAGCTGCATCTGGCTTATCTCCGATTCGCACTGGTAGACAGTCACTTTCAGTTCCAGGCACTGCCGTCCGGTCTCTCCACGGCACCGAGAGTGTTCATCAAGGTGATTGCAGAGATGATGGTTCTCCGCAGGCAGGGAGTGAACATAATTCCATACCTAGATGATCTACTGATAAAGGCAGTGTCCAGGGAGAGGTTATTGTAGTCCATTACTGTTACGAATCAACTGCTCAGGAATCATGGTTGGATCCTGAACCTTCCAAAATCACATCTGGAGCCGACAAGGAGATTGTCTTTCCTGGGAATGGTCCTCGACACGGAAGTGCAGAGGGTGTTTCTTTCAAGAGAGAAAGCGTTGGTGATACAATCCATGGTCCGGGATGTCTTGAAACCTGCCCGGGTATCGGTTCATCAGTGCATTCGCCTTCTGGGGAAGATGGTTGCCTCCTACGAGGCTCTACAGTACGGGAGATTCCACGCTCGACCCTTCCAACTGGATCTCCTAGACAAATGGTCGGGATCTCATCTGCACATGCACCAGAGGATACGTCTCTTACCGAAGGCAAGGATTTCTCTCCTCTGGTGGTTGCAAATGCCTCACCTTCTGGAGGTCCACAGGTTCGTAATCCAGAACTGGATCCATCTGATCATGGATGCAGGTCTCAGAGGTTGGGGCGCGGTCACCCAAGGGGAAACCTTCCAGGGAAGATGGTCAAATCAGGAATCCATTCTTCCAATAAACATTCTGGAACTAAGAGACGTGTACAACGGTCTTCTCCAAGCGGCTCATCTTCTACAAGATCGGGCCATTCAAGTATAGTCGGACAATGTGACAACAGTGGCCTACATAAACCGACAGGGAGGAACAAAGAGCAGGGCTGCGATGTCAGAGGTGACAAGAATCCTCCTCTGGGCAGAAAGGCACGCTTTGGCGCTGTCAGCAATCTTTCTTCCAGGAGTGGACAACTGGGAAGCAGACTTCCTCAGCAGACACAAACTCCATCCAGGAGAATGGGGCCTTCATCCGGAGGTGTTCACAGACGTGACCAGTTGTTGGGGCGTGCCTCAAATAGACATGATGGCCTCACGTCTCAACAAGAAACTTCGGAGGTACTGTTCCAGGTCAAGAGACCCACAAGCAGTGGCGGTGGATGCCCTGGTAACTCCGTGGGTGTTCAAGTCAGTGTATGTGTTCCCTCCACTTCCACTCATTCCAAGAATTCTAAAACTCATAAAGAGAACAAGGGTTCAGGAAATTCTCATTGCTCCGGACTGACCAAGGCGAGCTTGGTACGCGGATCTTCTGGATCTACTGCTGGAAGAACCGTGGCCTCTTCCTCTTCGCGAGGACCTTCTGCAACAGGGGCCATTCGCTTATCAGGACTTACCGCAGCTACGTTTGATGGCATGGCAATTGAACGCCAGATCTTAGCCCGTAAGGGTATTCCAAGCAAGGTTATGCCTACCCTGATACATGCTAGGAAAGGGTTAACGTCTAAACATTACCATCGCATTTGGAAAAAATATATGTCTTGGTGTGAATCCAAGAAATTTCTTACGGTGGAGTTTCATCTTGGACGGTTTCTCCTCTTCCTGCAAGCAGGTGTGGATATGGGTCTGTGTTTGGTATCCATAAAGGTCCAGATTTCGTCCTTATCCATTTTTTCCAGAAACAGTTGGCTGCCCTCCCTGAGGTTCAGAACTTTTTGAAAGGGGTTTTGCACATCCAGCCTCCCTTTGTGGCGCCGACGGCACCCTGGGATCTTAACGTGGTGTTGCAGTTCCTGCAATCGGATTGGTTTGAGCCTTTACAGGAGGCTGAGGTTAAGTTTCTTACGTGGAAGGCTGTCATTTTGTTGGCCTTAGCTTCTGCTCGACTTGTGTCGGAATTGGGGGCTTTGTCCTGTAAAAGCCCCTATTTAATATTCCATGAAGATAGAGCTGAGCTAGGGATGCATCAGCAGTTCCTTCCAAAGGTTGTGTCGGCTTTTCACATCAACCAACCTATTGTAGTGCCAGTGGCTACTGACTCCTCAATTACATCAAAGTCCTTGGATGTTGTGAGGGCTTTGAGGATCTATGTGACCTCTTCTTCTGTTTGTTCTGTATGATCCCAAGAAAATTGTGTGTCCTGCTTCGAAGCAGACGATTTCTCACTGGATCAGGTTCACTATCCAGCATGCATATTCTACTGCAGGATTGCCGTGTCCGAAATCAGTTAAGGCCCTAAGACTCTACTCGTAAGGTGAAGTCTTCCTGGGCAGCTGCCCGGGGTGTCTCAGCTTTACAGCTTTGCCGAGCGGCTACTTGGTCAGGGACGTACACGTTTGCTAAGTTCTACAAGTTCGATACTTTGGCCTCTGAGGACCTAACGTTTGGTCAATCTGTTCTACAGGAGCCTCCGCACTCTACCTCCCATTCTGGGAGCTTTGGTACATCCCCATGGTACTAATGTGGACCCCAGCATCCTCTAGGACATAAGAGAAAATAGGTTTTTAATTATCTACCAGTAAATCCTTTTCTCGCAGTCCGTAGAGGATGCTGGGTGCCCGCCCAGCGCTTCGTTTTCCTGCAGTGGTTATTTGGTTCAGTACAACTTTGTTTTTAGTTAAGTACTGCATTGTTACTTGGTAAGTAATGTTTCAGCGGTTGCTGAGTTTCAAGCTAGTTAGCTTGGTTTGCCTTGTATGTGTGAGCTGGTGTGAATCTCGCCACTATCTGTGTATAATCCTTCTCTCGAAGATGTCCGTATCCTAGGGCACTGTTTCTAGACTGAGTCTGGTAGGAAGGGCACAGAGGGAGGAGCCAGCCCACACTCTCAAACTCTTAAAGTGCCAAAGGCTCCTGGTGGACCCGTCTATACCCCATGGTACTAATGTGGATCCCAGCATCCTCTACGGATTACGAGAAAAGGATTTACCGGTAAATAATTAAAATCCTATTTTCTCTTATGTCTTAGGGTTACTGGGAATCCATTTAGTACCATGGGGTGTAGAGGGGTCCACTAGGAGCCATGGGAACTTTAAGAAATTGATAGTGTGCGCTGGCTCCTCCCTCTATGCCCCTCCTGCCAGACTCAGTTTAGAAAAAGTGCCCAGAGGAGCCAGTCACGTCTCTGGAAGCTCCTGAGGAGTTTTCTGCATTTATTTTCTGTTTGTTGTTTTCAGGCAGGACTGGATGGCATCAGTCTGCCTACTTCGTGGATCTTAGGAGGAGGATAGGACACTAGCTCCTGAGGGAACTATTCGCAAGCCCCACCACGGCGAGCGTACATTCCCGCAGCACGCCTCCATCCCTAACAGAGCCAGAATAAAGAAGAGTGGTGAGTACTAAGCCGGTGTCCTTGTTAGCGGGTCGCCGGCCATTATGGCGCCATGAGGGTACGGAGTCGCACGACTTGGAAAGGGGCGGAATGCGTCTCCCGCTGTGTACGGACACAGACGCTGATACGCCAGCCACAGTACCCAGGCTGGCAACAAAGCCATAAAAGGAGTCAGTGTTCATTTTATGCACTTAGACACATACAGCCAGTATAAAAAAGAGCGGGAAGACCGTGCGCCATTGAAGGGGCGGGGCTTCACTATGAGCGGATCCAGCAGCTCACCAGCACCATTTTCCCTCTGCAGCTAACAGATGCTGACTGACAGGGATGCGCAGCTCCTCCAGAGGCACTCCAGATTACCTCAGCGGTAACGTGGTCATAGCAGGAGGGGGGAGCTTACCAGAACTGGGAGGCTTACCAGTTTCACAAGAGGCAAGTACAACTTTACAGGACGCCATTCAAAAACTGGTACAGAGTCGGGTCATTGTTCCAGTTCCACCTCATCTGCAAAACAAGGGGTCCTATTCCAACTTATTTGTAGTACCGAAACCGGACGATTCGGTAAGAACGATTCTGAACCTCAAGTCGTTGAACCCGTACTTATGAGTGTTCAAATTCAAGATGGAGTCTCTGACAGCGGTGATCGCAAGTCTGGAGGAGGGGGAATTCCTAGTGTCTCTGGTTATCAAAGATGCGTTCCTTCACATTCCAATCTGGCCGCCTCATCAGGCTTATCTTCGGTTTGCACTGCAGGACTATCACTACCAGTTCCAGGTCCTTCCATTTGGTCTATCCACGGCACCGAAGGTGTTCACCAAAGTAATGGCAGAGATGATGTTTCAACTCAGCAAACAGGGAGTGAACATAATTCTGTACCTGGTTGATCTTCTGATAAAGGCACCATCCAGGGTACAGTTGTTGGACAGCATTGACCTCTCAATCAGACTACTCCTGGATCACGGGTAGATTCTGAACCTACCAAAATCTCACCTAGAACCAACACAGAGGCTTCCTTTCCTGGGAATGATACTGGACACAGAGTCTCAGAAAGTGTACCTTCCCTTGGAAAAGGCAGTGGTAACCCAGTTGATGGTTCGGGCTGTCCTGAAGCCAATCCAGATCTCGGTGCATCTGTGCATTTGCCTTCTAGGGAAAATGGTTGCCTCTTACAAGGCACTTAAGTATGGAAGGTTTCATGCGATGTCCTTCCAGCTAGATCTGTTGGACAAATGGTCTGGATCGCATCTTCACATGCACCAGAGGATCCGTCTGTCGCCGAAAGCCAGGATCTCCCTCCTGTGGTGGCCGTTCATCTAGCAAGACTTACCACGGCTGCGTTTAACGGAATGGAAGTTGAACGGCTGATTCTAGCCAGGAGAGGGATTCCTGACAAGGTCATCCCGACTATGATCCAAGCCAGGAAGGGGGTAATGACTTATTCTGCAGTAGGGAGTGGATGTGGGCCTACGTCTAGGCTCCATAAAAGTACAGATTTCGGCCTTGTCTATTTTCTTTCAGAAACAATTGGCTTCTCTCCCTGAGGTCTAGACATTCTTGAAAGGTGTTCTGCACATCCAACCTCCCTTTTGTGTCTCCCATGGGAGGTTCATTAAGACATTTGTCTGAGCTGGGGGCGGTGTCTCACAAGAGCCCCTACTTAATTTTCCATGAGGACAGAGCTGAACTCAGGACTCATCAGCAATTTCTTACTATGGTGCTGTCCGCGTTTCACATCAACTGTTACGGACGCCTCTGCTACTTCAAAGTCTTTGGATGCCGTAAGGGCTTTGAAGGTCTATGTGAAGAGAACAGCTCGTCACAGGAAATCGGACTCGCTGTTTGTTCTTTATGATCCCAATAAAATTGGATCTCCTGCTTCGAAGCAGTCCATTGCGCACTGGATCAGGCTCACTATCCAGCATGCTTATTCCACGGCAGATTTGCAGATTCCAAAATCTGTTCAAGCCTACTCTACTAGGTTGGTGGGTTCCTCTTGGGCGGCTGCCCGGGGTGTTTCGGCTTTACAGCTTTGCCGAGCAGCTACTTGGTCGGGTTTGAACATGTTTGCTAAGTTTTACAAGTTCAATACTTTGACCAAACTGAAGGTACTCAGAAGCCAATCAGTTCTGCAGGAACCTCAGCATTCTCCCACCCAGTTTGGGAGCTTTGGTACTTCTCCATGGTACTAAATGGATTCCCAGTATCCCCTAGGACGTAAGAGAAAATAGGATTTTAATTACCTACCGGTAAATCCTTTTCTCGTAGTCCATAGGGGATACTGGGCGCCCGCCCAATGCTTCGTTCTTCCTGCACTGTTACTTGGTTAAGTATCTGTTTTTTTCAGCTGTTGCTGTTCATGTTTCAAGTTTGGTTAGCATGGCTTTTGTCGTGTTTGTGTGTGCTGATTTGTAATCTCACCACTTTCCTTATCTATCCTTCTCTCAAAGTATGTCCGTCTCCTCGGGCGGAAGTAACCTCCAGCAGAGTTCTCCATTTTCTTTAACACTTTATCCATTTTTCAACACTCGTTTTTAAAATTTACAGAACATATTAGCTTTGTTACACAGTCATATCACATATTATACGCATAATCAATTTTGAATACATTATACCAATATGTTTTTTTTAACATCATGATGGGAGGAAGTGATGTCATATGTAGTCTCCTACTTGATAAGGGTATAAATATAAGACATGTCCCAGCACGAGATCACCCTTGATGAAGTCCTGACGGACGAAACGCATTGGTCACTCCATGATCGTTCCCTAGACTGACCTCCATACTTAAGATAAGAGCTTATTATATGCATTTTATATACAGATATCTTACCTTTTACAAATTTTTTGTTTTTTTATTCAACTTTTTTAGTTCTGAACTTCTATGTTTGAGTCATTTTAAGTTTACTCTTTTTATGTAGAATAAAAATATATTTTTTTATTACATTGAGATATTTTTATTATATGTTCCTTTACGCTAGACACCATTGGTCGTTGATGCCAGTATTTTTGCTTTCTATGTTTATATATATGTTTCTCTTACGTCCTAGAGGATCCTGGGGTCCATATTAGTACCATGGGGTATAGACGGGTCCACCAGGAGCCATTGGCACTTTAAGAGTTTAATAGTGTGGGCTGGCTCCTCCCTCTATGCCCCTCCTACCAGACTCAGTTTAGATAATGTGCCCGGAGGAGACGACAAACTTCGAGAGAAGGAATTACACAGATAGTGGCGAGATTCATACCAGCTCACACAACATGCAAATCCGGCCAACATGAGGGGGCGGAGCTTCTCAGAGCAGACCCAGCAGCGTTCAGCGCCATTTTCCTGCCTGCAGCTCACTGCCAGCGGATACACAGGTCCCTCCAGAGCGACTCCAGCTATCTGTATGGTACCAGGGGGTTGTAGAAGGGAGGGGAGGCTGTGTGAAGACTGTGTCACCTATTAAGGAACACAGTCAGCGCGGGTTTAGGGTCTCCCTATACTCTAATAGTGCAGTGTGTGGGTTGGCTCCAATCTCTGTGTCTCTGCCATTCTTGGGGGGGAAACTCTCTGCCCAGTACCCTGTGTGTTTGGTGGGTGTGTGACAACATGTTTAGGGACACTGTTTCATATGCTGCAGAGGATTTGTCTGCCCAGGAAGACTCCATTACATGTAATCAGGATTGCACTGTTTTAGCATAGATCCCTGCTAGAAAGCCAGAATGGTTAGTCTCTCTGAGGGGGACTATTTGTCAGATTTCTGATAGAGTTGCTAGGACTGAGCATGCCACTCAGGTCCTCCAGTCCTCTATGGTTGTATGGTCTGATACTGCCTACTCGGGGTCCCCTGCGGTACATTCTCAAAAACGTGTACTTGCAATTATGCAGGATGACACGGACACCGACTCTGACGCTGCAGACGGTGACGGAGATGTGTTGAGGGTGTCAGCATCACTCGCTAAGGGGGTGCAGTTGGTGATTGAGGCTGTTAGGGATGTTTTACACATTTCAGACACAGCTCCAGAACAGGTGGAGGATGCCTTCTTTACAGATAATAAGAAGCCCCCCCCTTCACCTTCCCGGCGTCCAGATAATTAAATGCTATCTTTGTAAAGGCATGGGAAACTCCGAAAAAAAAATTACAGATTCCCGAAAGAGTCTTGGTTGCTTTTCCCTTCCCAGAGGAAGATAGGAAGAAATGGGAGTCCCTACCGATAGTCGACGCATCTGTCTCCAGGCTGTCCAAAAAGGTGGTGTTACCGGTCCCGGTATCTACCGCGTTAAATGACCCGGCAGATCGCAAGGTGGATGCTACGCTGAAATCCATTTACACGGCTTCAGGGGCTATATTGCGGCCTACTATAGCCTGTGCTTGGATTGCTAAAGCTATTGCCAGGTGGTGAATCACTCTGCAGGAGGAATCGACTACGCTGGATACAGGTGACGTTGATTTATTTATACGCAATATTCAGGATTCTGCAGGGTTCCTGGAGGATTCTATGAAGGACCTGGGTTCCATGGCTGCGGGTATCTCATCCATGTCCGTCTTGGCGCGCAGGGGTCTCTGGCTGCGCAACTGGTCTGCGGACGTGGAATCCAGGAACAGTGTGAAGGGCCTACCATACAAGGGTCAGGCTCTCTTTGGGGAGGCGCTGGATGCGTGGATTGCCACGGCTACCGCGGGTAAGTCTCCTTTTATCCCCTCAGCTGCACCGGCTACGAAGACGCCTTTTTCATCAACCACGTCACAGTCCTTTCTGCCCGCGAGGCATAAAAAGAACAAACCTTCGAACACCTTCTTCAGAGGTGGTCGTGCCAAAGGAAAGAAACCTGCTCCCGCAGGTTCCCAGACCCAGAAGCCCGCTTCTGATACCCCTAAGTCCTCTGCATGACGGTGGACAGCTGGGCCTGGAGGAGGGTCAGGTGGGGGCAAGACTCCGGCAGTTCAGCCACGTCTGGGTGTTGTCGGGTCTGGACCCCTGGGTCCTGGATATAGTGTTCAGAGGGTACAGACTGGAGTTTCAAGATCCTCCGCCTCACAGTTTCTTCAAGTCAGGCTTGCCAGCCCTGCTGGCAGACAGGACAATTCTTGTGGAGGCCATCAGAAAATTGGTGGTGTCAGAGGTCATTGTTCCGGTCCCACTCCAGCAGTGGAACAATGGTTATTATTTGAACCTTTTTGTGGTACCTGTTATGATTCCAGCACTCCTGGCCAGAGGAGATCTTATGACTATGACCGGAGCACTGGAATGGAATGCTGGGAACGGGAGCAGGAAAGAATAATAGCCCCTGGCGCCCTAACTCTGTTGTCTCACCCGTGCTATCGGAAATCCCTTGCGAGACTATGGTTTCTTGAGCCCTTGGCAGCCGCGTTTGAAGGGCAGATTATGTCTGCCCAACTTCGATGCCCCCCGGTCTTAATGAGAGACAAAGGGAAATCCGAGGCAGGATGATAACAAGAGGACCTCTAACTAACAAACAGGCCAGGGGCTACGAGCTAACTAACAAACCTAAAGTATGTGCGGAAAAAACGCCAGGGAAAAGGACAACCAAAATCCACTTATCCAATACTCCTACCCGGCACCGCCGGATACCAGAGTGGACCTGTGGAAGCGGAACCCTCCGCAAAATGCTCCAAACACAAATAGCAAAGGGTAAAGCGGCCGAGCCGCTACACACGGCAGAGCCGCGACTCACGAACACCACTGGATGTCAAACGGTGGTCGGTCAGGACTCCAGGGCGAGATGACAACTCCCGAGTACAGGACTTCAGAGGACTGGAACGACCGGATACAGCAGGACTGGAAACAGACTCTCAGCAAACAAAGACAGCATGCAGGAAGCTATTACCGGCGTCTGTGAGAAGCCCTGAGAGTGTATTTAAACAGGAGTCCTCCAATCAGCTGCTGACAGCTGATTAGAATGAATGCTGTGCAGCTGCCTTGCTGCACGGCCAGAAAACAGGTACACCTATAATTTAAACAGGACCCAGCAACGGGGAACGCGGTCCGCCAGTGGCGTCCCCGTTGCTAGGGTCCGTGCGGCTCAGCGCGCCCGGCGTCTAGCGTTGCTAGGGAGCCGGCGGCTGCACGCGCACGGCGTCCCTAGTTGCTAGGCGCCGGGCCGCGCAGACGAGCGGACCCGGCGCCTAACAGTACCCCCCCTTGAGGAGGGGTCAAGGAACCCCTAAAGCCAGGTTTCCGAGGAAATTCCCGAAAAAATGCCCTCTTGAGCCTCGGGGCATGAAGATCCTTATCCAAGACCCAAGATCTTTCCTCCGGACCATAGCCTCTCCAGTGAACCAGAAAATACAGCCGGCCCCGGGACAATTTGGAATCGAGAACCTTCTCCACCAAGAACTCCTGTTGTCCCTGTACATCCACCGGAGATCTACCCTGAGAGATCCTCCGAGGAAATCTACTGGAAGAAACGTATAGTTTCAACAGGGAGCAATGAAACGTATTTCCAATCCTAAGAGATTTTGGTAAACGTAACCGGAAGGCAACCGGGTTGACTCTTTTAATAATAAGAAATGGCCCAATAAATTTGGGTCCCAATCTAGCCGAGGATTGTCGAAGCCTGATGTTACGAGTCGACAACCATACCCTATCTCCCACCTTAAAAGTGCAAGGACGTCGGAGCCTGTCAGAAAATTTCTTCTCTCGAAAGGCCGCTTTTCTGAGAGCAAGGTGCACTTTTTTCCAAATGGCTCTGAGATGGGAGGTTAAGGTTAGCGGGGAGACTGAGGAATGATGAAAAAAAGAATTGGCTCTGGGGTGAAAACCAAAAACTGAAAAGAATGGAGACACTTTAGTGGAGGAATGACAGGAATTATTGTAAGCAAACTCTGCCAACGGAAGAAACTCGGACCAATCATTCTGGAGTTTGGCTGAATACAAACGCAGATACTGTTTCAATGATTGGTTAACTCACTCGGTTTGCCCGTTGGATTGTGGGTGGTAACCGGATGTTAACGACAATTTCATCTTTAATGAAGCACAAAAACACTTCCAGAATTGTGCGATGAATTGTGGACCCCGATCAGAAACAATATCAGTAGGCAACCCATGAAGTCTGAAAATATGACGGAGAAACAAAACTGCCAACCCTTGGGCAGATGGCAGTCGGGGAAGAGCAATGAAATGAGCCATCTTGCTAAAACGGTCCACTACCACCCATATGACTCGGAACCCGGCTGAAAGGGGAAGGTCTACCACAAAATCCATGGAAATATGAGACCATGGCCTGAGAGGGACATTCAAGGGCATAAGTTGCCCGATAGGCAAGGAACGGGGAACCTTATGCTGTGCACAAACCTGACATGAATAAACAAACTCCTTAACGTCTTTAGAAAGACCAGGCCACCATACTGAGCGGGAGACTAACTCCAAAGTCTTAGAGATTCCCGGATGCCCGGAAACTTTGTTATCATGGAATTCAGTCAAAACAGTAGCTCTCAAAAACTCAGGGACGTAAAGACGACCAGCAGGAGCATTACCAGGAGCTTGGTGTTGCAGCTGTTTTAACTGGGTAAATAAATCTTGTGTGAGGCCTGCCCAAATGACCAAAGATGGAAGTATGGGAGTAACAGGACTGTTATTGTGAACCGTAAGAAAGCTGCGTGACAGGGCATCAGCCTTGGTATTCTTGGAACCAGGCCTGAAAGTGATTATAAATTTGAAACAAGTAAAAAATAAAGCCCAACGTGCCTGCCGGGCATTAAGCCGCTTAGCTGATTCGATGTATTGCAGGTTTTTATGGTCAGTAAATACTGAAATAGTATGTTTTGCTCCCTCCAGCCAATGCCTCCACTCCTCGAAAGCCCACTTTATCGCCAGTAACTCCCGATTACCAACGTCATAGTTGGATTCAGCGGAGGAGAATTTCCTGGACATAAAGGCACAAGGATGTAACTCCAGAGACTCCGGATCCTTTTGAGAAAGGACAGCCCCCACTCCAACCTCCGAGGCATCAACCTCCACAACAAAGGGCAGTTCCGGATTGGGATGTCTGAGGACTGGAGCCGAGACAAAGGCTTGTTTCAAGGCCCGAAAGGACAACTCTGCTTCACGTGACCAGTTGGTAGGATCCGCTCCTTTCTTTGTCAGAGCTACAATGGGAGCAACCAGGTCAGAAAAAGAATGAATGAACCTCCTATAATAATTCGCAAACCCTAAAAAGCGCTGAATTGCTTTTAAATTGGTGGGTTGCGCCCAACTAAGGATGGCCTGGAGCTTCTTTGGTTCCATGGAAAATCCCCGAGGGGAAATAATGTACCCTAAAAAAGATACCTCCGTGACATGAAACTCACACTTCTCCAGCTTGGCAAATAAATGATTCTCACGTAACTTCTGAAGAACCAGACGCACCTGGGCAACATGTTGTTCCATTGATTCAGAATAAATCAGGATGTCGTCTAAGTAAACGACCACGAATTTCCCTAGGAAGTCACGGAGCACATCGTTAATGAGGTCTTGAAAAACTGCTGGAGCATTGGACAAGCCGAACGGCATCACCAGGTACTCGTAGTGACCTGATTGAGTACTGAAGGCCGTCTTCCACTCATCTCCAGATTTGATTCGGATGAGGTTGTACGCTCCTCTAAGGTCAATTTTAGAAAAAATCACAGCCGAACGTAACTGATCAAAGAGTACAGATATCAGCGGCAAAGGATAAGTATTTTTAACTGAGATCTTATTCAGGGCTCTAAAGTCAATACAAGGTCTAAGCGAGCCATCCTTTTTCTCCACAAAGAAAAAGCCTGCACTTAAAGGAGATTTTGATGGTCTAATAAATCCCTTCCCTAGGCTCTCCTTAACATAATCATTCATGGCCGCAGTTTCTGGCCCGGACAAAGCATATAATCTTCCCTTTGGTAATGCGGCACCAGGAATTAACTCAATAGCACAATCATAAGGCCGATGGGGAGGCAGAATGTCCGCATCGCCTTTGGAGAACACATCAGCAAACTCTTGGTATTCCACAGGAATGAGTTCAGGAATGGCAGCTGCTACTCTGACTGGAAACGTAATACACTCCTTATCACAAAAGGTACCCCATTGTGAAATCTCCCCCGACCGCCAATCAATGGTGGGATTATGAAAGGCCAGCCAAGGGTGACCCAGAACTACTGGAACTGCTGGGCAATGAGTAAGGAAGAACTCGATTTTTTCAGAATGTAGAGCTCCTACTGTAAGTAATACAGGGGGTGTACGGAGAGAAATAACCCCATTGGACAGCGGACTCCCATCCAAGCCATGCATGGTGACACACCTACCCAAAGGTAACTGAGGAATGCCTAAGGCCTTAGCCCAAGTTAAATCCATAAAGTTTCCTGCAGCTCCACTGTCAACAAAAGCCGACACCAAAGAACTGAGGCTGCCAAAGGAAACTTTAACTGGGACTAAAAGGGAGTTATTCGAGGAGATAAGCTGCAGATCTAGGTGAACCCCCTCACAATTCACCTGGTCAAAGCGTTTCCCGACTTGTTCGGACAATTACGAGCAAAATGTCCCTTGCCCCCACAGTACAGACAAAGACCAGAATTTTGCCTTCTGGCTCTTTCTTCAGGAGACAGCCGGGAGAGACCCATCTGCATGGGCTCCTCTACGTCCTCAGGAATGGAATATACACACGGACTTGACCTTACAGGTGCTCCTTTTTCAGCCCTCCGCTCTCTGAGACGACGATCTATCTTAATAGAAAGCTCCATGAGCTTATCGAGAGTCTCAGGAGCGGGGTACTGAAGGAGACTGTCTTTTATAGACTCTGATAAGCCGAGGCGAAACTGACTGCGCAGGGCTGGGTCATTCCAGCCACAGTCGTTCGACCAACGGCGAAACTCCGTACAATAAACCTCTGCAGGATTTCTACCCTGCCTGAGAGCGCGCAACTGACTTTCAGCGGACGCCTCTCTATCAGGGTCATCATACAAGAGCCCTAAAGACCCAAAAAAAGCGTCCACTGACAACAATGCCGGATCCTCTGCTTTTAAACCAAATGCCCAGGTCTGAGGATCCCCCTGGAGCAAAGAAATAATAATCCCGACCCGCTGAGATTCAGTACCCGAGGAAATCGGTCTTAAACGAAAATAAAGTTTACAGGATTCTTTAAAATTAAAAAACTCTTTCCTATCACCAGAAAAACGGTCAGGCAAATGCATCTTTGGTTCAGGGACTACCCTCGGGGAAGCTCGCAAAAGATCTTCCTGCGACTTCACCCGAAGAGAAAGATCCTGAACCATCTGAGTAAGTTCTTGAATCTGGCTGACTAAGAGCTGACCAGGATTTGGCCCTAAACCTGTTGGATTCATGAGGCCGATAAAGTCTCACAAAACTGAATGAGAAAAAATTAAACCCTGTTTAATTTTAAGTTTTGGTATTGGCCGGTAATAATGTTATGATTCCAGCACTCCTGGCCAGAGGAGATCTTATGACTATGACCGGAGCACTGGAATGGAATGCTGGGAACGGGAGCAGGAAAGAATAATAGCCCCTGGCGCCCTAACTCTGTTGTCTCACCCGTGCTATCGGAAATCCCTTGCGAGACTATGGTTTCTTGAGCCCTTGGCAGCCGCGTTTGAAGGGCGGATTATGTCTGCCCAACTTCGATGCCCCCCGGTCTTAATGAGAGACAAAGGGAAATCCGAGGCAGGATGATAACAAGAGGACCTCTAACTAACAAACAGGCCAGGGGCTACGAGCTAACTAACAAACCTAAAGTATGTGCGGAAAAACCGCCAGGGAAAAGGACAACCAAAATCCACTTATCCAATACTCCTACCCGGCACCGCCGGATACCAGAGTGGACCTGTGGAAGCGGAACCCTCCGCAAAATGCTCCAAACACAAATAACAAAGGGTAAAGCGGCCGAGCCGCTACACACGGCAGAGCCGCGACTCACGAACACCACTGGATGTCCAACGGTGGTCGGTCAGGACTCCAGGGACGAGATGACAACTCCCGAGTACAGGACTTCAGAGGACTGGAACGACCGGATACAGCAGGACTGGAAACAGACTCTCAGCAAACAAAGACAGCATGCAGGAAGCTATTACCGGCGTCTGTGAGAAGCCCTGAGAGTGTATTTAAACAGGAGTCCTCCAATCAGCTGCTGACAGCTGATTAGAATGAATGCTGTGCAGCTGCCTTGCTGCACGGCCAGAAAACAGGTGCACCTATAATTTAAACAGGACCCAGCAACGGGGAACGCGGTCCGCCAGTGGCGTCCCCGTTGCTAGGGTCCGTGCGGCTCAGCGCGCCCGGCGTCTAGCGTTGCTAGGGAGCCGGCAGCTGCACGCGCACGGCGTCCCTAGTTGCTAGGCGCCGGGCCGCGCAGACGAGCGGACCCCGGCGCCTAACAGTACCAAAACCGGATGGTTCAGTACGGCCTATTCTGAGAGCCGTCATCTTTGGACTGACGGAGAGGAAGTTCCTGGTGTCTCTGGACATAAAGGATGCTTACCTCCACATTTCCATTTGGGCACCGCATCAAGCATTTCTCAGGTTTGCTCTGTTGGACGATCACTTTCAGTTCCAGGCGCTGCCATTTGGCCTCTCCACAGCACCGAGGATCTTCACCAAGGTGATGGCGGAGATGATGGTTCTCCTCCGCAAACAGGGGGTGAACATAATTCCATATCTGGACGATCTCCTGATCAAAGCTTCATCCAGGGAGAGGTTGTTGCAGTCCATCGCACTCACGACACAGCTGCTCAGGAAGCACGGTTGGATCCTGAACCTTCCAAAGTCTCATCTGGAACCGACAAGGTGGCTGTCTTTCCTGGGAATGATCCTCGACATGGAAGTGCAGAGGGTATTTCTCCCGGTGGAGAAAGCGTTGGTGATTCAAACAATGGCCCGGAATGTCCTAAGGCCTACCCGGGTATCGGTTCATCAATGCATACGCCTTCTGGGGAAGATGGTTGCAGCCTTAGAGGCTCTGCAGTACGGCAGGTTTCATGCTCAACCTTTTCAGCTGGACCTCTTGGACCAGTGGTCGGTCTCTCACACATGCACAAGAGGATACGCCTGTCTCCAAAAGCCAGGATTTCACTCCTCTGGTAGCTGCAACTTCCGCACCTTCTGGAAGGGTGAAGATTCGGAATTCAAGACTGGATCCTTTTAACCACAGATGCAAGTCTAAGAGGTTGGGGGGCAGTCGCTCTGGGGGAAACCTTTCAGGGACGATGGTCGGATCAAGAATCACTTCTCCCAATAAACATCCTGGAACTGAGGGCCGTGTACAGGGCCCTTCTGCAAGCTGTACACCTTCTACAGGATCGGGCTGTTCAGGTGCAGTCGGTCAATGTGACCACAGTGGCCTACATAAACCGACAAGGCGAAACGAAGAGCAGGGCTGCCATGTCAGAGGTGTCAAAAATCCTCATCTGGGCAGAAAGGCACACGGTGGCGATGTCAGCAATCTTCATTCCGGGCGTAGACAACTGGGAAGCAGACTTCCTCAGCAGACACGATCTCCATCCAGGGGAGTGGGGCCTCCATCCGGAGGTGTTCAAGGAGGTAACTGTTTGGTGGGGGGTTCCTCACATAGACATGATGGCCTCCCACCTCAACAAGAAGCTACTGAGGTACTGTTCCAGGTCAAGAGACCCACAGGCAGTGGCGGTGGACGCACTGGTAACTGCGTGGGTGTTCAAGTCAGTGTATGTGTTCCCTCCACTTCCTCTGATACCAAGGGTTCTTCAGCTCGTGAGAAGAACAAAGATTCTGGCAATCCTCATTGCTCCTACCTGGCCAAGTAGGGCTTGTTACGCAGATCTACTGGATCTTATGTTGGAAGATCCACGGCCTTTACCTCTTCGGGAGGATCTGCTCCTGCAGGGGCCGTTCGCTTATCAAGACTTACCACGGCTACGGCATGGCAGTTGAACGCCAAATCTTAGCTCAGAAAGGTATCCCGAGTGAGGTCATTCCTACCCTGATACAGGCCAGGAAGGGGGTAACGTCTAAACATTACCATCGCATTTGGATGAAATATGTTTCTTGGTGTGAGGCCAAGAAATTTCCTGCGGTGGAGTTTCAACTTGGACGTTTTCTCGTTTTCCTTAAAAGATCTCTGCTTTGTCCATCTTCTTCCAAAAACAATTGGCTGTTCTTCCTGAGGTTCAGACCCTTTTGAAAGGGGTTCTGCACATCCAGCCTCCCTTTGTGGCACCTACGGCACCATGGGATCTTGATGTGGTGTTGCAGTTCCTGCAATCTGCTTGGTTTGAGCCTCTACAGGAGGCTGATCTCAAGTTTCTCACATGGAAGGCGGTCACCTTGTTTGCCTTGGCTTCTGCACGACGCGTGTCGGAATTGGGGGCTTTATCCTGTAAAAGCCCCTATCTGATCTTCCATGAGGAAAGGGCGGAACTTAGGACTCGTCCACAGTACTTGCCTAAGGTTGTGTCGGCTTTCCATATCAACCAACCTATTGTGGTGCCAGTGGCTACTGACTCCTCAATTACTTCAAAGGCCTTGGATGTAATGAGGACTTTGAAGATTTACGTGAAGAGTACGGCTCATCATAGGAAAAAGTGACTCTCTGTCCTTTATGATCCCAAGAAAATTGGATGTCCTGCTTCTAAGCAGTCGATATCACGCTGGATCAGGTTCACTATCCAGCATGACTATTCCAGGGCAGGATTGCCGTTTCCAAAATATGTAAAGGCCCACTCTACTCGTAAAGTGGGCTCTTCCTGGGTGGCTGCCTGGGGTGTCTCAGCTGTACAACTCTGCCGAGCAGCTACTTGGCTGGGTCGAACACGTTTGCCAAGTTTTACATGTTCGATACTTTGGCCTCTGATGACCTCAAGTTTGGTCAAGCAGTGTTGCAGGAGCCTCCGCGCTCTCCGTCCCGTGCCGGGAGCTTTAGTACATCCCCATGGTACTAATATGGACCCCAGCATCCTCTAGGACGTAAGAGAAAATAGGATTTTGGTTACCTACCGGTAAATACTTTTTTCGTAGTCTGTAGAGGATGCTGGGTGCCCGCCCAGTGCTGCGTTTTCCTGCTTTGGTTTATAGTTCAGTTCTGCCTGGTTCCTAGGTAAGTTCTGCGTTTTTTACGGTTTTCAGCTGTTGCTGAGTTTTTCCGGCATGTTGGCCGGATTTGCATGTTGTGTGAGCTGGTATGAATCTCGCCACTATCTGTAATTCCTTCTCTCGAAGTTTGTTGTCTCCTCGGGCACAGTTTCTAGACTGAGTCTGGTAGGAGGGGCATAGAGGGAGGAGCCAGACCACACTAGTAAACTCTTTAAGTGCCAATGGCTCCTGGTGGACCCGTCTATACCCCATGGTACTAATATGGACCCCAGCATCCTCTACGGCAGGGGTGGGGAACCTCCGGCCCGCGGGCCGTATAAGGCCCGCAAAGCCAACTGACCCGGCCCGGCCACCCGCTGCTGTGTGAGACAGGGGAGGAGAGCGCGGCGTGCGCCTCTCCTGCCCCTTTGAGCTCTGTCCGGCCGTGGCGGCTTGTGTCATCTGCAGGGAGGAGAGCGCAGCTACAGTATGTCCACTGTCCAGCGGCGGCGTGTAGGATCTCAAACCAGCCGCCGGTTCGTGAGCCAATCAGAGCTTGCGGACCGGCAGCCAATCAGGAGCCGCGCTGCCGATCTGTGAGTTCTTATTGGCTTACGAACTGGCGGCTGGTTTGAGATCCTACACGCCGCCGCTGGACAGTGGACATAGCTGCGCTCTCCTCCCTACAGATGACACATGCCGCCGCGGCCGGACTGAGCTCAAAGGGGCAGGAGAGGTGCACGCTGCACTCTCCTCCCCTGTCACACACAGCAGCACAAAGGGGCAGGAGAAGGCCAGCAGCAGCGGTGAGCAGGGCGGGGGCATATCTGTATCTGGCACTGTGGGGGCATACTGTATCTGGCACTGTGGGGACATATCTGTATCGGGCACTGTGGGGACATGTGTGTACCTGGCACTATGGGGGCATATCTGACACTGTGGTGGCATATCTGTATCTGGCACTGTGGGGACATATATGTATCTGGCACTGTGGGGACATATATGTGTCTGGCACTGTGGGGACATGTGTGTACCTGGCACTACGGGGGCATATCTGTATCTGGCACTGCGGTGGCATATCTGTATCTGGCACTATCTGTATCTGGCACTGTGGGGACATATCTGTATCTGGCACTGTGGGGACATATCTGTATCTGGCACAGTGGGGACATGTGTGTACCTGGCACTATTTGGGCATATCTGTATCTGGCACTGTGGTGGCATATCTGTATCTGGCACTGTGGGGACATGTGTGTACCCCTCACTATGGGGGCATACCTGTATCTGGCACTGTGGTGGCATATCTGTATCTGGCACTGTGGTGGCATATCTGTATCTGGCACTGTGGTGGCATATCTGTATCTGGCACTGTGGTGGCATATCTGTATCTGGCACTGTGGTGGCATATCTGTATCTGGCAATGTGGGGGCATATCTGTGTCTGGCACTGGCGGCATATGTGTATCTGGAGGTGCACTACTGGCGGCATATCTGTATCTGGCACTGTGGCGGCATAGGTGTATCTGACACTTTGGCAGCATATGTGTATCTGGCGGTGCACTACTGGCGGCATATGTGTATCTGGCACTGTGGCGGCATATGTGTATCTGGCAGTGCACTACTGGGGGCATATCTACTGGGGCATAACTACTAGGGGCAGGCTAATTTTAAGTTGATAATTTTTGTATGGCCCCCGAAGGATTTTATAAATGTCTAAATGGCCCTTGGTAGAAAAAAGGTTCCCCACCCCTGCTCTACGGACTACGAGAAAAGGATTTACCGGTAGGTAACCAAAATCCTATTTTATATATATCTAATTTCTAAAAATGAAAATTTGTCCTGTCATTCTGTCCTTCTGTCTTGCTATACAAATCCACAGTTTACAAGCGAAGATCATGAAATTTTACATATAGGCGTATTAAAACATGGCGGAGGCAACTAAAACAATTTGAAATCCCTACCAACCCTAGGGGGGCAGACAGCAGCACAGAGTATATCAGGATACAGCATAACTCCGGATTTGCTTGAGCAATGTACACAAAAATTGGTACACATATGCCTTACAATCTGGCAACAAACACTGTGGGAGGAAGACACCCCTAGCACCCTTAGGGGTGAGGCAGCAGCACTGACTATTTCAGCAGACTGCATAACTCTGGAATGCCTGCAGGCTGCAGCAATTTACAACAAACTTGGTACAGATATGACTTACAATCTGGGAGCAAACTCTGTGGGGGTTAGACAGCCCTAGCACTCCTAGGGGTGGGACAGTGGCACAGAGTATTTCAGGAGACAGCATAACTCCCAAATGGCTAGACCAATTTACAACAAACTTGGTACACATATGACTTACACTCCGGAAACAAACACTGTGGGGGTCAGACACCCCTAGCACACCTAGGGGTGGGACAGCAGCACAGAGTATGTCAGCAGACAGGATAACTGTGGAAGGCCTGGAGCAAATTACACCAAACTTGGTACACATATGACTTACACTCTTGGAACAAACACTGTGGGGGTAATACACCACTAGCACCCCTAGGGATGGGCCAGCAGCACACACTATATCAGGACATGATATGTCAGTGATGACAGGGCTGCATGTGACAGGGGCAGTGACATGATGTGAGGAGGGGAATGGAGGTAGCACAAACCCACACACTGAGAGTTATATAGTGGAAGTAGCACGGTCCCCCAGCAGCACAGAGTATATCAGGAGATACATAATATGCTGTGCTATATAAGAAACTGTGGAGTGTTTGGGGGAGGAGGATAATATGTTATTTATACTGTGTGTTTAATATGTAAATAAATTTTTGTAAACAAACATTCTTAAAATACCGGGCAACGCCAGTTACTCCAGCTAGTATATATATATATATATATATATATATATTGTATGTACAGTGCAACCGGAAAGTATTCACTGTGCTTCAAAATTCGACATACAATACCCCATAATGACAACATAAAAAACTTTTTTTTTTTAGATTTTTGCTAATTTATGAAAAATATAAAACTAAAAATCGCATGCACATAAGTATTCACAGCCTTTGCCATGAAGCTCAAAATTTAGCTCAGGTGCATCCTGTTTCCACTGATCATCCTTTAGATGTTCCTACAGCTTAACTGGAGTCCACCTGTGTTAAATTGAGTTGATTTGACATGTTTTGGAAAGGCACACACCTGTCTATATAGACAGTGCATGTCTGAGCACAAACCAAGCATGAAGTCAAAGGAATTGTCTGTAGGGGTGGTCTTCTGTATGCCGGCGGTCGGGCTCCCGGCGCTCAGTATACCGGCGCCGGGAGCCCGACAGCCGGCATACCGACACTTATTTTCCCTCGTGGAGGTCCACGACCCCCATAGAGGGAGAATACCGTGCCCGTAGCGTGGCGAGCGCAGCGAGCCCGCAAGGGGCTCATTTGCGCTCGCCACGCTGTCGGTAAGCCGGCGGTCGGGCTCCCGGCGCCGGGATGCTGGTCGCCGGGAGCCCGACCGCCGGCCAGCCGTAGTGAACCCGTCTGTAGACCTCCGAGATAGGATTATCTCGAAGCACAAATCGTGGGAAGGGTACTAAAAAATATCTGCTGCTTTGAAGGTCCCAATGAGCACAGTGGCCTCCATCATCCGTAAATGCAAGAAGTTCAGAACCACCACCGACTGTCTAATCTGAGCGATCGGGGGAGAAGGGCCCTAGTCAGGGAGGTGTCCAAGAACCCGATGGTCACTCTGTAAGAGCTACAGCTTTCCTCTGTGAAGAGAGGAGAACCTTCCAGACGGACAACCATCTCTACAGCAATCCACCAATCAGGGCTGTATGGTAGAGTGGCCAGACGGAAGCCACTCCTTAAAAAAAAGCACAATGGAACCCACCTGGAGTTTGCCAAAATGCACCTGAAGGACTCTCAGACCATGAGAAACAAAATTCTCTGGTCTGATGAGACAAAGATTGAACTGTTTGGCATGAATGCCATGTGTCATATTTGGAGGATACCGGGCACCGCTCATCACCAGGCCAATACCATCCCTACAGTGAAGCATGGTGGTGGCAGCATCATGCTGTGGTGGTGTTTTTCAGCGGCAGGAACTGAGAGACTAGTCAGGAAAGAGGGAAAGATGAATGCAGCAATGTAGAGAGACATCCTGAACGAAAACCTGCTCCAGAGCGCTCTTGACCTCGGACTGGGGCTGCGGTTCATCTTTCAGCAGGACAGTGACCCTAAGCACACAGCCAAGATGTCAAAGGAGTGGCTTCAGGACAACTTTGTGAATGTCCTTGAGTGGCCCAGCCAGAGCCTAGACTTGAATCTGATTGAACATCTCTGGAGAGATCTGAAAATGGTTGTGCACCGACGCTTCTCATCCAACCTGATGGAGCTTGAGAGGTGCTGTAAAGAGGAATGGGTGAAACTGCCCAAAGATAGGTGTGCCAAGCTTGTGGCATCATATTAAAGAAAACTTGAGGCTGTAATTGCCAAAGGTGCATCAACAAAGTATTGAGCAAAGGTGAATACTTATGTACATGTTATTTCTCATTTTTTATTTTTAAGAAATTTTCAAAAATCCCCCAAAACTTTTATCACGTTGTCATTATGGGGTATTGTGTGTAGATTTTTGAGGGAAAAATGAATTTATTCCATTTTGGAATAAGGCTGTAACATTACAAAATGTGGGAAAAGTGAAGCGCTGTCACTGACCTAGGTTGGGGGTGTTGTGAACTCGGGGGTTCTCCCGATGGTAGGGGAGAGGAACCACAGCTTGGTCAGAACAGGGATGGCTTAATATAGGTCTTCCTCATACAGGACTCTGACAGTAAAGCTTGGTGAAAATATTAAAGAACTTTATTGCAGGAAGAGAGCAACACAATGTCACATAGCAGAGCAGGAACGTATGGGGAAATGTCCAGGCCTATAGGAGAACTTGTAAGCAATGCTGAGGATTCCAGGAAAAGAAGTACTTGTGAGTGTTGGTACAAGATAATAATGACTGAAGAACTTGTAAGTGATATTTTGAAAGATACTGGTGATTTGAAGAACTGGTGAACGGTGGTTAAAGACTCTGACGATTTGAAACACTTGTGAGCGGTGGTTAAAGACACTGATGATTTGTAGAACTTGAGAACGGTGGTTAAAGACACTGATGATTAGTGGAACTTGAGAACGGTGGTTAAGGACACTGATGATTTGTAGAACTTGAGAGCGGTGATTAAAGACACTGATGATTTGTATGACTTGAGAGCGGTGATTTGAGACACTGATGATTTGTAGAACTTGAGAGCGGTAATTAAAGACACTGATGATTTGTATGACTTGAGAGTGGTGATTATCCCGCAGCACACGCTGACTCCAAGAAGCACTGGTGACTGGATTGCAGAGAAACACACCAGCCGCAGTATACGCTGAACTATGCAGCAACTGGCACCTGGAAGTGCTGGAGACACTGGGGTACGACTGCAGAGAGATACGTCGGGAACAAGACCACTGGCATCCACGTCAGGGGAAAAGACGATACTCAGGCGCCGAGGCTCTGCCCGGCGTCTGACTTTGAATCTCGCGCCTCCGCTGGATTGGCGTAACAGTCTGATGATGTCACCTGCTCCCCGCCCACATGATGCCGGGTGTCATGGTGGCACCCCTGCCCCGGGGAACCGCCGGGAGCTGCGCCAGCCAGACGCCGTAGCCCGTGGACCACCGAAGGCAGAGGCCGCAACACAGACCAGCACGCACGCAGGGGTAAGCGTGGTGAACGCCGCCTATGGCGTGTGACAGTACCCCCTCCTCCAGGAGTGGCCCCCAGACACTTTCCAGGTTTTGTTGGATGTCTGGAATGGAAAATCCGCACCAGTCGGGGAGCCATAACTTCAGTAGCCTTGACCCAGCATCTCTCCTCGGGGCCAAAACCTTTCCACTCCACTAAATACTGTAAATTCTTGTGAAGATAACGAGAGTCAAGAATAGCTTTGATTTCAAAGTCCGTTCCAGCTTCAGACTCTGCAGAGGTTGGCCTTGGGGACTTTAAATGGAATCGGTTTAAAATAAGAGGGCGAAGGAGAGAAACATGAAAGCCGCTGAACCCGGAGGGAGGCGGAGAAACGCGTAAAAGGACTCACGTTACTTTTATCCAAACCACCGCCAGTGGATACGCTCACCGCCAATTGCAGCTCCAAGCCGTTTCATATCTACATATGGACTTGATCCTCCAGAGATGACTGCCCTCTAAGGTTATAAGCACCAGCAGCCGGGAGGAGTCCTGTGTACATATCTAGCTGGAGAGTGCGGTGAGAATAATTACCTTGTCTGGCCAGACGATTCAAATAAGTCTATTTTGTCATGCTCAATATAGACGGTTATTGACTGCTAAACGGACTGTTCTATATTCTGTGTTTTTCAAGACACCAACCAGCCGCAGGAATCAGTGTGTTTCATGTCACGTTGGTATAGTGACATAACATTATTAAGCACTGAGTGGATTGCCAGTGCTAAAATGGATTGATCAATCTAGTGTGTCTGTGAAGTTATTCATGAGAAGTGTGACTGTTACTTATTAGTCACAAAAGAAAGTTGTTTAGAGTGCCATATTGTTACATCCTTTAGCGATTTAGTGATATTAATTCCTGACTGAGCCTCTATACATTCTTGTGTTTATTCAGACAGATATTTTAGGTGGGAGTGATTCCTTGTGGATGTATTAATTAAGTTTCAGTGTGTCTATTCACATAAGATATTTTATTAGACGAATATGCTGTGTTATGTTTTTTTACATTTTAGTATACCAGTCATTTAAATTCACTGGCCGGTGGTTTTGGATTCTTAAATGTAATTTTAGAATGAAATAGTACTATCAGTAAATAATAAAAAATGAAAATAAAAATCTTTGCCCAACTTATGTGCGCTGCAATATTTTTTGCTTTTTCTATCTGATTTTCTAAGGTTGAGTAGCCTTAATTTGCTGGCAGCACATGGGTTTGGAGTGACTGAGCGCTTGGCTATATTTTTATTTTTGTCTTCTATAAACATGAAAGGAGTTTGGTATCCGGAGGTGGGAAGGCAATCCCAATTTGCAGACAACCGGATTCAGGACTTGTAACACGGGGTAAGGACCAATAAACTTTGGGGCGAACTTCATAATGGGCACTCTTAACCGGAGGTTGCGGGTGGAGAGCCATACCCTGTCACCAACCTTGTATTAGGGAGCTGCTCGTCGCTTACTATCCGCAAAGAACTTATAGCGGCCGGAGACTCTCTTGAGATTAGCATGAACTCGACTCCAAATTTGACTGAAGTGCCGAAGTGTAGAGGCTGCAGCAGGAACATCCTCCGGAGGACAAATGGGTAATTCAGGAACTTGAGGATGGAACCCATAATTAATGAAAAATGGGGACTCACCAGTCGAAGAGTGGTACAGATGATTATGGGCAAACTCGGCCCATGGCAACAGTTCCACCCAATCATCTTGCGAGGGAGAGAGATAAACATGGAGAAAAGTCTCTAAATCTTTATTGACGCGTTCAGTTTGCCCGTTGGTCTGTGGATGGTAAGCGGATGAAAACTTGAGTTTTATTTGTAAAGCCATACAAAGAGCTCTCCAGAATCTTGCAGTGAATTGTACCCCCCGGTCAGAGACGATTTCCTGTGGTAAACCATGCATGCGGAAATGTTCTCGGATAAATAACAAAGCCAACTTGGGCGCTGATGGTAACCCGGTTAAAGGTACAAAATGTGCCATCTTAGAGAAACGGTCGATAATTACCCAGACAGTATTGTGACCCTTGGAGAGGGGCAATTCAGTGACAAAGTCCATAGAGATATGGGTCCAAGGCCTCTGAGGAATGGACAGTGGATGCAACAACCCCGCAGGAGGCAAACTAGGAATTTTGTGCTGAGCACACTGAGGACATGAGTTAATATCCTTCTTCATAGTGTCCCACCAGTAAGACCTTCAAAGAAACTCCCACATCTTTTGAACTCCAGGATGACCGGAAAACTTGGAAATATGAGCCCACTGCAACAAGCTTGGTCGAAATTTAGCTGGCACAGACATTCTCCCAGGAGGAGGACCCAGAGCGGTGGTAGCCGCCGACATAGAAACTGGACTGAGAATCAAAGCCTTCTCAACGGAATTCTCCTCATCCGAAGCTGTTAAGGAACGGGATAAAGCATCAGCCTTGGTGTTAAAAGTCCCAGCCCGGTACTTAATGACAAACGAAAACCGAGTAAAGAAGAGCGCCCATCTAGCTTGACGGGGATTCAAGCACTGGGCCATCTTGAGGTACAGCAAATTCTTATGATCAGTGAAAATTGTAATTAGGTGTTTAGCACCTTCCAAAAGATATCTCCATTCCTCCAAGGCAGATTTTATTGCCAAAAGTTCTTTGTCTCCAATGGTGTAATTCTGTTCCGCAGGAGAGAATTTGCGAGAATGGAAACCACATGGATGTAACTTCCCATCTGGAGCGTACTGCGAAAGCACAGCACCTATGCCTACCGTGGAAGCATCAACCTCCAAAAAGAATGGTTTTGAAAAATCTGGTTGCTGAAGTACTGGAGCGGACATAAAGGCTGCCTTTAACTGAGCGAATGCTGCTATAGCTTCGGAGGACCAATGACTTGGGTCAGAACCCTTCTTGGTTAGGGCAGTAATAGGTGCCACGATGGTAGAGAATCCCTTTATGAATTTCCGGTAGTAATTTGCAAAGCCCAGAAATCGTTGTACTGCTTTCAAAGAAAGAGGCTGAGTCCAGTCCCGGATGGCAGTGAGTTTCTCTGGATCCATATAAAGCTCCGTGCCCGAAATGATGTAACCAAGAAATGGAATAGAAGAAACCTCAAAGGTACATTTGGAAATCTTGCCATAAAGATGATTCTCTTGTAATCGAAGAAGTACCTCTTTGACCTGTATTCTGTGCTCTGTGAGATTTTTAGAAAATATCAGAATGTCATCCAAATATACCACGACACTTAGGTATAGCATATCCCGAAAGACTTCGTTAATGAATCCCTGGAAGACGGCAGGAGCGTTGCTGAGGCCAAACGGCATTACCAGGTACTCGTAATGCCCGTCCCTGGTATTGAAGGCCGTCTTCCATTCGTCTCCCTGTCGGATACGTATCAAATTATAAGCTCCCCTTAAATCAAGTTTGGTGAAAACTCGGGCTCCGCGAACTCTATCAAAGAGCTCCGTAATGAGCGGCAAAGGATACTTATTCTTAATGGTGACTTCATTTAGACCACGATAGTCAATACATGGTCTTAGCCCTCCGTCCTTTTTCTTCACAAAAAAGAAACCCGCCCCCGCCGGGGAGGTAGAGGGCTGGATGAATCCTTTCTGCAGATTAGACTTGATATAGTCCGACATAGCTTGGGTCTCGGGTAATGATAAGGGATAAGTGCGACCCCGAGGTGGCATTTCCCCCGGAATGAGCTCAATGGGACAGTCCCAGGGTCTATGCGGTGGTAGGAGATCGGCCGCTTGCTCCGAGAACACGTGAGAAAACTCCCGATAGGCCTCCGGAATGAGCCCTTCATCTGACTCGGAAGATACACGGAGCGGATAGACAGGGGTGAGACAATTTGAATGACAAAAAGGACTCCAAGATGTTATTTGTGTCGAACTCCAGTCGACGTGAGGGTTGTGAAGTTTAAGCCAAGGAAGGCCAAGAACCAGATCGTGGGGCATCTCCCGAATCACTAGGAACTCCAGATGTTCTTGATGCAGAGCTCCCACTTGCAGTTTGACTGGTACTGTACAACTTGAAATCAGACCGTTAGAAATTTGGGTACCATTGATAGCAGTCAACATAATAGGTCGTTCGACCGACCGTAGCTGAAAACCCAGATTCTGAGCACAGGAAAGGGAAATAAAATTTCCTGCAGCCCCAGAGTCCAGCAGAGCCTTAACGGGTTTGGCTATTGACTCGGAGAACAAAGACACGGAGAGTAAACAGTCCACTGATGGAGAAGGTTTAGAAGAAACCCCTAGCTCGACTCCTCCGGAACAAGCTAGGACTGCCCGTTTCCCGGACGAGACTTGCAAAACTTGAGAAAATGATCCGCGGCTCCACAGTAGAGGCAGAGTCTACCCTCACGACGACGCTGACGTTCCTCTGGGGACAGCCGAGATCGATTAATCTGCATGGGTTCATCAGGACTTGGAATAACCGTTTGCTTAGACGGAAAAGATCGAACCCTTGATCGATCTGACCGACTACGTTCGCCACCTCGTTCCTGCGTGCGAAGATCCACCTTTACACAGAGCGAGATCAACTGTTCCAAAGAATCCGGCAAATCTCTAGTGACCAACTCGTCCTTTAGACGATCAGAGAGCCCGTTCCAAAAGGCAGCCCGAAGGGCATCATTATTCCAACGCAGTTCTGAGGCTATGGTCTGAAAATTAATCACATACTGTCCCACTGAACGAGAGCCTTGTCGAACACGAAGCAAGTCTGCAGAGGCAGCGGTCATCCTGCCTGGCTCATCAAAGATCCTCCGGAATGACGTAATGAAATTGGTGTAACTAGAAACCAATGGATCAGATCGCTCCCATAACGGAGACACCCAATCCAACTCTGAACCCTCGAGCAAAGAAATAATGTATGCCACCTTGGACCGATCAGTAGGGAAGTTATGTGAAAGAAGTTCAAAGTGTACCTCGCACTAATTGAGAAAACCACGGCAATTCTTAGGATTCCCATTATAACGAGAAGGAGTAGGGAGCTGAAGGCGTGACCTGGTTCCAGAGGAGGATGGAACATTACTAGAAACAACCACTGGAGCAGGTACTGGAGCTGGGACCGGTACTACTGAAGCCAGAGAAGTCTGAATTTGATCCAGCCGGCCAGACAATTCCTGGAGATAATGCATCATCTGGCCCTGTGCTGCTTCCTGACTTTGTACTAGAGAAATCAAGTCCTGGATGGTACTTGCCTCTGGGCTCCGATCACCCGGGTCCATGAGGCCTGAGTATACTGTCACTGACCTAGGTTGGGGGTGTTGTGAACTCGGGGGTTCTCCCGATGGTAGGGGAGAGGAACCACAGCTGGGTCGGAACAGGGATGGCTTAATATAGGTCTTCCTCATACAGGACTCTGACAGTAAAGCTTGGTTAAAATATTAAAGAACTTTATTGCAGGAAGAGAGCAACACAATGTCACATAGCAGAGCAGGAACGTATGGGGAAATGTCCAGGCCTATAGCAGAACTTGTAAGCAATGCTGAGGATTCCAGGAAAAGAAGTACTTGTGAGTGTTGGTACAAGATAATAATGACTGAAGAACTTGTAAGTGATGTTTTGAAAGATACTGGTGATTTGAAGAACTGGTGAACGGTGGTTAAAGACTCTGATGATTTGAAACACTTGTGAGCGGTGGTTAAAGACACTGATGATTTGTAGAACTTGAGAACGGTGATTAAAGACACTAATGATTTGTATGACTTGACAGCGGTGATTTGGGACACTGATGATTTGTAGAACTTGAGAGCGGTGATTAAAGACACTGATGATTTGTATGACTTGACAGCGGTGATTTGAGACACTGATGATTTGTAGAACTTGAGAGCGGTGATTAAAGACACTGATGATTTGTATGACTTGAGAGCGGTGATTAGCCCGCAGCACACGCTGACTCCAAGAAGCACTGGTGACTGGATTGCAGAGAAACACACCAGCTGCAGTATACGCTGAACTGTGCAGCAACTGGCACCTGGAAGTGCCGGAGACACTGGGGTACGACTGCAGAGAGATACGTCGGGAACAAGAGCACTGGCATCCACCTCAGGGGAAAAGACGATACTCAGGCGCCGAGGCTCTTCCCGGCGTCTGACTTTGAATCTCGCGCCTCCGCTGGATTGGCGGAACAGTCTGATGACATCACCTGCTCCCCGCCCACATGATGACGGGTGTCATGGCGGCGCCCCTGCCCCGGGGAGCCGCGTCAGCCAGACGCCGGAGCCCGTGGACCACCGAAGGCGGAGGCCGCAACACATACCAGCAGGCACGCAGGGGTAAGCGTGGTGAACGCCGCCTATGGCGTGTGACAAGCGCTATGAATACTTTCAGGATGCACTGTAGATAGCAATTGTATCTGGCACTCACTGTAATAGTAGAAAGGTACTTGCCCCATTGCCCTCCGCATAAATACTCATACCAAGATCAGGCTGAGTAATATACATCTCAAAATCGGCAGCACTCGGGAATATAAAGAAAGAAGACACCGCTCTGGATGAAAATGCTGAGCCATTAAAATTGCTGTCTTCTTTCTTTATTTTCCCGAATGAAATAAATTCTTATACTGTATATATATACAATGCTTTTGTATTTGTGCGGTGGGGGGGCCGGACTGACATGCGGGGCAGACTAGCCCTGTGCTGGGCATCCCCCCGCATGTCAGGGAAGATGATCGTAGCTGTGCTAAAGTTAGCACAGCTACGATCAACTCGGAATGACTCCCTAGAATCTCATGGGACATAACAACACTAAACAATTATGCCAAACAAAAGATCAGCCCTAGAGGCTTAAGGGCCAAAAGTCTTTCCTGCATTTCCCTTGGCTACTGACAGTCTGAAAAAAGACTGGGAAACCGCACTATTAAAATGCTCCCAGGAGCTAATTCAGATTCTAATAAAACATGATAATCTTTTTCTCGATCAATGCGAGAGAGCCATCGGAGAACTTGGCAGAAAATTAGAAACATGGGAGAAAGATGCGTCTTTCCAGATGGCATTTGAACATAACAGAAAAGAACTTGAGCAATACGAACAGATGATTATAGACATTAAATGCCAAACGTTTAGTAGAGACAGAAGGGATTTTTCTGAGGTTACTATATTCAAGTGGAATAATCGGTCAGATTTTCATTCTCAAAGAAAACCGCAAGGGGACTATAGTTCATCGGACATTGAGACCTCGGCAGGAGAAGACACTTCACAAGACCCAGGGGATCATTGCAACTCTTGCTATAGAGAAGATGACATCTTTGGAGAACAGTCTTTTTTAGGGAGAGGACAGAGGAACAGAGGCAGACACAGAATAAGAGGAAGAAAAGGAGAGGGCGCAAGAAATACAGGAACGTGGGCGACACAAAGAACATCACAATATCCCATGAGATCCAACCGGAAATAAGGATTCCCCCAACTACGGTCAGCCTCCAAATAATCAACTTGTCTGACAACATTTTGTCCGATGAACAACAAGATGTCCTGAGTAGGGGTCTGTCCTTCTCCCCTACTGGAACATTTTATAGATTCATGTGGGAGAAAGATTTACACCTTTTCGGGCGTAAATTATTGCTCAAAAAATTATTTGCCCAACATAAGGACATGACCAGTATAATCACTCCACAACAGGATTTAGTAACACCATCGAGTATCCCTCAACCGGAAGCAACAATACTCTCAATGGAGGAACAAGAAGCTCTGGAGGCATTGGAGGAACTACAAGGAGAATCCAATGACAGACCATTCCATAATACAGCCCAACGACCTCAATGCAAAACCAAATCCACCTTTTTTCTGTCAGTTGACCTGAGTCCCGAAGTTCAAGTCTTTCTCAAAATGGTCTCACTGGAATTTGACACCATACACAGGAAGAACCTAAGAAGACCTGGTGGTTTTAATTCCAATCTGAAACCCGGAGAAAGAAGAGCACTAAAAGAAATTTAGGAATGGAAGGACGTGGTAATAAAACCTTCTGATAAAGGGGGTAACATCGTCCTATGGCCCACTTCTGAATACATGAGGGAGGCTAAGAGACAATTAAATGACCCTTCATGCTATCATAGGTTATTCTCCAACCCTACTGAGGAGTTCACTCAATCCTATAATCGAATGATTCAAGATGCCAATACCAAGGGCATTATCTCAAAACAAGAACTAAAATACTTAACAGTAACGAAACCCAAGGTGCCAACCTTTTACCTACTACCGAAGGTGCATAAAAAGCTTGACCAACCTCCAGGTAGACCCATTGTCTCAGGGATAGGGGGTCTCCTGGAGCCACCAAGTCGATTTCTAGACCACCACCTGAGGGAATTTGTACTCACGCTTCCATCATACCTCAAAGATATGGCTGACGTCCCTACAAAATTTTAGGAAGTCCAGATGGAGGAATCTTTTTTACTTGTAACATTGGACGTGGAGGCCTTATATACAAGCATAGACCGTGCAACAGGTATTGAGGCCACTAAATACTTTCTCAAAATGAATGAAGACCCCCAGTTTAATGAATTTATACTCAAGCTCCTTGAATATGTTCTCAGAAGAAACTACTTTACATTCGGGGATCAATTTTTCCTCCAGGTCAGAGGGACTGCAATGGGGGCAGCGTGTGCACTCACATACGCAAACCTCTTCCTGGGCTTGTGGGAGGCTGAATATGTCTTTCAAGACTCACACGAGCAATACACCTCACATGTACTTAGTTGGTTACGGTATATAGACGACATCATCCTTCTCTGGGATGGCAGTAGATCATTGCTGGAAGAATTTATCGGGGCACTGAACAATAACAACCACAATATCAGACTGACTTACACCATCAGCTCAGAAAAAGTATCATTCCTGGATTTAAACATCTATAAGGCAAGAGACAGCATGCTAACAACTGAGCAGTTCCGTAAAGAAACTGCAACTAATAGCATTTTTACTACAAACCAGCTCGCGCTTTCCACCTACGGTAGAAAATATACCGAAAGGCGAGTTTCTTCGCCTCCGCAGGAACTGCACTGAAGATCACACGTTCAAATCTCAAAGTAAAGAATTGACGACTTGATTGATTGAACGTGGTTACAGCAAAAGATCACTCAAACGTGCACAGAGAATAGTCAGCCAAATGGAGAGAAACATCCTAATCTTTCCCAACAAATTACCCCCAGCAAAAACTGACAACAAACTAAGATTTGTTGGAACTTTCTGCAAAGAATGGTGGGAGGTGAAGGGTGCCATTGAGAAACACTATCCTATTCTGAAATCAGACCCAGACTTAGCCCAAAACCTAGAACCAAAGGTTCAAATGACCTGGTGTAGGTCAAAAAATTATCTATGGTGAAAGAGAAAGAAGGCTCTTGTGTGGGCACAATAAATTTGAAATAAATTTCAATGAATTACAAATTAATGAAAAACATGTTTAAGACATAACTTTATTAATTGACAATTAAAATTGATATGAATATCCAATGAGGAAAAATGATCCAAATACATTTAAAAAATAATAATACTAATAAGGTAAGTGTTTGAGCATGTATGAAAAAAATATGGAATGTTCTGGTCCTGTCTCACGAAATGTGTTTAGAAAGGCTGTAGATACTCTAATATTCTACACCCATTCCAGCCTGACCAGTACAGAAATCTGAATTGATGAGACCACTATGTGGTCGATTGTATAGTCAGTCTACAATGAAAATGTCAAAATAATAAGACAATGCTCAAAATTAATGTTGGTCACCAAAATTTGCACAAGTGATTGTAAACAAGGAAGACTGTAATAGTCTAGATAATTGTATGCAGTAACAAGATTGGAGATGGAGAAAAGTGGTGATACTGCTGTTGGCATCATGTAACACACGTCAAATGAATTGACACCTGTTCTACAACACTAGGTATTCCCTGTGAGTCTCCTTCTCAGGTACTGACCCAGCCCAACACTGTTTAGCTTCCAAGATCGGATGAGATCAGGCGCTGGCAGTGTGGTTTGATAGTAGAAAGGTAAGTGGGTCTAGACGCCAATGAGAGTGCACCTAAATAAGGTGATGTCACAGATTGTGACATAGATAAAAGAGTGGATCTGCTTTCTGCGTTAGGCTGGACACATCAAATCCCACTATAGTGGTATTGTGCACCCTGGATCGCAGATGAGAGTCCACAGAAAAAGAACTAGGATGAGGAGCAGAAATAAAATATTACATCCAAGGTAAAATGATATAATTGAAGTAATTACAGGTCAAAAAATCTCAGAGACCACTTAGTACGCAGTCATTTTATCAAACATCCAAGAAGACAGGACAGAGATACCAGAACATACCCTTGTGGTTCATGTAGAGCTTGCACCTACATTTTAAAAACCAACACAGTAGTAGACAAGTATGGACAGAACATCAAGGTTAAGCAATACTTTAACTGCAATACCAGTGGAGTCATTCACTGCCTGACATGCCCATGTGGGCTAAAGTACATTGGCATGATGACTCGGGCATTTAAACAGAGGATTTTGGAACATGCCGGGAACATCCGTAATGCGCCCTCAGACATCATCAGGATGAAAAAACTTACTTCGGTGGCCCGACACTTTCATCTACACCATCAAAACTCCACAAATAATATGAAGATCTTCGGCCTTGAACATGTACTCCTGGGTATTAGAGGCGGAGATTTAACACACGAACGATTCCGCAAAGAGAGTAATTGGACCTTCCAATTGGGAGGACTTAAACCAACAGGCCTTAATGAGATGATCAATTTCAACACTTTTGTCTGATAGTCTCCTTTTCTCTTTAACTTGATATATGGTACACTTTACAATCTACCCTGATTTGAGTGATACTCCTTAGCCCTATCACATAGACCCACCTACACAGATGGACTACACATTTGATCCTTACTTACACTTTCCTTCACTTCTCACACCACTAAACACTTATTTCGCATTTTCACACACGTCATTCCCTAGTATCACACATGTACCTTTCACTTGTACCTATCAACTGATCAGTACACGACCAGTTACACTCATCAACCCCACTACACTCCCCCCCCCCCCCCCCGTTTTATTGGTTAACTTCACACTTAATTCTCACTCTCTGTCGCTACAACTTGTAATATGAGCATCCGAGGCTCTTATTATTATCTCATTCCTTTTTATTTGCTAGTCAGCTTTTCATTAATTGTTATAGTCTTTTCCAATACTTTCGCTATGCACACCTCTACGTGTGCTTTTTCTCAACAATAACACTATAATGGCAGTCATTATCTATCATCTACACCAAGTAATCCCTCTCTACTATTTCAGTTATTCCTTTCCCTCACTCCCCTCTTTTCTCTTTCTGCACCTATAAATGGTACCAACCCCATGTCTCACCAATTTACCCCCAGTTCACTTACAATAATTCCAGCTTTTCCAGATTCACCACCCCTTTGAGGGTTTAGATTATTTTTCTGATTTATTACAATTTTTTCTGCTTTATTACAATTTACAATAGGCTATAGGTACCCAATGGTGCCTCCACAGGCACTAATATAATAATATATATTTTCTCTGTAATCTGTTCCCCTTCTCAGGTTATATAGGCTACAGGTACCCAAGGCAGCCTCCACAGGCACTAATATAATATTATACCCTTTCTCTGTATTCTGTTCCCATTCTCTGGTTACATAGCAACCCTACTGTCCGATGTTCTTCCAATTCAGACCTCATATTCATGCTTCAACTCACGTAATAACTCTGTTATGTGTATTTATTAGTTATATTTTACACCATTTATTAGCATTTATTTTATATCATTAGTACATCCCCTCAGCAACAAGCTATATCCTTCTTTTCAGTATCGTTCTTTTCATACCCCATATACTTCAGTTTGTTTACATCGGGTCTAAGGGGTGTGTCACATGACCACACACCCCTGATGGACCAATGAAAGACAAGCTCCCCGCCCCTGGGCATAACAATAGAGCATCAAGCCGGGGGAACTCACTACAGGAAGTGAGCAAGCCCTTCTATGGGTGAAATGCGTCTTCCGGGAACATAGGCGGCAAAGGGTGATGGGTCCCACCAGCGCACCTCCCATAGCTGCATCCTTTCGGGGATGGGTGAGTCTGCACGTGGGTACACACCACTGCAATACCAGCTGGACATACTCTATTCCATTTTCAGCATCGGCGATGGAGACCATGGGTCCCATGCAGCGCACCCCTCACAGCGGCACACACAGGGACAGGTGAGCCGGCATGCGGCACCCCCAGTTTACCTACCATCAGCATCTTCCCCACGTCCCCTTTTCCCCAGCAGTGTTACACACAGGCACAGGTGAGCCAGCACACGGCAACTCCAGCCACCCCACCATTAGCCTCCTCCCTTTGTCCCGCCCTCCTTTTTTCAGCAGCACTGTGGCAGCCCAGTGGTTCTCTTATTCCACCATCTGAGGTCTGATAGAGCACGGGGAGGTCATTCACAGAACCAAGACGGGCGAACCACTGTGCTGCCCACACTATTCCACCACAGAGGGTCCTCTTGACCCACTCCCGGCCCAATCCCTGCTAATACCACCTATTTGTGTGCTCTTGGGGTGTTTGGGCTGCTCATGTTAGCACAGTGTCAATTCATCATCTTTTGCTGAGATATAACACTTGCTTATTGATTGGGGCACTATAGCTCTGAATATTGTTTTTTATTTGCCAGTGTGTATTTACTTCAGGCGGTACATTTTGTGTATGCATTGCGATTACATTCCATGCAATTATAGCTAGTATTGGTTTCCCAAGTGACCTTAAGATAATATACATGTTTATAGGAGTAAACCAGCTGCTTTAACACAGGTTTGTCACATGACTACTCAGAGTCCATTACGGCACATCCACTTTTTTGCATAGCACACAAGTGCTGTTGAAACAAGGCAAACGTGTTTAAACTTATATGTTACCTAAAGTATAATTTTCTAGTGTGTCGTTACATCAGGTATGACACTCTGTGTATACACTGTAACTATATTTTGTACCATTATATTGTGTGGTTGCTACAAACCTGCAACTGTTTGCCCAAGTAATAATAAGAGTACTTGACACATGAAAATAGCAGCTTTTCCCAAGGTATAATACGGACTTAGCGTCATTACATCTTTATATTAGTATACAACCATCTACCACAACCCAGTAGTGACAAGAACCTAGGTGCAGTTTCATTCAGTAGGCAGTGCATCTATCTTTAGCTTACTAATTTACAGATTTAATGCTGCTTAAAATCTTTTACTGCTCCTTGGTATCATTACGGTATCGGGTATACTCTTAATTACTTACCTGGAGGTGCAAGCATCGCATGTACATATCTGCCCTAACAGGACTCCTTGCCCCTGTGAGTATATATTCAGTGTCCACTATAAACATCTCATTAGTTATATGTGTGATTACAGTACCATTTGCACAACGATAACTGCCTATTCAGTGGGACAAATTAATCCCCGTTCTGTTTTCCCCAGTCCGTAAGGTGGACATGTGTGTGGTTTCCTTTACCGCCCATACATTATCATAAAAGATAATTCTTTACTTCTTTTCAGGGACTCTCATTGGTGATTCAGTGTCCCCGCCTACGGAAGTTTTCCAACTGGTAGACTTACCACACTGCCTAACACCAACAGCAGATCCCGCTCTTATTCTTCTTTTCTCCATTTATTCACAAACTCTCATCAATGATTCTGGAGAGGAGGCAATTAAGATTCCTGTGACCTACTATCATACCATACTGCATATGCCCAATCTTGAAAATCGAAAAAGAGGTTTTCATCCACACCAGAGACACAAATTAATTACTAAACAGAGTTTCAGGGACTGATGGTCCTTTTAGTTATTAACAAATTATGGGGCATATGTATTAACCTGGAGAAGGCATAAGGAAGTGATAAACTAGTGATATGTGCAAGGTGATAAATGCACCAGCCAATCAGCTCCTAACTGTTCATTTACATACTGGAGCTGATTGGCTGGTGCATTTATCACCTTGCACATATCACTGGTTTATCACTTCCTTATGCCTTCTCCAGGTTAATACATCTGCCCTTATGTTATTTGAATAGTTATGACCATTTTCATGGGTGCTACCCTCCAATTAAATGACAATCTGGGAGTTTAACAAAAGCAAAAAGAATTGGATTTTAGTGGGTGCACTCCATCCCCTCAATTTATTGTTTAAAATACAATTTATTTCATTTATTAAAATTAGGTATAGACATACCTCCCTTATCTAAAAGCCTGTAGGGCTAAAGTATATGATTTTCTAATTCAGCCTTATTTCAGGCTGAGTAAAGCGAAGTATTAAAGAATAAATGAAAAGAAAATGTGACAAGAATAATGTGATGAAAATAAAGTAAATTAAATGTGTATTAGTGAATAAGTATTAAAATTATTTTGTACCCGTTCTGTCGTGTGGATTGATTTATTATAGACTTCTCCTAGTGTTAATTTCTGGTAAGTATGCAGTACAAGCATGAATAATTTGTCATATGAGTAAAATAAACAGAACACAGCCTGAGGGAATTGTGACGTGAAATTGTGTGCAAATTACCCCACATACACAATTGGATATTAAGGGCACAGCAGATGAAGCAATCGCTTGTGCAATAATGCAGCACAGACACTGGATGTTATAACAGCCGATATAACAAGCGTGCTGGGCACATATGTAGAATCACATGCAGCATTAGTTCTGCCGAGATCAAGTATTCATGTGAGCAGAAACAAACTATAAATACACAAAGGGGACTGGATGTAAACAGTATCATTATTTACAAACTGCCAATCATCACTATAGACAGCTGGCATAACAAAACCCCTGGTCTGTTTATAAAGGCATATTATCATAAGTGGTTTAATGTATACATTTGATTCAACATAGCATTATTTTGATTGATATATTTAATATTACATCTCATTCAGAGTGCCAGAGTAGAAGGGTAAACTCCCTACAATAAGGCATACTTCCTAACATAATATTTTACACACAAAGTATCAAAATCATAGTGGATACAAATGTATCAATTAATACTCAGCATTTAAACACCTGGCTTTGGGCTTTTAAGCATTGGTAGTAGGACCAGAAATTAACACTAGGAGAAGTCTATAATAAATCAATCCACACGACAGAACGGGTACAAAATAAATTTGATACTTATTCACTAATACACATTTAATTTACTTTATTTTTATCACATTATTCTTGTCACGTTTTTCTTTTCATTTATTCTTTAATACTTTGCTCAGCCTTAAATAAGGCTGAATTAGAAAATAATATACTTTAGCCCTACAGGATTTTAGATAAGGGAAGTATGTCTATACCTAATTTTAATAAATGAAATAAATTGTATTTTAAACAATAAATTGAGGGGATGGAATGCACTCACTAAAATCCAATTATTTTCTCTTTTGTTAAACTCCCATATGCCCAATCTTGTCCGATCTTGGAAGCTATACAGTATAGGGCCGTGTCAGTACCAGGCAGGAGACCACCTGGGAATACTCGGTTTAGTAGGCTGGAGATTTGGGAACACTCCGGTCTAGCATTGACAGCAGATTCATCCTGTCACTATATTCCTTTTCAATAATAAACTTTGGCGGTTTTATGAATGTTTCCTAACCACACAATGCTGGACAGTTAGGCATGGAACTCAAATTGCTTATGTAGACAGTATACCTGTGATAGTGGCGAAGCATTATTACAAGATAGTATAGCACATTGGTTGCGCAAACAATCCAATTTAGGATTTTCATTAGGGGATCTCATTCCTGTCACCACTGCTGCCTTTTTTTTCACACTGACATTCATCAGTAATTAGTTAATTTATAGCTAATCAATTTTCTTCTTATTAAGGGACTATATTTTATGATCTCCACCATATACACATTGACATACGTCTTTCCTCTAAGAGTGCACCAACCAAGAGTCTTCTTTCTTTTTCTTTTGTTTCGTATCTCCAACCTTTTGACCCTGTTGAAGTTTTGACTGTTGACCTTTTGACCCTGTCTATCTTTTGCCTGTCAACCTTATGGTGTAGACCTAACGAATGTCTCTGAATGAATTTTTTGAATGTCTAGCTTCTATACCACACCCTTCCTGATAAAGCCTGTGTTTACTTTCACTGCAGTTGTAATACAGTTGTGTCCCCTTATTTGACTTGCTTGACTGTCCCTCTCCCTTTATTCTTTTAACGCTATTACTTTAATACTGAGTCCAGTGTTCTATATGCTCTGAAGTTAACCTCTTCACAACTACTAACAGTCTACTGACATCCTGACAGAATCCACCAACCACTGTATTATTAGAAGATTCAGATAAACTGCCAAAATCTTGTTCTACCGTTCTGCCGCAGGCTTCCGTTGGCTGGGCCTAGCTTGGCTTCTGGGAGTCATCTGATCATGTTGTGCTTTATGCTATAGTATACATTAGCTAAAACAAATTTGAACAGCAAACATGCATAACTCAGATGAATAATGTTTCATTCGTGTGGGTGTGGGTAGGTTTCAGTAGTTCAGATATGTATAAGCAGTGCCAGATTAAGGTCCTAATGGGCCTGGAGCTGAACTTTCTGAAGGGCCTATTATGTGCCACTGCAGGGGGTGTGGCTACTGATATGGGGACATGATGACTGCTGTAAATATATATATATATATATATATATATGTAATTTTTTATTATGTGTGTATGTATGCATGTATGCGTTTGAAAAATAGAAAACTCTCAGCATTTAAATGATCAATTATTTCCAACAGCACCAACACATGCTCTATACAAGCTTTTATTCCATTAGATGGAGGATAGGGCATTCACTGGACTTTATCAAATGTTTATTGACCAAAACCCATAGCAAAAAGTCAGTCAGCATTTTGATTCCTCCAAACATTTGGGGCTGCATCAAAGCACAAGTGCAGCAGATCAGGCAGATATTACAGCACTGTCTCACAGGCCTTTCTACTCATACCATCAAAACCATGTGTAAAATGGCTCCAAACTAGATGTGTTCCAACTTAGAACGCCTGGCCTCCCGTGAAGAGATATCAGTTCATCTACCAGTGGTTCCCAAAGTTTTTGAAATCAAGGCGTACTATAGCATCAGAATTTTTTTTCACGGCACCCCTAGGCCAACAGTTTCTCGTTGAGAAATTTAGAAGGAAATATATTAAGTAAATTGTGTTTATATGTCATACTTAGGTTCAATTATGAGGTGAGAGACAAGATTAACTTCTGTTTCTCCAAATATTTTATGATTGACAGCCACCAGCACTGGTTTTGCTTATAACGTTGACCATAAATAATTTGAATTGGTCCTGGACCACCAATCCAAGGTACCCCTGCAAGAGTCACAAGGCACCCCACGGTGCCACGGCACACAAGGACAGATATACTAAGCAGTGAAAAAAGTGCAAAAGTGAGCCACTGGACAAGTTTCCCATGGCAACCAATCAGCATTGATGTAACATTTAGAATTTGCATACTATAAATATATACAGAGCAACTGATTGGTTACCATGGGCAACTTCTCCACTGGCTCACTTCCCCACTCTTTTCACTGCTTAGTACATCTTCCCCATAATTTGAGAACCACTGTCCTATACTGAAGCAACAATATTAACATAAGGTCCAAAAGGTCCAAGCCCAACAGAAAACAGAACACTTAAGTCATGTAATTGGTTAGGCAAAGTTGTACCGCTCTGCCTGTAACCTCAGGATATCACATGAACATCATGTGGTACTGATGAACCAGAACTGTGCGTCTCACGCTGGAACAGAAAACTGGATGTCCACAACTAGCTACTCCCATGGAACGCAAACAACTTCTAATGCAGCTACCAGTTACCAAGTAACATCAGTGCACACGGACTAATAAGGACCATATCATAGCACTGATCCAAAGATTTGAAGGACTAGCTAAATTACAGGAATCATTCTGAACATCCCTTTATCTCATGGCTCCACCGGGAGAACATACCTACGCATACAATACTAGCAAACGCTATCTAAATGAGCAAATTACAAATACAAACATTTATATTTGTATGTATATATATATATATATATATATAGAGATCCGAAAGAAACAGCGGCACTCGAGGATTTTGATGAAACAATCAAATTTGTATTCAAAAAAGGTTTACAAAAAAGCCAACGTTTCGGGGCTTACATGCCCCTTTGTCAAGGTGTGTAACAGTGAGTGAGTGCAAAAGCTTACCTTATATCCCCGTGGAGTTCAATGCAGTGCAGGTGTGTGGACGGAGCCGCCGGACTTCCGGTCGCATCTCTGTGACGTCTGATGTGCTGTGCCTGTTGCTATGGTGACCGGAACGCCAAGGACGTTGGCCGTGGTTGGGCGGTGTCTGAGTGAAGGGGCGTATGGTCATGGCAACAGGGACGCTTAGTGCCGAGTGCATTAGTCAGTGTATCCGTGAGCACCCGTGTTTAATGAAAAATATCTAAAGGAAAGTGCGCTGTGCGTGCTGCCAAAGTGCATGGGAACCATTACTCCTCCATGGGGCTCGATGTGAACCGGGAGCCGGGGGATGGGTGAATGTGTCAAGACCTGGTGGATGCCATACTGCTGTGGCTGTATGCATGTGTCTGACTGATCAGGGAATGGGTGAAACATACAAGTGAAACCGACCTTAGGCCTGGAAAATAGCCCCAAATAACTCCCATGGAGGAGTAATGGTTCCCATGCACTTTGGCAGCACGCACAGCGCACTTTCCTTTAGATATTTTTCATTAAACACGGGTGCTCACGGATACACTGACTAATGCACTCGGCACTAAGCGTCCCTGTTGCCATGACCATACGCCCCTTCACTCAGACACCGCCCAACCACGGCCGACGTCCTTGGCGTTCCGGTCACCATAGCAACAGGCACAGCACATCAGACGTCACAGAGATGCGACCGGAAGTCCGGCGGCTCCGTCCACACACCTGCACTGCATTGAACTCCACGGGGATATAAGGTAAGCTTTTGCACTCACTCACTGTTACACACCTTGACAAAGGGGCATGTAAGCCCCGAAACGTTGGCTTTTTTGTAAACCTTTTTTGAATACAAATTTGATTGTTTCATCAAAATCCTCGAGTGCCGCTGTTTCTTTCGGATCTCTACATTGCTTCTACAGAAGGCACCGGGGTACTTGAACGCCAGTCAGGAGAGTGCCAGTCCCATTTGGGATATATATATATATATATATATATACACATATATACATACACACATATACATTACATATATAATTCTATACACACACATACATAATATATATTAACAAACTGTACCAGTATATTTTTGGATTGTGGGAGGAAACCTGGAGTACCCGGAGGAAACCCACGCAAGCACAGGGAGAATATACAAACGCCACACAGTTAGAGCCATGGTGGAAATTGAACCCATGACCTCAGTGCTGTGAGGCAGTAATGCTAACTATTACACCATCCGTACTATCGAATATACATAATGAACCCTCTGTGTAACGCTATGGCTCCACCGGAGAAAGAATAGGCGGCACTTCTGACGTTTTTTTAAGTGATATGTTTTTCGATCGACTTTATTTATGGATTTCAATTGAATAACATATCACTTGAAAAAACGTCAGGAGTGCAGCTTATTCTTTCTCTAGTGGAGCCGTAACGTTACACAGGGGTTTCGTAGAAACACAGGAAAAACAAAAACACAGGGGGAAAAAACTGATTCATTCCCTATACATCATTTTTGCTCCTTATAGTAATGCCCCTTATACTTTATGCCACACACCATAATGCCCATTACACATTATGCCACACACCATAATGCCCATTACACATTATTCCACACACCTTAATGCCCATTCCACATTATGCCACACATCATAATGCCTATTACACATTATTCCACACACCGTAACGCTTATTACACGTTATGCCACACATCATAATGCCCATTACACATTATGCCATACATCATAATGCCTATTACACGTTATGCCAGACACTGTAATGCCCATTACACATTATGCCACATAAGTGACATGCGGTGGGGTGAGGCAGGTGAAGCAGAGCCTTTCCTGTCATATTAACATTTGTACCAGAGTTTTGATTGTATAAAGTATATGAAAAATACAAAGATTATGTTTCAAATATCTTCTTTGCATTATTCTAATAATTTTTATAACCAAAACTCTGGAGTAAAAAGTCTATGGCAGGTGAGGCACTCTGACCTTTTCCGTACTTCTCAGATCAAAACTCACTAAATTTCCAGAAGTTTATACTGCTGCACCTGTGTATAATGCCCAGATGTACCCTATGGCTCATATATTGGGTTTAAATCCATTTAGCTCACCGCAAGTCCCTGCGCCACATACAGTTATGCCCCCGACACCATTTTATGCTCCACAGTAAACATTAAGGGACTAATAAAGAAGTGGAGGAATATGCCCTAAGTAGGTACACTGGAAAGTGATGAACATACAAAAAAAACAACAACATATTTTTATAGTCAGATGTATCTGAAGGTGGGTTTAGCCCCAAAATACTTACCGCAGGCCACTCTGCTGATGCCATTAAAATGAGGCCATTTTCAACAGACAGGTAGAGGACTGCATGCTCCAGAGGCTGCATTTTCGGGAACCTGGCGAACCCCACGTGGGTGCCCAGTAGGCTCTAGCAGCGGCAAGTGTGGGAACCAGGCACGCCCCACGTCGGCGCCAGTGGTGGCGGCTATATTAACCGGGTGCATCACACGTTGGCGCCGCGCAGGCTCCATCGGGGGCGGGTTCGGGAACTGGGTACACCACACATGGGCATCTGGTGGGCTCCAGTGGCGGTGGCTATGGGAACTGTGTGCAGTGCACTCCACATGGGTGCCCTGCAGGTTCCAGTGGCAGTGGGTGCGGGAACCAGGTAAACCCCACGTGGACACATAAGAAGAGTAGCTTCCTCGCTTGTAAACAGTGCAGCAGGCCGGCCACCTGCTGTACAGCACTGCCTGTACAGTGTCAATGGCTCTGCACACTACTATTCGTGAAAAAAAAAAAAAAAAAAAATCTCTGAGTCAGTGACGAAGTGCCGGTATTCCATACCGCTGCATACCGGCCCACTTCGACATATGAAAATATATATATATATATATATATATATATATATATATATATATATATATACACACATACACACACACATAGACACACACATACATACATACATACATACATACATACATACATAGAGGTAAATGTACACATATGTGTAATATATATACATACGTACATACATACATACATACACTAGATACATAGAGGTAAATGTACACATATGTATATACACGCACATATACAGTACACATGTATATATATTCACATTACACACACACACACACATATATATATATACACATAACACATACATGTTTTTATATCTATGTATACTGTATATATGCATGTATATGCACAGTATACACACATATATATATATATATATATATATATATATATACACACACACACACACACAGTATGTTTTAAATACGTGTAAAATATATATATATATTTATATACACACATACACACACACGGTATGTTTTAAATACGTGTAAAAAAAAAAAAAAAAATATATATATATATATATATATCACTACAGTATGTGTGTGATATATATATATATATATATATATATATATATATATATATATTTATTAGGAACATTGTATGTACCAAAAGAGAACATTCAATTAAGATAAGAAGTGAAGTTGTATAATACTACAGTTTTCATTTTTCACTAAGGTACTGTGTATCTTTTAAGCAGTAATGTTGCATGCATCACTGTTCAGGATTCATAACAAATATACAAGTAAAAATACAAATGTAAAAAGATGACAAAAGATATATTAAACCATGATCAAAATAATCCTGGCATTAGCCTATGAGCATGTTAATAACTACTATAGAAAGTAGTGTAATCTGCATATTAAAGCTCATCCCCATCCTGATCTGTCTGATCAGCCACGCAGACAGTGTAACATATTTATAGGGCTGTGATGCGTGATAGGAATGTGTCTACAAGCAAAATGAAATACACCAGCTGCAGGTTCTGTACTGTCTTCTATAGCTTTTGGGCAACGCCTTAAATTTAATACATTTTCTTTTTTTCTCCTAGCACACAATATTATTTGTTAGGGTACAATTAAGCTAAGGGTAAATCTGGGATATATGTGTCACATTTGTTCATACATATTGATTTAAGTGGGCTTCCCTGTAAAGAAAGCACATAGGTGGAGCATAAAGCATCTCATCCAAAATTGTGTTTGCTCCATGATTTGTCCCAATCGATAGAATCTGTAAGAATCCTGTCCTTATGTGGGCTAAAAAGATATCTCCAGATACGAATAAGGCTCCATTATGGCCTGATTCTGAGTCATATTCAAAGTAGGCTGCAGTTGTGTGCTATGCTAATGCAAGAATCTTTAGGGCTAATGCGGGGGGTTGTAAGCCTGCAGACAGAAGCTGTACCGCCCATTGATATGACGCCATCTGCCACAACTGACAGCATGTTTCTGGCCTTGCACCAGGCCCATGGTAGGTACAAGAAATTCGTCAGAAACAGGCTTCCCTTCCCCATAATTACAACTGAGAATCGCACAGAACATTTGATATATGAACATGACACTCTCATGAAACTTTCACAAATCAGTCTAGAGATGAGCGCCGGAAATTTTTCGGGTTTTGTGTTTTGGTTTTGGGTTCGGTTCCGCGGCCGTGTTTTGGGTTCGACCGCGTTTTGGCAAAACCTCACCGAATTTTTTTTGTCGGATTCGGGTGTGTTTTGGATTCGGGTGTTTTTTTCAAAAAACACTAAAAAACAGCTTAAATCATAGAATTTGGGGGTCATTTTGATCCCAAAGTATTATTAACCTCAAAAACCATAATTTACACTCATTTTCAGTCTATTCTGAATACCTCACACCTCACAATATTATTTTTAGTCCTAAAATTTGCACCTAGGTCGCTGGATGACTAAGCTAAGCGACCCTAGTGGCCGACACAAACACCGGGCCCATCTAGGAGTGTCACTGCAGTGTCACGCAGGATGGCCCTTCCAAAAAATACTCCCCAAACAGCACATGACGCAAAGAAAAAAAGAGGCGCAATGAGGTAGCTGTGTGAGTAAGATAAGCGACCCTAGTGGCCGACACAAACACCGGGCCCATCTAGGAGTGTCACTGCAGTGTCACGCAGGATGTCCCTTCCAAAAAACCCTCCCCAAACATCACATGACGCAAAGAAAAAAAGAGGCGCAATGAGGTAGCTGTGTGAGTAAGATAAGCGACCCTAGTGGCCGACACAAACACCGGGCCCATCTAGGAGTGTCACTGCAGTGTCACGCAGGATGTCCCTTCCAAAAAACCCTCCCCAAACAGCACATTACGCAAAGAAAAAAAGAGGCGCAATGAGGTAGCTGTGTGAGTAAGATAAGCGACCCTAGTGGCCGACACAAACACCGGGCCCATCTAGGAGTGTCACTGCAGTGTCACGCAGGATGTCCCTTCCAAAAAACCCTCCCCAAACAGCACATGACGCAAAGAAAAAAAGAGGCGCAATGAGGTAGCTGTGTGAGTAAGATAAGCGACCCTAGTGGCCGACACAAACACCGGGCCCATCTAGGAGTGGCACTGCAGTGTCACGCAGGATGTCCCTTCCAAAAAACCCTCCCCAAACAGCACATGACGCAAAGAAAAATTAAAGAAAAAAGAGGTGCAAGATGGAATTGTCCTTGGGCCCTCCCACCCACCCTTATGTTGTATAAACAGGACATGCACACTTTAACCAACCCATCATTTCAGTGACAGGGTCTGCCACACGACTGTGACTGAAATGACGGGTTGGTTTGGACCCCCACCAAAAAAGAAGCAATTAATCTCTCCTTGCACAAACTGGCTCTACAGAGGCAAGATGTCCACCTCATCATCATCCTCCGATATATCACCGTGTACATCCCCCTCCTCACAGATTATCAATTCGTCCCCACTGGAATCCACCATCTCAGCTCCCTGTGTACTTTGTGGAGGCAATTGCTGCTGGTCAATGTCTCCACGGAGGAATTGATTATAATTCATTTTAATGAACATCATCTTCTCCACATTTTCTGGATGTAACCTCGTACGCCGATTGCTGACAAGGTGAGCGGCGGCACTAAACACTCTTTCGGAGTACACACTTGTGGGAGGGCAACTTAGGTAGAATAAAGCCAGTTTGTGCAAGGGCCTCCAAATTGCCTCTTTTTCCTGCCAGTATAAGTACGGACTGTGTGACGTGCCTACTTGGATGCGGTCACTCATATAATCCTCCACCATTCTTTCAATGTTGAGAGAATCATATGCAGTGACAGTAGACGACATGTCCGTAATCGTTGTCAGGTCCTTCAGTCCGGACCAGATGTCAGCATCAGCAGTCGCTCCAGACTGCCCTGCATCACCTCCAGCGGGTGGGCTCGGAATTCTGAGCCTTTTCCTCGCACCCCCAGTTGCGGGAGAATGTGAAGGAGGAGATGTTGACAGGTCGCGTTCCGCTTGACTTGACAATTTTCTCACCAGCAGGTCTTTCAACCCCAGCAGACTTGTGTCTGCCGGAAAGAGAGATCCAAGGTAGGCTTTAAATCTAGGATCGAGCACGGTGGCCAAAATGTAGTGCTCTGATTTCAACAGATTGACCACCCGTGAATCCTTGTTAAGCGAATTAAGGGCTCCATCCACAAGTCCCACATGCCTAGCGGAATCGCTCCGTGTTAGCTCCTCCTTCAATGTCTCCAGCTTCTTCTGCAAAAGCCTGATGAGGGGAATGACCTGACTCAGGCTGGCAGTGTCTGAACTGACTTCACGTGTGGCAAGTTCAAAGGGCATCAGAACCTTGCACAACGTTGAAATCATTCTCCACTGCACTTGAGACAGGTGCATTCCACCTCCTATATCGTGCTCAATTGTATAGGCTTGAATGGCCTTTTGCTGCTCCTCCAACCTCTGAAGCATATAGAGGGTTGAATTCCACCTCGTTACCACTTCTTGCTTCAGATGATGGCAGGGCAGGTTCAGTAGTTTTTTGTGGTGCTCCAGTCTTCTGTACGTGGTGCCTGTACGCCGAAAGTGTCCCGCAATTCTTCTGGCCACCGACAGCATCTCTTGCACGCCCCTGTCGTTTTTAAAAAAATTCTGCACCACCAAATTCAAGGTATGTGCAAAACATGGGACGTGCTGGAATTTGCCCATATTTAATGCACACACAATATTGCTGGCGTTGTCCGATGCCACAAATCCCCAGGAGAGTCCAATTGGGGTAAGCCATTCCGCGATGATCTTCCTCAGTTGCCGTAAGAGGTTTTCAGCTGTGTGCGTATTCTGGAAAGCGGTGATACAAAGCGTAGCCTGCCTAGGAAAGAGTTGGCGTTTGCGAGATGCTGCTACTGGTGCCGCCGCTGCTGTTCTTGCGGCGGGAGTCCATACATCTACCCAGTGGGCTGTCACAGTCATATAGTCCTGACCCTGCCCTGCTCCACTTATCCACATGTCCGTGGTTAAGTGGACATTGGGTACAGCTGCATTTTTTAGGACACTGGTGAGTCTTTTTCTGAGGTCTGTGTACATTTTCGGTATCGCCTGCCTAGAGAAGTGGAACCTAGATGGTATTTGGTATTTAAATAAGGCTGAATTAGAAAATAATATACTTTAGCCCTACAGGATTTTAGATAAGGGAAGTATGTCTATACCTAATTTTAATAAATGAAATAAATTGTATTTTAAACAATAAATTGAGGGGATGGAATGCACTCACTAAAATCCAATTATTTTCTCTTTTGTTAAACTCCCATATGCCCAATCTTGTCCGATCTTGGAAGCTATACAGTATAGGGCCGTGTCAGTACCAGGCAGGAGACCACCTGGGAATACTCGGTTTAGTAGGCTGGAGATTTGGGAACACTCCGGTCTAGCATTGACAGCAGATTCATCCTGTCACTATATTCCTTTTCAATAATAAACTTTGGCGGTTTTATGAATGTTTCCTAACCACACAATGCTGGACAGTTAGGCATGGAACTCAAATTGCTTATGTAGACAGTATACCTGTGATAGTGGCGAAGCATTATTACAAGATAGTATAGTACACATTGGTTGCGCAAACAATCCAATTTAGGATTTTCATTAGGGGATCTCATTCCTGTCACCACTGCTGCCTTTTTTTTCACACTGACATTCATCAGTAATTAGTTAATTTATAGCTAATCAATTTTCTTCTTATTAAGGGACTATATTTTATGATCTCCACTATATACACATTGACATACGTCTTTCCTCTAAGAGTGCACCAACCAAGAGTCTTCTTTCTTTTTCTTTTGTTTCGTATCTCCAACCTTTTGACCCTGTTGAAGTTTTGACTGTTGACCTTTTGACCCTGTCTATCTTTTGCCTGTCAACCTTATGGTGTAGACCTAACGAATGTCTCTGAATGAATTTTTTGAATGTCTAGCTTCTATACCACACCCTTCCTGATAAAGCCTGTGTTTACTTTCACTGCAGTTGTAATACAGTTGTGTCCCCTTATTTGACTTGCTTGACTGTCCCTCTCCCTTTATTCTTTTAACGCTATTACTTTAATACTGAGTCCAGTGTTCTATATGCTCTGAAGTTAACCTCTTCACAACTACTAACAGTCTACTGACATCCTGACAGAATCCACCAACCACTGTATTATTAGAAGATTCAGATAAACTGCCAAAATCTTGTTCTACCGTTCTGCCGCAGGCTTCCGTTGGCTGGGCCTAGCTTGGCTTCTGGGAGTCATCTGATCATGTTGTGCTTTATGCTATAGTATACATTAGCTAAAACAAATTTGAACAGCAAACATGCATAACTCAGATGAATAATGTTTCATTCGTGTGGGTGTGGGTAGGTTTCAGTAGTTCAGATATGTATAAGCAGTGCCAGATTAAGGTCCTAATGGGCCTGGAGCTGAACTTTCTGAAGGGCCTATTATGTGCCACTGCAGGGGGTGTGGCTACTGATATGGGGACATGATGACTGCTGTAAATATATATATATATATATATATATATATATATGTAATTTTTTATTATGTGTGTATGTATGCATGTATGCGTTTGAAAAATAGAAAACTCTCAGCATTTAAATGATCAATTATTTCCAACAGCACCAACACATGCTCTATACAAGCTTTTATTCCATTAGATGGAGGATAGGGCATTCACTGGACTTTATCAAATGTTTATTGACCAAAACCCATAGCAAAAAGTCAGTCAGCATTTTGATTCCTCCAATCATTTGGGGCTGCATCAAAGCACAAGTGCAGCAGATCAGGCAGATATTACAGCACTGTCTCACAGGCCTTTCTACTCATACCATCAAAACCATGTGTAAAAAGGCTCCAAACTAGATGTGTTCCAACTTAGAACGCATGGCCTCCCGTGAAGAGATATCAGTTCATCTACCAGTGGTTCCCAAAGTTTTTGAAATCAAGGCGTACTATAGCATCAGAATTTTTTTTCACGGCACCCCTAGGCCAACAGTTTCTCGTTGAGAAATTTAGAAGGAAATATATTAAGTAAATTGTGTTTATATGTCATACTTAGGTTCAATTATGAGGTGAGAGACAAGATTAACTTCTGTTTCTCCAAATATTTTATGATTGACAGCCACCAGCACTGGTTTTGCTTATAACGTTGACCATAAATAATTTGAATTGGTCCTGGCCACCAATCCAAGGTACCCCTGCAAGAGTCACAAGGCACCCCACGGTGCCACGGCACACAAGGACAGATATACTAAGCAGTGAAAAAAGTGCAAAAGTGAGCCACTGGACAAGTTTCCCATGGCAACCAATCAGCATTGATGTAACATTTAGAATTTGCATACTATAAATATATACAGAGCAACTGATTGGTTACCATGGGCAACTTCTCCACTGGCTCACTTCCCCACTCTTTTCACTGCTTAGTACATCTTCCCCATAATTTGAGAACCACTGTCCTATACTGAAGCAACAATATTAACATAAGGTCCAAAAGGTCCAAGCCCAACAGAAAACAGAACACTTAAGTCATGTAATTGGTTAGGCAAAGTTGTACCGCTCTGCCTGTAACCTCAGGATATCACATGAACATCATGTGGTACTGATGAACCAGAACTGTGCGTCTCACGCTGGAACAGAAAACTGGATGTCCACAACTAGCTACTCCCATGGAACGCAAACAACTTCTAATGCAGCTACCAGTTACCAAGTAACATCAGTGCACACGGACTAGTAAGGACCATATCATAGCACTGGTCCAAAGATTTGAAGGACTAGCTAAATTACAGGAATCATTCTGAACATCCCTTTATCTCATGGCTCCACCGGGAGAACATACCTACGCATACAATACTAGCAAACGCTATCTAAATGAGCAAATTACAAATACAAACATTTATATTTGTATGTATATATATATATACACATATATACATACACACATATACATTACATATATAATTCTATACACACACATACATAATATATATTAACAAACTGTACCAGTATATTTTTGGATTGTGGGAGGAAACCTGGAGTACCCGGAGGAAACCCACGCAAGCACAGGGAGAATATACAAACGCCACACAGTTAGAGCCATGGTGGAAATTGAACCCATGACCTCAGTGCTGTGAGGCAGTAATGCTAACTATTACACCATCCGTACTATCGAATATACATAATGAACCCTCTGTGTAACGCTATGGCTCCACCGGAGAAAGAATAGGCGGCACTTCTGACGTTTTTTTAAGTGATATGTTTTTCGATCGACTTTATTTATGGATTTCAATTGAATAACATATCACTTGAAAAAACGTCAGGAGTGCCGCTTATTCTTTCTCTAGTGGAGCCGTAACGTTACACAGGGGTTTCGTAGAAACACAGGAAAAACAAAAACACAGGGGGAAAAAACTGATTCATTCCCTATACATCATTTTTGCTCCTTATAGTAATGCCCCTTATACTTTATGCCACACACCATAATGCCCATTACACATTATGCCACACACCATAATGCCTATTACACATTATTCCACACACCTTAATGCCCATTCCACATTATGCCACACATCATAATGCCTATTACACATTATTCCACACACCGTAACGCTTATTACACGTTATGCCACACATCATAATGCCCATTACACATTATGCCATACATCATAATGCCTATTACACGTTATGCCAGACACTGTAATGCCCATTACACATTATGCCACATAAGTGACATGCGGTGGGGTGAGGCAGGTGAAGCAGAGCCTTTCCTGTCATATTAACATTTGTACCAGAGTTTTGATTGTATAAAGTATATGAAAAATACAAAGATTATGTTTCAAATATCTTCTTTGCATTATTCTAATAATTTTTATAACCAAAACTCTGGAGTAAAAAGTCTATGGCAGGTGAGGCACTCTGACCTTTTCCGTACTTCTCAGATCAAAACTCACTAAATTTCCAGAAGTTTATACTGCTGCACCTGTGTATAATGCCCAGATGTACCCTATGGCTCATATATTGGGTTTAAATCCATTTAGCTCACCGCAAGTCCCTGCGCCACATACAGTTATGCCCCCGACACCATTTTATGCTCCACAGTAAACATTAAGGGACTAATAAAGAAGTGGAGGAATATGCCCTAAGTAGGTACACTGGAAAGTGATGAACATACAAAAAAAACAACAACATATTTTTATAGTCAGATGTATCTGAAGGTGGGTTTAGCCCCAAAATACTTACCGCAGGCCACTCTGCTGATGCCATTAAAATGAGGCCATTTTCAACAGACAGGTAGAGGACTGCATGCTCCAGAGGCTGCATTTTCGGGAACCTGGCGAACCCCACGTGGGTGCCCAGTAGGCTCTAGCAGCGGCAAGTGTGGGAACCAGGCACGCCCCACGTCGGCGCCAGTGGTGGCGGCTATATTAACCGGGTGCATCACACGTTGGCGCCGCGCAGGCTCCATCGGGGGCGGGTTCGGGAACTGGGTACACCACACATGGGCATCTGGTGGGCTCCAGTGGCGGTGGCTATGGGAACTGTGTGCAGTGCACTCCACATGGGTGCCCTGCAGGTTCCAGTGGCAGTGGGTGCGGGAACCAGGTAAACCCCACGTGGACACATAAGAAGAGTAGCTTCCTCGCTTGTAAACAGTGCAGCAGGCCGGCCACCTGCTGTACAGCACTGCCTGTACAGTGTCAATGGCTCTGCACACTACTATTCGTGAAAAAAAAAAAAAAAAACATCTCCGAGTCAGTGACGAAGTGCCGGTATTCCATACCGCTGCATACCGGCCCACTTCGACATATGAAAATATATATATATATACACACACATACACACACACATAGACACACACATACATACATACATACATACATACATACATACATAGAGGTAAATGTACACATATGTGTAATATATATACATACGTACATACATACATACATACACTAGATACATAGAGGTAAATGTACACATATGTATATACACGCACATATACAGTACACATGTATATATATTCACATTGCACACACACACACATATATATATATATACACATAACACATACATGTTTTTATATCTATGTATACTGTATATATGCATGTATATGCACAGTATACACACATATATATATATATATATATATACACACACACACACACACAGTATGTTTTAAATACGTGTAAAATATATATATATTTATATACACACATACACACACACGGTATGTTTTAAATACGTGTAAAAAAAAAAATTATATATATATATATATATATATATATATCACTACAGTATGTGTGTGATATATAGATATATATATATATATATATATATATTAGGAACATTGTATGTACCAAAAGAGAACATTCAATTAAGATAAGAAGTGAAGTTGTATAATACTACAGTTTTCATTTTTCACTAAGGTACTGTGTATCTTTTAAGCAGTAATGTTGCATGCATCACTGTTCAGGATTCATAACAAATATACAAGTAAAAATACAAATGTAAAAAGATGACAAAAGATATATTAAACCATGATCAAAATAATCCTGGCATTAGCCTATGAGCATGTTAATAACTACTATAGAAAGTAGTGTAATCTGCATATTAAAGCTCATCCCCATCCTGATCTGTCTGATCAGCCACGCAGACAGTGTAACATATTTATAGGGCTGTGATGCGTGATAGGAATGTGTCTACAAGCAAAATGAAATACACCAGCTGCAGGTTCTGTACTGTCTTCTATAGCTTTTGGGCAACGCCTTAAATTTAATACATTTTCTTTTTTTCTCCTAGCATACAATATTATTTGTTAGGGTACAATTAAGCTAAGGGTAAATCTGGGATATATGTGTCACATTTGTTCATACATATTGATTTAAGTGGGCTTCCCTGTAAAGAAAGCACATAGGTGGAGCATAAAGCATCTCATCCAAAATTGTGTTTGCTCCATGATTTGTCCCAATCGATAGAATCTGTAAGAATCCTGTCCTTATGTGGGCTAAAAAGATATCTCCAGATACGAATAAGGCTCCATTATGGCCTGATTCTGAGTCATATTCAAAGTAGGCTGCAGTTGTGTGCTATGCTAATGCAAGAATCTTTAGGGCTAATGCGGGGGGTTGTAAGCCTGCAGACAGAAGCTGTACCGCCCATTGATATGACGCCATCTGCCACAACTGACAGCATGTTTCTGGCCTTGCACCAGGCCCATGGTAGGTACAAGAAATTCGTCAGAAACAGGCTTCCCTTCCCCATAATTACAACTGAGAATCGCACAGAACATTTGATATATGAACATGACACTCTCATGAAACTTTCACAAATCAGTCTAGAGATGAGCGCCGGAAATTTTTCGGGTTTTGTGTTTTGGTTTTGGGTTCGGTTCCGCGGCCGTGTTTTGGGTTCGACCGCGTTTTGGCAAAACCTCACCGAATTTTTTTTGTCGGATTCGGGTGTGTTTTGGATTCGGGTGTTTTTTTCAAAAAACACTAAAAAACAGCTTAAATCATAGAATTTGGGGGTCATTTTGATCCCAAAGTATTATTAACCTCAAAAACCATAATTTACACTCATTTTCAGTCTATTCTGAATACCTCACACCTCATAATATTATTTTTAGTCCTAAAATTTGCACCTAGGTCGCTGGATGACTAAGCTAAGCGACCCTAGTGGCCGACACAAACACCGGGCCCATCTAGGAGTGTCACTGCAGTGTCACGCAGGATGGCCCTTCCAAAAAATACTCCCCAAACAGCACATGACGCAAAGAAAAAAAGAGGCGCAATGAGGTAGCTGTGTGAGTAAGATAAGTGACCCTAGTGGCCGACACAAACACCGGGCCCATCTAGGAGTGTCACTGCAGTGTCACGCAGGATGTCCCTTCCAAAAAACCCTCCCCAAACAGCACATGACGCAAAGAAAAAAAGAGGCGCAATGAGGTAGCTGTGTGAGTAAGATAAGCGACCCTAGTGGCCGACACAAACACCGGGCCCATCTAGGAGTGTCACTGCAGTGTCACGCAGGATGTCCCTTCCAAAAAACCCTCCCCAAACAGCACATGACGCAAAGAAAAAAAGAGGCGCAATGAGGTAGCTGTGTGAGTAAGATAAGCGACCCTAGTGGCCGACACAAACACCGGGCCCATCTAGGAGTGTCACTGCAGTGTCACGCAGGATGTCCCTTCCAAAAAACCCTCCCCAAACAGCACATGACGCAAAGAAAAATTAAAGAAAAAAGAGGTGCAAGATGGAATTGTCCTTGGGCCCTCCCACCCACCCTTATGTTGTATAAACAGGACATGCACACTTTAACCAACCCATCATTTCAGTGACAGGGTCTGCCACACGACTGTGACTGAAATGACGGGTTGGTTTGGACCCCCACCAAAAAAGAAGCAATTAATCTCTCCTTGCACAAACTGGCTCTACAGAGGCAAGATGTCCACCTCATCATCATCCTCCGATATATCACCGTGTACATCCCCCTCCTCACAGATTATCAATTCGTCCCCACTGGAATCCACCATCTCAGCTCCCTGTGTACTTTGTGGAGGCAATTGCTGCTGGTCAATGTCTCCACGGAGGAATTGATTATAATTCATTTTGATGAACATCATCTTCTCCACATTTTCTGGATGTAACCTCGTACGCCGATTGCTGACAAGGTGAGCGGCGGCACTAAACACTCTTTCGGAGTACACACTTGTGGGAGGGCAACTTAGGTAGAATAAAGCCAGTTTGTGCAAGGGCCTCCAAATTGCCTCTTTTTCCTGCCAGTATAAGTACGGACTGTGTGACGTGCCTACTTGGATGCGGTCACTCATATAATCCTCCACCATTCTTTCAATGTTGAGAGAATCATATGCAGTGACAGTAGACGACATGTCCGTAATCGGTGTCAGGTCCTTCAGTCCGGACCAGATGTCAGCATCAGCAGTCGCTCCAGACTGCCCTGCATCACCGCCAGCGGGTGGGCTTGGAATTCTGAGCCTTTTCCTCGCACCCCCAGTTGCGGGAGAATGTGAAGGAGGAGATGTTGACAGGTCGCGTTCCGCTTGACTTGACAATTTTCTCACCAGCAGGTCTTTCAACCCCAGCAGACTTGTGTCTGCCGGAAAGAGAGATCCAAGGTAGGCTTTAAATCTAGGATCGAGCACGGTGGCCAAAATGTAGTGCTCTGATTTCAACAGATTGACCACCCGTGAATCCTTGTTAAGCGAATTAAGGGCTCCATCCACAAGTCCCACATGCCTAGCGGAATCGCTCCGTGTTAGCTCCTCCTTCAATGTCTCCAGCTTCTTCTGCAAAAGCCTGATGAGGGGAATGACCTGACTCAGGCTGGCAGTGTCTGAACTGACTTCACGTGTGGCAAGTTCAAAGGGCATCAGAACCTTGCACAACGTTGAAATCATTCTCCACTGCACTTGAGACAGGTGCATTCCACCTCCTATATCGTGCTCAATTGTATAGGCTTGAATGGCCTTTTGCTGCTCCTCCAACCTCTGAAGCATATAGAGGGTTGAATTCCACCTCGTTACCACTTCTTGCTTCAGATGATGGCAGGGCAGGTTCAGTAGTTTTTTGTGGTGCTCCAGTCTTCTGTACGTGGTGCCTGTACGCCGAAAGTGTCCCGCAATTCTTCTGGCCACCGACAGCATCTCTTGCACGCCCCTGTCGTTTTAAAAAAAATTCTGCACCACCAAATTCAAGGTATGTGCAAAACATGGGACGTGCTGGAATTTGCCCATATTTAATGCACACACAATATTGCTGGCGTTGTCCGATGCCACAAATCCCCAGGAGAGTCCAATTGGGGTAAGCCATTCCGCGATGATCTTCCTCAGTTGCCGTAAGAGGTTTTCAGCTGTGTGCGTATTCTGGAAAGCGGTGATACAAAGCGTAGCCTGCCTAGGAAAGAGTTGGCGTTTGCGAGATGCTGCTACTGGTGCCGCCGCTGCTGTTCTTGCGGCGGGAGTCCATACATCTACCCAGTGGGCTGTCACAGTCATATAGTCCTGACCCTGCCCTGCTCCACTTGTCCACATGTCCGTGGTTAAGTGGACATTGGGTACAGCTGCATTTTTTAGGACACTGGTGAGTCTTTTTCTGAGGTCTGTGTACATTTTCGGTATCGCCTGCCTAGAGAAGTGGAACCTAGATGGTATTTGGTAACGGGGGCACACTACCTCAAGAAATTGTCTAGTTCCCTGTGAACTAACGGCGGATACCGGACGCACGTCTAACACCAACATAGTTGTCAAGGCCTCAGTTATCCGCTTTGCAGCAGGATGACTGCTGTGATATTTCATCTTCCTCGCAAAGGACTGTTGGACAGTCAATTGCTTACTGGAAGTAGTACAAGTGGTCTTCCGACTTCCCCTCTGGGATGACCATCGACTCCCAGCAGCAACAACAGCAGCGCCAGCAGCAGTAGGCGTTACACGCAAGGATGCATCGGAGGAATCCCAGGCAGGAGAGGACTCGTCAGAATTGCCAGTGACATGGCCTGCAGGACTATTGGCATTCCTGGGGAAGGAGGAAATTGACACTGAGGGAGTTGATGGTGGGGTGGTTTGCGTGAGCTTGGTTACAAGAGGAAGGGATTTACTGGTCAGTGGACTGCTTCCGCTGTCACCCAAAGTTTTTGAACTTGTCACTGACTTATTATGAATGCGCTGCAGGTGACGTATAAGGGAGGATGTTCCGAGGTGGTTAACGTCCTTACCCCTACTTATTACAGCTTGACAAAGGCAACACACGGCTTGACACCTGTTGTCCGCATTTCTGATGAAATACCTCCACACTGAAGAGCTGATTTTTTTGGTATTTTCACCAGGCATGTCAACGGCCATATTCCTCCCACGGACAACAGGTGTCTCCCCGGGTGCCTGACTTAAACAAACCACCTCACCATCAGAATCCTCCTGGTCAATTTCCTCCCCAGCGCCAGCAACACCCATATCCTCCTCACCCTGGTGTACTTCAACACTGACATCTTCAATCTGACTATCAGGAACTGGACTGCGGGTGCTCCTTCCAGCACTTGCAGGGGGCGTGCAAATGGTGGAAGGCGCATGCTCTTCACGTCCAGTGTTGGGAAGGTCAGGCATCGCAACCGACACAATTGGACTCTCCTTGTGGATTTGGGATTTCGAAGAACGCACAGTTCTTTGCGGTGCTTTTGCCAGCTTGAGTATTTTCAGTTTTCTAGCGAGAGGCTGAGTGCTTCCATCCTCCTGTGAAGCTGAACCACTAGCCATGAACATAGGCCAGGGCCTCAGCCGTTCCTTGCCACTCCGTGTGGTAAATGGCATATTGGCAAGTTTACGCTTCTCCTCCGACAATTTTATTTTAGGTTTTGGAGTCCTTTTTTTACTGATATTTGGTGTTTTGGATTTGACATGCTCTGTACTATGCCATTGGGCATCGGCCTTGGCAGACGACAGTGCTGGCATTTCATCGTCTCGGCCATGACTAGTGGCAGCAGCTTCAGCACGAGGTGGAAGTGGATCTTGATCTTTCCCTAATTTTGGAACCTCAACATTTTTGTTCTCCATATTTTAATAGGCACAACTAAAAGGCACCTCAGGTAAACAATGGAGATGGATGGATACTAGTATACAATTATGGATGGACTGCCGAGTGCCGACACAGAGGTAGCTACAGCAGTGGACTACCGTACTGTGTCTGCTGCTAATATAGACTGGATGATTGATAATGAGATGAAATCAATATAAATATGTATGTATATATAATATCACTAGTACTGCAGCCGGACAGGTAGATAATATATTTATTAGGTATTGGTAATGATGACTGATGACGGACCTGCTGGACACTGTCAGCTCAGCAGCACCGCAGACTGCTACAGTAAGCTACTATACTATAGTAGTATGTACAAAGAAGAAAGAAAAAAAAAAAACCACGGGTAGGTGGTATACAATATTATATATATATATATATTATATACAATTATATATATATTAAACTGGTGGTGATTGATTATTAAACTGGTGGTCAGGTCACGTTGCAACTTGCAACTAGTACTCCGAGTCCTAAGCAGACAATCACAAAATATATTATTATACTGGTGGTCAGTGTGGTCACAACAATGGCAGTGTGGCACTGACTCTGGCAGCAAAAGTGTGCACTGTACGTTATATGTACTCATGAGTCCTGCTCTCAGACTCTAACTGCTCCCCACTGTCAGTGTCTCCCCCACAAGTCAGATAATACACTTACAGTCACACTATCTAATCTATAAATATCACTTCAGCAAGTAGTATAGTAGTATACAGTATAGTAGTACTCCTCCTAATAATGCTCCCCAAAATACTGTGTCTGAGTAGTATACAGTATAGTAGTACTCCTCCTAATAATGCTCCCCAAAATACTGTGTCTCTCTCTTCTCTAAACGGAGAGGACGCCAGCCACGTCCTCTCCCTATGACTCTATAAATATCACTTCAGCAAGTAGTATAGTAGTATACAGTATAGTAGTACTCCTCCTAATAATGCTCCCCAAAATAGTATACTGTGTCTCTCTCTTCTCTAAACGGAGAGGATGCCAGCCACGTCCTCTCCCTATGACTCTATAAATATCACTTCAGCAAGTAGTATAGTAGTATACAGTATAGTAGAACTCCTCCTAATAATGCTCCCCAAAATACTGTGTCTCTCTCTTCTCTAAACGGAGAGGACGCCAGCCACGTCCTCTCCCCCTATGACTCTATAATATCACTTCAGCAAGTAGTATAGTAGTATACAGTATAGTAGTACTCCTCCTAATAATGCTCCCCAAAATACTGTGTCTCTCTCTTCTCTAAACGGAGAGGACGCCAGCCACGTCCTCTCCCTATGACTCTATAAATATCACTTCAGCAAGTAGTATAGTAGTATACAGTATAGTAGTACTCCTCCTAATAATGCTCCCCAAAATAGTATACTGTGTCTCTCTCTTCTCTAAACGGAGAGGACGCCAGCCACGTCCTCTCCCTATGACTCTATAAATATCACTTCAGCAAGTAGTAGAGTAGTATACAGTATAGTAGTACTCCTCCTAATAATGCTCCCCAAAATACTGTGTCTCTCTCTTCTCTAAACGGAGAGGACGTCAGCCACGTCCTCTCCCCCTATGACTCTATAAATATCACTTCAGCAAGTAGTATAGTAGTATACAGTATAGTAGTACTCCTCCTAATAACGCTCCCCAAAATAGTATACTGTGTCTCTCTCTTCTCTAAACGGAGAGGACGCCAGCCACGTCCTCTCCCTATGACTCTATAAATATCACTTCAGCAAGTAGTATAGTAGTATACAGTATAGTAGTACTCCTCCTAATAATGCTCCCCAAAATACTGTGTCTCTCTCTTCTCTAAACGGAGAGGACGCCAGCCACGTCCTCTCCCTATGACTCTATAAATATCACTTCAGCAAGTAGTAGAGTAGTATACAGTATAGTAGTACTCCTCCTAATAATGCTCCCCAAAATACTGTGTCTGAGTAGTATACAGTATAGTAGTACTCCTCCTAATAATGCTCCCCAAAATACTGTGTCTCTCTCTTCTCTAAACGGAGAGGACGCCAGCCACGTCCTCTCCCCCTATGACTCTATAATATCACTTCAGCAAGTAGTATAGTAGTATACAGTATAGTAGTACTCCTCCTAATAATGCTCCCCAAAATACTGTGTCTCTCTTTTCTCTAAACGGAGAGGACGCCAGCCACGTCCTCTCCCTATGACTCTATAAATATCACTTCAGCAAGTAGTAGAGTAGTATACAGTATAGTAGTACTCCTCCTAATAATGCTCCCCAAAATACTGTGTCTCTCTCTTCTCTAAACGGAGAGGACGCCAGCCACGTCCTCTCCCCCTATGACTCTATAAATATCACTTCAGCAAGTAGTATAGTAGTATACAGTATAGTAGTACTCCTCCTAATAATGCTCCCCAAAATACTGTGTCTCTCTCTTCTCTAAACGGAGAGGACGCCAGCCACGTCCTCTCCCTATGACTCTATAAATATCACTTCAGCAAGTAGTAGAGTAGTATACAGTATAGTAGTACTCCTCCTAATAATGCTCCCCAAAATACTGTGTCTCTCTCTTCTCTAAACGGAGAGGGCGCCAGCCACGTCCTCTCCCTATGACTCTATAAATATCACTTCAGCAAGTAGTATAGTAGTATACAGTATAGTAGTACTCCTCCTAATAATGCTCCCCAAAATACTGTGTCTCTCTCTTCTCTAAACGGAGAGGACGCCAGCCACGTCCTCTCCCTATGACTCTATAAATATCACTTCAGCAAGTAGTAGAGTAGTATACAGTATAGTAGTACTCCTCCTAATAATGCTCCCCAAAATAGTATACTGTGTCTCTCTCTTCTCTAAACGGAGAGGACGCCAGCCACGTCCTCTCCCTATGACTCTATAAATATCACTTCAGCAAGTAGTATAGTAGTATACAGTATAGTAGTACTCCTCCTAATAATGCTCCCCAAAATACTGTGTCTCTCTCTTCTCTAAACGGAGAGGACGCCAGCCACGTCCTCTCCCTATGACTCTATAAATATCACTTCAGCAAGTAGTAGAGTAGTATACAGTATAGTAGTACTCCTCCTAATAATGCTCCCCAAAATACTGTGTCTCTCTCTTCTCTAAACGGAGAGGACGCCAGCCACGTCCTCTCCCTATGACTCTATAAATATCACTTCAGCAAGTAGTAGAGTAGTATACAGTATAGTAGTACTCCTCCTAATAATGCTCCCCAAAATACTGTGTCTCTCTCTTCTCTAAACGGAGAGGACGCCAGCCACGTCCTCTCCCTATGACTCTATAAATATCACTTCAGCAAGTAGTAGAGTAGTATACAGTATAGTAGTACTCCTCCTAATAATGCTCCCCAAAATACTGTGTCTCTCTCTTCTCTAAACGGAGAGGACGCCAACCACGTCCTCTCCCTATGACTCTATAAATATCACTTCAGCAAGTAGTAGAGTAGTATACAGTATAGTAGTACTCCTCCTAATAATGCTCCCCAAAATACTGTGTCTGAGTAGTATACAGTATAGTAGTACTCCTCCTAATAATGCTCCCCAAAATACTGTGTCTCTCTCTTCTCTAAACGGAGAGGACGCCAGCCACGTCCTCTCCCTATGACTCTATAAATATCACTTCAGCAAGTAGTAGAGTAGTATACAGTATAGTAGTACTCCTCCTAATAATGCTCCCCAAAATACTGTGTCTGAGTAGTATACAGTATAGTAGTACTCCTCCTAATAATGCTCCCCAAAATACTGTGTCTCTCTCTTCTCTAAACGGAGAGGACGCCAGCCACGTCCTCTCCCTATGACTCTATAAATATCACTTCAGCAAGTAGTATAGTAGTATACAGTATAGTAGTACTCCTCCTAATAATGCTCCCCAAAATAGTATACTGTGTCTCTCTCTTCTCTAAACGGAGAGGACGCCAGCCACGTCCTCTCCCTATGACTCTATAAATATCACTTCAGCAAGTAGTATAGTAGTATACAGTATAGTAGTACTCCTCCTAATAATGCTCCCCAAAATACTGTGTCTCTCTTCTCTAAACGGAGAGGACGCCAGCCACGTCCTCTCCCTATGACTCTCAATGCACGTGTGAAAATGGCGGCGACGCGCGGCTCCTTATATAGAATCCGAGTCTCGCGAGAATCCGACAGCGGGATGATGACGTTCGGGCGTGCTCGGGTTAACCGAGCAAGGCGGGAGGATCCGAGCCTGCTCGGACCCGTGGAAAAAAGCTGAAGTTCGGGCGGGTTCGGATTCAGAGGAACCGAACCCGCTCATCCCTACAAATCACGGTGGTTACCTATATTCATGTAACTCTTTAGGGGGTAAAATAAATTAATGGGGAGATATACACTGCATCTGAAAAGTATTCACAGCGCTTTACTTTTTCCACATTTTGTTATGTTACAGACTTATTCTAAAACTAGGTGATTCATCGCGCCCTACGGGCGCTCCTCACACCGTTGTAATGGTCTACGCCCCCGTAGCCTCTACAGAAAGGTGAAGGTGTAGAATAGTAGTTGTTTATTTGATTGTGGTGGAATGGGACTTTTGCTGTTGGTTAAATATAGCATGGCAAAAGGAAATGTGATGGTGAATGGTGTGTAGGGCGTTGTGAGTGGGTGAACAGTGTATGCAGGGCACGATGTAGATAATGTAGGTGTGCTGGATTGTGGAGGGTGTAGAAGGGAATGTGTGTGGTGGAGTGTTATTTGTAAGGTGTACGTAGTGTGGTGGGTGGTTTTCTGAAATGCTGTTGGTAATGATTTATGGTGCTTGGCCAAGTGCGTGGAGGGGGGTCACTGTCTGTATATGTTTTTGCGTAGGGGTGAGGGATGGGGCTGGTGCAGTGTGGGATGGAGTGGTGGTTGTGGGTGGCAGGGGGATGGGGGAGGGGGTTTAAAGTTTGCAGGGGCGGAGGAGGTCCACATAGGATGGGTGGGTGGATGGGGGAGGGTTTTGTGGGGTTTGTGGTGTGTGCATGGGAGTGGAGGGGAGTGGTGGTGTTGGTTGGAATAGTCAGATGGGTAAGGTTGTGCTGTGGTGCAGGGGATGTTGGATGGGTGTGATAGTTGTGGAGGGTATGTGGGAGATATGGGGTTATTGGGGGTGTGGGATGGGCTTGCGGTGTGTGCGGGGGTGTTGGACAGGTGGTTGCGTGGGTGTGGGTTTGTTTGTTAAAATTACTGCTGCTTGTGTTTGTTTGGTTTTTTTTGCTGTTGGAATTGGCGAATTAGTGCCTTTAGAATATGGCGGTAGTGTTGTGGGGTCACTGGTGTTTTGATGGTTTGACCGAATTAGTTGGTTGCAGGGAGGTGGGTGTGGGATAGGGTTAGGGTGGTGTTGAACGGAAGGTGCGTGGTGGAGTTTTACTTGTAAGGGTTACGTAGTTTGCCATGTGGTGTTCTGCAATGCTGTGGGAAATGATTTATGGTGCTTGGGCAAGTGCGTGAAGGGGGTTTCCTGCCTGTATATGTTGTTGCGTAGTGGTGAGGGATGGGGGTGGTGACCGGAGGTGCAGTGGGGGAGGCAGTAGTGGGTGGCAGGGGGATGGGGGAGGGGGTTTGAAGTTTGCATGGGTGGAGGAGGTGCACATAGGATGGGTGGGTGGATGTTGGAGTGTTTTGTGGGGTTTGTGGTGTGTGCAGGGGAGGGGAAGGGAGGGGGGTGTCTGGATTAGTCATAAGGTTAAGGTTGTGCTGTGGTGCAGGGGGTGTTGGATGGGTGTTGTATTTGTGGAGGGTGGGTAGGAGGTATGGTGTTATTGGGGGTGGGTGATGGGCTTGCAGTGTGCGCGGGGTGTGCGGGTGTCAGTCGGCTCCCGTCCAGCGTGTCCCATCAGTGGCTGGATGTGGGAGCTGGGGATGGGGTGTTGCGGAGGGAGGGTTTTGTGGTCCGGCGTGCGGGTGTCCGTGGGCTCCCGGGCAGTGTGTTCCGACAGTGGCTGGATGTGGGAGCTAGTGAAAGGGTGTTGCAGAAGGAGGGTTCCGTGGTGTGAGGTGTGGGTGTCATTTGGGGTGTGGGTGGCTGTGTGTTGCGGGGAAACAAAGGGAGGGGTGTATGGGGTGTGGTGTGGGGGTGTATTGTGGTACCATGCACGGTGGAGCATCCGTCCAGTGGTGTTTTCCTCTGATGATGGTGGGCGTATTATGTGGCTGCTACTGCTGCCGCTGTCCACCTCCCTACGTGTAGCTAGTGTAGCAGGTGACTCCGCCCAGGCCTGTGACTCCACCCAGCATTGCAGGCCCAGGCACAGAGTCACAGATTTGGCCTAATATATAGGAGATGGAATAAATACATTTTCTCCCTAAAAATTCTACACACAATACCTCATAATGCCAATGTGAAAAAAGTTTTTTAAGACTTTTGCAAATTTATTAAAACTAAAAAAACTAAGAAATCACATGCACATAAGTATTCACAGCCTTTCCTCAATACTTTGTTGATGTGCCTATGACAGCAATTACAGCCTCAAGTCTTTTTGAATATGATGCCACAAGCTTGGCACACCTGTCTTTGGGCAGTTTCGACCATTCCTCTTTGCAGCACCTCTAAAAGCGTCATCAGGTTGGTTGGGAAGGGTCAGTGCCCAGCCATTTTCAGATCTCTCCAGAGATGTTCAATCGGATTCAAGTTTAAGCTCTGGCTGGGCCACTCAAGGACATTCACAGAGTTGTCCTGAAACCACTCCTTTGATATCTTGGCTGTGTGCTTAGGGTTGTTGTTCTGCTAAAAGATCAACCATCGCCCCAGTCTGAGGTCAAGAGCCCTCTGGAGCAAGTTTTCATCCAGGATGTCTCTGTACATTGCTGCATTCATTTTTTCCTCTATCCTGACTAGTCTCCCAGTTCCTGCTGCTGAAAAACATCCCCACAGCATGATGCTGCCACCACCATGCTTCACTGTAGAGATGGTGCATGGTTTCCTCCAAACATGACGCCTGGCATTCACGCCAAAAAGTTCAATCTTTGTCTCATCAGACCAGAGAATTTTGTTTTTCATGGTCTGAGAATCCTTCAGGTGCATTTTGGCAAACTCCAGGTGGGCTTCGATGTGCTTTTTACTAAGGAGTGGCTTCCGTCTGGCCACTCTACCATACAGCCCTGATTGGTGGATTGCTGTAGAGATGGTTGTCCTTCTGAAAGGTTCTCTCTCCACATAGGAAAACTGTAGCTCTGACAGAGTGACCATCGGGTTCTTGGTCACCTCCCTGACTAGGGCCCTTCTCCCCCCCATCGCTCAGATTAGACGGCTGTCCAGCTCTAGGAAGAGTCCTGGTGGTTCCGAACTTCTTGTATTTACGGATGATGGAGGCCACTGTGCTCATTGGGACCTTCAAAGCAGCAGATATTTTTTAGTACCCTTCTCCAGATTTGTGCCTCGAGATAATCCTGTCTCAGAGGTCTACAGACCATTCCTTTGATTTCATGCTTGTTTTGTGTTCAGACATGCACTGTCAACTGTGGGACCTTATATAGACTAGAGATATGCAGAGGGCACTTTTCGTGTTTTGGTTCTGGCTCTAATTCTACTTTCGTGTTTTGGTTTTGGCTTGGTTTTGCCAAAACCACCCTTTCGTGTTTTGGTTTTGGATCTGGATGATTTTTGGAAAAAAAAACATAAAAGCTAAAATTACAGAATTTGGAGGTAATTTTGCTCCTACGGTATTGAGGAAGATAGATGTATTTAGCTTAAGCATGTCAGCCATTTTGTTAAGCAACAGCCATGATTTGGAAAAGTAGCAGTATGCTTTGCTGGTTAGCACTGTTAGTATGTTCTGTACGAAGCAAGGTCATATCTATAAGTCTTGAAAACATGTTATTAGACAGTCTCTGTGTGTTTAGACTTATGTGAAGGACACGTAGGAGGGTGACAGCCTGAGAGGAGTTATGAGAAGAGATGCATTATTGTTTTGAAATATGACGTGTATCGAGTGTTCATGCAAGTACCTTTTATCTCTATATAATGTCAGGCTAAATAAAGTGAAGCCAGTCTCATTTTAATGGACATAACTACGTGTATTGTCTGCTTCCTGGGATTCCCAATCGATTGGTAAACAAAGGGTAACAAACAGACAATTGAAGAGGATTGACAGTAGGAGGCTTATCTCCAACAGTTACATGGGGGCTATTGTTCCGGGATCGATGAGCTTATCAATATCAGATAACGATGCGACTGCTGGATGTGTGTGCAACTGCTGACATACCCGGGTAAGTAATCTGAAGCTTGATCATTATATATCAACTGGATTACTTTGTCAGTACTTGTATATACATTCATCTGGTCTGTTCATCTGATTAGGTAAGCAATACTTGATTATTTGGACCCAATTGTCTGTCTGTTTGATAAACATTCATTATTTGTCTGTGTGCGCTGATAAGTTTTAGGTTCACTGTTGCAAGAGAAAAAATGTGGTTTTATTTTAGAGTTTTAAGTTTCACTTTCACTTTTGCACGGAAAAATGGGGTTTTATTTTTAGATAACGTGTCATAACTGCAAATGTTCAGAATTTTTGTGGGGTAATCCTGCTATTGAGTCAGAATATTGTGAATTTAAAGGTATATTTGCAAAATAGTGATTTCAGATTTGTAAGGAACCTAAGACAGGTTTTGCAACAGTTGTGGGGTGTCATTTTGATAAGGTGGTGATAGAAAAATGTATTGGTGATACAATTCTGTATTGTCTTGATAAATTAATTACCTGTTAATTATATACTCCTTGGTTCCAGAGCTATAGTTGGTGAAGGAAATCCTACTGACTATAAACAACGTTTAACCAGATGGCATAGACTTAGGTTAAGACATTTAAAAACATACTCAGTCTTTGCAATCCAGTACAGTCAGGTGTGTGTGTGTGTGTGTGTGTGTGTGTGTGTGTGTGTGTGTGTGTGTGTGTGTGTTAATACAAGAAAACTGCAGTCACTTTGACATATAAGATTTGGTAATAGTCAGTTTTTCATAGAAAAGTGCACTAGCTGATATATTGCAGTATATGGTCTACGCTTGTCCATCTATTAATCACTTGTCACCAGAATTTATTTCTGTCTGTTCAAAGAGTTTAATATTATTAGAAGAAAAAAAGTTAAATTTATTGTTGCCAAAGGTAAGTCATTTGCATATGAGAAGACATATGACTCAGTGATTTAAGAAGTCTTTGTAAACTTGATAAAGTCAAGTCAGTAATGACAGGATTTTGGGTTTGTTGTGTCAGAGGATTAAAAATCCAAGTGGTTTGCTTCATTTGGTCCTGCATTGCTGATGAATATAGAAAACACTTAAATAAGAAGTGTGATGTTTAAGAGAGGCAAGTCTCTTAAACTGAGGTATTTTCCTAAGAAAACACTTCATTCAAGTAAGTGTGATGTTTAGAATTCTAAGTTTTCTAAACTGAGAGTTCCCTAGAAGACACTTATTACTGTAAGTGTGATGCTGGAAGGAGTTAATTATTTTAAGCTGAGGTATATACTGACTTGTTGTTTTAATACTGCGCAGTACAATTAAAGGTGCATCCCAAAGGATTTTGCAAAGTGAATTGATCAATCACGCAAAGGGACCGCATAGTGAGCCCCTGTCAGTACTAGGGAAGGAAAAATAGGCACAATTTGTGTAAGGGGCAAACTTCCTAGAGGAAGGGAAGTGTTTACTAATGAGGGAGATTTGATCCAAACAATGAACACTGGATTGATAAACAAGGTTTTACTGACACTGTTAAGAATTTGACAAACTGTTTCAGGGGCATAAGGTTTAATACGTCACCTGTATGAATAAGTAGTTAAAAGCATATACACATGTCGACAGACGAATTATGCTCAGAATGTTTGTGTGTGGCATTTATAGAAAATAAAGGGCAGGGTCCTTTTATATACTCAGTAGAAAGTATTTATATATTGATGGGATGTCACTTTATTCCAAAACCAAGTGATATCGGTAGAGAGTGGCTAAGTTTCCTTGCTATGTCAGGAAATCGAGCACATAGCTGCATATCCTACGATCCTTTAGATCCTGGATATTGATACTTGGAAAAGTACCTAAGTGTTAAATGTTTAATGGTTTGGTTGTATCCAACCTCCAGAATAGTTTTATTATGTCATCCACAAGAACAGTGGATCCAAATTGTTCCCTGGTTTATACAAACTGTAATGTTCCTAGTTCTGGAAAAAGCAGAACTGATAAGTCTGGCATACTGCCCACAGCACGTACTGCTAGAAGTGGTAATAAGAAAAAGCAAAGGGTTACTCCCTATAAGCAAGGTTCCTGAAAAAAGTTGAGAAGTAATTTGAAGGTCCCATGAAAGTTTGGAGACTAAAGGAAGTCTGCTTTAAGAAGGACAAAGAAAGACATCTGACAAGTGGTCAGTACTACATGGCAAGATTACAGAGATGATGCCTTGATTAGAAGATTTAAAGCACCAACAGCTCTGGGGTATAAAGCAAATAATAAGGAACAAGACAGAAAAAGTCCCAGAAGGCAAATGAATGATGCTCCTTCTGCCAATATGAAGTACAAGCTTCTTCAGGTGCTCCCCAGTCAACCTAATGTCTCCACAGGAAACAGCAGAAGGTATGATTACAGTCACCTTGCCCACTGGAGAAAGACATTTGTGTCTAATGAATACTGGAGCCAGCACACGCAGAAGACAGCAGAAGGAGATACCACAAGAACTGATGATATCAGAAATACTTAAAAGGACAGGAGATGCAAGAACTACAGTCACCAATACCAGCCCAGTTTTTGACCTCAGAGTACATGTCCAGTGCCTTTGCTGGAGCACAATGTACTAAAGCTTATCCAAGGAGATTACAGTACACACCACCAGAAGTTGAACTTTCCAGCAACTTATCAAAGGAAAGAACAAAAAGCCATTAAGAAGCAAGTTGGAACAGAAGTTCAGTATTGGCTCATTCCCGCAGTACCAGTTGTGGAAGAAAGTAAGCAATACTACTGGACCAGGATACCCCAGGGAGGGGCTACAGCACCCAGTGATTTATCCAGAAGACACAACTAATATAAAAGAAGTACCAAGAAGAGACATTGTCCTTATTGAAGTTTCTGGAAGAACAAGACTGCAGAGCCTAGGAAGGAGAAATTGCAGCTAGCCAAGCAAGAGGTAATCTTCCTAGGACACTCAAGGTACCCGACATCTAACAAAAGTGAGAAGGGAGAAATTCATACTGCAAGCTAAGATGCCAACTAGTGTCAAGCAAGGCAGACGATCATTCCTGGGCCTAGTAGGACACTACAGAACACAGATACCTCTAGCACCAGTCTACATGCAAGCATTGTATGACAACACTGAAAGGGAGGAGGGTCCGCATCCTACACCCGCCAACAGATGGATGTAGCAATTGAACAATTGGAAGCAGCAGTTGCCTCATCACAAGCCCTAGAATTACCTGACTGTTGAAGAAGGAGGCCATACACAGAAGTACTTATGCAAAATTATGGACTGAGGCAAAGACCAGTGGCCTACCACTCAAGCAAGAGCAGTACTCAAGGAGCACCTACCGGCATCAGAGCAGTGGCACCAGCAACAGTCCTGGAAGAGTACAAGAGCACAGACACAGTCCTGAATCAGCAGTCCTAGAAGAGGACAAGCGCACAGGCATAGTGCTGAATCATGAACTTATCATCCAGGTACCACATGCAGGTACAAAAAAGCTTCAGCAAGCAAGAACCAAACACCTGTCAGCAGCAAGGCTGACCATGTATGAAGTAGCACTGCCTAAGTGCGACAAGTAACCATCAGAAGATGTACTACCCTCAACCCAGCAACCCTTGTCCAGTATTAATCAATAAAGGTGTTGAATCTCAAGATTCAAAAGGAGGGAAGAACAGATTATCTGGAGGGAAAAACAGATTATCTACTGATGAATCCGAAAGCAAGAAGTTGATGATAAGAACCAGGAAGGTGGTCCAGAAGAGCAAGATACAGACAGATCATCATGGATGCAGGACCGAAGGGATGGTCCAGAAGAGGAAAAGAATAATTCTAGTAATCAAAAATTTTCCTTTTCCTTGTGTGGCGTTACTGGAACAAGAACCTCAGCTTGCCATATGTTACATACACAGCCCTACCTAATGCTCAGCATGAGCTATATGTGGATGGATCAAGATACCATGAGGATGGAATTCCTTATACAGGAGTAAGTGACCACTGAACATGGAGTTGTGGATTCAAGATCCTTACCATCCCAGTACAAGAGTGTGGGCCAGATATGGAAAAGCAGAGGCTTCAAGAAGGCAAGTGGCAAAGACAAACAACATGCTTCCCTGATCAGACACCAGTTCAGAGCTTTGCAAGGGCCACAGAAAAGGTTGCAGTAATGAAGATCCAGGCACATGCAAGAATGACACTCCTGAAACAAGAGGCAACAATCTGGCAAGATGCTGAAGCCAAGAGTGCAGCAAGATGCCCCCAGCAGGAAAGGCAAGTCTATCCAGTAACCATTCCAGTGCCAGACTAGATACGCTGATTGAACTTCAGAACCAAGCAAGAGAGAGTGAGAAAGTAGCCTGTGGATAAAGAAAGCAACCAAACAACCAACCAACCAACCAACCAACCAACCAGTAAAGGTAGCCATCTACACCACACAGACAGAAGTAACAGAAAGAAGCAAGGCCTCAAATGCCTGATCTACAGGATTTGAAGAAATTTCAGGAACAAGCAGGTCCTGAAGAAAAAGCAGCATGGTAAAGAAGAAGAGCCAGACAAGAAGAAGACACTGGCTTATGAAAATTAGAAGAGAAGTTATACTTACCCAGAAGCTTATATCCACATATGTGTTAAGTCAACCATGGACTCACACACCTGGGAGAGGATCAAATGGAAAATGTAGTTAATGGAAGAGGGATAGCTCCAGGATGTTATCCAGCTGCAACCAAGTTTGTACAAGCCTACTAAATATGTAGGCCTACTGGAAATATCCAATCCAGGACAGGAGGTCAAGTCAACCCTTGGAGCAATCCCCCAAAAGTTATTTTCCATTTCAAAGACTGCCAAAGGTGTATTGGTAGCCACAGACATTTTCAGTTATTTGCCATTGGCAAAAGCCATAGCAAAATCAATAGCTAGAAACTTAGTTTTAGAAGTTATGTGCAGATATGGAGTACAAGAGTTATAGTAGCACATAGCGGTATTTATTTAATTAACGAGATAATGTAGTAAACAAGGTATAATTTGGGAATACAACAGGCATTCCATGTATCCCCCACAGGTTAGTGGGTATGTCACAGAAACAAGAAAGGGATGCTAAATTGTTTATTTTTAGTACTGGTTAATAGTAGAACCATATTCAGTAAAACCATAGGTTATTCACCTTATGAAATATTGTTTGATAGCATACCTAAGATAGGATGTTGTTATCCGTAAGAGTTACAGCATAAATATTTATGAGGTAGTTGTTTGACTAAGCCAAGCAACACAAACAATTGGCCCATCTAGGCGTGGCACTGCAGTGGCAGACAGGAGGGCAGATATAAAAAAAAGGCCCCAAACAGCACATCATGCAAAGAAGAAAAAGATTTGCAATGAGGTAGTTGTATGACTAAGCCAAGCGACACAAAAATTTGCCCATCAAGACGTGGCACGCAGTGGCTGAATGTCGAGAGTGGACCGCAATTGTTCGGTCCACTGACAGCATCTCCAGCGCGCTCCAGTCACTCTAAAAAAAAATCTGCAATTGGTGGACTTATACGGCGGTGCCCCAGGACTAATACAGCAGTACCCCTGGACTCATGCGGCAGTTTCACACAGAATGGCAATTTTCAAAAACTAGGCCCCAAACAGCACCTCATGCAAAGATGTCGAAGAGGTGCAATGAGATAGCTGTATGACTAAGCCAAGCGACACAAACAATTCCAACGTGAATTATACGTCCAAATCACTGGAATTAATTGGCAAGATCACTGTAATTAATCATTGTAAATCACTGACATTAATTGGCAAAATCACTGTAATTATACGTCCAAATTACGGGAATTAAATGGCAAGACCACTGTAATTAATAATTATAAATCACTGACATTAATTGGCAAAATCACTGGAATTATACGTCCAAATCACTGGAATTAAATGGCAAAATCTCGCTATTGCCTGCCTAGTGAAGTGGAATCTAGATGGGATTTTGTACCGGGGACACAATAACTCCATCAATTCTCTAAATACCACTGCACTAATGGCGGATACCGGGCGCATGTCTAACACCAACATAAGTCTCAAGGCCTCAGTTATGAGGGCTTCCATCGTCATGTGAAGCTGAACCACTAGTCATAAACATAGGCCAGGGCCTCAGCCGTTCCTTGCCACTCCGTGTCGTAAATGGCATATTGGCAAGTTTACGTTTCTCCTCAGACCATTTCAATTTCTTTTTTTGGGTCTTTTTACTGAACTTTGGCTTTTTGGATTGTACATGCCCTCTACTATCACATTGGGCATCGGCCTTGGCAGACGACGTTGATGGCATTTCATTGTCTATGTCATGGCTAGTGCTAGCAGCTTCAGCACTAGGAGGAAGTGGTTCTTCTTGATCTTTCCCTATTTTATCCTCAAAATTTTTGTTCTCCATTATTTTTTGGGAGTTATATGAGACAATATGCGTCACAGGAATGACTGGAATGATTGATGGACAGGACACTACCACTGGTCTGATACAGCACAACAACACTGTAAGGGACTTGTGGTTGTTGTTGTTATAATTATTATACTGCAGCAGTGGACATATAGCAGCAGCGTATATCGTCACTGGAATTACTGATGAGACAGGACACTACCACTGGTCTGATGCAGCACAACAGGTTGTTGTTGTTATAATTATTATACTGCAGCAGTGGACATATAGTAGCAGTGTATATCGTCACTGGAATTACTGATGAGACAGGACACTACCACTGGTCTGATGCAGCACAACAGGTTGTTGTTATAATTATTATACTGCAGCAGTGGACATATAGCAGCAGTGTATAACATCACTGGAATTACTGATGAGACAGTACACTACCACTGGTCTGATGCAGCACAACAGGTTGTTGTTATAATTATTATACGGCAGCAATGGACATATAACAGCAGCGTATATCGTCACTGGAATTACTGATGAGACAGGACACTACCACTGGTCTGATGCAGCACAACAGGTTGTTGTTATAATTATTATACTGCAGCAGTGGACATATAGCAGCAGCGTATATGGTCACTGGAATTACTGATGAGACAGGACACTACCACTGGTCTGCACAACACAGCACCACTTTATACAGCTACACTGGATATATGGCAGCAGAGAACACCAACACTGTGACTGGCTGGACTGATGCAGCACAATACACTGAGTGACTACACTGGACTGGACTGAGCAGCACAACACTTGCCACCCCACTTTCCCGCCCTCACATAGACACTGAACACTGAGGACACGTCCTCTCTATACACTCTCCAAGACTGGAGTGAAAATGGCCGCAACGCACGGCTCCTTATATGGAATCCAAATCCCATGAGAATCCGACAGCGGGATGACGACGTTTTACCACGTACGGGTTTCCGAGTCAGGCGGGAAAACCCGAGTCGGGCTCGGATCCGGGCTCGGAAGGCAAAGTCCGGTAGGGTTCGGTTCTCTGAGAACCGAACCCGCTCATCTCTAATATAGACAGGTGTGTGCCTTTCCAAATCATGTCCAATCAACTGAATTTACCACAGGTGGACTCAAAATAAGCTGTAAGAACATCTCAAGGATGATCAGTGGAAACAGGATGCACCTGAGCTCAATTTTGAGCTTCATGGCAAAGGCTGTGAATACTTATGCACATGTGATGTCTTCGTTTTTTTACTTTTAATAAATCTGCAAAAATCTAAAAAAAAATTCACATTGTCATTATAGGGTATTGTGTGTAGAATTTGGAGTGAAAAAAATTAATTTATTCCATTTTGGAATAAGGCTGTAACATAACAAAATGTGGAAAAAGTGAAGCACTGTGAATACTTTCCGGATGCACTGTATATGTGTGTATATCTATCTATCTATCTATATATATATATATATATATATATATATATATACACACACACACATACAGTTCATCCGGAAAGTATTCACAGCACATATATATATATATATATATATATATATACATATGTGTGTGTGTGTGTGTGTGTGTGTGTGTGTGTGTGTGTGTGTGTGTGTGTGTGTGTTATATGTAATTGTATTAAAATTGTATGTAGAATTCATTTCTGTACACATGTATGAATTTTACGGTTATATTTATGACATGGAAAATAGTAACATAAATTTGATACAATACAAATGTAGCTACTGACATTTGCAAGAAACTATAGTGCTCAAAGAGGATACATTTATCCTGTGGTTACATGTGAGTTTTGGGTGTGGATCATTAGGTCGACATACAAAAGGTCGACAGAGTCAATAGGTTGACATGGAAATAGGTAGAGAAAGTAGAAAAGGTCAGCATGACAAAAGGTCGACACGCCATTTTTAATTTTTTTTGGGGGTAGTTTTCTTTGTCAGAGCACATGGAACTCCAATTAGTGCTTTGGGAAAGGTGCCTCGTTCTGCTACCGCTGCACTAGGCACAGATTATTATTCCTAATTGTAGTCCATGTGGATGGTAAAGAATTAAAAATGTGCTAAAACTCCAAAATAGCCATGATCATAAGCACTATCTATCTTTTACATGTTGACTATTTACTTGTTGACCCATAGTCGGGATGCCGTGAGTTTTATAGAGGAGAAAGTAAAATATAAAAAAGATTAATTTTCACCACCAGGACCCTCCATAGAGCATTTGTTGTAGATTTTTTTCATAACTACAAAAAGCATCATTGAGCAGAGAAATATTTCAGCTATTAAAGCCCAAACCAATAAGTAGAAATACCATTTTACATACAGTAGGTGTCTGGTGCTTCACACTAAGGCAGTGGTTCCCAAACTTTTTTGAATCACGACATCCTAGAGTATCAGAATTTTTTTCACGGCACCCTAGGCCTAAAATTTCTTATTGAGAAATGTAAAAAGAAATATTAAATTAAGTAAATTGTATTTATATGTCATCCTTAGGTTCAATTGTGTGGTGAGGGACAGGATTCGCTTCTGTTTGTCTACGTATTGTATGATTGACAGCCACCAGCACTGGTTTTGCCTATTACATTGACCATAAATAATTTGAATAGGTCCTGGACCACCAACCAAGGGCACCCCTGCAAGGGTGCCCAGGGTGCCATGGCACATAGTTTGAGAACCACTGCACTAAGGGGTAATTCAATAAACTGTAAATTGGTCGCCCAGCTGAATCTGTGCTGCACATTATGACAGTGAGATATCAGTGGGGAGATATTACATTTTCCCCATACTAAGCTGCTGCTAATCCTGCATGGAGCCGCTGTCACAGGGTAAAGTGAAACTAGAGAGAGACGGTACAGCTTCTAACCACCTGCTGCTGCTGCCGGACATACTGTCTGCTGCTGCTTATAATAATAGTTTATTTAACACTGCTGCATACGGAGAGAGAGGGCTATGGGGGGAAGATATTTTCAATGTAGTATTACATATAATTACCCCTTGCTCACGCGTTCTGAAAGCTCCACAGTGGCAGAGGTTGCTGCAGAGAGCTGATCTTGTCCAGTGATCTGGAGTCTGGACTATTCCGGTTTCCCCCAATCCCACTAGCAGGGCCAGCTGCAGTGACAGGGCCTGCATCCAGCGGTGCTGAAGCACTCCGATGAGTAAATCGAGAATCTGGCAGCAGCAGGCTATAGTAAGATCACCCTGCAGGGTCAAGCTGTGAGAGGGATAAGTGATGTGGCTGTCATTCCATAAAGGTAAGGAAAGAGGATATAACATTAGCAGTGGTGCAGTCTCACATACTGTATACTTCAAAGGGGATATAAACATGTTCTTGGTTGTTTTGTTTACGTACAGCTTTCTGTGTATGTGGAACAGGGCACATTCTGGCTATGTATATATTTTAACTATTGTTTTTTTTTTACTGCCTTTTACTTTTCCTTTACTGATACTATGGGGCTAATTGCTCAGTCTCTTCCTGTCACCCACAGCCTCTCATTGTTACCGTCTGATTGTCACCCACTGCCTCTCCCCCTCACACACTGCTTCTCCCCATCGTCTGCCTCTCCCTGTCACCCACTGTCTCTCCCCATCACCCACTGCCTCTCAGTGTCACCATCTTGTGGAAAGCATATCCTGTGAGAACACAATCATTGCAGTAAGGCCACGCCCCTTCCTCAGTAGCACACACACAAATATCAGTATCCCTATTGTTCCCACACCACTTCCCTTATTATGGTGTCCCCCTGTCATTTTCTTCTTGATCCGTCCCTGAGTATACCCACGTAGTTTTATTGTTTTTGTATTGCATGCAACTGTATAGGCCTGTGGTTCCCAAACTTTTTTGAATCATGGCACCCTAGAGGATCAGCATTGTTTTCACAGCACCCCTAGAATAAAACTTTATTTATAGATTTGGGGGGGAAAAATAAATTAAGTCATCCTTAGGTTCAATTATGTGGTGGTTTAACTGTTGTGCTTCTGGTGGTACACATGTTTCATGATTAATAGCCACTAGTACTGGGATTGCCTATCATTTTCACCATAAATAAGTTGATTTGGTCCTGGACCACCAACCCCATGCAGTTCTGCAAGAGCCTCGTGGCACAGCTTGGGAACTACTAGTATAGGCCATATCTATTATTTAGTTTAGCGTATTGAGAAGAAATGTATAAGTACAGTAGGTGACAATATTTGCTGTTAATTATTTATTTACATGTTTGAACCTATATTAAAATACAAGCAGAGAGAGAAAAAAAAGAAGACAGCTATATTGGAATATTGATGTGACCAAGCCAGGCTGAGCATTCCCTGATATGGTCGCATCTTATGCAACCGGCCAGAATAATCTTCCAGTAGCTGCCACTCTCAGAGGGATCTCCTCTGCTTACTTATTCCCTCCCCCAGTGCCGGCCTTGCTGATGATCACTGCTGTTCGGGCAACCCAGTGGCACCCCCACCCTGTAGAAATATAAATGAAACAGCTCTCACCTTCCATGTGTACAACCGGTGGCTGCAGAGAGGAGCAGCCAGTGGGGAAAAACAAAGCAGTGATGGTGCAATGATCCGTGTTTCGCTATACTGTATCGCTCAAGTAATGTTTTTTATATTTTTTTTACGAATGTAAACAAAATTATTATTTACAAATAAAATCATACTGGATAAGTTTTAAGTGGATATTTTTCATATTCAGTCATAAAAAAAGGATATCGGCGATTAAAAAAATAAATATATTAGCCAGTTAAGTAGTTAAACATGGGCGCATTGGTGACGGTTGGCCCAGCCTATCCTGTTACCTCGGACCTACCTTCATGAAATTGGGTGGATGTCAGGGTGAAGTCATTCCAAGATGGCAGCACCCGTGGACCAGAGCCACGGGAACTGCCAGTTTGAACGCAAGGCTTGGTGTGGACGCTGTATATTATAGTAGAGTGTTTCTTAAACTTAGTTCTCGGGACCCTGAATTGTTCATGTTTTCTAGGTCACCTGTGGATCCTTAAAATGTTACATCTTGAAAATGTGAAATGTTAGGGGTCTAGGGACTGGGGCTTAGAAATGCGGATATAGACTATCCTCAACATTACCTTTTATCTTTTCATATTTATTGTTCTTTTAGGGACGTCCTCACCTTTTCTCTTTCTGTATGTGGCCTGTGGATTCCTGCATGCCTTTTTCCTATGTTGTTATGTATTTTTGTTTGCTGACGCAGGTGGGAGAGGTCAGAGTTCACACCAACTCATTGAATTCCAATGTGATGAAATCATATTGGTCACTTCTCTATGGAAGCATTTAATAGTGTAGTATTCTCAACTCCGGGAAACACATATGAAATATGGGTAATGTGCTTACTTATAAAATATCAAATACAATCTATATGAAGTGTTACGCTGGGTACATACTTGTCCAATCCTTGGGAGATCCGACTTCCGACCGACTGGTTTGTCTGACATTAGACCAGTGTGTACCCTCCGCTAACTTACCCCTTCCCCTGATCCTGGTCGCCTGTTACAGTAGGTCTCCTGGTTTGCAATCGTGCTTAAAAACCTTGCGACCTGACCAGCTGACCAATATACAAGTAAGTAGGCTGCTGAGACTGGAGCAGGCAACCAATCTCTGGTCCCAGCAGCCCTGCACACCACCAGGATATTGATGAGAGATATTGGCACCATCTGCCAATGCTGCGAGACCAAGCACGATGCAATGGTGGTGGCGGGAGGCAGCGGGATAGCGTGGGTGTTGCCGTGGCACTAGATTCTAGAAGATCCAGTCCCTGCCAGCCAGTAGTGCAGAGTTCTGCAGCGGGTGTGCTAAGGCAGCACTTCTCATTTTAAAAATAAAACTGCAGTGCAACTTTGGTAATTCAAGATGGTGAGCTGCATCATTTCCCTGCCCCCTTGTACTGTGTAATATTAGCAAATGTGAGACAGCGGCTGTCAGCCCGACGGCAGAGGAGGAGCGAGGAGGAAAGAGGATGCCATCTCAAGACCTGATGAGTGGTGGCTATGCAAAAGAGCTTACAGGCTGCAGCCCCCCCAGGTGAAGTTAAAAGAGGATGCTGCCACAAGCCCTAGAGTGGCAGCAGCCATCAAAAGAGCAGGTGAAGAACATAGAGGAAAATGCGACAAGTCCTGTGAGAGGTGGCTGCAATGCAAAGCAGCTTAAAGGGCGCCCCGTTCCCCAAGTGAAGGTGCTGTATAATAAATTATTACCACATTAGGTGTTGTGCCCTTATCTTAATTTTTTTTTGTTTTACAGGTGGACTACAGGTACCAGCAGGAATTTAATGTCCGGGAATGCTGGCACTTGTGGTTCTCCAAGGTCTTGCTTGGACCTGTATGCTGCCTGTAAAGAACAATATTAACATACTTTAAACCCTGCACCCACCACCACCAGGGGTGCTGCTCGGGAGGGGGGAACATCATTTTATGGCTAGTTAATCTGATGGGGGGGGGGGGGGGGGGGCATACTGAGTCTCCCTCCTGCTATGGCATTATACCCCTGGCTGGTGCAGCCTGGTGCTGGTTTTTGGAAAATAAGTTGAACCTCACTCTGGTTTTATGGACTCAGATTTCAGGTTGGACCACCATATGCATGCTGCAGGTGCCTTCTCAACGGCCCCGGCTCTATTGTGCGGCACCTGCAGCATGCATATTATTGCCTTTACTCAATCTGTGCCAACAACACCGAGCAGCAGTCAGCAGCATACCCATCAGGGATTAGGATACTTGCACTTGACTAGGAGGACCCAATGCCCACATGACACATACAGTATTTGGTATATAGATTTGTTTGGTTTGCAAAAAGTGTGTATAAGTATCCCAATCCCCGATACACATGCTGCGATGGCTGCTCGGTGTTGTGGACTCAGTTTTCAGGTTGGACCATGATACGCATGCTGCAGGTGCCTTCTCAATGGCCCTGGCTCTATTGAGCAGCACCTGCAGCATGCGTATCATTGCCCTTCTTCAATCTGTTCTAACGCTAACAACACCGAGCAGCAGTCAGCAGCATACCAAGCAGGGGTTAGGATACTTTCACTTGACTAAGAGGGGTGGGGTGGCATCACAGGCTAAATAGGTCTGGGCTGTCCGCCTCAGATTTCAGTATGGTCGAGAATGCACTGGAGTTGGTGGGTGGTGCAACAGGTGGGCTGAAGGAGGTTGCTGGAACAGCATCTTGTTTGGAGGAGGTGGGGGGAGCACCTTGGTTGGAGGAGCTGGGAGCACCTTTGTTGGAGGTGCTGGGTGGATGAGCACTTTGGTAGGAGTAGGTGGGTGTGGGAGCACTGTGGTAGGAGGGGGCAGGTGGTGGAGCGGTTGGTGGGGGACCTGGTTGGACCTGGTTGGTAGAAGGTGGATGGGGGAGCAGGTTGGTAGAAGGGGGCTGTTGGGGGAGCAGGTTGGTAGGAGGTGGATGGGGAGCAGGTTGGTAGGAGGTGGGTGTGAAGTTTGTCTCTATGGTGAGGAGACCGTTGCAACCTTTGAAAATAAGCTCCAATGTAAGATGCTTAAATAGCCTCTGTTGTATGTCCAAGGCTCTGTGAGCATTGGGACATGTGAGCCAAGGAGTCATTTTCGTCAAGTGCCTTGAGTAAAGCTGCCCTTGCTTGAGTTAGCAGTGGGTCCTCCTCCGTATTTTTTTTTTCATGCACTGCTTCTTTGGCAGGGGGTTGGTCTGAGTCGTGGCACTGGGGTCAGGTGTGTTGGAAAGGGTAGGTCTCTGTTAAAAAAGAAAAAAAAAACACATGCATGCATTAATATATAATTTTCATTTACAGTTCCCAACAAGCATGGAAGAGTCAATAGCCATTGCGGATGAATTTGACAGCCATTGGCAGTTCCCTAACTGTGGAGGCGCTATCAATGGGAAGCACATTCGCATTATCTCACCTGCCAACAGCGGGTCATTCTACTATAATTACAAAGGGTTCTTCAGTGTGGTCCTAATGGCGGAGGTGAAATGTAACTACGAGTTTCTGTTAGAGGTGGGGAAGAATGGCCATGCCTCTGACGGTGGCTCCTTTAAGCACACGGCATTCTACAACTGTCTCACTAACAAGACCCTTCATTTGCCATCTAGAGACGCAGCAAAACACGGCCTAAACTGTTATGAACTGAGTATTTGGAACTGTGGAGAGTGGGTGACGACTGGGAGTTCCAGTACTCACCTGTGGAGCTGTGGCAGGATGTGGATAAACACCGCTACACCTACTCTAACCACTGACTCCGTTATTCCTCCCAGTAGTTGGTTGGTGCCTGCAGAGCTAGTCTTCTCCTATGGCAGCCGCATTTGAATGGGCGAATTAGGTCCGCCCAGATTCCGATGCCCCCAGGTCTTACAAGGTAACAAGGCACCAACTGAGACTTAGAGTTAATAAGGGGAAAGCTAACTAAGACTAGCGTGACTAGCCATGGGTGAAAATACAGAGAAAACAATAAATATGTAAATACCACACAGCACAGAATGCTATCAGCAACAGGACCATACATACAACAATGCACAAGATAGTATGAATAATAACTCATTACGTAGTGCGTTCCGAAGGAACTTGGCAGAGCAAGGCAAGGTACTGTATAGATAACCAGAGTACTTAGCTGCAGGAGACCCCTGGCTTCCAGGCAAGGCAGGACCAAGCAAGACAAGGCAAGGTAAGGCTTGAGCTGTCAGAAAGTACTTCCAGGATAGGTCTCACATGCACAATCAGGAATTCAGGTGACAGGGATAATGTGCTCAGGGCTCTGGCAGGACAGGACACACAGGATTCAAACTGGACTGGGTATCACAAGCAATGCAATAGCACCAACTGCACGGATTAAAGATTCCACCATAGGACAGGTACCGGGCACAAGTACATACAGGAACAAGTAAGCTATAGCCAGCCTCAGGTGAAGGACAAGCTGGGTAATAAAGAGAGCAAGCACCAATCAGAGCAGCCAGGAAAACTATGCCCCCTGATGAGGAGACTCAATGCATCTGTTCAGCCCAACACACACAGACAAAACTCCTAATTATACTGTAGCTGAAGCAGAACACACAGGGAACCTGCAGGAATAAGAAATGCACTGAGAATGCAGGAAAACATTGCATGCTGATCAAATAGAAACAGAAAACTAAAGATAATGGCCTGCTCAGACCACACATACAAGAGATAGGCTGTAGTTACACTGAACACAAGCAGGAATGAGCCACAGCAGTGGCTCATAACACTAAACTATGTATTCATTGCCGATGAGGCCTTTGCCCTCCATGAGAATGTCATTAAGTCATTCCCACAAAGGGCCCTCAATAAAGACAGGCGCGTCTTCAATTACCGCCTGTCTCGTGCAAGGCGGATAGTTGAAAACACCTTTGGGATCTTGAGCAACTGATTCCGGATCTTCCATATGGCAATTAATGTGAAAATGGAGAAGATTGACTGGCACTGCCTGCCGTGTCCTGCCCAACTTCATGCACATGAAATTCACACAACAAAGGACAGTGGGCGCAGCTGTGTTGGAAGACCCAGAACATCCAGAAGAGGTTGCTCAGTTCACCTCAGTGGCGGTACCACCAGTGTGCGAAAGCGGGACTACACTGGCCAAAAGGTCAGAGAGGAATATATGGCTTCTTCAACGGAGATGGTGCGATGCCGTGGCAGGGGGGGAAACTTATGATAAAGAGGAGTAGTGGAGGGTACTATGGTACAATTGTCTGGGGTATGAGTTTGCTGTGACTGTACTTTTTTAATTCTTTATTAAACTTTTCTTTGTTTACACAAATACTAATTCGCATCTTCACATTCTTTGTACAATGTACATTTTCATTCAATATATATGACATAAATATGCAACAACTCCCCCCCCCAACAACATAAGAAATAAAAACACAACCCATGAATTTCTCCCCTGCTCCACCTCTTCTCCCCCTGCAAGGAGATCTCATCATGTCATAATACATTTTAGTAAATTTTCTCTCTCTTGAGTTCTCTGGTCCCTCCAACCTTTTATATGAATATTTCTTTAATTAGTATCCCTATATATATATATATTAGGGAATAAACCTTCCCATTCCCAATATGTGGCACTAAACATCATACTGTATATTAATCTTAATCACTCTGTGCACTATATAGTGATTGTACAGTACAATAGTTTTACCTTATCTTTTCATACCATTTTCCTTTATTCCATAGTAAATTCACTTTTCATTCCTTTTACGTTTATGTACAGTATATCCCGGGGACGTGCAGTCAGGGGAGGCAGGGGAGGCAGTGCCTCCCCTGTCATAATGATTAAGATAATACTAAGAAGATGCATATGACACATATTCTGTGTCATATGTATCTTCTTTATATTATTCTTTACATTTCTCCCCTCTCTATGTATTTGGGAGGCACCGATCGTGGTGCCTCCCGTTGTCACTGCGGAAAGTATGGAGAGCGGGGGGCGGGCACGGGCGGGGACTAGCCTTGGGCTGTAAAAGCCCATTGAAAATATATGGGAAAGCGGCACCATTAGTGGTGCCGCTTTCCTACAGGGACGTGCTTTCAACCTATGAAAGCACGTCCCTGTCAGTGAGGCCACAGTGATTGGCCAGCGGATCCGTCCCTGGATCCGCTGTCAATCACTGTGTGGGCGACGCGGGGGAGGAGGTGCGGGCGGCTGGATGCGGCGATGGTGCGGGCGGTGGGATGCGGCGGTGGAGCGGGCGTCGGCGGTGCGGGTTGCGGCGGTGGTGCGGCGGCGGAAATTACCTTTATTCTGCAGAGTTTGGCAGCGGAGCGGTTCCAGTTTCAAAAATGGCGCCTCAGCGTCATTTTTGAAATTCAAGATGGCCACCGCGAGCCAATCACGGCTCGCCGCGTCATCGCCCCGCCCCCGCCGGCTGACTTATATAAGTCAGCGCGAGGCGGAGGAGAGTCAGTCCGACGGCGGAGGAGGAGCAGTGAAGAGCTCCTGAAGAATGAAGACGCCGGAAGTCCTGGCTGGGCGGCGGCTATGCAAAAGAGCTTAGCAGCCGCCGCCCACCAGGTGAAGACGCTGGAAGCCCTGGGAGGGTGGCGCCCCCCCAGGTGAAGACGCCGGAAGCCCTGGGAAGGCGGCGGCCACGCAAAAGAGCTTAAAGGCCGCCGCCCCCAGGTGAAGACCCAGTTTAATAAAGTTTATTTTCAAGATAGTGTGGTGTTTTTATTTTAATATTTTCTTTACAGGTGGACTACAGGTGCCAGCGGGCACTTTATGTCCGGGCATGCTGGCACTTGTGGTTCTCCAAGTGCCAGCATGCTGGGGCAGGCTTGCTGGGACCTGTAGGCTACCTGTAAAGAACAATATTACTATTCTTTGCAGGTGGACTACGAGTGCCAGCAGGCCCTTTGTGTCCGGGCATGCTGGCACTTGTGGTTCTCCAAGTGCCAGCATGCTGGGGCAGGCTTGCTGGGACATGTAGGCCACCTGTAAAGAACAATATTAACACACAATGAACCCCGCACCCACCGCCACCAGGGGTGCGGGGCATAGCACTGGGCTATCAGCCCAGTGCTGGTTACTGCTCGGGAGGGGGGGACCCCATTTTTATTTTTTGGGGTTCCCACTTTCCGAGTAATTCCAACCCTGGGCTGACTGGCTGGGGGGCAGATTAATGTAATGGCAGGGGGACCCCACACTGAGTGTCTCCCCTGCTATGGCATTACTCCCCCTAGCTGGTTCTGCCTAGTGCTGGTTTTACTGGTGTGTTGGGGGACCACACTTTTTTTTTTTTTCAGGGGGGGGGGGGGGGGAGGGCTACTTAGCTGCCAGTGCCTCCCCAACCAGTGACCTCACCGCACGTCACTGGTATATCCTACATTATTAAATTACTTTCTTTTTCTCCTTAAAAAAAGAAAATCTTTATACATACACTTCTGAAACCTAATTTATTTTAACCAACTATTAATAGCCCTTTCCAGACGTATCCACATTATCTTCCTGTAATCTTCCCAGTCTCGACTAAATCCATCTATCCCATTTATCATTAAATTTACCCACAGCATTCCGGGAGGCAAACATAAATCTCTAATGCCTGATTGTTTCATTTACCAAAGTCCTCCACTTACCCAATTCTGGAGGGTTACATGTAAACCAACCCTGGGCTCTAATTACTTTAGCCAGTGTAGATAGACTCATTATATAACTGTAACTCACATAAGAATGCATACCTCCCAACATGACCCTCTCCAGGACGGACAGAATACTCTGCTCCTGGACTTTTCTCTTAATTTATGATTGCCATCACCTGTGCTAAAACACCTTTCTTATTCATTAACTAGTTCAACACAGGTGACAGCAATTTTAAATTAAGAGAAAAGTCCAGAAGCAGAGCATTGTGTCCCTCCTGGAGAGGGTCATGTTGGGAGGTATGAGAATGTGTCTCCACCACACCAATACCATACAAGCATATTTGAGGATTTAAACCAGAGGTTCTCAAACTCGGTCCTCGGGGGCACACACAGTGCATGTTTTGCAGGTAACCCAGCAGGTGCACAGGTGTATTAATTGCTCACTGACACATTTTAAAAGGTCCACAGGTGGAGCTAATTATTTCACTTGCGATTCTGTGAGGAGACCTGCAAAACATGCACTGTGTGTGCCCCCGAGGACCGAGTTTGAGAACCTCTGATTTAAACCATACTTGCCTACCTGACCCTCTCCATGAGGGAGAAAATGCTCTGTTCCTGGACTTTCCTGGTAACGTATGATTGCCATCACCTGTGGTGAAACCCCTTTATTATCAATTAACTAGCTCACCACAGGTGAGGGCAATCATACATTACCAGGAAAGTCCAGGAACAGAGCATTTTCTCCCTCATGGAGAGGGTCAGGAAGGCAAGTTTGATTTAAACCTAGTAATGATGGGACCATATGCAATATATCCCTCCACATGAGTTCCCAGAAAGAATAAACCAATGGGCATTCCCAGAACAAGTGCCAAAATCCTGCATTTTCCTTTTGACATCTAGGACAAAATGAGTTATCTTGTATACCAGCATGTTGCAGGGTCAATGGTGTATAATAAACCCTATGTAGCACATAAAAGTGCACCTGCTGGTATCTCACACATGCTGTTGCTATTTTTATTGAACTGAAAACCTGTGTCCTTTGGGCCTAATTCAGAGTTGATTACAGCAGCAAATTTGTTAAAAGTTGGGTAAAACCATGTGCACTGCGGGGGGGGGGGGGGGGGGGGGGGGCAGATATAACATGTGCAGAGAGAGTTAGATTTGGGTGGGGTGTGTTCAAACAAACAAAATAACCCATCCAAATCTACAGTAACTCTCTCTGCACATGTGATATCTGCCCCCCCCCCTCCCCCTGCAGTGCACATGGTTTTGCCCAACTGCTAACAAATTTGCTGCTGTGATCAGCTCTGAATTACCCCCATTGTTCATCTGGAATCCAGCCCAGGTCCAACCCTCCCTTTGTTTTTAACTGCCACAATAACTCATGTGAGGCTCTATCTTTTGTGGCAGCATACACAGTGGACATCCGGCCCTTAGATCTCAATTTAGCCAATAACTTTTTAATTGGAAAGGCCGACATTTTTCTGTAAAAACTGGGCCTGTACGGCATGCTGCAACTGCAAATACCGAAAAATACCTTCCTTGTTACATTAAATTCATTCTGCAGCTGTTGAAATGTTTTAAAGATACCTGCGTTATATAGTTGTCCCATTGTACATAACCCCCTCTGTAACCAAATATTATCATGTGAAATTTTAAACAACTCAGGATATGCATTATTGAATCACAACGGAGATTCTTCATCTAAGGGGGTAATCCAGACCTGATCGCTAGGCTGCGTTTTCGCACAGTGGGTGATCAGGTCCAAACTGTGCATGCGTATGCACCACAATGCGCAGGCGCGTCGCACAGGTACAAAGCAGATCGCCGCTCAGCGATGGGTTTGTGCAACGGATCTGTTCGCATGGGCGATCGCAAGGAGATTGACAGGAAGAAGGCATTTGTGGGTGTCAACTGACCGTTTTCAGGGAGTGTCTGGAAAAACGCAGGCGTGTCCATGCATTTGCAGGGAGGGTTCCTGACATCAATTCTGGTCCCGGACAGGATGATGTGATCGTATTGTCTGAGTAAGTCCTGGGCTGCACAGAGACTGCACAAGATCTGCTTGTATAGCTCTGTTACACATGCGTTCGCAAACTTGCACAGCTGATATACACTCCCCCTGTAGGCGGCGACTATTTGTTGGCAGCAGTGCAAAAATCGCTTGCTATTAGGCTCTAAGGGGCCCTACACACTCGGCGATGCGCCGCCGAGGTGCCCGACGGCCGATACGGCCGACGAGCAACCCGGCGGCGGGGGGGCAGTGACGGGGGGAGTGAAGTTTCTTCACTCCCCCCGTCACCCGGCTGCATTGAAGTGCAGGCAAATATGGACGAGATCGTCCATATTGGCCTGCATGCACAGCCGACGGGAGATCAGCGATGAACGAGCGCGGAGCCGCGCATCGTTCATCGCTGGAGTCTCCACACTGAAAGATATGAACGAGTTCTCGTTCATTTATGAACGAGATCGTTCATATCTTTCAGAATATCGGCATGTGTGTAGGGCCTTTAAGTCTGCCCATTCAAACACTGTATGTGCATACCACCAAACCAACAGTGCTTGACGAAGTAAATTAAGTAGGTTTTTACTTAGCCACTGTCCCTGACAATAGGAACATTACAGACGAAAAGACAGTCCCCATTTGGTCAACCAGTAAAACCATGTAGTGCTGATCCATTTGGATCAGCCATCCATTCTCCCATTTGAACCAGTTGTGCGGCTACGTAATAAAGCCATAAATTAGGTAGACCCAGCCCACCCCTAGTCTGATCCCTGTACAATGGGGGTCATTCAGACCTGATCGCTCACTGCAGTTTTTCGCAGCGATTAGGTCACTACTGTGCATGCGTATGCACTGCAATGCGCAGGCGCGTCGTACGGGTACAAAGCGGATCGATGCTGAGCGATGGATTTAATGAAGAATCCATTCGCACAGCCGATCGCAAAGAGAATGACAGGAAGAAGGCTTTTATGGGTGTCAACCGACCGTTTTCTGGGAGTGGTTGGAAAAACGGAGGCGTGTCCAAGCGCTTGCAGGGAGGGTGTCTGACGTCAGTTCCAGGACCGGACAGGCTGAAGTGATCGCAAGAGCTGAGTAAGTTCAGAGCAACTCAGAAACTGCACAAACTATTTTTGTACCGCTCGGCTGCACATGCGATCGCACACTTGCACAGCAAATATACACTCCCTGGGCGGCGACTATGCGTTTGCACGGCTGCAAGAAGTAGCTAGCGAGCGATCAACTTGGAATGACCCCAAATGTTTTTATAGATACTCTGGCCGATATTTCCCCCCATATAAATCATGATAATATATTCTCAATTAATGTAAACACCTTTTTTTGGAATATACACTGGAGAATGCTGTAAACAAATTTAGGCTGAATACACATTTCAAACAAATTAGTATGCCCCATAACTGACAGAGGCAATTTTCTCCAAACATGAGCCTTTGCCTTAAAATTAACCATAACTGGGTCAATATTTTAGCGTACATATTCTGTGGCATGCATTGTAACCCATATACCAGGATATTTAAATCTCACTAACCACTGCAAAGGGCAAGAACCCTGTTACACAACCGGGATCTGATCAGAAATAGGAAAAATAGTCGACTTATCCCAATTTATAAGAAATCCTAAAAAAAATAAAAAAATAAAAAAATGTATTAACCATTTGTAACATACACTGCTCAAAAAAATAAAGGGAACATTAAAATAACACATCCTAGATCTGAATAAATGAAATATTCTTATTAAATACTTTGTTCTTTACATAGTTGAATGTGCTGACAACAAAATCACACAAAAATTATCAATGGAAATCAAATTTATTAACCCATGGAGGTCTGGATTTGGAGTCACACTCAAAATTAAAGTGGAAAAACACACTACAGGCTGATCCAACTTTGATGTAATGTCCTTAAAACAAGTCAAAATGAGGCTCAGTAGTGTGTGTGGCCTCCACGTGCCTGTATGACCTCCCTACAACCCACACAAGTGGCTCAGGTAGTGCAGCTCATCCAAGATGGCACATCAATGCGAGCTGTGGCAAGAAGGTTTGCTGTATCTGTCAGCGTAGTGTCCAGAGCATGGAGGCGCTACCAGGAGACAGGCCAGTACATCAGGAGATGTGGAGGAGGCCATAGGAGGGCAACAACTCAGCAGCAGGACCGCTACCTCCGCCTTTGTGCAAGGAGGAACAGGAGGAGCACTGCCAGAGCCCTGCAAAATGACCTCCAGCAAGCCACAAATGTGCATATGTCTACTCAAACGATCAGAAACAGACTCCATGAGGGTGGTATGAGGGCCCGACGTCCACAGGTGGGGGTTGTACTTACAGCTCAACACCATGCAGGACGTTTGGCATTTGCCAGAGAACACCAAGATTGGCAAATTCGCCACTGGCGCCCTGTGCTCTTCACAGATGAAAGCAGGTTCTCACTGAGCACATGTGATAAACGTGACAGAGTCTGGAGACACCAAGGAGAACGTTCGGCTGCCTGCAACATCCTCCAGCATTACCTGTTTGGCAGTGGGTCAGTAATGGTGTGGGGTGGCATTTCTTTGGGGGGCCGCACAGCCCTCCAGAGGTAGCCTGACTGCCATTAGGTACCGAGATGAGATCCTCAGACCCCTTGTGAGACCATATGCTGGTGCGGTTGGCCCTGGGTTCCTCCTAATGCAAGACAATGCTAGACCTCATGTGGCTGGAGTGTGTCAGCAGTTCCTGCAAGACAAAGGCATTGATGCTATGGACTGGCCCGCCCGTTCCCCAGACCTGAATCCAATTGAGCACGTCTGGGACATCATGTCTCGCTCCATCCACCAACGCCACGTTGCACCACAGACTGTCCAGGAGTTGGCGGATGCTTTAGTCCAGGTCTCGGAGGAGATCCCTCAGGAGACCATCCGCCACCTCATCAGGAGCATGCCCAGGCGTTGTAGGGAGGTCATACAGGCACGTGGAGGCCACACACACACTACTGAGCCTCATTTTTACTTGTTTTAAGGACATTATATCAAAGTTGGAGCAGCCTGTAGTGTGTTTTTCCACTTTAATTTTGAGTGTGACTCCAAATCCAGACCTCCATGGGTTAATAAATTTGATTTCCATTGATAATTTGTGTCATTTTGTTGTCAGCACATTCAACTATGTAAAGAACAAAGTATTTAATAAGAATATTTCATTCATTCAGATCTAGGATGTGTTATTTTAGTGTTCCCTTTATTTTTTTGAGCAGTGTATTTTCTACTGAGTTCTCTGAGTCTTTCAAGAATATCAACATGTCATCCGCATATAGGGGGTCATTCCGAGTTGATCGCTCGCTAGCAGTTCTTAGCAACCGTGCAAACGCATAGTCGCCGCCCATGGGGGAGTGTATTTTAGCTTTGCAGGAGCGCGAACGCCTGTGCAGCAGAGCGCCTGCAAACACATTATGTGCAAAGCAACACCAGCCCTGTAGTTACTTATCCTGTGTGATGATTGCTGCGAAGAGTGACACGGTAATGATGTCAGATACCCGCCCAGCAAACACCCGGCCACACCTACGTTTTTCCAAACACTCTCAGAAAACGGTCAGTTGACAGCCAGAAACGCCCTCTTCTGATCAATCTCCTTGCATTCGGCTGTGCGATTGGAATCGTCGCTAGAACCAGTGCAAAACCACAAAGGACTTCGTACCCGTACGACGCGCGTGCGCATTGCGGTGCATACGCATGCGCAGATTAGCCATTTTTTGTCACTGATCACTACGCAGCGGACAACGGCAACTAGCGATCAACTCGGAATGACCCCCATAGGGCCTTATTCAGAGCTGATCGTAGATGTGCTAAATTTAACAAATCTATGATCAGTTTCAGTGCTAGTCCGCCCCGCATGTCTGGCTCTGCCCCCCACACAGGTACTAAAGCATTGCACGGTGGCGATGCTTTTGTAATTGATGAGTAGCTCCCTGCCAGTGCTGCTCCTGCCGCATCCCGAGTCGCAGCGGCTGCGTGTGCACCTGCGGACTGCCCACCCAATGGTCCGGACATGCCTCCGTTGTCCAGACCACGCCTCGTGACTGCCTCTGCCTGACAATCAGGCAGAGGTGATCGCACCAGTGAGATGCTGATAGCATCTCACTGGACTCCCAGAATGCGCACGCGCAGTGTGGCCGCTGCACGTGCTCACTCCACAAAGTAATTCAGACTGCAATCACTGCCGCTGCAGCGATGCAGTCTGAATTACCCCCATAGTGCTATCACATCCTCCCTCTGTCCCAGCCTAATACCACATATTCCTTGGTCTGCTCCATAAGGCTGGCAAGGGGCTTGATCGCTAATGCAAATAATACGGGTGACAATGGACATCCTTGACATGTACGCCTAGTCAGGGGGAACGACTCTGACATGTATCCATAGACTGATACCCGTGCTGTTGGTAGAGCGTACAAAAGTTGGACCCATTTTATAAACCGGGGCCCAAATGAAAACTTTTCTAATACTGCCCATAAATACCCCCATTCTATCGAGTAAAAGGCCTTGGCCACATCAAGTGATATGACCACTGCCCCAGACCCTACTACATCACCACCCTGCAGATGGAAAAACAATCTATGCAGGTTCTGTGTTGCAGATTTCCCTGGCATAAAGCCCATTTGGTCAGGATGGATAATTGTCAGAATTACTGAGTTTAACCGCATTGCTAAGATATTGGCAATTATCTTTACATCTGCTGTCAAGAGTGATATGGGTCTATACAACTCAGTAAAAGTGGGATCCTTCCCTTTTTTAGGTAATACAATAATGACTGCCTCTGTCATAGAGGGGGCAATAGACCCCCACTCATATAATGAATTAAATAAAACTAACAGATATGGAAAGGAAAATTCCATACATTTTTTTATAAACTTCTACAGGAATTCCATCTGATCCTGGGGCTTTAGATGCTGGAAGAGAGGAGACCGCAACTTCAATCTCCTCCAGCATAAAAGGAGCATCCAGCATTTCCACTGCCTCCCGAGACAACATGGGTAATGCAATTTGTCCCAAATAATTTTGGAGCTGTTCTATATTGTACGAAACCCTGGAGGCATACAATAATGAATAATAATTCCCAAACACCTATGCAATTTCTGACCTCAAATAACATTCCTGCCATTGAGGGCAGGGTCGGTTCTAGACCTTGTGGCGCCCAGGGCAAAAGCTTCCTTTGGTGCCCCCCACAGGCTAAACAGGGTTAGTGCGCACCGGAGGCGCAGCAAAATATCGGGGCGTGGCTTCATAGGGAATGGGCGTGGTCACAGTTATGCCCCCTGTAGTTGTGCCGCCTGTAGAGTTGTGCCCCCTGTAGCTGTTCCCCCAGTAGAGTTGTGCCCCCTGTAGCTGTGACACCAGTAGTTGTGCCCCCTGTAGTTTTGCCCCTAGTAGTGCCGCTTACAAAACAAAACAAAAAATAATAAAAAAAACACTCACCAGCCCTGCTCCTGATTTCCGACCACTGCTGCTGTCTCTTTGAATGCCCGCTCCGAGGCTCTATGGGAGAGAGGTCATGACGTCTCTCCCATAGTGCCGCACAGACACTAGAGGTCAATTAGGACCTCTATCGTCTGCGGCCGCTCCCAAAATGCTGTGTGGTGTGCGATGACGTCAAGCGCACCGTATGGCAGCATGTGGGAGGGTCAGGTGGCACAGCAGCAGCAGCCACGTCCTTAAGGATGCGGCGCCCCGGGAAAAAATCCTGCTTGCCCACGGCAAGAGTCGCTCCTGATTGAGGGTTACGAATGCATTGGATTTAGCTTCCAAAAGGTGGATCCATTATCCCTAGCTAAATTTATGACTAAGGCCCTCATTCCGAGTTGTTCGCTTGTTATTTTTTTCCGCAACGGAGCGATTAGACGCTAATGCGCATGCGCAATGTTCGCACCGCGCCTGCGCCAAGTAAATTTGCTAAGAAGTTTGGTATTTTACTCACGGCTTTATGAAGAAATTACTTCGTTCTGGTGATCGGAGTGTGATTGACAGGAAGTGGGTGTTTCTGGGCAGAAACTGGACGTTTTATGGGTGTGTGCGAAAAAACGCTTGCGTTTCTGGGAAAAACGCGGGAGTGTTTGGAGAAACGGGGGAGTGTCTGGGTGAACGCTGGGTGTGTTTATGACGTCAAACCAGGAACGAAACTGACTGAACTGATCGCAGTGGCAGAGTGAGTCTCGAGCTACTCAGAAACTGCAAAGAAATTTCTATTCGCAATTCTGCTAATCATGCGTTCGCAATTTTGCTATGCTAAGATTCACTCCCAGTAGGCGGCGGCTTAGCGTGTGCAATGCTGCTAAAAGCAGCTAGCGAGCGAACAACTCGGAATGAGGGCCTAAGTGCACAGGAGAGTGGTCAGATATACCCCTAGGCAAATAATCTATTTCAGTAACCAGAGGAACCAACCAAGTTGAGACCAAGGAAATATCTATTCGTGACAATGTATGATAGGATGTGGACTTGAGTATCTAAGATCTGTAGGATTAAGAATCCTCCATATATCCTTCCAACCCATCTTATCAATTAGTCTATCAAATGGTGTGGGGGAAGAAGATGTTATATCTAAAGCTTGATTTTTTCGCAGTTTATCCAGCCTATTGTTCATAACATTATTAAAGTCACCTACACTTATCACAGGTGTGAATTTCCATATTTTTAAAAAACATTTAAATGCCAGAGTTAATACATACTGCGGACGCAAGGCGCATCTTATTACCATATACGATAAAAGTGCACTGAGCGTTGCAGCACTATGGCCCTCATTCCGAGTTGTTCGCTCGCCAGCTGCTTTTAGCAGCATTGCACACGCTAGGCCGCCGCCCTCTGGGAGTGTCTTAGCTTACCAGAATTGCGAACGAAAGATTACCAGAACTGCTAATAAGTAACTCTTTGCAGTTTCTGAGTAGCTCCGGACCTACTCACAGATTGAGATCAGCTCAGTCCGTTTAGTCCCTGGATTGACGTCACAAACACGCCTGCATTCAGCCAGCCACTCCCCCGTTTCTCCAGACACTCCCGCGTTTTCCCCTGATGCCTGCGTTTTTTAGCACACTCCCGGAAAATGCTCAGTTACCTCCCAGAAACACCCATGTCCTGTCAATCATTCACCGATCAGCAGTGCGACTGAAAAGCGCCGCAGAATCCACAGCAAATCTATGAAGTTTTTAGTTAAATAACTAAGCGCATGCGCCCTGCGTGCCTTGCGCATGCGCATTTTGCAACAAATAGCAGCATAGCGAAAATCGGCAACGAGCGAACAACTCGGAATGACCTCCTATATCCCTTAAGAGAAAGCAAGCAGTCGCACACATTTTATACTGAGGTCCAACGCTCAGATAGATATATATATATATATATATATATTTATATATATATATATATATATATTTGATATTAAAAGTTATGCATACAAAATAACATATGTACAGTATATCAATCAGTATAACATATATAAATATAAGATAGGGTTACAGTGTTACAGTTACATAAGAATCAGTTCCAGCCAGCATACACCACCCTTTCCCATAGAACATTTCCTCCATCCTTTCTTCTCAGCAACAGCAACTAACTATGCCTATATCAAACAGTGGGAGTTACCAGGTTGTTGGTTTCGGTCTCCTTCCATTGGCCCAGGAGAGGCAGGTTTCTCATTCATTGTGTGTTATTGGTCAGTTTATATGCAATGTCCAGTTTCAAAATGCAGTTATAGGGGTTAACCACTGGGCTTCTCTGCACACATGCTTTCTCAGGAATGTCCTTTGTTTCTCTTAGAATGTGGCTGTATATTTCTTACGTTTGGTCATAACTAATCATTGCAATGTGCTACAATTTACCCATAGCTATCAAATTAATCCACACATTCTCCTGATCATTCTGACGCTAAGCATGATATAATTAACTTGTTCCGTCCCAATAATACATATATATCTGGTTTTACACTGTATTATATAAATACAATTATAATACAAGTCTGGTGCCAACCATGTTCTGTCTATGTGTAATCTATGTGTTGAATATGTCTTTGTGGCTTCTCTGTGCGAATGCGTATGCTACCGTATATCTTGTGCACGCTGCGTGTATGTGCACGCACGCCGGTAATGCACACTAACAGAGGCCTTTCTGTTTGGAGTTTGTATGTTGTGTGTATGTAATATTTTTTACTTTGAGACAGGGGTATCTGGTGATTGATCAATAAACAAAGCTGCCTGCCTCAATACTTCATTGTTATATGGGGGAGGAACATGCATAGCCAATATATGCAGTAATGTTTGATTAAACATTGCCCGTAAAAAAAAAAAAACCTCTTAGACGGATCTATCATACTGGATTCCAGATGAAACTTCACAGAGCTCCTCACAAGAACTGCTACTTCTCTAGCATTATGTGAGAAAACTGAGTGAGACAAACACTCTATCCATGCTTTTTTTAGGGATAACACCTTGCTACCATGCAGATGCGTTTCTGTGAGTCATATTATGTCAGCTTTATATTTCCTAAGTTGGGTCATGACAAATGATCTTTTTACCTTGTCATTAACCGCTCATACGTTCTAGCCCACCACCCTTATTTTTCCAATATCTTCACTCATCAATCCATCTTATTCATATATACAACCCCCAAGGCAGCCATACTTAGTAAGCAAAGGTTACCCCCTTTCATCATTACTGTATTACATCATATATGGTATTCATATGATACATATTTCCATTCCATATATTCTTGTACAACTTGAAGAAGAGGAGAGAAGAAGAAGAAAGGAGAGAGAAAAAAGCACACTATACATCAGTGGTTTCCAAATTTTTTTGAATCACGGCGCCCTAGAGTATCAGAATTTTTTTCACGGCACTCCTAAGCCAAAAATTTCTTGTTGAGAAATTTAGAAAGAAATATTAAATTAAGTCAGTTGTGTTTATATGTCATCCTTAGGCTCAATTGTGTGGTGAGGGACAAGATTTGCTTCTGTTTGTCCCCATATTTTATGACTGACAGCTGCTAGCACTAGTTTTGCCTATTATATTGACCATAAATAATTTGAATTGGTCCTAGACCACCAATCCAAGGCACCCCTCCAAGTGTCCCGAGGCACCCCAGGGAGCCACGGCACACAGTTTGGGAACCACTGCTATACATATACCTTCACTTCCCCCCACCCTGTATATCCAACACATTCTGTGGTAAACCTATTCCCCATCAACATTCAACCCTTATAAAACCCTTATAAAACTCCCAACCCAATCACTTGTGAGTTATAGGGAGCTAACCCTATAGCCATACTCAGCCCTATCAGTTCCCTGGTGGAACAATTTACATGTACCTAGCCATATAGTTCTATTATCATACAGCCCGTAAGCTCATTGTACCTGTAAAACACTATACTAGCCTTCACCAGTGCAGTAACACCGCACTATACTGTAAATCATGCCCAGAAATAACTAAATAAATCTTGTCTCCCCATCCATTTAAGCAAGAAGAGCCTGAAGCTACCTACTGTCTATAACTTTTTTTCCCTCCCCCCCTTTCTTTGTATGGCTGCCATCAGCAATAATTGATTTTTAACGCTCAGTTTAAATACTTATATCCTTGTACCTCTTTTTCTATTTGACACATGTTCTATTGTTGCTTACTGTTACCTAAAGCCATTTGGGCCCTTTTCAATTAACTGTAGGTAGAAAAAAAAAAATAACATATCCATAAAGTATTAAACAATTCTAGCATTCATAATCAAATCGCCACCGGCTGCCGATCCAATCATTCCTCTACATCTTTAGGGGACACAAAAAACTGAGTAGAGTTGTTATACACTACACTCCAACATATTGAATATAACATAGAATATTGTATATTTCTGTCTTTAAGCTTGCGCTTAACCTGCAGAAATTGATGACTTTATTTGCACTTCTTGCGCAAAATCCAGGTAAAAGGAGACTGTGTGGTTTTCAAACTGTACTTAGGCCTTTAGTACGCGCTAGTCACAAAATGGCATCTCTATCCCTGTAATGAAGTATACGAGCAATAAATGTTCTAGCGGGAGGCCCAGGTATAGGAAGCCTTGCTGGCAGTCTAAGGGCTCGTTCCACAGAGAAAAGAGAGCTAAAGGCTTCACATGTAAATAAATGGATTAGCCAATCTTCAAGTAATTTTTCACCCATAGACCCCTTCGCCCTCTATGGGAGTCCAACAAGATGTACAGTATATTGTTGCATCTAAGCCGCCCTCCAAATCTAATAATTTTGCCTGTATAGCTAATACCTGAGATGCCAATCCCTCAATTTTGTTTCTTAAAGGTGCAGAGCCGTCCTCTAAATCAGAAACATGTCCTTACATTTCTCCCACTCTCCCTCATGTTTTGTAAATCTTGACAAAGCAGGGAAACATCCACTTGTGCCTAGCTGGTTTTATCTGTAACCCTTTTTTCAGAGGACGTTATACTGTAGCTTGAAGAATTTGTTGAGTAAAAATAGGGTTATTACTACTTTCTGCTGTTTGCTCAGGCTTCAATGGAGAACACGGATTTTATGCAGCTCCTGAGGGGGGCTGGGATGATCTTGTGTATTTCTTCCTTTGCAGCTGCAGCAGCAGTACATGCGTTCCCCATTTTAGAATTAACTGAGTATTAGCAAGTATGAGTACTTTGGTATTACGGTTTGAAATATTATCCAAAATAAACCCAAAACAAAAATCAATTTCCAATAACAGCTTTACTTAAGCTTCCAACTAAGTATTGTAACTGGTAGTGATCTCTTAGAGCAATATTAGCAATACCTTCCGGTACCTGCCAACTTTAGGAATCCGCACATAGGGGGTCATTCCAACCCATTCGCTCGCTGCGTTTTCATGCAGCAGAGCGAACGGGTCCCTGCTGCGCATGCGCCGGTGCCTTTGTGCACCTGCACATGCGGCACAGCCGACGGCCGTGGCAGGACAGCGATCACCTGTGCCTGATTGACAGGCAGAGGCAATCGATGGGTGGGAGGGGGCGAAACGGCGTCGTTTGGCCGCCGTTTCATAGGCGCGGTCCGGCCAACGCAGGTGTGGCCGGACCGAACGGGGAGCGGGCCGCAGCAGCTGCGTGATGTCATACGCAGCCACTGCGGGCCAGGGAGCGAGGAGTAGCTCCCGGCCAGCTCGCTAAAGCTGCGCTGGCCGGGGAGTTACTCCTGAAGTGCAAAGGCTTCGCTGCTGTGCGATGCCTTTGCACTTCTGCGAGGGGGGGCCAGACTGACATGCGGGGCGGACTAGCCCCATGCTGGGCGTCCCCCCGCATGTCAGGAAAGTTGATCGTAGCTGTGCAAAAATTTGCACAGCTACAATCAACTCGGAATGACCCCCATAGCTCAATGCCACCAAGATTGATCCAAAATAATGGCAGCAAAAGAGTCAATTTAGGCACAGGGTGCTATATTGTACTGCATCTGACTAGGGGATTCAGTAAAAGTCACATTAGGTGCAGAGCACCAAGAGCAGCAGGGTATACAATACTTCCAGTTCACCCCATGCCGAAGTGCTTTATTGTACTACAGCTGACTAGGAGGCATCAGTAGGCACCCAGTGGCTGTAGCCCCACACCAACAGGCTTTGCCCCAGTAAGTATCCCTGCATCTCTGAAGCTGTGCCAAAATGGCTGTTGCCGAGAAAAGAGGATGGTCACTCCGGACTCAGAGCATCCCAAACAACAGGACGCCCACACTTCCTAGCAGACAGCAGACTGGCACACAGCACCACAGCCAAACCGGCACTCCCACAACTGACCGGCAGCAGCAGTTCCAGGGTCCTCCATAACAAAGCGGACAATGTGGTCTGGCAACAGCAATCACTCCCGGTGCACATCATCCACCTCAAGTATCGTCAAGCCCGCTCTCCTCCTCCTGCCCCCAGATGAGGCTACAGGGCACCAAGGACATCCAAGGGGTCCGAGTACCAACAGACAACCCCTCCTGAAGCTACGGCTGCACAACGGTAAGGGTGGGAAAGGTGGGGTATTGTCACAGCAGCCTGCCTTGCTGTACGAAACCCCACTGGTACTGGCTCACCCACACTTCAGAGCACCTCAGATTCCACCAAAGGGGCCAGGGATAGATCACACACCAGCCCAGGGAGTCTATATCAAAGTCCACCAGAGAAGCAGAATTTTGGCAGGATTTGTACTGCGGGAGCTACAGCTACACGCTGCTCCTCCATACTGCACCAAGCCACGCTCGCTCCGGATTCTTCACCTGTCCTCTTTACATTTCTTCTCTGCTGGGACTGTACTTACTGAAGAGGCATCAGGACTGGTTCCTGATGGATGAGGAACATGAGCTGGTCGTAGTACCACAAGTTTGACGTCCTTTGTCCCCGCTCCTGACTCTTCTATTTTCTTGTGTTACTTCAGGAACTCAGTCTGGAGATTTTGAATCTTCTTGTGCACCCAGAGGACGGATGCCACGTCATCAGAGGCGTAACTAGGGTTTTTGGAGCCCAGGGCAAGATCAATAATGGCGCCCTCCCCCCCCCCCCCAAAAAAAAAAAAAAAAATTCTAATAAAAATAATAAATTAATAAAATGCTAATAATAAAAAAAAAAAAAATACAAAAGGAAAGTATGTGCAGACGCCACCAGTGTCACTGCATATAAAGATGTCAGGGTGTGTATGTATGTGTATGTAGGTGCAGTGGTCGAAGTAGAATTTTGAAGGTGGAATGAAAGAGTTTAGATAGCAATTAGATAGCTCCGGAAAAGGGGCGCAGTCACTCAAAAGGGGCGTGTCCTTCAGTGTATTAGGACCCCTTGTACTATCTAGTACTGGTGCCCCTTTCACATTATAGCACACGGTATGAGCCGAAATTCACATTATAGCACACAGTATGAGCCGAAATTCACATTGCCCCACACGGCATGAGCTGAAATTCACATTATGGCACACAGTATGAGCCGAAATTCACATTACCCCACATGGTATGAGCCAAAATTCACATTACTCCACATGGTATGAGCCAAAATTCACATTACCCCATATGGTATGAGCCGAAATTCACATTACAGCACACGGTATGAGCCGTAATTCACATTACAGCACACGGAATGAGCCAAAATTCACATTACCCCACATAGTATGAGCCGAAATTCACATTATAGCACACGGTATGAGCCAAAATTCACGTTACAGCACATGATATGAGCCAAAATTCCCATTATAGAGTTAGGGGATCCTACCCCCAGAATTAACATGGCCTGTGGGGCACTATGATGAGGGAGCCCACCCCCTTAATAGACTAATTGCAGAGTTTAGCAGCAGAAGGGCTGCAGCGGTTTCTCACCCCAAGCTGCGGCGCTTCTGCCACCTCCGACACTCCACATCTTCGGCACGACCCGGGATGCAGAGCACCGCACCGGGTATGCACCCTTTTCAGTGTGGTCTGCTGCGCTCTGAAGGGGTTCTTGTTTCATGCTGCAGGATTCCGATGTGCACCTTCCTCCCCGCTGTTACTGTCACGGTAAGCATTAGTATCGATTACCGCAGAGGCCATTTTCTGAGGCATATGTGTTAAACCTCAGGAACTGAGATGCCCTTCTCACCATACAGCTGTGTGGCCGAGCCGGGCGGGGGGACAACCAGCAGCAGCATGCCGGATATCAGCAGCAGAGGGTGCGGGCTGTACATACTTGAGGTAGCTGGATATTCAACAGTGCTGAAAGCCTCCGGAGCCCGCACCCCCGGAGCTGCAGTACACCGGCAGAGGACACCCATCCTCCGAACCCTGCGTAGCCCAAAGCTGGACATCAGCAGCATGTTGAACGCGGAAGCAGAAGCTGCTTATTGCCGGTCAACGTGCTGCTGATCTCCGGCTTTGGGCTCTGCATGTGCATTACAGCCCCCACCCTCGGCTGCTGATATCCGGCATACTGCCCCTGCTGCTGGCTTTCCACCCGCCCGGCTCGCCCACCCAGCTGGATGGTGAGTGAGAAGGGCATCTCAGTGCCCGTGGTTTAATACATATCTCTCTTCGGTAAATGGCCATTAGTACATCCCACACACACTGATTACACACACACACAGACTGGCCACCCCCAAATCCTACACACACCCACTCAGACTACACACACGCACACACACACACACACACACACACACACACACACACACACACACACACATTCTCATACTTTCCTCTCCCCCACACACACACACTGGACTGCAAAAATTTACACACACTGACACTGTTCCACACACACACACTCACACTGTCCCACACACACAATTAACACACACGCACACTGTCCCACACACACAATTAACACACACGCACACTGTCCCACACACCAGTGGCGTGCGGTGAGGTCAGTGGCGTGCGGTGAGGCACTACAGCATAATGTCTGCCGAATCCTGCCAATGAGCCCTACCGCCACCGAGCCAATGCCCGCCACTGCCTCTGAGCCGATGCCCACTGCCACCACCAATGGCTTACAAACTGGCCCACCATCAACTGACCCAGCCCTCCGCCACTAATTTGCAACTCAGTCCAAAGCCGCCAATGCCCGCTGCATGCCTGCTCATCATACTTGTGATATATTGTACAATTTTATAGAAAAAAATAATAATTAGTGTTTGGGACTGGGAAGGGAGTGGGAGGAGGACATGAATGCAATTTTGTTGTCCAGGGCTTCCATTAACTTAATGGAGAAGGGTCTGAATGGGTTAAAAATGTCAAAAAAAAACTGCGTGAGGTCCCCCCTCCTAAGTATAACCAGCCTCGGGCTCTTTGAGCCGGTCCTGGTTGTTTAAATACTGGGAAAAAATTGGACAGGGGTTCCCCGTATTTAGACAACCAGCATCGGGCTCTTAGTCCGGTCCTGGTCCCAAAAATACGGGGGACAAAAGATGTAGGGGTCCCCCCGTATTTTTAAAACCAGCACCGGGCTCCACTAGCCAGGGACATAATGCCACAGCCGGGGGACACATTTATGTAGGTCCCTGCGGCCATGGCATTACCCCCCCAACTAGTCACCACTGGCCGGGGTTCCCTGGAGGAGTGGGGACCCCTTAAATCAAGGGGTCACCCCCCCTCCAGGCACCCAAGGGCCAGGGGTGAAGCCCGAGGCTGTCCCCCCCATCCGTGGGCTGTGGATGGGAGGCTGATAGCCATGTAAGTAAAAAAGAATATTGTTTTTTGTTGTGGAACTACAAGGCCCAGAAAGCCTCCCCCGCTTGCTGGTACTTGGAGAACCTCAAGTACCAACATGCAGGGAAATAACGGGCCCGCCGGTACCTGTAGTTCTACAACAGAAAAAATACCCAAATAAAAACACAACTCACACACCGTGACAGTAAAAATGTATTAAAACACACTGACACACTCACACATACTTACCTATATCCCACGCCGGTCACGTCCACTTGTCCAGTAGAATCCAATAGGGGTAGCTGTAAAAATGAGAGACACATTACTTACCTACATCCCACGCCGGTCACGTCCACTTGTCCAGTAGAATCCAATAGGGGTACCTGTAAAAATGAGAGAGAGATTACTTACCTACATCCCACGCCGGTCACGTCCACTTGTCAGTAGAATCCAATAGGGGTACCTGTAAAAATGAGAGAGAGATTACTTACCTACATCCCACGCCGGTCACGTCCACTTGTCAGTAGAATCCAATAGGGGAATCTGTAAAAATGAGAGACAGATTACTTACCTACATCCCACGCCGGTCATGTCCACTTGTCCAGTAGAATCCAATAGTGGTACCTGTAAAAATGAGAGACAGATTACTTACCTACATCCCACGCCGGTCACGTCCACTTGTCAGTAGAATCCAATAGGGGCACCTGTAAAAATGAGAGACAGTTTACTTACCTACATCCCACGCCGGTCACGTCCACTTGTCAGTAGAATCCAATAGGGGTACCTGTAAAAATGAGAGAGAGATTACTTACCTACATCCCACGCCGGTCACGTCCACTTGTCAGTAGAATCCAATAGGGGCACCTGTAAAAATGAGAGACAGATTACTTACCTACATCCCACGCCGGTCACGTCCACTTGTCAGTAGAATCCAATAGGGGTACCTGTAAAAATGAGAGACAGATTACTTACCTACATCCCACGCCGGTCACGTCCACTTGTCAGTAGAATCCAATAGGGGTACCTGTAAAAATGAGAGAGAGATTACTTACCTACATCCCACGCCGGTCACGTCCACTTGTCAGTAGAATCCAATAGGGGTACCTGTAAAAATGAGAGACAGATTACTTACCTACATCCCACGCCGGTCACGTCCACTTGTCCAGTAGAATCCAATAGGGGTACCTGTAAAAATGAGAGACAGATTACTTACCTACATCCCACGCCGGTCACGTCCACTTGTCCAGTAGAATCCAATAGGGGTACCTATAAAAATGAGAGACACATTACTTACCTACATCCCACGCCGGTCACGTCCACTTGTCCAGTAGAATCCAATAGGGGCACCTGTAAAAATGAGAGACAGATTACTTACCTACATCCCACGCCGGTCATGTCCACTTGTCCAGTAGAATCCAATAGGGGTACCTGTAAAAATGAGAGACAGATTACTTACCTACATCCCACGCCGGTCACGTCCACTTGTCCAGTAGAATCCAATAGGGGCACCTGTAAAAATGAGAGACACATTACTTACCTACATCCCACGCCGGTCACGTCCACTTGTCCAGTAGAATCCAATAGGGGCACCTGTTAAAATGAAAATGATACTTACAAACTTCAATCCACAGGAGGAGAGAGAGAGAGAGAGAGAGAGAGAGAGAGAGAGAGAGAGAGAGAGAGAGAGAGAGAGAGAGAGGGGGGGGGGGGGGGGGTAGGAGAGAGAGACTAACCTGCTGCTGCTGCTGGGGAGACCGGCACACACTGCAGGGCCACGACGGGAGGACGGAGCCGGCGGAGCAGGGGGAGAGCCGCACAACACCGCTCCTGTCAGCAGCAGCGGAGGAGGACGGGGGCGCACACTGCAGACACCAATCACCGCCGGGACAATTAACACACGCACACTGTCCCACACACGCACACACACAATTAACACGCACACTGTCTCACACACACACACACACGCACTGTCCAACACACACGCACACTGTCTCACACACACACACGCACACTGTCCCACACACACAATTAACACACACGCACACTGTCACACACACACAATTAACACACACATAAACTGTCACACACACAATTAACACACACGCACACTGTCACACACACACATACAATTAACACACACACACGCACACTGTCCCACACACACACACAATTAACAAACACACACTGTCCCACACACGCACAATTAACACACTCACACAATTAACACACTCACACTGTCCCACACACGCACAATTAACACACTCACACAATTAACACACTCACACTGTCCCACACACACACAATTAACACACTCACACAATTAACACACACTCACACACACACACTGTCCCGCAACCTTCTCTCCCGACAAAAAAAACTAAAGTCCACTCCGCTCACCTGGCTGTTAAACCCGCTCACTGAAGCCGCGCAGGCGCAGGCGCGGTCGCGCGATCGCGCACAGTACAATGTGTAGGGAGACGGAGAGAGGGGGAGGGCCGGGGGAGATGAGCGGAGCCTCCTGGCTGCCGCTGCCTGTCCAGTGTGACAGGCACAGCAGCCGGGAAGACAGGGAGAGCGCCGCAGGTAGCGTCGGCGGAATCCCTGTTGCATGGGGTGAGCGGGCCGTGCCGGTGGCGCCCCCTCTGTTGGGGCTTCCACAGCGCCCAGGGCACGTGCCCTGCTCGCCCCGTGCTAGATACGCCTCTGCACGTCATTGAATGGTTTGCTGTATGCAGCAATCTCCTCATATGCCTGGGTGCACTTAACCTTGTTGGCTTATTCTCTGGATTTAACTATCCACAGGCATTCATGCTGCCGGTATAGATCAATGAACCCAGTAATAAAATCATGCTCTGTATGCAGTGACATATCTAGAAATAAAAGAGAGACATTTTATATTAATGGACATTGGGGGTCATTCCATCCCGTTCGCACGCAGCGGTGCGAACGGGAGCAGAAAGCACATGCGCATGCGCGGCAGCTGCAGTGCGTTGCCCGGCGACAGGGGTTGCCGAGTTACGTCGTGTCTAAAGAAGAAAGCGGTTGCAGGACGGACCGCAAAGAAGATTGACAGGAAGAAGGCATTCCAGGGCGGGTTCCGGACCATTTGGAGCCGTTTTTGGGGAGTGGTGAGTATAACACAGGCGTGTCCAGGAGAACGGAGGGAGGAGGAGTGACATCAAAGCTGGACCCATCATCGCTGGATCCATCGCACAGGGTAAGTATGTCAAGGCCTAGTCTAGTTTTGCTTGAATTTTTTTTAGCTTAGCAGGGCTGCACAAGCGATCGCTAAAATACACTCTCCCATAGGCGTGTACTAGTTGATCGCAGGAGCAGCAAAAAGTTGCTGGCTGCGATCAACTCGGAATGACCACCCTTATTGCAAAATTGAGATACAAAATTACAAGATTAGAAAATTGTGGGCCCCAAATAATGAGGCCCTAAAAAGACTGGTATTCTGGCCACCCCCATCAGTGGGGGTGTCAAGAGGATTACACTATTGTGGCCCCTAAATAATGGGGGCCAAGCATGAACAAATGTTATTATATTTTAGGTTTTTGTTTGTAAATAAAAAAAGCCCACCAAAATTGGCCGCCGCCAAGGCGGAGACAGACTCAGGAGGTCACATTTGACCTCTAGCGCCTGTCTCCCCAGCAGCGGTCATTTTAAGGGTTTATTTACACTGCAATGTATGGAAGCGCTTCCGCAGCCCCCAGCGCATCTCAATTCACTGCAGGGGCTAGCAGTATACATATTGATGCACGCACGCACCCACCCTCCCATACTTTACTGGGGCAGCGGCCAGGAGACCTCTGGCAACGTGCATGTAACACCGGGCAATGCGCAGGAGACCCCTGGTAACGTGCATCAAACCCCTGGCAACGCGCAGGAGACCCCGGGCAACGCTCATGAAACCCCTGGCAACGTACTTGAAACACCTGGAATTGCGCAGGAGACCCCTGACAATAGGCAGGTAATTTAAAAGTAATTAGAAGCCTTACTGTGTGGCATCATTTGTAAGGGGCATTATTGTGTCAGGGTCATAACTGTGTGTGGCATCATATGTAATTGACATTACAGTGTGTGGCATAAAGCATAATGGGTGTTACGGTGTGTAGCATAACGTGTAATAGACATTACGGTGTGTGGCATAATTTGTTATAGATATTACGGTGTGTGGCATGTTGCGTAATAGACATTATGGTGTGTGGCATATTGCATAATGGGCATTACAGTGTGTGGCATAATGTGTAATAGGCATTATGGTGTGTTGCATAATGTGTAATGGGCATTATGGTGTGTTGCATAATGTGTAATGGGCATTACGGTGTGTTGCATAATGTGTAATGGGCTTTACAGTGTGTGGCATATTGCGTAATGGGCATTATGGTGTGTTGCGTAATGTTTGATGGGCATTATGGTGTGTGGCATATTGTGAAATAGACATTATGGTGTGTGGCATATTGCGTAACGGTTTGTTGTATAATGGGCATTACGGTGTGTTGCATAATGTGTAATGGGCATTACGGTGTGTTGCATAATGTGTATTTGGCATTAGTCTCTGCTGCAGCCACTCATTCATTCCCACTGCCGCCTCCCGTCGAGCACCCACCAGCAAAAACATAAATCGGCACTTATGTCTTCCAGTGACAGCAACTCCAAGGAGGATCCCCCCTGATTGTTTGTACTGGTGTAAGCATACTAGGATCCTCCGTAAGTTACAGTTACGATGGGAGTGCATATTTATATTTCTCTTGATTTAGGTTCTGAACAATAATATTTATTCTAATCTTCAGCTAAGTACAAAGAATGTCCTGGCTACATTTAATCTTTAGGTGTGTACACACGGTAAGATTTTTGCGCCCGAATTTTGACTATATAGTCAGAATCGCAAGGAAAGTTAGTGCAGATCGCAAGGTGAAAGTCACCTTGCGATCCCGATGCGATACCGATGTGCTGTCCGTGAGGTCGGTAACACAAGCCTAGATAGACTGTGCAGGCAAGTCAATTTTGACTATCTAGTATAAAAGCATAGTCAAAATTGACACTTAGCCAAAATCGCACATAGTCAGTATCGCAAGCACAGTCATCTAGGCTCGCAATACCGACCTAGGCCCTCATTCCGAGTTGTTCGCTCGCAAGCTGCTTTAAGCAGCATTGCACACGCTAAGCCGCCGCCAACTGGGAGTGAATCTTAGCTTAGCAAAATTACGAACGAAAGATTCTCAAAATTGCGAATAGAAATTTCTAAGCAGTTTCTGAGTAGCTCGACACTTACTCTTCCAGTGCGATCAGTTCAGTGCTTGTCGTTCCTGGTTTGACGTCACAAACACACCCAGCGTTCGCCCAGACACTCCCCCGTTTCTTCAGCCACTCCCACGTTTTTCCCAGAAACGGCAGCGTTTTTTCACACACTCCCATAAAACGGCCAGTTTCCGCCCAGAAACACCCACTTCCTGTCAATCATACTCCGATCACCAGAACGCAGAAAAAACCTTGTAATGCCGTGAGTAAAATACCAAACTTCTTAGCAAATTTACTTGGCGCAATCGCAGTGCGAACATTGCGCATGCGCAATTAGCGGAAAATCGCTGCGATGCAAAGAAAATTACCGAGCGAACAACTCGGAATGAGGGCCCTAGTCCCTATCGCATAGTGAGAATCGGGCATAGCCAAAATCTCACAGTGTGTACACACCTTTAGAGTCAACATTCCATACTACAAATAAATACACAAACTATGATCCAGTTTAATTTAAAAAAAACAATTAACCTAGTATGTTTATGGATAGCCATTAATGTTGCCATGTAGGTCATTCTTTGAATAAAATATAAATGAAGAATATTAAGATTAGAGATATTGTCTGAATGAAAATATAATTAATGATAAATAATTGATTATATACATAGTGATTGATATAGATTTATATATTTGTAGTAAGGAATAGATTAAATAGGTTTAATGTATAAATACTAGTGATGTGCACCGGAAATTTTTCGGGTTTTGTGTTTTGGTTTTGGGTTCGGTTCCGCGGCCGTGTTTTGGGTTCGAACGCGTTTTGCAAAACCTCACCAAATTTTTTTTGTCGGATTCGGGTGTTTTTTTCAAAAAACCCTAAAAAACAGCTTAAATCATAGAATTTGGGGGTCATTTTGATCCCATAGTTTTATTAACCTCAATAACCATAATTTACACTCATTTTGAGTTTATTCTGAACACCTCACACCTCACAATATTATTTTTAGTCCTAAAATTTGTAACGAGGTCGCTGGATGGCTAAGCTAAGTGACACAAGTGGCCGACACAAACACCTGGCCCATCTAGGAGTGGCACTGCAGTGTCAGGCAGTATGGCACTTCCAAAAAATTGTCCCCAAACAGCACATGATGCAAAGAAAAAAAGAGGCACACCAAGGTCGCTGTGTGACTAAGCTAAGCGACCCTAGTGGCCGACACAAACACCTGGCCCATCTAGGAGTGGCACTGCAGTGTCACGCAGGATGGCCCTTCAAAAAAATACTCCCCAAACAGCACATGACGCAAAGAAAAAAAGAGGCGCAATGTGGTAGCTGTGTGACTAAGCTAAGCGACCCTAGTGGCCGACACAAACACCTGGCCCATCTAGGAGTGTCACTGCAGTGTCACGCAGGATGGCCCTTCAAAAAAATATTCCCCAAACAGCACATGATGCAAAGAAAAAAAGAGGTGCAATGAGGTAGCTGTGTGACTAGGCTAAGCGACCCTAGTGGCCGACACAAACACCTGGCCCATCTAGGAGTGGCACTGCAGTGTCACGCAGGATGGCCCTTCAAAAAAATACTCCCCAAACAGCACATGACGCAAAGAAAAAAAGAGGTGCAATGAGGTAGCTGTGTGACTAAGCTCAGCGACCCAAGTGGCCGACACAAACACCTGGCCCATCTAGGAGTGGCACTGCAGTGTCACGCAGGATGGCCCTTCAAAAAAATACTCCCCAAACAGCACATGACGCAAAGAAAAAAAGAGGCGCAATGAGGTAGCTGTGTGACTAAGCACAGCGACCCAAGTGGCCGACACAAACACCTGGCCCATCTAGGAGTGGCACTGCAGTGTCACGCAGGATGGCCCTTCAAAAAAATACTCCCCAAACAGCACATGACGCAAAGAAAAATGAAAGAAAAAAGAGGTGCAAGATGGAATTGTCCTTGGGCCCTCCCACCCACCCTTTGGGCCCTCCCACCCACCCTTATGTTGTATAAACAGGACATGCACACTTTAACGAACCCATCATTTCAGCGACAGGGTCTGCCACATGACTGTGACTGAAATGACTGGTTGGTTTGGGCCCCCACCAAAAAAGAAGCAATCAATCTCTCCTTGCACAAACTGGCTCTACAGAGGCAAGATGTCCACCTCATCATCATCATCGTCCGATTCATCACCCCTTTCACTGTGTACATCCCCCTCCTCACAGATTATTAATTCATCCCCACTGCTGAAATCCACCATCTCAGGTCCCCGTGCACTTTCTGGAGGCAATTGCTGCTGGTGAATGTCTCCACGGAGGAATTGATTATAATTCATTTTAATGAACATCATCTTCTCCACATTTTCTGGAAGTAACCTCGTACGCCGATTGCTGACAAGGTGAGCGATGGCACTAAACACTCTTTCGGAGTACACACTGGAGGGAGGGCAACTTAGGTAGAATAAAGCCAGTTTCTGCAAGGGCCTCCAAATTGCCTCTTTTTCCTGCCAGTATACGTACGGACTGTCTGACGTGCCTACTTGGATGCGGTCACTCATATAATCCTCCACCATTCTTTAAATGGTGACAGAATCATATGCAGTGACAGTAGACGACATGTCAGTAATCGTTGGCAGGTCCTTCAGTCCGGACCAGATGTCAGCACTCGCTCCAGACTGCCCTGCATCACCGCCAGCGGGTGGGCTCGGAATTCTTAGCCTTTTCCTCGCACCCCCAGTTGCGGGAGAATGTGAAGGAGGAGCTGTTGACGGGTCACGTTCAGCTTGACTTGACAATTTTCTCAACAGCAGGTCTTTGAACCCCTGCAGACTTGTGTCTGCCGGAAAGAGAGATACAACGTAGGTTTTAAATCTAGGATCGAGCACGGTGGCCAAAATGTAGTGCTCTGATTTCAACAGATTGACCACCCGTGAATCCTGGTTAAGCGAATGAAGGGCTCCATTCACAAGTCCCACATGCCTAGCGTAATCGCTCTGTTTTAGCTCCTCCTTCAATGTCTCCAGCTTCTTCTGCAAAAGCCTGATGAGGGGAATGACCTGACTCAGGCTGGCAGTGTCTGAACTGACTTCACGTGTGGCAAGTTCAAAAGGTTGCAGAACCTTGCACAATGTTGAAATCATTCTCCACTGCGCTTGAGACAGGTGCATTCCACCTCCTTTGCCTATATCGTGGGCAGATGTTAAGGCTTGAATGGCCTTTTGCTGCTCCTCCATCCTCTGAAGCATATAGAGCAGGCATTCCCAACCACGGTCCTCAAGGCACACTAACAGTGCAGGTTTTAGTGATATCCAGGCTTCAGCACAGATGGCTAAATCAAAGTAACTGAGCTACTAATGAAGTCACCTGTGCTGAAGCCTGGATATCACTAAAACCTGCACTGTTGGTGTGCCTTGAGGACCGTGATTGGGAAAGCCTGATATAGAGGGTTGAATTCCACCTCGTTACCACCTCTTGCTTCAGATGATGGCAGGGCAGGTTCAGGTGTTTTTGGTGGTGCTCCAGTCTTCTGTACGCGGTGCCTGTACGCCGAAAGTGGCCCGCAATTCTTCAGGCCACCGACAGCATCTCTTGCACGCCCCTGTCGTTTTTTAAATAATTCTGCACCACCAAATTCAATGTATGTGCAAAACATGGGACGTGCTGGAATTTGCCCAGATGTAATGCACGCACAATATTGCTGGCGTTGTCCGATGCCACAAATCCCCAGGAGAGTCCAATTGGGGTAAGCCATTCTGCGATGATCTTCCTCAGTTGCCGTAAGAGGTTTTCAGCTGTGTGCGTATTCTGGAAAGCGGTGATACAAAGCGTAGCCTGCCTAGGAACAAGTTGGCGTTTGCGAGATGCTGCTACTGGTGCTGCCGCTGCTGTTCTTGCAGCGGGAGGCAATACATCTGCCCAGTGGGCTGTCACAGTCATGTAGTCCTGAGTCTGCCCTGCTCCACTTGTCCACATGTCCGTGGTTAAGTGGACATTGGGTACAACTGCATTTTTTTAGGACACTGGTGACTCTTTTTCTGAGGTCTGTGTACATTTTTGGTATCGCCTGCCTAGAGAAATGGAACCTAGATGGTATTTGGTACCGGGGACACAGTACCTCAATCAAGTCTATAGTTGGCTCTGAAGTAACAATGGATACCGGAACCACGTTTCTCACCGCCCAGGCTGCCAAGGCCTCAATTGCTTACTGGAAGTAGTACAAGTGGTCTTCCGACTTCCCCTCTGGGATGACCATCGACTCCCAGCAGCAACAACAGCAGCGCCAGCAGCAGTAGGCGTTACACGCAAGGATGCATCGGAGGAATCCCAGGCAGGAGAGGACTCGTCAGACTTGCCAGTGACATGGCCTGCAGGACTATTGGCTTTCCTGGGTAAGGAGGAAATTGACACTGAGGGAGTTGGTGGTGTGGTTTGCGTGAGCTTGGTTACAAGAGGAAGGGATTTACTGGTCAGTGGACTGCTTCCGCTGTCGCCCAAAGTTTTTGAACTTGTCACTGACTTATGATGAATACGCTGCAGGTGACGTATAAGGGAGGATGTTCCGAGGTGGTTAACGTCCTTACCCCTACTTATTACAGCTTGACAAAGGCAACACACGGCTTGACACCAGTTGTCCGCATTTCTGTTGAAATAATTCCACACCGAAGAGCTGATTTTTTTTGTATTTTGACCAGGCATGTCAATGGCCATATTCCTCCCACGGACAACAGGTGTCTCCCCGGGTGCCTGACTTAAACAAACCACCTCACCATCAGAATCCTCCTTGTCAATTTCCTCCCCAGCGCCAGCAACACCCATATCCTCATCCTGATGTACTTCAACACTGACATCTTCAATTTGACTATCAGGAACTGGACTGCGGGTGCTCCTTCCAGCACTTGCAGGGGGCGTGCAAATGGTGGAAGGCGCAAGTTCTTCCCGTCCAGTGTTGGGAAGGTCAGGCATCGCAAACGACACAATTGGACTCTCCTTGGGGATTTGTGATTTCGAAGAACGCACAGTTCTTTGCTGTTCTTTTGCCAGCTTAAGTCTTTTCATTTTTCTAGCGAGAGGCTGAGTGCTTCCATCCTCATGTGAAGCTGAACCACTAGCCATGAACATAGGCCAGGGCCTCAGCCGTTCCTTGCCACTCCGTGTCGTAAATGGCATATTGGCAAGTTTACGCTTCTCCTCAGATGCTTTTAATTTTGATTTTTGGGTCATTTTTTTACTGATCTTTTGTGTTTTGGATTTTACATGCTCTGTACTATGACATTGGGCATCGGCCTTGGCAGACGACGTTGATGGAATTTCATTGTCTCGGCCATGACTAGTGGCAGCAGCTTCAGCACGAGGTGGAAGTGGATCTTGATCTTTCCCTATTTTTTTAACCTCCACATTTTTGTTCTCCATATTTTAATGCGCACAACTAAAAGCCACCACAGGTATACAATGTAGATGGATGGATAGTATAGTATTATATTACTTATGGAGGACGAGTGCACTGACGACACAGAGCCGTGGCCTACCGTACTGCTATATATATATATAATATACTGTATAATAATAATGGACCTGGTGGACACTGTCAGCAGACTGCTAAACTAGTATGAAGAAAAAAAAAGCCACCACAGGTATACAATGTAGATGGATGGATAGTATAGTATTATATTACTTATGGACGACAAGTGCACTGATGACACAGAGGTAGGTACAACTGTGGCCTACCGTACTGCTATATATATATATATATATACTGTATAATAATAACGGACCTGGTGGACACTGTCAGCAGACTGCTAAACTAGTATGAAGAAAAAAAAGCCACCACAGGTAAACAATGTAGATGGATGGATAGTATAGTATTATATTACTTATGGACGACGAGTGCACTGACGACACAGAGGTAGGTACAGCCGTGGCCTACCGTACTGCTATATATATATATATATATACTGTATAATAATAACGGACCTGGTGGACACTGTCAGCAGACTGCTAAACTAGTATGAAGGAAAAAAAGCCACCACAGGTATACAATGTAGATGGATGGATAGTATAGTATTATATTACTTATGGACGACGAGTGCACTGACGACACAGAGGTAGGTACAGCCGTGGCCTACCGTACTGCTATATATATATATAATATACTGTATAATAATAACGGACCTGGTGGACACTGTCAGCAGACTGCTAAACTAGTATGAAGAAAAAAAAAGCCACCACAGGTATACAATGTAGAAGGATGGATAGTATAGTATTATATTACTTATGGACGACGAGTGCACTGACGACACAGAGGTAGGTACAGCCGTGGCCTACCGTACTGCTATATATAATTACCTGTATAATAATAACGGACTTGGTGGACACTGTCAGCAGACTGCTAAACTAGTATGAAGATAAAAAAAGCCACCACAGGTATACAATGTAGATGGATGGATAGTATAGTATTATATTACTTATGGAGGATGAGTACACTGATGACACAGCGGTAGGTACAACCGTGGCCTACCGTACTGCTATATATATATATATAATATACTGTATAATAATAACGGACCTGGTAGACACTGTCAGCAGACTGCTAAACTAGTATGAAGAAAAAAAAGCCACCACAGGTATACAATGTAGATGGATGGATAGTATAGTATTATATTACTTATGGAGGACGAGTGCACTGACGACACAGAGGTAGGTACAGCCGTGGCCTACCGTACTGCTATATATATATAAACTGTATAATAACAACGGACCTGGTGGACACTGTCAGCAGACTGCTAAACTAGTATGAAGAAAAAAAAGCCACCACAGGTATACAATGTAGATGGATGGATAGTATAGTATTATATTACTTATGGAGGACAAGTGCACTGACGACACTGAGGTAGGTACAGCCGTGGCCTACCGTACTGCTATATATATATATATAATATACTGTATAATAATAACGGACCTGGTGGACACTGTCAGCAGACTGCTAAACTAGTATGAAGGAAAAAAAAGCCACCACAGGTAAACAATGTAGATGGATGGATAGTATAGTATTATATTACTTATGGACGACGAGTGCACTGACGACACAGAGGTAGGTACAGCCGTGGCCTACCGTACTGCTATATATAATATACTGTATAATAATAACGGACTTGGTGGACACTGTCAGCAGACTGCTAAACTAGTATGAAGAAAAAAAAGCCACCACAGGTATACAATGTAGATGGATGGATAGTATAGTATTATATTACTTATGGAGGACGAGTGCACTGACGACACAGAGGTAGGTACAGCCGTGGCCTACCGTACTGCTATATATATATATATAATAAACTGTATAATAATAACGGACCAGGTGGACACTGTCAGGAGACTGCTAAACTAGTATGAAGAAAAAAAAAGCCACCACAGGTATACAATGTAGATGGATGGATAGTATAGTATTATATTACTTATGGAGGATGAGTGCACTGACGACACAGAGGTAGGTACAGCCGTGGCCTACCGTACTGCTATATATATATATATATATATATAATATACTGTATAATAATAACGGACCTGGTGGACACTGTCAGCAGACTGCTAAACTAGTATGAAGAAAAAAAAGCCACCACAGGTATACAATGTAGATGGATGGATAGTATAGTATTATATTACTTATGGAGGATGAGTGCACTGACGACACAGAGGTAGGTACAGCCGTGGCCTACCGTACTGCTATATATATATATATATATATATATATACTGTATAATAATAACGGACCTGGTGGACACTGTCAGCAGACTGCTAAACTAGTATGAAGAAAAAAAAAGCCACCACAGGTATACAATGTAGATGGATGGATAGTATAGTATTATATTACTTATGGACGACGAGTGCACTGACGACACAGAGGTAGGTACAGCCATGGCCTACCGTACTGCTATATATATATATATACTGTATAATAATAACGGACCTGGTGGACACTGTCAGCAGACTGCTAAACTAGTATGAAAAAAAAAAAAAAGCCACCACAGGTATACAATGTAGATGGATGGATAGTATAGTATTATATTACTTATGGACGACGAGTGCACTGACGACACAGAGGTAGGTACAGCCGTGGCCTACCGTACTGCTATATATAATATACTGTATAATAATAACGGACCTGGTGGACACTGTCAGCAGACTGCTAAACTAGTATGAAGAAAAAAAAAGCCACCACAGGTATACAATGCAGATGGATGGATAGTATAGTATTATATTACATATGGACGACGAGTGCACTGACGACACAGAGGTAGGTACAGCCGTGGCCTACCGTACTGCTATATATAATTACCTGTATAATAATAACGGACTTGGTGGACACTGTCAGCAGACTGCTAAACTAGTATGAAGAAAAAAAAAGCCACCACAGGTATACAATGTAGATGGATGGATAGTATAGTATTATATTACTTATGGAGGACGAGTGCACTGACGACACAGAGGTAGGTACAGCCGTGGCCTACCGTACTGCTATATATATATAATATACTGTATAATAATAACGGACCTGGTGGACACTGTCAGCAGACTGCTAAACTAGTATGAAGAAAAAAAAAGCCACCACAGGTATACAATGTAGATGGATGGATAGTATAGTATTATATTACTTATGGAGGACGAGTGCACTGACGACACAGAGGTAGGTACAGCCGTGGCCTACCGTACTGCTATATATATATATATATAATATACTGTACAATAATAACGGACCTGGTGGACACTGTCAGCAGACTGCTAAACTAGTATGAAGAAAAAAAAAGCCACCACAGGAATACAATGTAGATGGATGGATAGTATAGTATTATATTACTTATGGAGGACGAGTGCACTGACGACACAGAGGTAGGTACAGCCGTGGCCTACCGTACTGCTATATATATATATATATATATATATATATATATATATATAATATACTGTATAATAATAACGGACCTGGTGGACACTGTCAGCAGACTGCTAAACTAGTATGAAGAAAAAAAAAGCCACCACAGGTATACAATGTAGATGGATGGATAGTATAGTATTATATTACTTATGGACGACGAGTGCACTGACGACACAGAGGTAGGTACAGCCGTGGCCTACCGTACTGCTATATATATATATATAATATACTGTATAATAATAACGGACCTGGTGGACACTGTCAGCAGACTGCTAAACTAGTATGAAGAAAAAAAAAGCCACCACAGTAGTGTTTTTCAGGCAGACAAACGTATACTGGACTGGTGGTCACTGTCAGCAAAACTGTGCACTGTACTCCTGCTATAACTGCTCCCCAGTCCCCACAATTAGGCAGTGTGAGCAGTGCACTCAGCACAGATATATCATGCAGCACACTGAGCACAGATATGGTGGAGCGTTTTTTTCAGGCAGAGAAACAACGGATTAAACTCACTGGTGGTATTATAATCAAAACCCTGGACTGTACTCCCTAACAGCTGCTCCCCGTCCCCAATCCTCCCCACAATTATAACTAAGTCACTCTTTTCTACTATAACGGAGAGGACGCCAGCCACGTCCTCTCCCTATCAATCTCAATGCACGTGTGAAAATGGCGGCGACGCGCGGCTGCTTATATAGAATCCGAGTCTCGCGAGAATCCGACAGCGGTATGATGACGTTCGGGCGCGCTCGGTTTACCCGAGCCACACGGGAGAATCCGAGCACGGCTCGGACCCATGTAAAAAGGCTGAAGTTCGGGGGGGTTCGGTTTCCGAGAAACCGAACCCGCTCATCACTAATAAATACATGGGTAGTTAAGTTAGTAAATGGTGTTTTGTATATGTGTGCATATTGGTATATAGAGATGTGCGGCGGACACTTTTCGGGTTTTGTGTTTTGGTTTTGGATATGGATCTCCATTCATGTTTTGGATCTGGATTGGTTTTGCCAAAACCACCCTTTCGGGTTTTGGTTTTGGATCTGGATGTGTTTAAAAAAAAATATAAAAACGGCTAAAATCACAGAATTTGGGGGTAATTTTGATCCTACGGTATTATTAACCTCAATAACATTCATTTCCAGTCTATTCTGAACACCTCTCACCTCACAATATTGTTTTTAGGCCAAAAGGTTGCACTGCGGTAGCTTGATGACTAAGCTAAGCGACACAAGTGGGCGGCACAAACACCTGGCCCATCTAGGAGTGGCACTGCAGTCGCAGACAGGATGGCAGTTTTAAAAAACTAGGCCCCAAAGAGCACATAATGCAAAGAAAAAAAAAGTGACGCAAGATGGAATTGTCCTTGGGATCTCCCACCCACCATTATGTTATTTAAACAGGCCCACCAATATGTAATTTAAACAGGACATACACAGTTTAATAAACCCATAATTTCAGCGACAGGTGGTCTCCCTGGAAAAAGCTTGTCAAGTTTTCCGAATCATAGCTAGCTATAAACATACCACCTCCTTCTTTGATGATTTTTCACATTATGAGAAGAGTCAAGAGGAAGAGGACAGTTTGGATACAAAAGAGAAAGGACCCCTGGTGCGCTACAATATGAAGGACGTAAGTCCGAAAGCGCTCAAGCAGGGAGACGTGCCAGACGAGTATTTGTGGAGAGGAACTGCTACCCTGAGCCGGTGAAGACGCTGGAACACTGGGACTTTGTGGTGACTATACCCGGGGCTAGCAGTCCAAACCATGTGGATGTCTTCAATACTTTTTGCTGATTTTAATTAGATGTTTTGTGAGTGCATTTTATATTAAACTACTTGTCTTTATAAAAAAAGACGGTGTTGCACTATTATTGTCATTTCTTATTCAAAGTGTATTGAGGAGGAGGATTCCGTTATAAAGTGAAAGCCATCCTTCATATCCTGTGATTTTCTACATGCAATATAAATTACATCCTTATGTGAGTGGGACCGACACAACCAAAACACCCATTGATTTTTTAACAGTATTGCACTATGCTCTGTATATTCTATGTTTTTTAGCTCTGTTCTCAAACCAAGACAGCTGTCAGATCTGAAATGCCATGTGATTACACTGGCTATGTTCCCAAATTAAGACAGTTGTGAAATCTGAAATTCCATGTGATTACACTGTGTAAGTTTTTTTCTGATGGTATTTAAGTAGCGCCACGTGGAGTTCCAAGCTTTTTATATTTATAGGAAGAGGACAGTGTCAAGAAGTTGATTAAGAATTAGAGAGGCACACGTAATCAGGAACAACACACAGGCTTTCACCTCCACTCCTATCTTGGTGTGGAACGGAAAGATCTTCAACCAAGAAAATATATAATTACCACATTACTGGATAAACTGAAAAACTAGCGGCCAAAGCCTCCGAATTTGTACCCCCTTCTCCATTTTCAGGGATTACGATAATCTGTGATTTAATGCTGGGTTGCAAATAAATTGGCGTATACCGCAGAATGAAGATTGGATATTTTTCCCCTCCACAGAGTCTGGAGACTTACAGTATTTTGTGAAAATCTTGTGGGTTTCTTTTTTTCAATTTTTTATTGCATTTTTATTTACATATTTTGTTGCAGATGCCTTATTTTCATTTTTCACAGCTCCCAGTTACATGCATGTGAGCATACCTGTGTGTCCAGTTACACGCATGTGAACATACCTGTTCGTCTTGTTTATTTTATTCATATTTTATTTTTAAATAAAGCATCCCCTTAGATATTTTAGCAGCCCTCTTGAGCCCCCACAGCAGCCCCGGATGGGGCAAATTGAGTTCGGGTGGGTTCGGTACAGTACTAAGCAGGACGGTGCAGTGATTTTTTTGTTATTCAGCCCCTGTCCTAGTGGAGCTTACCACTCTACAGTCGAAAATCATTTCATACTATAAGCAGGACTGTGGGAGGAAGCAATGCTAACCTCTGTGCCCACAGCATGACTCAGCTTGGCAAGCTAGACATCTTCCTGGCTGTAAGCCACCATGAGACTTCATACTTGGCCTTATTCAGTAACTGTTTGTGCCTCACAGGAGCCACTAGCCCATCTAGTGCTGTAGTGCAATGGAAAGCTGATGCAACGTAACATCACTGAAACTCTGTTTTTCTAACACCGCAAGGTCTTGCGATAACCCTACGCAGCCCTTAGGAAAAGAACCCTGTACAACAAATGTGCATCTTGTAAATAAATAATCCCAAAATGTGGAACATTAATAATAAATCAAAATTAAGGTTGACTAATTGGAACCATTCATTTGAGTGAGTCCCTAACATGAAATAATTGAGAAGAACCTCTCTCTAATGCTCCGGCAGAAAATATCACTTTTACCTCTCTGGCAGTTGCGCTGTATTATGATTCTGTCTCTTCTGAGTCTCACTGACTTTGGCCACAAATGTAGTCTCATTGGAAAACACTTTGTCAATATTGCAATTTCCACTTCCACTTTTGCGGCTATGTTTTCACAAATCTGTCTGTGATGTTGAAGCTTGTTTCATATTCTGCTCTAGGCTTTAATTTAAACCTAGGGTCAAGTACAGCAGCCCCTCTGGAATTATGCGGCAGTACCCCTGGACTTATACAGCATAGTCAGCACCCCTGGAGAATAACACAGCACAGCAGACAGGCAATAGCACCCCTGGACTTAAACGGCAGTGGGGCAGCACCCCTGGACTGATAGGGCAGAGGGGCAGCATCCATATAGGGCAGCACCCCTGAAATGATGTGGAAGACAAAGAAAAGACTTGCAAGATGGAATTGTCCTTGGACCCTCCCACCCACCCTTATGTTGTATAACAGGACATGCACACTTTAACAAACCAATCATTTCAGCAACTGGGTCTGCCACACGACTGTGGCTGAAATGATTTGTTTGTTTGGGCCCCCACCAAAAAAGAAGCAATTAATATCTCCTTGCACAATCTTTCTCTATAGAGGCAAGATGTCATCCTCATCCTCTGAGTCCTCACCCCCTTCAGTGATTACATCCTCATCGTCACAGAGAAAAAATTCCACACCGAAGAGATGGATTTTTTTGTATTTTGCCCAGGCATGACAATGGGCTTTTTCATCCCATGGCCAACAACTGTCTCCACTGGTGCCTTATACAAACAAACCACATCACCATCAGAATCCTCATTGTCAACTTCCTCCTCAGTGCCAGCTACACCAATATCCTCATCCTGGTGTATTTCTACAGTGACATCCTCAATCTCAATATCAGTGACTGGACTGTGGGTGCTCCTCCCAGCACTTGCAGGGTGTAGGAGCCTCCTCTTTCCATACAGTCTTGGGAAGGTCAGGTCTAGACATTGCAACCACGGACACACTTGGATTCTCCTTGGGGATTTGTGATATCTCTGAATGCACAGTTGTTTATTTCTGTGCTTTAACAAGCTTTATTTTTTAATTTTTCAAGCGAGAGGAGGGCTTCCATCTTCATGAGAAGCTGAACCACAAGTCATGAACATAGGCCAAGGCCTTAGCCTTTCCTTGCCACTTCGTGTCGTGAATGGCATATTGTTCATTGTATGTTTCTTACCAGATTTCCTTTTTTTTTGGTTCTTAATTTTTGCTTCTTGGATTTTACATGCCCTCTATGACATTGGGCATTGGACTTAGCAGACGACGTTGATGGAATTGCATCGTAAATGTCATGACTGGTGGCAGCAGCAGCTTCAGCACTAGTACTAGGAATTGGAAGTGGTTCCTGATCTTCTACTATTTTTCCCTCAACATTTTTGTTCTCCATTTCACAGGACAGCACCCCTTTATTATTACAGCCCACAGAACAATGCTCCTTTATTTTCACAGCACCCCTGTAATTTTACAGCAAACAACACTGGGTCAGTGTACCTTTGTTTTAACAACAGCACCCCTGTATTTTTACAGCATACAATACAGGGCTAGTGTATACTTATTTTCACTGCACCCCTGAATTTTACAGCATACAAGACAGGGCCAGTGTACATTTATTTTCACTGCACTCCTGAATTTTTACAGCATACAAGATAAGGCCAGTGTACATTTATTTTCACTGCATTTCTGAATTTAAACAGCATACAAGACAGTGCCAGTGTACATTTATTTTCACTGCACCCCTGAATTTTTACAGCATACAAGACAGGGCGAGTGTACATTTATTTTCACTGCACCCCTGAATGTTTACAGCATACAAGACAGGGCCAGCACCCCTGTATTTTCACAGCATACAGAAGGACAGTGCCCCTGCCCCCTGTACAACACAGTGACAGCAACACCCATGTACAGCTGCAGCACCCCTAACAGCACATGAAACACCAGTGACAGCCAGCACAGCACACCTAACATCACAGGGACACCAAAGTGACAGGAACAGCACCCCTAGAGAGCACACACTGACACCACCACCCACTCAAGGACTTTCACAGAGTTGTCCTGAAGCCACTCCTTTGATATCTTCGCTGTGTGCTTAGGGTCGTTGTCCTGCTGAAAGATGAATTGTCACCCCAGCCTGAGGTCAAAAGTGCTCTGGAGCAGGTTTTCATCCATGATGTCTCTGTACATTGCTGCATTCATCTTTCCCTCTATCCTGACTAGTCTCCTAGTTCCTGCCACTGAAAAACATCCCCACAGCATGATGCTGCCACCACCATGCTTCACTGTAGGAATGGTATTGGCCTGGTAATGAGCAGTGCCTAGTTTCCTCCAAACATGACGCCTGGCATTCACGCCAAAGAGTTCAATCTTTGTCTCATCAGACCAGAGAATTTTGTTTCTCATGCTCTGAGCGTCCTTCAGGTGCATTTTGGCAAACTCCAGACAGGATGCCATGTGCTTTTTACTAAGGATTGGCTTCCGTCTGGCCACTCTACCATACAGGCTCGATTGGTGGATTGCTGCAGAGATGGTTGTCCTTCTGGAAGGTTCTCTCTCCACAGAGGAATGCTGTAGCTTTGACAAAGTGACCATCAGGTTCTTTTTCACCTCCCTGACTAGGGCCCTTCTCCCCCGATCGCTTAGTTTAGACGGCTGGCCAGCTCTAGGAAAAGTCCTGGTGGTTCCAAACTTCTTCCATTTATGGATGATGGAGGCCACTGTGCTCATTGGGACTGGGACCTTCAAAGCAGCAGATATTTTTCTGTACCCTTCCCTAGATTTGTGAAGCGCTGTGAATACTTTCTGGATGCACTGTATATATATATATATATATATATATATATATATATATATATATATATATATATATATATATATAGTAGACGTGGAGACTGCGGCACTCAATTTCAATAATAAGGCTTTTTACTGAAGCATGTTAGAAGGTTACAGGATGCCTAGACAAGGCCGACGTTTCGGTGCTGCAAGCACCGTTTTCAAGGCAGGCATGAAATGTAAGGTAAGAATAGCTAACAAGACTAACAAACATAGATTTTTTACCTAAATAGGGGAACAGCCATCACGCCGCTGGAGAGCCGAGACCGGCGTCCGCTTCCGCCCGCCGCAGCTGCGTATGCGTCACTTCCGGTGACGTCAGTCGACTTTCTTTCACGTTACCATAGCGACGCGTCCCGTAGTCACGGCGACGCGTCTGAATGCCTGGCCGCCTCTGTGGAGCCGCTGACTGATCTCCCCGGCCCTCCATACAGCGCTCTGCCACAAAACACAAGGGGACACGTCATGGAGAGTTAAAATGTACAGATAGGCAATACACTATAAGCATGTAAATGCAATAAAGCGTAGGTGGGCACGTTAGTGTAACAGTCATATAAGTGCTTGTACAAAAGATATCATAAATCGTATGTACAGTAAGGGATGAAGGAAGAAGAAAAGGAAGACAAAAGGAAGGAAACACACTAAATGACCAGTTTGATCTGGCATCATAGCACTCATATATGATGCCAGATCAAACTGGTCATTTAGTGTGTTTCCTTCCTTTTGTCTTCCTTTTCTTCTTCCTTCATCCCTTACAGTACATACGATTTATGATATCTTTTGTACAAGCACTTATATGACTGTTACACTAACGTGCCCACCTACGCTTTATTGCATTTACATGCTTATAGTGTATTGCCTATCTGTACATTTTAACTCTCCATGACGTGTCCCCTTGTGTTTTGTGGCAGAGCGCTGTATGGAGGGCCGGGGAGATCAGTCAGCGGCTCCACAGAGGCGGCCAGGCATTCAGACGCGTCGCCGTGACTACGGGACGCGTCGCTATGGTAACGTGAAAGGAAGTCGACTGACGTCACCGGAAGTGACGCATACGCAGCTGCGGCGGGCGGAAGCGGACGCCGGTCCCGCCTCTCCAGCGGCGTGATGGCTGTTCCCCTATTTAGATAAGAAATCTATGTTTGTTAGTCTTGTTAGCTATTCTTACCTTACATTTCATGCCTGCCTTGAAAACGGTGCTTGCAGCACCGAAACGTCGGCCTTGTCTAGGCATCCTGTAACCTTCTAACATGCTTCAGTAAAAAGCCTTATTATTGAAATTGAGTGCCGCAGTCTCCACGTCTACTATTCACTATTTCTACTGAGGGCACCAAGGAGCAACTTTTTCCAGCACGGAGTGACGGTTCACACCAGTTCTGTATATATATATATATATATATATATATATATATATATATTGTACTGTACGCCCGGCACTCACTCTTAACGGTAGTACATGCTGCGGTGCCCTCCTGGAGGCTAATACCTCTGGATACTGGTAGGAAAAAAGGCGACACTCAAGCAGGCGTCTTATGCAAGTAACTCCGTGGTCAGTTTACTCCGACATGTTTCGGGGTAATCACCCCGTCCTCAGGGTCATCATAGATGGCCCTGAGGATGGTGTGATTACCCCGAAACATGTCGGAATAAACTGACCACGGAGTTACTTGCGTAAGACGCCTGCTTGAGTGCCGCCTTTTTTCCTACCAGTATATATATATATATATATATCGCTACTGTATATATCTTATTCTGTACAGTATGTTTGATTAGCCTGTGAATACAACAAATAAATAGATAATAAGGGGTTGCAGTTATGTGTCCGGTGGTCAGGAGATGGCGGGCAATATACCAGCCACCAAATCCCACCTGCTCATAATCCCCATGGTCGGCATGCCGATCAACAGGGACCTGTCACAACTGAGGGCTGGTGCTGACCAGGGGAAGCCTCAGTTGCAGGGGCTGAGGTGTATGTAAACCTGGGAGGCAATATGGGATTCTTTGACATGCAGATGAGCTTGCAGTACCAATGCCCGAAGATGTGACCACTAGTGATGAGCGGGTTCGGTTCCTCGGAATCCGAACCCCCCCGAACTTCAGCCTTTTTACACGGGTCCGAGGAAGACTCGGATCTTCCCGCCTTGCTCGGTTAACCCAAGCGCGCCCGAACGTCATCATCCCGCTGTCGGATTCTCGCGAGGCTCGGATTCTATATAAGGATCCGCGCGTCGCCGCTATTTTCACACGTGCATTGAGATTGATAGGGAGAGGACGTGGCTGGCGTCCTCTCCGTTTAGAATAGAAATAGATAGAGAGTGAGAGTGAGACACTTGATTTACTGGAGCTTAGGAGTACTCAGAGAGTGCAGAGTTTACTAGTGACTGACCAGTGACCACCAGTGCAGTTTTATTATTATTTAATATAATCCGTTCTCTGCCTGAATAAAAACGATACACAGTGACACAGTATACCATATCTGTGCTCAGCCTCAGTGTGCTGCATCATCTATGTATATCTGACTGTGCTGAGTGCTCACTGCTCACACAGCTTAATTGTGGGGGAGACTGGGGAGCAGTTATAGCAGGAGTACATTAACAGTGCACACTTTTGCTGCCAGAGTGCCACTGCCAGTGTGACTGACCAGTGACCACTGACCACCAGTATATTGTGATTGTCTGCCTGAAAAAGTTAAACACTCGTCGTGTGGTGTTTTTATTCTATAAACACATTCTGCTGACAGTGTCCAGCAGGTCCGTCATTATATAATATATACCTGTCCGGCTGCAGTAGTGATATATATATATATTTTTATATCATTATCATCCAGTCTATATTAGCAGCAGACGCAGTACGGTAGTCCACGGCTGTAGCTACCTCTGTGTTGGCAGTCGCTCGTCCATACATAATTGTATACCACCTACCTGTTGTGGTTTTTTTTTCTTCTATCTTCTTGATACTAGTAGCTTACTTTAGGAGTCTGCAGTGCTGACAGTGTCCAGCAGGTCCGTCATTATATAATATATACCTGTCCGGCTGCAGTAGTGATATATATATATTTTTTATATCATTATCATCCAGTCTATATTAGCAGCAGACGCAGTACGGTAGTCCACGGCTGTAGCTACCTCTGTGTCGGCAGTCGCTCGTCCATCCATAAGTATACTAGTATCCATCCATCTCCATTGTTTACCTGAGGTGCCTTTTAGTTGTGCCTATTAAAATATGGAGAACAAAAATGTTGAGGTTCCAAAAATAGGGAAAGATCAAGATCGACTTCCACCTCGTGCTGAAGCTGCTGCCACTAGTCATGGCCGAGACGATGAAATGCCATCAACGTCGTCTGCCAAGGCCGATGCCCAATGTCATAGTACAGAGCATGTAAAATCCAAAACACCAAATATCAGTAAAAAAAGGACTCAAAAATCTAAAATAAAATTGTCGGAGGAGAAGCGTAAACTTGCCAATATGCCATTTACCACACGGAGTGGCAAGGAACGGCTGAGGCCCTGGCCTATGTTCATGGCTAGTGGTTCAGCTTCACATGAGGATGGAAGCACTCAGCCTCTCGCTAGAAAAATGAAAAGACTCAAGCTGGCAAAAGCACAGCAAAGAACTGTGCGTTCTTCGAAATCACAAATCCACAAGGAGAGTCCAATTGTGTCGTTTGCGATGCCTGACCTTCCCAACACTGGACGTGAAGAGCATGCGCCTTCCACCATTTGCACGCCCCCTGCAAGTGCTGGAAGGAGCACCCGCAGTCCAGTTCCTGATAGTCAGATTGAAGATGTCAGTGTTGAAGTACACCAGGATGAGGAGGATATGGGTGTTGCTGGCGCTGGGGAGGAAATTGACCAGGAGGATTCTGATGGTGAGGTGGTTTGTTTAAGTCAGGCACCCGGGGAGACACCTGTTGTCCGTGGGAGGAATAGGGCCATTGACATGCCTGGTGAAAATACCAAAAAAATCAGCTCTTCGGTGTGGAAGTATTTCAACAGAAATGCGGACAACATTTGTCAAGCCGTGTGTTGCCTTTGTCAAGCTGTAATAAGTAGGGGTAAGGACGTTAACCACCTCGGAACATCCTCCCTTATACGTCACCTGCAGAGCATTCATCATAAGTCAGTGACAAGTTTAAAAACTTTGGGCGACAGCGGAAGCAGTCCACTGACCAGTAAATCCCTTCCTCTTGTAACCAAGCTCACGCAAACCACCCCACCAACTCCCTCAGTGTCAATTTCCTCCTTCCCCAGGAATGCCAATAGTCCTGCAGGCCATGTCACTGTCAATTCTGATGAGTCCTCTCCTGCCTGGGATTCCTCCGATGCATCCTTGCGTGTAACGCCTACTGCTGCTGGCGCTGCTGTTGTTGCTGCTGGGAGTCGATGGTCATCCCAGAGGGGAAGTCGTAAGACCACTTTTACTACTTCCACCAAGCAATTGACTGTCCAACAGTCCTTTGCGAGGAAGATGAAATATCACAGCAGTCATCCTGCTGCAAAGCGGATAACTGAGGCCTTGGCATCCTGGGCGGTGAGAAACGTGCTTCCGGTATCCATCATTACTGCAGACCCAACTAGAGACTTGTTGGAGGTACTGTGTCCCCGGTACCAAATACCATCTAGGTTCCATTTCTCTAGGCAGGCGATACCGAAAATGTACACAGACCTCAGAAAAAGACTCACCAGTGTCCTAAAAAATGCAGTTGTACCCAATGTCCACTTAACCACGGACATGTGGACAAGTGGAGCAGGGCAGGCTCAGGACTATATGACTGTGACAGCCCACTGGGTAGATGTATGGACTCCCGCCGCAAGAACAGCAGCGGCGGCACCAGTAGCAGCATCTCGCAAACGCCAACTCTTTCCTAGGCAGGCTACGCTTTGTATCACCGCTTTCCAGAATACGCACACAGCTGAAAACCTCTTACGGCAACTAAGGAAGATCATCGCGGAATGGCTTACCCCAATTGGACTCTCCTGTGGATTTGTGGCATCGGACAACGCCAGCAATATTGTGTGTGCATTAAATCTGGGCAAATTCCAGCACGTCCCATGTTTTGCACATACCTTGAATTTGGTGGTGCAGAATTATTTAAAAAACGAGAGGGGCGTGCAAGAGATGCTGTCGGTGGCCAGAAGAATTGCGGGACACTTTCGGCGTACAGGCACCACGTACAGAAGACTGGAGCACCACCAAAAACGCCTGAACCTGCCCTGCCATCATCTGAAGCAAGAAATGGTAACGAGGTGGAATTCAACCCTCTATATGCTTCAGAGGTTGGAGGAGTAGCAAAAGGCCATTCAAGCCTATACAACTGAGCACGATATAGGAGGTGGAATGCACCTGTCTCAAGCGCAGTGGAGAATGATTTCAACGTTGTGCAAGGTTCTGCAACCTTTTGAACTTGCCACACGTGAAGTCAGTTCAGACACTGCCAGCCTGAGTCAGGTCATTCCCCTCATCAGGCTTTTGCAGAAGAAGCTGGAGACATTGAAGGAGGAGCTAACACAGAGCGATTCCGCTAGGCATGTGGGACTTGTGGATGGAGCCCTTAATTCGCTTAACAAGGATTCACGGGTGGTCAACCTGTTGAAATCAGAGCACTACATTTTGGCCACCGTGCTCGATCCTAGATTTAAAACCTACCTTGGATCTCTCTTTCCGGCAGACACAAGTCTGCTGGGGTTCAAAGAACTGCTGGTGACAAAATTGTCAAGTCAAGCGGAACGCGACCTGTCAACATCTCCTCCTTCACATTCTCCCGCAACTGGGGGTGCGAGGAAAAGGCTCAGAATTCCGAGCCCACCCGCTGGCGGTGATGCAGGGCAGTCTGGAGCGACTGCTGATGCTGACATCTGGTCCGGACTGAAGGACCTGACAACGATTACGGACAATGTCGTCTACTGTCACTGCATATGATTCTCTCCCCATTGAAAGAATGGTGGAGGATTATATGAGTGACCGTATCCAAGTAGGCACGTCAGACAGGCGGTACTTATACTGGCAGGAAAAAGAGGCAATTTGGAGGCCCTTGCACAAACTGGCTTTATTCTACCTAAGTTGCCCTCCCACAACTGTGTACTCCGAAAGAGTGTTTAGTGCCGCCGCTCACCTTGTCAGCAATCGGCGTACGAGGTTACATCCAGAAAATGTGGAGAAGATGATGTTCATTAAAATGAATTATAATCAATTCCTCCGTGGAGACATTCACCAGCAGCAATTGCCTCCAGAAAGTACACAGGGAGCTGAGATGGTGGATTCCAGTGTGGACGAATTGATAATCTGTGAGGAGGGGGATGTACACGGTGATATATCGGAGGATGATGATGAGGTGGACATCTTGCCTCTGTAGAGCCAGTTTGTGCAAGGAGAGATTAATTGCTTCTTTTTTGGTGGGGGTCCAAACCAACCAGTCATTTCAGTCACAGTCGTGTGGCAGACCCTGTCACTGAAATGATGGGTTGGTTAAAGTGTGCATGTCCTGTTTATACAACATAAGGGTGGGTGGGAGGGCCAAAGGACAATTCCATCTTGCACCTCTTTTTTCTTTCATTTTTCTTTGCGTCATGTGCTGTTTGGGGGGTGTTTTTTGGAAGGGCCATTCTGCGTGACACTGCAGTGCCACTCCTAGATGGGCCAGGTGTTTGTGTCGGCCACTAGGGTCGCTTATCTTAGTCACACAGCTACCTCATTGCGCATCTTTTTTTTCTTCTTTGCGTCATGTGCTGTTTGGGGAGTAGTTTTTTGAAGGGCCATCCTGCGTGACACTGCAGTGCCACTCCTAGATGGGCCAGGTGTTTGTGTCGGCCACTAGGGTCGCTTAGCTTAGTCACACAGCTACCTCATTGCGCCTCTTTTTTTCTTTGCGTCATGTGCTGTTTGGGGGGTGTTTTTTGGAAGGGCCATCCTGCGTGACACTGCAGTGCCACTCCTAGATGGGCCAGGTGTTTGTGTCGGCCACTAGGGTCGCTTAGCTTACTCACACAGCTACCTCATTGCGCCTCTTTTTTTTCTTCTTTGCGTCATGTGCTGTTTGGGGAGTAGTTTTTGGAAGGGCCATCCTGCGTGACACTGCAGTGCCACTCCTAGATGGGCCAGGTGTTTGTGTCGGCCACTTGGGTCGCTTATCTTAATCACACAGCTACCTCATTGCGCCTCTTTTTTTCTTTGCGTCATGTGCTGTTTGGGGGGTGTTTTTTGGAAGGGCCATCCTGCGTGACATTGCAGTGCCACTCCTAGATGGGCCAGGTGTTTGTGTCGGCCACTTGGGTCGCTTATCTTAGTCACACAGCTACCTCATTGCGCCTCTTTTTTTCTTTGCGTCATGTGCTGTTTGGGGGGTGTTTTTTGGAAGGGCCATCCTGCGTGACACTGCAGTGCCACTCCTAGATGGGCCAGGTGTTTGTGTCGGCCACTAGGGTCGCTTATCTTAGTCACACAGCTACCTCATTGCGCATCTTTTTTTTATTCTTTGCGTCATGTGCTGTTTGGGGAGTAGTTTTTTGAAGGGCCATCCTGCGTGACACTGCAGTGCCACTGCTAGATGGGCCAGGTGTTTGTGTCGGCCAATAGTGTCGCTTAGCTTAGTCACACAGCTACCTCATTGCGCCTCTTTTTTTCTTTGCGTCATGTGCTGTTTGGGGGGTGTTTTTTGGAAGGGCCATCCTGCGTGACACTGCAGTGCCACTCCTGGATGGGCCAGGTGTTTATGTCGGCCACTTGGGTCGCTTAGCTTAGCCACACAGCTACCTCATTGCACCTCTTTTTTTCTTTGCGTCATGTGCCGTTTGGGGAGTAGTTTTTTTAAGGGCCATCCTGCGTGACACTGCAGTGCCACTCCTAGATGGGCCAGGTGTTTGTGTCGGCCACTTGGGTCGCTGAGCTTAGTCATCCAGCGACCTCGGTGCAAATTTTAGGACTAAAAATAATATTGTGAGGTGTGAGGTGTTCAGAATAGACTGAAAATGAGTGGAAATTATGGTTATTGAGGTTAATAATACTTTGGGATCAAAATGACCCCCAAATTCTATGATTTAAGCTGTTTTTTAGGGTTTTTTGAAAAAAAACACCCGAATCCAAAACACACCCGAATCCGACAAAAAAAATTCGGTGAGGTTTTGCCAAAACGCGTTCGAACCCAAAACACGGCCGCGGAACCGAACCCAAAACCAAAACCCGAAAAATTTCCGGTGCTCATCACTAGTGACCACGACAACAGGAGAAAAGTTAATGAGTTTTTATTTAGCACAGTTTAGATGGTACATCGGCAGTTGCAGTAGTCAGGTATGATAAATGAACAGATACAGTACACAGTTCATAGGAATGCAGCAGTGGTTGGGATGTCCTTGGGTGCGGTATCGTAATAAGACAGTCTTGAGATATCAGGAGGTGGAAAGTCCTTTAACCAACACCCATCCGCTGAGTAGTGAAATGAGAACAGGAACTGACAGGCTGATGTTATACTGGAAGCTGGAAGTACTGTATAGTCAATGGTACTGGATAACCACAAGTGGACTGCCGGGTTTGCCAGATAGAACCGGACCAGGTGATGAACTGTGTGGAAGTGCTGGTGAACTACTGTAGCAGGAGAACAGATGAATGACACTGGTGATGCTAGGGATTGGTGGTTATTAGGAATCGATGACGGAACACCGATGGTATCTGGAAACCGATGGCGGAGCACCGATGGTATCTGGAAACCGGTGGCGGAGCACCGATGGTATCTGGAAACCGATGGCGGAGCACCGATGGTATCAGGAGACTGAACACCGCTGGAAGCCAGACGCTGGAAGCCGGGGGTTAGGAAACTGCCAGTCGCAGGGTGCAATAAGGACACTGCAGAGTCAGGCTGCACCGCAAGGTGATAACTGGTGCGGGTCTCTGGTGGAGTGAAGACAGGAGCTGGAAATACCTGGAGCTTAGCAAATCAACCACAAGGAGGAGAGACTGGATACACTGAGTATGACAACCAAATCACTGACAACTTCCTGGTCCAGGAACAGGATATTTATACCTGCTGTGAGGCAGGCATTGGCTGATCAATTATGCAGGGTTCAGCAGTGCAGCGGATAGGTGCAGTGATAGCATGTGACTGGAAAAACATGACTGCGCCCATGTTTAGCATTTGGAGGGAAAGTCAGTTTGTGAAACCATGTGGAGAAATGACAGTAATGGTGGTGGAGGCCGCGGAGGGCAGGAGATGCCATATTTGATTATTTACACACTGGAGCCACAGGGATGGTGGCGGAGGCCGCAGAGGGCTGGAGATGCCATTTTAGGATTAAACAAATCAGACTTATGAAGCTGCTGTGACAGCGCTGCGGGATTACAGGGAGGAGATGTGAAGTGAGGATATCAGCAATGCAGCTGGGATCCGGCCCTGGAACGCTGAGCCAGCCTCAGGAGACACTTGTAAGGTAAATAATGGCATCCTGTTACAGGACCATTTCTACCCAAGCCAATAATAAGAGCTGTAATTTCATGTCTGAACTCACTTTAAGGTATCATAAGTTTATAAAGAGCTTATTGCACTCGCCTCTACCCCGCTGGCCGGCATTCCGCTGTAGGGACACCGGCGTCTGTATGCTGAGGCGGCGGGGTCAAGCATACCCAACCCGATAAATAGAGCTGTAATTTCATGTCTGAACTTACTTTAAGGAATCATAAGTTTATAATTTCATAATTCTTATGCATCAGCCGCCTAGTTTGTATGTATATATTTATGTATATATATACATTTAGTATACATACATACATATATTATTGTGTAAAAAATAGAAGTAATCAGTGCCTAATAATGCCTAGAAAATGACGGTGGGGACATAGAATGATATTTAGTGAAAAAAATGGGACAAGCACTTATCTCAGATAGGAATCTTCGGTCCTCAGACCAATATCATCACAGTAATATGCAAAAGAGAAAAAGAAACAACCAACAGTGTGTACCGTTTAAACCTATATGTACTTATAGCATTTTTCTACTTAGTGAGTGTTAATTGGAAATGCTCCCAGAATATCACACTCCACAATAGCATAGTAGAAAGATAATTTTTCACATTTAATTAAGTACATAAAATATATCCACGCTTTAAAACGAGCAGGTATCGCACATACAAGAAACAAATGATATAGAAGCTTATCTGTCCATAAAAATAGGGTCCAGAATATCTCCCTTCACATTTACTTTAGTACATAAATTAAACCATGGTTTAAAACAAGCAGATATCACACATACAAGAAACAATAGATATAAAAGCTTATCTGTCCATCAAAAGAGGGTCCAGGGTAACTCCTGATGCGTTTTGTCCCAATGCAAAGGACTTCATCAAGGGGATAATGTCCCAGAGGCATTTAGATGTATTTATACCTCTGGCACTTAAGATGGTGGAGACATGTGGAAACAAACAACATGACCTCACTACCTGTCATCAGCTGACAGGAAGTGATTAGGAATATGGAACAAACAACATGACCTCACATCCTGTCATCAGCTGACAGGAAGTGATTAGCAATGTGGAACAACATGACCTCACTTCCTGTCATCAGCTGACAGTAAGTGATTAGCAATGTGGAACAAACAACATGACCTCACTTCCTGTCATCAGCTGACAGGAAGTGATTAGCAATACATACAAAAACTCTTTAATTTGTAACGGAGAGAAGAATAAAGATAGAAAACAGGGGGGTTATAGCTTAATTGCAAAATGTTAATCTAATTTTAAAAACTAGAGCAACTTTCTTAAAACGCATTTGTGATATGTAATTAACGTCACTTCCAGCCCCGGAAGCGGCGAATGTGTTAAAACCAATATAAGTGCAACAATGGAGTAACATAAGTATATGGCTACTAGTGTCTTAACATATAAACTGGCTTTAGCTAAAAGGAAGTCAGCCAGGGATCACATTTCCGAGCGCTCCTGTGCGCTATACACTGCTGACCCGCACACCGTGCTTCCTGTCAGCTCAATGGAACGCACTTCCTGTAGGTCACGGAAGTGGGGCCGTGGAGCGCAAGAGGACTTCCAGTCACGAAGAGTTAATCGTTGTTGCGGACTCTGGATGTGTAGCAAATTAATACAATATTATTTTGTATGCAAAGTTCATCTGTTAGGATGTCAGAAAAGTACTGGTCCAATCTTAAATAAGATTCATTGATATTATAAATCCTTTGGTGGTCCATTAATTGAGGTAGTCCTGTATAAGTGATATATAAGCAGCTGAAGTGATGATTCCAATTGATTCCGTGATCGGTGCTAATATGGAAATCTCAATGAGTATTATTTCATACATATGTAACAATCATAAAAAAGGTAAAATATATAAGAAATATATAGGAATATATAAAGTGACTTTGTTTCTTGTACGATACCTGCTCGTTTTAAACCGTGGATATATTTTATGTACTTAATTAAATGTGAAAAATTATCTTTCTACTACGCTATTGTGCAATGTGATATTCTGGGAGCATTTCCAATTAACACTCGCTAAGTAGAAAAATGCTATAAGTACTAGTGATGAGCGGGTTCGGTTTCTCGGAAACCTAACCCCCCCGAACTTCACCCTTTTTACACGGGTCCGTGCCATACTCGGATTCTCCCGTATTGCTCGGGTAACCCGAGCGCGCCCGAACGTCATCATCCCGCTGTCGGATTCTCGCGAGATTCGGATTCTATATAAGCTGCCGCGCGTCGCCACCATTTTCACTCGTGCATTGCAGGGCCGTAACTACGTGTGTGCCAAGGGGGCTTGGCACACAGCGCAGTTGCCCTGGGGGCGCACGGCCAGCGGCATGTAATGAGTCAAATTGACTCATTACATGCCGCCTCTGAACTGCGCCGTGCGCCGCGCTGGAGGAGAGAAGACAGGAGCGCCGGGCAGCGGAGGAGGAGGGAGGGGGAGCAGAGAGCCGCAGCAGCGCTATTTGATTGGTAGTAAGCGCTGCTGCAGCATCCCCCTCTCCTTCTGTATTGGCTGCCTGGCGCTGCTGTGGATGCATCCCAGCATCCACAGCAGCGCCAGGCAGCCAATACAGAAGGAGAGGGGGATGCTGCAGCAGCGCTTACTACCAATCAAATAGCGCTGCTGCGGCTCTCTGCTCCCCCTCCCTCCTCCTCCTTCTCAACTGACTTCACACGACTGCACCGAGAGGGAGCTGCACGAGGAGCCTGTCAGCGGGGAGAAGGTAAGTATGTCTCTCTTTCTCTCTCTCTCTCTCTCTCTCTCTCTCTCCTGCAATGTGTAAAAAGGGGTCCCATCTGCTGCAATGTGTAAAAAGGGGTCCCATCTGCTGCAATGTGTAAAAAGGGGTCCCATCTGCCGCAATGTGTAAAAAGGGGTCCCGTCTGCCGCAATGTGTAAAAAGGGGGACTGGCTGCCGCAATGCGTAAAAAGGGGTCCCGGCTGCCGCAATGTGTAAAAAGGGGTCCCATCTGCCGCAATGTGTAAAAAGGGGTCCCATCTGCCGCAATGTGTAAAAAGGGGTCCCATCTGCTGCAATGTGTAAAAAGGGGTCCCGTCTGCCGCAATGTGTAAAAAGGGGTCCCGTCTGCCGCAATGTGTAAAAAGGGGGACTGGCTGCCGCAATGCGTAAAAAGGGGTCCCGGCTGCCGCAATGCGTAAAAAGGGGTCCCATCTGCCGCAATGCGTAAAAAGGGGTCCCATCTGCCGCAATACGTAAAAAGGGGTCCCGTCTGCCGCAATGTGTAAAAAGTGGTCCTGGCTGCCGCAACGTGTAAAAAGGGGGACTAGCTGCCGCAATGTGTAAAAAGGGGGACTGGCTGCCGTAATGTGTAAAAAGGGGTCCTGGCTGCCGCAATGTGTAAAAAGGGGGACTGGCTGCCGCAATGTGTAAAAAGGGGGACTGGCTGCCGCAATGTGTAAAAAGGCGGACTGGCTGCCGCAATGTGTAAAAAGGGGGACTGGCTGCCGCAATGTGTAAAAAGGGGGATGCTGTCTGCTGTAATGTATAAAAGGGGCTCTACCTGGTGTAGTGGCGCTACTGTGCAGCGTAATTTAAATAATGGAGACTACTGTGCACCGTAGTATGAATTGCTATTATTTTGTTGCCACGCCCCTTCCCGTGAAGCCACGCCCCTATATATTTTTCGCGCGCCTGCGGCGCGCACTGCGCCTATCTTGTACGGGGGGGGCGCCAATGTCAGTTCTTGCACACAGCGCTAAAATGCCTAGTTACAGCACTGGTGCATTGGAAATGTTAGGGAGAGGACGTGGCTGGCGTCCTCTCCGTTATTGTTGAACTTGATTGTGCTGTGCACTATTGCTTAATTGTGGGGAGGGCAGGGGAGCAGCTGTATAATATAGGAGGAGTACAGTGCAGAGTTTTGCTGATCAGTGACCACCAGTTATCCGTTCTCTGCCTGAAAAAAACGCTCCATATCTGTGCTCAGTATGCTGCATATATATCTGTGCTCACACTGCTTAATTATGGGGATTGGAGAGCAGCTGTATTATATAGCAGGAGTACAGTGCAGAGTTTTGCTGACAGTGACCACCAGTATACGTTGTCTGCCTGAAAAACACTCCATATCTGTGCTCAGTGTGCTGCTTTATTGTGGGGACTGGGGACCACCAGTATAATATTATATAGGTGGAGTACAGTGCAGAGTTTTGCTGACCAGTGACCACCAGTATATAATATATAGCATTACGGTACAGTAGGCCACTGCTGTACCTACCTCTGTGTCGTCATTAAGTATACTATCCATCTACATTCTATACCTGTGGTGCATTTTAGTTTTGCAGTTTGCTGACACAGTGACCACCAGTATACTATATATAATAGCAGTACGGTACGGAAGGCCACTGCTGTACCTACCTCTGTGTCGTCATTAAGTATACTATCCATCTACATTCTATACCTGTGGTGCATTTTAGTTTTGCAGTTTGCTGACACAGTGACCACCAGTATACTATATATAGCAGTACGGAAGGCCACTGCTGTACCTACCTCTGTGTCGTCATTAAGTATACTATCCATCTACATTCTATACCTGTGGTTCATTTTAGTTTTGCAGTTTGCTGACACAGTGACCACCAGTATACTATATATAGCAGTACGGAAGGCCACTGCTGTACCTACCTCTGTGTCGTCATTAAGTATACTATCCATCTACATTCTATACCTGTGGTGCATTTTAGTTTTGCAGTTTGCTGACACAGTGACCACCAGTATACTATATATAATAGCAGTACGGTACGGAAGGCCACTGCTGTACCTACCTCTGTGTCGTCATTAAGTATACTATCCATCTACATTCTATACCTGTGATGCATTTTAGTTTTGCAGTTTGCTGACACAGTGACCACCAGTATACTATATATAGCAGTACGGAAAGGCCACTGCTGTACCTACCTCTGTGTCGTCATTAAGTATACTATCCATCTACATTCTATACCTGTGGTGCATTTTAGTTTTGCAGTTTGCTGACACAGTGACCACCAGTATACTATATATAATAGCAGTACGGTACGGAAGGCCACTGCTGTACCTACCTCTGTGTCGTCATTAAGTATACTATCCATCTACATTCTATACCTGTGGTGCATTTTAGTTTTGCAGTTTGCTGACACAGTGACAACCAGTATACTATATATAGCAGTACGGAAGGCCACTGCTGTACCTACCTCTGTGCCATCATTAAGTATACTATCCATCTACATTCTATACCTGTGGTGCATTTTAGTTTTGCAGTTTGCTGACACAGTGACCACCAGTATACTATATATAATAGCAGTACGGTACGGAAGGCCACTGCTGTACCTACCTCTGTGTCGTCATTAAGTATACTATCCATCTACATTCTATACCTGTGGTGCATTTTAGTTTTGCAGTTTGCTGACACAGTGACCACCAGTATACTTTATATAGCAGTACGGAAGGCCACTGCTGTACCCACCTCTGTGTCGTCATTAAGTATACTATCCATCTACATTCTATACCTGTGGTGCGCCTCTTTTTTTCTTTGCATCATGTGCTGTTTGGGGACTATTTTTTTGTAATGCCATCCTGCCTGACACTGCAGTGCCACTCCTAGATGGGCCAGGTGTTTGTGTCGGCCACTTGTGTCGCTTAGCTTAATCACACAGCGACCTTGGTGCGCCTCTTTTTTTCTTTGCATCATGTGCTGTTTGGGGACTATTTTTTTGAAGTGCCATCCTGCCTGACACTGCAGTGCCACTCCTAGATGGGCCAGGTGTTTGTGTTGGCAACTTGTGTCGCTTAGCTTAGTCACACAGCGACCTTGGTGCGCCTCTTTTTTTCTTTGCATCATGTGCTGTTTGGGGACTATTTTTTTGAAGTGCCATCCTGCCTGACACTGCAGTGCCACTCCTAGATGGGCCAGGTGTTTGTGTCGGCCACTTGTGTCGCTTAGCTTAGCCATCCAGCGACCTCGGTGCAAATTTTAGGACTAAAAATAATATTGTGAGGTGTGAGGTGTTCAGGATAGACTGGAAATGAGTGGAAATTATGGTTATTGAGATTAATAAAACTATGGGATCAAAATGACCCCCAAATTCTATGATTTAAGCTGTTTTTTAGTTTTTTTTGTAAAAAAACACCCGAATCCAAAACACACCCGAGGCCGACAAAAAATTTTCGGTGAGGTTTTGCCAAAACGTGTCCGAATCCAAAACACGGCCGCGGAACCGAATCCAAAACCAAAACACAAAACCCGAAAAATGTCCGGTGCACATCACTAATAAGTACATATAGGTTTAAAAGGTACACACTATTGGTTGATTATTTTTCTCTTTTGCATATTACTGTGATGATATTGGCCTGAGGACCGAAGATTCCTATCTGAGATAAGTGCTTGTCCCATTTTTTTCACTAAATATCATTCTATGTCCCCACCGTCATTTTCTAGGCATTATTTGGCGCTGATTACTTCTATTTTTTACATATTCTAATCACCAAAATTTGTTATCAGCTGCCACCCACGTTTGTGAGGGATGCATGTGAAAATATTTTAATTATAAGAAAATATTTTAATATTTTACTACAGATTATATTTGATGCACATGAGCGCACACTTATACATTTTGACGATACATATATTATTATTGAAGATACCCTTTTCAATAATTAGCACCTAAAATATGAATTATATTATAATAAAAGATTCCTCAATACTAGTTAAACTTCTATACAGGAGGACCTGCCGCTTAATATAGAAGATAATGAGGTCACGTGTTACTGCACTAGGCTTTTATTATGAAGTGCACTGTAGGCTGTTTATTCAGAACACAGGGCTTGCCAGCCTCCTGCCAGCTACAGACAAAAAAGAATTCTGCCGCTGTCCAACTGAATCAGCTCTCGGTTCACTATACCCCTATACGTTTAACCAAAAAAAACCATCAAAACTTCAATCTATACATATTACTTCTAAAAGTCTTCAATGGATTATATTTTATCTGCATTTTACAACATTCCAGGTAAAGTAAATTATAGAAGCTTTGAATAATGCTGCCGTCTCAGTGACATGTTATTTGTGAACATGCTGCTACTGTAAGTGGGAATTTGTACAGCTTGTTTTGTTTTACAGTATCAGTTTAGTACAGTATTTCCCAATGATTGCAATAATAGCTTTTGTAATAATGATGGTTTGTGAATTTGCTGATTACGGCACGATTTGTAGCCTGCTAATTCATTAGAGACAATATAGTCTTTTATAGTGGTTAAGGTAATCACACAAGAATACTTTATTGCGGTAGTGGCAGTTATATATTAATTTCACATTTTAAAAATACCTAGAATACAAATAATACCAATTCTTGTATTATACTACATGTTTATTCTGTACTCCATCTATGCCCTTTTACATAAAAAGTTATATAAGATATCTGGAGTATGTAATATAGTGATATACATACTAAATATAAAAATGTGTTTGAGCGTAATCATTTTCATGAACATCAGTCTGTGTATTGCTGAAGTTACAGTAGTTATTTACTAAATAGAACAATAGAATTAGCCTTATGTAAATAAAATGACACAAACAGAACATTCATATTGTTATTTTCTTTGGTTTGGCAGATAGAAGTGTTTATGTTCTGTTTTTCTGATGTGCCCTTTATGTTTAGTGAGTAACCAAGAAACTATAGTACATACTGTCGCAAAAACATATGTTCAAATAGTTAACTGATAATATAGCCATTTCCCTATTCTTACTTTAAGCTGGCCACTCCATATGCTTGGCCTGACTTACTATAAGTGTCTCACAGAGTTAAAGTACCAACCACACAGCTCCTGTCATTTTTCAAACACAGCCTGTAACATGACAGTAAGTAGCTGATTGGCTGGCACTTTATCTCTCTCCACTTATCACTGTCCAAGGCTTAGTACATCTGCCGTATATTACCACAGCTGGATAGGGATTGCATGCCCAGTAAGATTTGGTCCCAGCCACATTGATCTGTTTGTGCCCATCAGGGGCGGAACTGCCGGAGACAACGGAGTCGGATGTCGCCGGGCTCCTGCTTTGAAGAGGGCACCTGCTCCGTTGTCCCCCGTTCCGTCCAGAGTATCCATTTTGCACCTGTCCTGCAGCCACTGGAGGACCCGCCAAGCGCATCGCCTATCAAACTCAGCGGCGCTTGCTCGCTCCTCCCCTGATGTGTTTAGGAGCTATCTCTCTGGCTCTGCTGCTTTGCTCTGGTTGCGTGACATCCGTCCATGACCCAGAGCCTGAGTGAGCAGCCGGCCAGGACGCAATGTGGGCGAGTGGTGCCTTCAGGGTATGTACACTGCTCTGTGGGACTCCATTGTTGGGGAGAAGGGGGGGAGAGAAGTCTGCAGCTGCGGGGCTCCATTTGTGGGGAGAGGGGGGAGAAAAGTTTGCAGCTGCGGGGCTCAGTTGGTGGGGAGGGGGAGAAGAAATCTGCAGCTGCGGGGCTCAGTTGGTGGGGAGAGGGGGAGCCATTCCTATATATATATATATATATATATATATATATTCAAAACAAATACTCTCACTCTGCGCTAGTTTGTTAAAACTATCACCCTAAAATGAAATGTATACTTTTTGGTACAGGCAGCCTATTCGACTAAGTCCCCTGTTAGAAGGGACCAAAGATAGAGAATATGCAACAATAGAAGAATTGGCGCCAAGGAGTCACATCAACTCCCACTATTCCAACCCTAAATTGGTTGTTACTTTTTAACATAAAATAATAACATGTTCCATCATAAAACATTTATTAAAAACATATTCAAATCAATACAGAGGAGATGTATTATTATTCCACACTTTAGGATGTATGACTCTTAGCTCTGAATACAAAATGTTGAAGGTTCACAACAATCTCCTCCTTCTCCTTACAGTTGGTTCGGAGATAGCTTCAGAACACAGACAACCCAACGCGTTTCATCTTATACAAAAGACTTAATCAGGGGTTTCTCTCAAGTGGCTGAGAAGTATAGTTGTTTATACAAAAAGTATAATGCGACAAAACTTGTTCATACACGCATGATGGAAACTCCTATATAACACCGAGGCTTTCTGATGAACAATCAGTGTAGCCTTATGGTGAGATAACTTGTACAAAAATTCGGAAACCCAGGTACTGAAGGGTCACTTTAGAAAGGAGACCTTCTATGTGTCTGCTATGGATGCTCAGTACCAGTGCAATTCCTCCGCCCCCGGGTGTCTAGCATGCGCCACTTCCTGCCTTGTGGGACGCAGGCTGGAGTCAGGTGGAACGTATGAGGACGTTCCCTAGACGACGGCTGGAAACGGAGGTAGATGATCAGTGACGTATGCGGAAGCGGGTCCGGAGTGCGGGCGCGAACGAGGGGGACAGCGGCGTCAGCGGCATTCGGGTATTTAGGAGGGTAAGTGCAATACTTATATGTCTGTACTGTTGCGGTTTGTCCTGACGATGAGGCTTTGAGCCTCGAAACGTTGACTTGTGGAAATTAATAGTCCTTTTTTTGCAACTATGTCTCTGAGTGCCATTCTTCGTTGGAACTTTATTCTTCTTGTTTGTTTGGCACCTGAGCACGTTGAGAACTATTATGGGAGTGCTGCTGCTGTATATATATATATATATATATAAAATATACAGCTAGGGGTCCGGCACTCCATGTAATAGTTAACTGTCCCTGGTGCCCTCACAGGTAAGGAATGTACAGCGCAAAGGGCTGTATCCTGATGACAATCTTAAGAGATTGAAACGTTGATAATACACCTGACGTGTGCTTCGTTTTATTTACAATCCTGAGTGCCACACCTTTGTGCTGTGTATATATTAGAGATGAGCGCCTGAAATTTTTCGGGTTTTGTGTTTTGGTTTTGGGTTCGGTTCCGCGGCCGTGTTTTGGGTTCGAACGCGTTTTGGCAAAACCTCACCGAATTTTTTTTGTCGGATTCGGGTGTGTTTTGGATTCGGGTGTTTTTTTCAAAAAACACTAAAAAACAGCTTAAATCATAGAATTTGGGGGTCATTTTGATCCCAAAGTATTATTAACCTCAAAAACCATAATTTACACTCATTTTCAGTCTATTCTGAATACCTCACACCTCACAATATTATTTTTAGTCCTAAAATTTGCACCGAGGTCGCTGTGTGAGTAAGATAAGCGACCCTAGTGGCCGACACAAACACCGGGCCCATCTAGGAGTGGCACTGCAGTGTCACGCAGGATGTCCCTTCCAAAAAACCCTCCCCAAACAGCACATGACGCAAAGAAAAAAAGAGGCGCAATGAGGTAGCTGTGTGAGTAAGATTAGCGACCCTAGTGGCCGACACAAACACCGGGCCCATCTAGGAGTGGCACTGCAGTGTCACGCAGGATGGCCCTTCCAAAAAACCCTCCCCAAACAGCACATGACGCAAAGAAAAAAAGAGGCGCAATGAGGTAGCTGACTGTGTGAGTAAGATTAGCGACCCTAGTGGCCGACACAAACACCGGGCACATCTAGGAGTGGCACTGCAGTGTCACGCAGGATGTCCCTTCCAAAAAACCCTCCCCAAACAGCACATGACGCAAAGAAAAAAAGAGGCGCAATGAGGTAGCTGTGTGAGTAAGATTAGCGACCCTAGTGGCCGACACAAACACCGGGCCCATCTAGGAGTGGCACTGCAGTGTCACGCAGGGTGTCCCTTCCAAAAAACCCACCCCAATCAGCACATGATGCAAAGAAAAAGAAAAGAAAAAAGAGGTGCAAGATGGAATTATCCTTGGGCCCTCCCACCCACCCTTATGTTGTATAAACAAAACAGGACATGCACACTTTAACCAACCCATCATTTCAGTGACAGGGTCTGCCACACGACTGTGACTGATATGACGGGTTGGTTTGGACCCCCCCCAAAAAAGAAGCAATTAATCTCTCCTTGCACAAACTGGCTCTACAGAGGCAAGATGTCCACCTCATCTTCACCCTCCGATATATCACCGTGTACATCCCCCTCCTCACAGATTATCAATTCGTCCCCACTGGAATCCACCATCTCAGCTCCCTGTGTACTTTGTGGAGGCAATTGCTGCTGGTCAATGTCTCCGCGGAGGAATTGATTATAATTCATTTTAATGAACATCATCTTCTCCACATTTTCTGGATGTAACCTCGTACGCCGATTGCTGACAAGGTGAGCGGCGGCACTAAACACTCTTTCGGAGTACACACTTGTGGGAGGGCAACTTAGGTAGAATAAAGCCAGTTTGTGCAAGGGCCTCCAAATTGCCTCTTTTTCCTGCCAGTATAAGTACGGACTGTGTGACGTGCCTACTTGGATGCGGTCACTCATATAATCCTCCACCATTCTATCAATGTTGAGAGAATCATATGCAGTGACAGTAGACGACATGTCCGTAATCGTTGTCAGGTCCTTCAGTCCGGACCAGATGTCAGCATCAGCAGTCGCTCCAGACTGCCCTGCATCACCGCCAGCGGGTGGGCTCGGAATTCTGAGCCTTTTCCTCGCACCCCCAGTTGCGGGAGAATGTGAAGGAGGAGATGTTGACAGGTCGCGTTCCGCTTGACTTGACAATTTTGTCACCAGCAGGTCTTTCAACCCCAGCAGACCTGTGTCTGCCGGAAAGAGAGATCCAAGGTAGGCTTTAAATCTAGGATCGAGCACGGTGGCCAAAATGTAGTGCTCTGATTTCAACAGATTGACCACCCGTGAATCCTTGTTAAGCGAATTAAGGGCTGCATCCACAAGTCCCACATGCCTAGCGGAATCGCTCCGTGTTAGCTCCTCCTTCAATGCCTCCAGCTTCTTCTGCAAAAGCCTGATGAGGGGAATGACCTGACTCAGGCTGGCAGTGTCTGAACTGACTTCACGTGTGGCAAGTTCAAAGGGCATCAGAACCTTGCACAACGTTGAAATCATTCTCCACTGCACTTGAGACAGGTGCATTCCACCTACTATATCGTGCTCAATTGTATAGGCTTGAATGGCCTTTTGCTGCTCCTCCAACCTCTGAAGCATATAGAGGGTTGAATTCCACCTCGTTACCACTTCTTGCTTCAGATGATGGCAGGGCAGGTTCAGTAGTTTTTGGTGGTGCTCCAGTTTTCTGTACGTGGTGCCTGTACGCCGAAAGTGTCCCGCAATTCTTCTGGCCACCGACAGCATCTCTTGCACGGCCCTGTCGTTTTTTAAAAAATTCTGCACCACCAAATTCAAGGTATGTGCAAAACATGGGACGTGCTGGAATTGGCCCAGATTTAATGCACACACAATATTGCTGGCGTTGTCCGATGCCACAAATCCACAGGAGAGTCCAATTGGGGTAAGCCATTCCGCGATGATCTTCCTCAGTTGCCGTAAGAGGTTTTCAGCTGTGTGCGTATTCTGGAAAGCGGTGATACAAAGCGTAGCCTGCCTAGGAAAGAGTTGGCGTTTGCGAGATGCTGCTACTGGTGCCGCCGCTGCTGTTCTTGCGGCGGGAGTCCATACATCTACCCAGTGGGCTGTCACAGTCATATAGTCCTGACCCTGCCCTGCTCCACTTGTCCACATGTCCGTGGTTAAGTGGACATTGGGTACAGCTGCATTTTTTAGGACACTGGTGACTCTTTTTCTGAGGTCTGTGTACATTTTCGGTATCGCCTGCCTAGAGAAATGGAACCTAGATGGTATTTGGTACCGGGGACACAGTACCTCCAACAAGTCTCTAGTTGGCTCTGCAGTAATGATGGATACCGGAACCACGTTTCTCACCACCCAGGATGCCAAGGCCTCAGTTATCCGCTTTGCAGTAGGATGACTGCTGTGATATTTCATCTTCCTCGCAAAGGACTGTTGAACAGTCAATTGCTTACTGGAAGTAGTACAAGTGGGCTTACGACTTCCCCTCTGGGATGACCATCGACTCCCAGCGGCAACAACAGCAGCGCCAGCAGCAGTAGGCGTTACACGCAAGGATGCATCGGAGGAATCCCAGGCAGGAGAGGACTCGTCAGACTTGCCAGTGACATGGCCTGCAGGACTATTGGCATTCCTGGGGAAGGAGGAAATTGACACTGAGGGAGTTGGTGGGGTGGTTTGCGTGAGCTTGGTTACAAGAGGAAGGGATTTACTGGTCAGTGGACTGCTTCCGCTGTCACCCAAAGTTTTTGAACTTGTCACTGACTTATTATGAATGCGCTGCAGGTGACGTATAAGGGAGGATGTTCCGAGGTGGTTAACGTCCTTACCCCTACTTATTACAGCTTGACAAAGGGAACACACGGCTTGACACCTGTTGTCCGCATTTGTGGTGAAATACCTCCACACCGAAGAGCTGATTTTTTTGGTATTTTCACCTGGCATGTCAACGGCCATATTCCTCCCACGGACAACAGGTGTCTCCCCGGGTGCCTGACTTAAACAAACCACCTCACCATCAGAATCCTCCTGGTCAATTTCCTCCCCAGCGCCAGCAACACCCATATCCTCCTCATCCTGGTGTACTTCAACACTGACATCTTCAATCTGACTATCAGGAACTGGACTGCGGGTGCTCCTTCCAGCACTTGCAGGGGGCATGCAAATAGTGGAAGGCGCATGCTCTTCACGTCCAGTGTTGGGAAGGTCAGGCATCGCAAACGACACAATTGGACTCTCCTTGTGGATTTGGGATTTCAAAGAACGCACAGTTCTTTGCGGTGCTTTTGCCAGCTTGAGTCTTTTCAGTTTTCTAGCGAGAGGCTGAGTGCTTCCATCCTCATGTGAAGCTGAACCACTAGCCATGAACATAGGCCAGGGCCTCAGCCGTTCCTTGCCACTCCGTGTGGTAAATGGCATATTGGCAAGTTTACGCTTCTCCTCCGACAATTTTATTTTAGGTTTTGGAGTCCTTTTTTTTCTGATATTTGGTGTTTTGGATTTGACATGCTCTGTACTATGACATTGGGCATCGGCCTTGGCAGACGACGTTGCTGGCATTTCATCGTCTCGGCCATGACTAGTGGCAGCAGCTTCAGCACGAGGTGGAAGTGGATCTTGATCTTTCCCTAATTTTGGAACCTCAACTTTTTTGTTCTCCATATTTTATAGGCAGAACTAAAAGGCACCTCAGGTAAACAATGGAGATGGATGGATTGGATACTAGTATACAATTATGGACGGACTGCCACGGTTAGGTGGTATAAAAAAACCACGGTTAGGTGGTATATATTATAATAATAATACAATTATGGATGGACGGACTGCCTGCCGACTGCCGACACAGAGGTAGCCACAGCCGTGAACTACCGCACTGTACACTGGTTGATAAAGAGATAGTAGTATACTCGTAACAATTAGGATGACACTATGACGGTATAAAGAATGAAAAAAAAACCACGGTTAGGTGGTAGGTATATAATAATAAATAATACAATTCTGGTCGGACGGACTGCCTGCCGTGTGCCGACACAGAGGTAGCCACAGCCGTGAACTACCGCACTGTACACTGGTTGATAAAGAGATAGTAGTATACTCGTAACAATTAGGATGACACTATGACGGTATAAAGAATGAAAAAAAAAACCACGGTTAGGTGGTAGGTATATAATAATAAATAATACAATTCTGGTCGGACGGACTGCCTGCCGTGTGCCAACACAGAGGTAGCCACAGCCGTGAACTACCGCACTGTACACTGGTTGATAAAGAGATAGTAGTATACTCGTAACAATTAGGATGACACTATGACGGTATAAAGAATGAAAAAAAAACCACGGTTAGGTGGTAGGTATATAATAATAAATAATACAATTCTGGTCGGACGGACTGCCTGCCGTGTGCCGACACAGAGGTAGCCACAGCCGTGAACTACCGCACTGTACACTGGTTGATAAAGAGATAGTAGTATACTCGTAACAATTAGGATGACACTATGACGGTATAAAGAATGAAAAAAAAACCACGGTTAGGTGGTAGGTATATAATAATAAATAATACAATTCTGGTCGGACGGACTGCCTGCCGTGTGCCGACACAGAGGTAGCCACAGCCGTGAACTACCGCACTGTACACTGGTTGATAAAGAGATAGTAGTATACTCGTAACAATTAGGATGACACTATGACGGTATAAAGAATGAAAAAAAAAACCACGGTTAGGTGGTAGGTATATAATAATAAATAATACAATTCTGGTCGGACGGACTGCCTGCCGTGTGCCGACACAGAGGTAGCCACAGCCGTGAACTACCGCACTGTACACTGGTTGATAAAGAGATAGTAGTATACTCGTAACAATTAGGATGACACTATGACGGTATAAAGAATGAAAAAAAAAACCACGGTTAGGTGGTAGGTATATAATAATAAATAATACAATTCTGGTCGGACGGACTGCCTGCCGTGTGCCGACACAGAGGTAGCCACAGCCGTGAACTACCGCACTGTACACTGGTTGATAAAGAGATAGTAGTATACTCGTAACAATTAGGATGACACTATGACGGTATAAAGAATGAAAAAAAAACCACGGTTAGGTGGTAGGTATATAATAATAAATAATACAATTCTGGTCGGACGGACTGCCTGCCGTGTGCCGACACAGAGGTAGCCACAGCCGTGAACTACCGCACTGTACACTGGTTGATAAAGAGATAGTAGTATACTCGTAACAATTAGGATGACACTATGACGGTATAAAGAATGAAAAAAAAACCACGGTTAGGTGGTAGGTATATAATAATAAATAATACAATTCTGGTCGGACGGACTGCCTGCCGTGTGCCGACACAGAGGTAGCCACAGCCGTGAACTACCGCACTGTACTGTGTCTGCTGCTAATATAGACTGGTTGATATTTAAAGAGATATTAGTAGTATACAACAATACTATACTGGTGGTCAGGCACTGGTCACCACTCCTGCAGCAAAAGTGTGCACTGTTAATTAATATAATTGTACTCCTGGCTCCTGCTAACAACCTGCAGTGCTCCCCAGTCTCCCCCACAATTAATTATAAGCTTTTAATTTATACATTGATGACTGTGCAGCACACTGGGCTGAGCTGAGTGCACACAGACTGAGTCACACTGTGTGACTGACTGTGCTGTGTATCGTTTTTTTTTTCAGGCAGAGAACGGATATAGCAGAGAGAAGTGAACGGATATATTATATTAAATAAAAGTTAACTAGCAACTGCACTGGTCACTGACTGTGGTAAACTAACTCTGTCTGCGACTCTGCACAATCTCTCTCTCTCTATCTAATCTATCTCTATTCTAATGGAGAGGACGCCAGACACGTCCTCTCCCTATCAATCTCAATGCACGAGTGAAAATGGCGGCGACGCGCGGCTCCTTATATAGAATCCGAGTCTCGCGATAGAATCCGAGCCTCGCGAGAATCCGACAGCGTCATGATGACGTTCGGGCGCGCTCGGGTTAACCGAGCAAGGCGGGAAGATCCGAGTCGCTCGGACCCGTGAAAAAAAACATGAAGTTCGGGCGGGTTCGGATTCCGAGGAACCGAACCCGCTCATCTCTAGTATATATATATATATATATATATATATATAATGTATACATACATGTGCACACAGGGAGCGCTAAATAATCATAATTATCTAATTTATTTAGACAATAAAAAATAGAATGACAATGCACAATTTAATAATAATAAGATATATCAATTAAAAAATTTAAAAAAGTTGTTTCATTTCTATTTACACTGATTGTGTTTCAAAAACCTGGATAAGGCACCAAACTAATTACCTGTTTATTCTACACCTGTTATTTAATGGACAATGCCTTTTGATTGGATGGCCACTGTTTAAATATCTTCCAAAGTGGACACTGAGTATACCTTCTGATGAAACCGCTACTCTACCTATAGCGGAGAAACGTGTCAAGGAACCTGCAATTTCTCTGTGGAAATCAACTTTTATCTATCCGTCACCACTTTGCTCCATGCTGCCCGCATCCAGCTCTCTCCCCCAGTCTGCAAATCAGGCTCCACATCACTGCCGGAGACGTCCGGCTATGCGGCCACGGTTCATCAGCACACACTGGTAAGCCTGCAGGGGAGACGAGGACACCGCTGAACAGCAATAGATGGGAGTTTGGAAACACTTCCAACAGCGGTGAGCTTAAATTTAATTGGCATTGGACTGCTACAGTACATCTTTTAACAGTTAAAAGCTACTTGCTGGTGACATTAACGATATACTAGGATTCTGGACTTGCTCAGCAATTATTGGCTAAATAGCCTAATCTGGACCCTTTATTTCCACGAGAGATGTCCATTTGATATGGTTTTTAATTTTTTAATTGATATATCTTATTATTATTAAATTGTGCATTGTCATTCTATTTTTTATTGTCTAAATAAATTAGATAATTATGATTATTTAGCGCTCCCTGTGTGCACATGTATGTATACATTATTGTAATTTCTTGTTCAACTTGAATAATTGCAGATTATTAATTGGGAGCAGCATTGTAGATCTTCCTTATCCAGGTTATTTAAAGTTGGTAATAAGTGCGCCTGATTGCCTCTTTCTAAGTAAAATTAGTGTGAGTTTTATAATATATATATATATATATATATATATATATATAGTAGAGATGTGCACCGGACATTTTTCGGGTTTTGTGCTTTGGTTTTGGATTTGGTTCCGTGGCCGTGTTTTGGATTCGGACGATTTTGGCAAAACCTCCCAGAAAATTTTTTGTCGGATTCGGGTGTGTTTTGGATTCGGGTGTTTTTTTACAAAAACCCCTCAAAAACAGCTTAAATCATAGAATTTGGGGGTCATTTTGATCCTATAGTATTATTAACCTCAATAACCATAATTTCCACTCATTTTCAGTCTATTCTGAACACCTCACACCTCACAATATTATTTTTAGTCCTAAAATTTGCACCGAGGTCGCTGGATGGCTAAGCTCAGCGACCCAAGTGGCCGACACAAACACCTGGCCCATCTAGGAGTGGCACTGCAGTGTCACGCAGGATGGCCCTTCCAAAAAACACTCCCCAAACAGCACATGACGCAAAGAAAAAAAGAGGCGCAATTAGGTAGCTGTGTGAGTAAGATAAGCGACCCTAGTGGCCGACACAAACACCGGGCCCATCTAGGAGTGGCACTGCAGTGTCAGGCAGGATGGCACTTCAAAAAAATAGTCCCCAAACAGCACAAGATGCAAAGAAAAATGAAAGAAAAAAGAGGTGCAAGATGGAATTGTCCTTGGGCCCTCCCACCCACCCTTATGTTGTATAAACAGGACATGCACACTTTAACAAACCCATCATTTCAGCGACAGTGTCTGCCACACAACTGTGACTGAAATGACTGGTTGGTTTGGGCCCCCATCAAAAAAGAAGCAATCAATCTCTCCTTGCACAAACTGGCTCTACAGAGGCAAGATGTCCACCTCCTCCTCATCGTCCGATTCCTCACCCCTTTCACTGTGTACATCCCCCTCCTCACAGATTATTAATTTGTCCCCACTGGAATCCACCATCTCAGGTCCCTGTGTACTTTCTGGAGGCAATTGCTGGTGAATGTCTCCACGGAGGAATTGATTATAATTCATTTTGATGAACATCATCTTCTCCACATTTTCTGGAAGTAACCTCGTACGCCGATTGCTGACAAGGTGAGCGGCTGCACTAAACACTCTTTCGGAGTACACACTGGAGGGTGGGCAACTTAGGTAAAATAAAGCCAGTTTCTGCAAGGGCCTCCAAATTGCCTCTTTTTCCTGCCAGTATACGTACGGACTGTCTGACGTGCCTACTTGGATGCGGTCACTCATATAATCCTCCACCATTCTTTCAATGAAGAGAGAATCATATGCAGTGACAGTAGACGACATGTCAGTAATCGTTGGCAGGTCCTTCAGTCCAGACCAGATGTCAGCACTCGCTCCAGACTGCCCTGCATCACCGCCAGCGGGTGGGCTCGGAATTCTTAGCCTTTTCCTCGCTCCCCCAGTTGCGGGAAAATGTGAAGGAGGAGCTGTTGACGGGTCGCGTTCCGCTTGACTTGACAATTTTCTCACCAGCAGGTCTTTGAACCTCTGCAGACTTGTGTCTGCCAGAAAGAGAGATCCAACGTAGGTTTTAAATCTAGGATCGAGCACCGTGGCCAAAATGTAGTGCTCTGATTTCAACAGATTGACCACCCGTGAATCCTGGTTAAGCGAACTAAGGGCTCCATCCACAAGTCCCACATGCCTAGCGGAATCGCTCTGTTTTAGCTCCTCCTTCAATCTCTCCAGCTTCTTCTGCAAAAGCCTGATGAGGGGAATGACCTGACTCAGGCTGGCAGTGTCTGAACTGACTTCACGTGTGGCAAGTTCAAAGGGTTGCAGAACCTTGCACAACGTTGAAATCATTCTCCACTGCGCTTGAGTCAGGTGCATTCCCCCTCCTTTGCCTATATCGTGGGCAGATGTATAGGCTTGAATGGCCTTTTGCTGCTCCTCCATCCTCTGAAGCATATAGAGGGTTGAATTCCACCTCGTTACCACCTCTTGCTTCAGATGATGGCAGGGCAGGTTCAGGACTGTTTGCTGGTGCTCCAGTCTTCGGCACGCGGTGGCTGAATGCCGAAAGTGGCCCGCAATTCTTCAGGCCACCGACAGCATCTCTTGCACGCCCCTGTCATTTTTTAAATAATTCTGCACCACCAAATTCAATGTATGTGCAAAACATGGGACATGCTGGAATTTGCCCAGATGTAATACACGCACAATATTGCTGGCGTTGTCCAATGTCACAAATCCCCAGGAGAGTCAATTTGGGGAAAGCCATTCTGAGATGATGTTCCTCAGTTTCCGTAAGAGGTTGTCAGCTGTGTGCCTCTTCTGGAAAGCGGTGATACAAAGCGTAGCCTGCCTAGGAACGAGTTGGCGTTTGCGAGATGCTGCTACTGGTGCCGCCGCTGCTGTTCTTGCTGCGGGAGGCAATACATCTACCCAGTGGGCTGTCACAGTCATATAGTCCTGAGTCTGCCCTGCTCCACTTGTCCACATGTCCGTGGTTAAGTGGACATTGGGTACAACTGCATTTTTTAGGACACTGGTGACTCTTTTTTTCTGAGGTCTGTGTACATTTTCGGTATCGCCTGCCTAGAGAAATGGAACCTAGATAGTATTTGGTACCGGGGACACAGTACCTCAATCAAGTCTCTAGTTCCCTGTGAATTAACGGTGGATACCCGCTTTGCAGCAGGATGACTGCTGTGATATTTCATCTTCCTCGCAAAGGACTGTTGGACAGTCAATTGCTTACTGGAAGTAGTACAAGTGGTCTTCCGACTTCCCCTCTGGGATGACGATCGACTCCCAGCAGCAACAACAGCAGCGCCAGCAGCAGGAGGCGTTACACTCAAGGATGCATCGGAGGAATCCCAGGCAGGAGAGGACTCGTCAGACTTGACAGTGACATGGCCTGCAGGACTATTGGCTTTCCTGTGTAAGGAGGAAATTGACACTGAGGGAGTTGGTGGTGTGGTTTGTAGGAGCTTGGTTACAAGAGGAAGGGATTTAGTGGTCAGTGGACTGCTTCCGCTGTCATCCAAAGTTTTTGAACTTGTCACTGACTTATGATGAATGCGCTGCAGGTGACGTATAAGGGAGGATGTTCCGAGGTGGTTAACGTCCTTACCCCTACTTATTACAGCTTGACAAAGGCAACACACCGCTTGACACCTGTTGTCCGCATTTGTGTTAAAATAATTCCACACCGAAGAGGTGATTTTTTTTGTAATTTGACCAGGCATGTCAATGGCCATATTCGTCCCACGGACAACAGGTGTCTCCCCGGGTGCCTGACTTAAACAAACCACCTCACCATCAGAATCCTCCTTGTCAATTTCCTCCCCAGCGCCAGCAACACCCATATCCTCATCCTGGTGTACTTCAACAGTGACATCTTCAATTTGACTATCAGGAACTGGACTGCGGGTGCTCCTTCCAGCACTTGCAGGGGGCGTGCAAATGGTGGAAGGGGCCACCTCTTCCCGTCCAGTGTTGGGAAGGTCAGGCATCGCACCCGACACAATTGGACTCTCCTTGGGGAATTGTGATTTAGAAGAACGCACAGTTCTTTGCTGTGCTTTTGCCAGCTTAAGTCTTTTCATTTTTCTAGCGAGAGGATGAGTGCTTCCATCCTCATGTGAAGCTGAACCACTAGCCATGAACATAGGCCAGGGCCTCAGCCGTTCCTTGCCACTCCGTGTTGTAAATGGCATAATGGCAAGTTTACGCTTCTCCTCAGATGCTTTTAATTTTGATTTTTGGGTCATTTTACTGAACTTTTTTTGGGGGGATTTTACATGCTCTCTATTATGACATTGGGCATCGGCCTTGGCAGACGACGCTGATGGCATTTCATCGTCTCGGCCATGACTAGTGGCAGCAGCTTCAGCACGAGGTGGAAGTGGATCTTGATCTTTCCCTATTTTACCCTTCACATTTTTGTTCTCCATTTTTTAATGTGTGGAATTATATGCCAGTATCAATAGCAATGGCCTATTACTATATATACTGCGCACAACTGAAATGCACCACAGGTATGGATGGATAGTATACTTGACGACACAGAGGTAGGTAGAGCAGTGGCCTACTGTACCGTACTGCTTTATATAGTATACTGGTGGTCAGCAAACTGTGCAAAACTGAAATGCACCACAGGTATGGATGGATAGTACACTTGACGACACAGAGGTAGGTAGAGCAGTGGCCTACTGTACCGTACTGCTATATATTATATACTGGTGGTCAGCAAACTGTGCAAAACTAAAATGCACCACAGGTGTGGATGGATAGTATACTTGATGACACAGAGGTGGGTAGAGCAGTGGCCTACTGTACCGTACTGCTATATATTATATACTGGTGGTCAGCAAACTGTGCAAAACTGAAATGCACCAGAGGTATGGATGGATAGTATACTTGATGACACAGAGGTGGGTAGAGCAGTGGCCTACTGTACCGTACTGCTATATATCATATACTGGTGGTCAGCAGACTGTGCAAAACTGAAATGCACCACAGGTATGGATGGATAGTATACTTGACGACACAGAGGTAGGTAGAGCAGTGGCCTACTGTACCGTACTGCTATATATCATATACTGGTGGTCAGCAAAATTATGCACTGTACTCCTACTATATACTACAATGCAGCACAGATATGGAGCGTTTTTCAGGCAGACAACGTATAATACTGGTGGTCACTGGTCAGCAAAACTCTGCACTGTACTCCTCCTATATAATACTGCTGGTCCCCAGTCCCCACAATAAAGCAGTGTGAGCACAGATATATGGAGCACACTGAGCACAGATATAGAGCGTTTTTCAGGCAGAGAACGTATAATACTGGTGGTCACTGGTCAGCAAAACTCTGCACTGTACTCCTCCTATATAATATACTGGTGGTCCCCAGTCCCCACAATAAAGCAGTGTGAGCACAGATATATGCAGCACACTGAGCACAGATATGGAGCGTTTTGCAGGCAGAGAACGTATAATACTGGTGGTCACTGGTCAGCAAAACTCTGCACTGTACTCCTCCTATATAATACTGCTGGTCCCCAGTCCCCACAATAAAGCAGTGTGAGCACAGATATATGCAGCACACTGAGCACAGATATGGAGCATTTTTTCAGGCAGACAACGTATACTGGTGGTCACTGGTCAACAAAACTCTGCACTGTACTCCTCCTATATAATACTGCTGGTCCCCAGTCCCCACAATAAAGCAGTGTGAGCACAGATATATGCAGCACACTGAGCACAGATATGGAGCGTTTTTCAGGCAGACAACGTATACTGGTGGTCACTGGTCAGCAAAACTCTGCACTGTACTCCTCCTATATAATACTGCTGGTCCCCAGTCCCCACAATAAAGCAGTGTGAGCACAGATATATGCAGCAGGGACGTGCAGTCAGGGGAGGCAGTGCCTCCCGTAGACTATGGGAACGGGGACAAAGCAGGGGGCGGGGCCAAGCTCTGGGCTGTAAAAGCCCATTACAAATTAAGGGGAATGCGGCACTTATACAAGTGCCTCGCTGTCTGGGAAAGCACGGCCCTGCCAGCGAGGCACATGTGATTTGACAGCGGATCCAGCACTGGATCCGCTGGTCCAATCACACATAAGCGGCGGGGAGAAGCAGCGGCGGGACCTGGAAGTTACTGCTGCACAGGAGAGGACCGGGAGCGGCGGCGTGGACACGTGGATGACAAGCGGGCTCTCCTGATCGCCCTGGACCAGCTCCCCCTGCTGAAGGTCAGAGCCAGAAGAGCGGTGATAGATGTGCCCAGGCGGCGGGAGTGGGAGCCCCTGCTACTGCCCGTTTGTGACGGAGGCGCTGCTGCTGTGTCACGGCCGCTGCTGCTTCGGCTCCCAGGGGACTTGTTTACAGTCTGCCCACCTGCTGCCCTCATCTACCTGCTGCTATGTGGGTGCTGCTGTACAAAGTGTGTGCGTGTGTGTGTGTGTGTGTGTATATACAATGCTGTGTGTCCCCCCCCTATATGTTGATGATGATGATGCCGTGCCAGTGCCACACAAAGCTCTCTCCTCCTCACACAGCCCCCCAACAGCCCCCCCCCTCCTCAGATCCCCACACCCAGCCCTGGCCGCCCCTCCTCACATAGATTGTATTTGGTTGGGGGGGGGGGAAAGGTGCCCCCGTGCCTCACCAGTTGGTGCCCTCACCGCACGTCACTGATATGCAGCACACTGAGCACAGATATGGAGCGTTTTTCAGGCAGACAACGTATACTGGTGGTCACTGGTCAGCAAAATTCTGCACTGTACTCATCCTATATAATACTGGTGGTCCCCAGTCCCCACAATAAAGCAGTGTGAGCACAGATATATGCAGCACACTGAGCACAGATATTGAGCATTTTTCAGGCAGACAACGTATAATACTGGTGGTCACTGGTCAGCAAAACTCGCACTGTACTCCTCCTATAATACTGCTGGTCCCCAGAATAAAGATATTTGCACTGCAGCCCCCTGAAACAAAGTGAGAGGACGCCGGCCATGTCCTCTCACTATCATTTCCAATGCACGAGTGAAAAATGGCGGCGATGCGCGGCTCCTTATATAGAATCCGAATCTCGCGAGAATCCGACAGCGGGATGATGTCGTTCGGGCGCGCTCGGGTTAACCAAGCAAGGCGGGAGGATCCGAGTCTGCCTCGGACCCGTGTAAAAAGGGTGAAGTTCGGGGGGGTTCGGATTCCGAGGAACCGAACCCGCTCATCACTAATATATAGCATGCATGGTACCTGTTATCAGCGTACTGGCCACGGTGCCCTCTCATCAAATGTAGATACAAAGACTCCAAGTGTGGCACTCGCAAGCTCACAAACTCAGGCTGTAGTTGGCATATACAGTAACCTTTCAGTGCCTCTTTATTAACAACACGGCACTTTCCTCAGACAATACAACACACTACAAAACACTCACCTATATAAGAGATTCATCCCCATGAGTGGCAAATGGCAGTAAACGGGACCTCCCACCCGCCTGGCGCCGCACCGCTGATGACGGAAACAGGCCACGTACCGCATCAAGGTGGGGCTCCATGTCGTCATCACCCCCCTCATTACCATAGTAACCGAGATGCATAGCTGGCAACAAAAGCATAGTACGGTTTATTAAGTACTAATTCTAAAGAATACATTTCATATGTCACCATCATTACTTCTTATAAGGCACATACTACTACAAGAAGAAATTAGGTATTAGGACCGCTATTGTTCAATATTTTCATTAACGACCTAACAGAAGGTCTAGAGAGCATGGTGTCAATTTTTGCAGATGATACCAAATTGTGTAAGGCTATAAATACAGAGGAGGATGCCGAGTCTCTTCAGAACGACTTAGTTAAATTAGAAGCATGGGCAGCCAAATGGAGAATGCGCTTCAACACAGACAAGTGTAAGGTAATGCACTTGTCACAACTGAGGGCCTGAGCTGACGGGAGGCAGCCACAGTTGTAGGGGCTGAGATGTACCGGAACCTGGGAGGTTGTATCAGACCCCTGGACATGTAAGTAACATGAATAATAACTGCCCGAAGGCGTGACCACGACAACTTGGATAAAAGTCAATGATGTTTATTATGACAACTCCGCAACACAGCAGCAGTAAAAGAAAACGTAAAAGTCAGCAAAGAATAAATACAGTTCCTGGGTACTACAGGATGGCAGGAGCCACAGGGCACTGGTAGTGTGAGATAGTTCTTATGATCTTCTAGATGGAAAGTCCTTACCAGGCCCGACTGTAGCAATGGAGATAACCCAGGATTGTGCCAGCTGGTGTTCCAGGAAAAGCTGGGTTGCTGAAGATAAAACAGCTGCTGTGGATACTGGCTGGAACCAGACTGTTGTTAGCACGGAGTGGATACTGGCTGGAACCAGTTAAATAATAAATGAACTTGGGAGCGATGAAATATGAACTGAAATGTAGAACTTGAGAGCGGAGAAATAATAATACCGGTGGAGAGTGGTAAAGTGTAGAAAGGACACCGGCCCTTTAAGGGAAGCTGTACTCTGCTGGAAGCTGAGCTGGAAGCAGGTAATGTTGTAGCTGGAAACAGATGAATCCACAATGGATTGGAGAGTCAGGCTACACCGCAGGTGGAATGCTGGTGCGGGTCTCTATGGTGGAAGTCTTGAGACAGGAGCTGGAACCTGGAAGACAATCACAGGAGAGAGACAAACAGGAACTAGGTTTGACAACCAAAGCACTGACGCCTTCCTTGCTCAGGCACAGTGTATTTATACCTGCAGCAAGGAAGGGATTGGCTAGGCAATTATGCAGATTAGCAATACTGAGAACAGATTGGTGGAAATGATCAGCTGACAGAATCCAAGCTGGCTGCGCCCATGCAGACACTTGGAGGGAAGTTTGGTTTGTAATCCATGTGGTAATGAAAACAGTAATGGCGGCGCCGGCCACCGGAGACAGGAGGCGCCAGGCTGACAGATGCACATCCAACCACGCGGACACAGCGGAGGCCGCGGCTGACGTAATCGCCACTCAGACACTCTGCATGCAGAAGTTCAGGGACGGCGGCGGAGGCCGCGGGAGACGCCATGCCAGGTGTAATATGGCGTTTACTGTGACAGCGTCCCAGAGTGACAGGAGAGGATACAGGAATGTACACATCAGGATAACAGATGGGATCCGGTCCTGGAGCGCTGAGCCAGCCTTAGGAGGCATCTGATGGGTAAGAAATAGCGTCCAGATACCCGGATCGTGACAGCACCCCCCCCTTTAGGAGTGGCCCCAGGACACTTCTTTGGCTTTTGAGGAAACTTGGAATGGAATCTCCGGACCAAGGCAGGAGCATGGACATCAGAAGCATTGGTCCATGAACGTTCCTCAGGACCATAACCCTTCCAGTCAATAAGATATTGTAGTTGACCGTAACGGTGACGTGAGTCCAGGATCTTGGCCACTTCATACTCAACGCCTCGTTGAGTTTGGACTTTCGGAGTTGGAGGAAGTGAGGAATGAAACCGATTCAAGATCAGCGGTTTCAACAGGGAAACATGGAATGTCCTGGGTATTTTTAAGAAGGGAGGCAACTGGAGTCTGTAAGCAACAGGATTGATGACTTGTTCAATCTTGAAAGGACCGATATAGCGAGGTGCAAACTTCATACTGGGAACTCTTAACCTCAAATTCTTCGTGGATAACCATACCCGATCACCCACCTTGAGAGCAGGAACTGCTCGACGCTTCTTATCCGCAAACTTCTTGTACCTGAACGATGCCTTGAGCAGAGCTGATCGTACGCTCTTCCAGATATTGGCAAACTGATGCAAGGTGATATCCACTGCGGGAACAGAAGTTGCTGGAAGCGGTTGGAACTCAGGGACTTTAGGGTGGAATCCAAAGTTAGTGAAGAATGGTGTTGAAGCAGATGAAGAATGATACTGGTTGTTATGACAGAACTCGGCCCAGGGAAGTAATTGAACCCAGTAATCTTGAGAGGAGGACACACAGATGCGGAGGAAGGCCTCCAAGTCCTGATTCACCCTCTCGGTTTGACCATTGGTCTGAGGATGGTAAGCCGTGGAAAACTTTAGCTTGACTTGGAGGACTTGACATAAACTTCGCCAGAATTTGGCTGTGAATTGAACTCCTCGATCTGAGATAATTTCTTCAGGAAGACCGTGGAGTCGGAAGATCTCTTGTATGAATACTTGAGCCAACTTGGAAGCTGACGGAAGACCGGTAAGAGGAATGAAGTGTGCCATCTTGGTGAACCGGTCAACTACCACCCAGATGGTATTGAACTTGTTGCACATGGGTAAGTCTGTAATGAAATCCATCGACAAGTGGGTCCATGGTCGACGGGGAACGGATAGTGGAACCAGTTGCCCCGCAGGCGACTGGCGGGATACTTTATGTTGGGCACACTTTGGGCAAGATGCAATAAACTCCAAGACGTCCTTTTTCAGAGTTGGCCACCAATAGGACCTAGAGATAAACTCCAGGGTTTTTTGGATACCTGTATGTCCGGAAAAACGGGAAGCATGGGCCCAATGCATGAGCTTCTTCCTTAGCATCGGCTTCACAAAACTTTTCCCTGATGGGGGCGTAGAGTCCATCCCTACCGTGGAGAATGCCAACGGATTTATAATAGGATGCTTGTCTGAAGACTCTGACTCATTTTCTTGCTCCCATGAGCGGGAAAGGGCATCGGCCTTGCGATTCTGAGAGCCCGGACAGAACTGGAGTTTAAAGTCGAACCTGGAAAAGAAAAGTGCCCATCTGGCCTGACGAGGGTTGAGACATTGTGTGCCCTTCAGGTATAAAAGGTTCTTGTGGTCTGTAAGTATGGTGATTGAATGAGAAGCTCCCTCCAACAGATACCTCCACTCTTCTAGAGCGAGTTTGATGGCTAGCAACTCCTGGTCGCCAATCGCATAGTTGCGCTCAGCTGGGGAGAACTTCCGGGAGAAGAAACTGCAAGGGTGTAAATGGCCATCTTTAGCCCTCTGAGATAACACCGCTCCTACTCCAACGGAGGAGGCATCCACCTCTAAGATGAAAGGAGAGTCGATGTCAGGCTGTTTCAGAACAGGCGCAGAGATGAACCTTTGTTTTAAAAGATGAAATGCTTGCATGACTTCTTCAGACCACTTGGACGGGTTAGCACCCTTCTTAGTGAAAGCAGTAATAGGCGCCACAATGGTGGAAAAGTCTCGTATAAACTTTCGGTAATAGTTGGCGAACCCTAAGAACCTCTGGACCCCTTTGAGGGTTAAGGGTACCGGCCAATTTTGGATTGCTTGTAGTTTCTCAGGATCCATCTCTAGTCCGGAACCGGACACAATGTACCCTAGAAACGGAATGGACTTGACTTCAAAGACGCATTTTTCTAATTTGCAATAGAGATGATTGACACGGAGACGGGACAGAACCTCTTTAACCCAAAAACGATGTTCCTCTAAATCGTTGGCAAAAATGAGGATATCGTCTAGATAGACCACGACATGACGGTATAGAATGTCTCTGAAGATCTCATTGACAAAATGCTGGAAGACAGCTGGAGCATTGCTCAATCCGAAGGGCATGACGAGGTACTCATAATGTCCGTCACGGGTGTTAAAGGCGGTCTTCCACTCGTCACCCTCACGGATCCGGATGAGATTGTATGCACCTCGCAAGTCCAGCTTTGTAAAGATGGTAGCTCCGCTAACTCTGTCAAAGAGCTCAGTAATCAGGGGTAAAGGATAACGGTTCTTGATGGTAATGTCGTTCAAACCTCTGTAGTCGATGCACGGCCGCAGACCACCATCTTTCTTTTTTACAAAAAAGAAGCCTGCGCCGGCTGGAGAAGAAGAAGGTCGAATGAACCCCTTTGCTAGGTTCTCTTTAATATATTCCTCCATAGAATGCGTCTCAGGCAGAGACAACGGATAAGTTCGGCCTCGAGGTGGAACCTTCCCTGGAACGAGATCAATCGGACAGTCCCATTCTATATGAGGAGGAAGGATATCAGCAGAAGCTTTACTGAACACATCCGTGAAATCTTGATATGGAGGAGGTGGAACATCAGACGACCTGGGGGAGGAAGAACAGACAGGCAATACTTTAAACAAACATGTCTCAGCACAGGAGGAACCCCATGCCAGGATCTGCGTAGTCGTCCAATCAATTGTAGGATTGTGAAGACGGAGCCATGGAAGGCCCAGGACCACAGGATGTGTGGCTCTTGGAATCACTAAAAAAGAAATAAGTTCGGAATGAAGAACTCCCACTCTCAGACGAACTGGTAGAGTCCTTAAAGAAATAACTGCATCAAAAATTTTGCTGCCATCCACGGCAGTTAAAGAAATGGACGAAGGAAGTCTCTCGGTGGGTAGGGACCACCGTTTAACATAGGCTTCGGTAATAAAGTTCCCAGCTGCTCCGGAATCAAGGAGGGCAATGACGTTCCGATAACGTTGAGCAACTTGAAGCGAGACTGGGAGATTACAATCTTGAGGAGATGGAGAGGAGATCATTACTCCTAGCCGGCCCTCTCCTTGGCGAGCTAGGATTTGGAGTTTACCGGACGTTTGGGACAGGCATTAATGGTGTGAGACGGAGCTGCACAATAGAGACAGAGAAACTCGGAGAGACGTCTTCGGCGCTCAGCAGGAGTTAAACGGGAACGGCCAAGTTGCATGGGCTCATCTTTAGATGGTGACAGTTGACGAGGAGGAGGAGCAGAAGATTTTGGAGCAGATGATCTTCCACGCTCAGTTGCTCTCTCTCTGAAACGTAAATCAACTTTCGTGCAGAGTGAGATTAGCTCATCTAACTTAGAAGGTAAGTCTCTGGTAGCTAACTCATCTTTAATACGCTCAGATAAGCCATGCCAGAATGCAGCATATAGGGCCTCGTCGTTCCATGCCAGTTCGGATGCCAGGATCTGGAACTGTATCAGATATTGTCCTACAGTACGTGACCCCTGGCGTAAACGGAGAATCTCGGATGAAGCTGAGGTTACCCGGCCTGGCTCGTCGAAGATGCGCCTGAATGTTGACACGAAGGCAGTGTAGGAAGATAGCAGGGTGTCGGACCTCTCCCATAACGGTGATGCCCAATCAAGGGCTGAGCGACTGAGAAGAGAAATAATGTAGGCAATTTTTGTACGGTCACTGGGAAAATTGCCAGGTTGTAGCTCAAACTGAATCTCACACTGGTTGAGAAATCCCCTGCAGAATCTTGGAGATCCGTCAAATTTTGCTGGCGTTGGAAGATGAAGACGTGGAGCAGAAATGGGTAAGGTGGGTGGGGTTATAGCTGGAGTCACTGTGGTTGACGCACCAGACGCTCCTGATCCACGGAGAGTTGTCTGAATCCCATCCAGCCGAGTAGAGAGATCCTGGAGACAGCGGATGATGTGGCCCTGTGCAGCCTCCTGATGTTCTAGTCGGGCTGCCAGTTTTTGCATCGGCCTGGCCGCTTGATCCTGGTCTCCGGCTGGATTCATTAGGTCAGTGCTTACTGTCACAACTGAGGGCCTGAGCTGACGGGAGGCAGCCACAGTTGTAGGGGCTGAGATGTACCGGAACCTGGGAGGTTGTATCAGACCCCTGGACATGTAAGTAACATGAATAATAACTGCCCGAAGGCGTGACCACGACAACTTGGATAAAAGTCAATGATGTTTATTATGACAACTCCGCAACACAGCAGCAGTAAAAGAAAACGTAAAAGTCAGCAAAGAATAAATACAGTTCCTGGGTACTACAGGATGGCAGGAGCCACAGGGCACTGGTAGTGTGAGATAGTTCTTATGATCTTCTAGATGGAAAGTCCTTACCAGGCCCGACTGTAGCAATGGAGATAACCCAGGATTGTGCCAGCTGGTGTTCCAGGAAAAGCTGGGTTGCTGAAGATAAAACAGCTGCTGTGGATACTGGCTGGAACCAGACTGTTGTTAGCACGGAGTGGATACTGGCTGGAACCAGTTAAATAATAAATGAACTTGGGAGCGATGAAATATGAACTGAAATGTAGAACTTGAGAGCGGAGAAATAATAATACCGGTGGAGAGTGGTAAAGTGTAGAAAGGACACCGGCCCTTTAAGGGAAGCTGTACTCTGCTGGAAGCTGAGCTGGAAGCAGGTAATGTTGTAGCTGGAAACAGATGAATCCACAATGGATTGGAGAGTCAGGCTACACCGCAGGTGGAATGCTGGTGCGGGTCTCTATGGTGGAAGTCTTGAGACAGGAGCTGGAACCTGGAAGACAATCACAGGAGAGAGACAAACAGGAACTAGGTTTGACAACCAAAGCACTGACGCCTTCCTTGCTCAGGCACAGTGTATTTATACCTGCAGCAAGGAAGGGATTGGCTAGGCAATTATGCAGATTATCAATACTGAGAACAGATTGGTGGAAATGATCAGCTGACAGAATCCAAGCTGGCTGCGCCCATGCAGACACTTGGAGGGAAGTTTGGTTTGTAATCCATGTGGTAATGAAAACAGTAATGGCGGCGCCGGCCACCGGAGACAGGAGGCGCCAGGCTGACAGATGCACATCCAACCACGCGGACACAGCGGAGGCCGCGGCTGACGTAATCGCCACTCAGACACTCTGCATGCAGAAGTTCAGGGACGGCGGCGGAGGCCGCGGGAGACGCCATGCCAGGTGTAATATGGCATTTACTGTGACAGCGTCCCAGAGTGACAGGAGAGGATACAGGAATGTACACATCAGGATAACAGATGGGATCCAGTCCTGGAGCGCTGAGCCAGCCTTAGGAGGCATCTGATGGGTAAGAAATGGCGTCCAGATACCCGGATCGTGACAGCACTGTGGTAACAAGAACAAAAATTACACCTACCTACTAAATGGGGTAAAACTAGGGGATTCTGTACTGGAAAAGGACTTAGGTGTCCTCATAGATAGCAAGCTAAGCAGTAGTACCCAAAGTAGGACTGCAGCAAAGAAGGCTAATAAGATATTAGCATGCATAAAACGGGGTATTGATGCTAGGGACGAGAGTATTATACTCCCATTATATGGGCGACCAAACTAATTAAGGGCATGGAGACGATGGAATACAAGGAAAGGCTTGAAAGACTAGGCATGTTTACATTGGAAAAGCGGAGACTAAGAGGGGATATGATCAACATCTACAAATATATAAGGGGACAATACTCAGAGCTTGCGCGGGACCTGTTTTTGGTTAGATCAACACAGAGGACTCGTGGACACTCGCTCAGGTTAGAGGAGAGGAGATTCCGCACAATACGGCGTGAAGGCTTTTTCACGGTAAGGACAATACGTGTTTGGAATTCCCTGCCCGAGGGAGTTGTAATGGCGGAATCTGTCAACACCTTTAAGAATGGGTTAGATAAATTCCTATTGGATAAGGATATCCAGGGGTATGGTGCATAGTCATGCATTATAGTTACTATTTAGTCAAATCATCATGCAGAGGACACCACAAATAGGTTGAACTCGATGGACAATTGTCTTTTTTCAACCTCAGATACTATGTTACTATGTTACATAGAGAAATACATAACGAAACATGAGTAAATTATCGGTGATAGTATACAACATGTATCTGTGCTATATTGCAATAGTATACAACATGTATTTTCAATTGGGATCTATTATAAGTAGAAAAAAAACGGGTATCAATACTCATACCCACTATCTAATACCTATAATCTACTACCAATAATAGTTCACAGAAACCAATTAAGACCTAAGTGTTCATTAAGTCCCTTTGGATTTAGGGTATTTAATCTAAAGATCGATTCAGATTCACGCTGGACTAACTTAAGTGACCTATTATCTCCTCTAATTAGGGGCGGTATGTGGTCAATCACACGGTAGCGCAATGTGGCTAACGAGTGAGAATGAGTACAAAAATGCTGCGCGACAGGCTGATCACTGTCGCCTTTAGAAATAGCTTTATGATGGAATAGCGGTGAGCCGCTATACGTTCTTTGAAAGACCTTTCAGTCTTGCCTACATATGATTTGCCACATGGACATAAAATTTGGTACACTACATATTTGCTATTGCAAGTTAATTGATGTCTAATTTTTTACGCCTTACCTGATAAGGGGTGAGCCAAAGTATCACCCGGAATCAGGAATTGGCATGTAGTGCACGAGCATTTGCTATTACCCATTTTTTTACGAAGAAAGCTGCCCCTACCTGAATTACTACTGGACCTGACATTAGTTTTGACAAGGATGTCCCTGATATTACGACTCCTAGTGTAACAATCCATCTTAAGGCTATCATCAGATTGTATCACAGGCCGTAATTTTTTAGATCATTTATTAACCTGGTGACTACATTGTTTATATTGCTGAACCCATGGCATTATTGCTCTATTCTCACTTACTTTTTTGCGTGTTAACAGCAGATAGAGATGACCATTTTCATGTTGACCTTTTGACCCTGTCGACCTTTCTTACTGTCTACCTTTTTATGTCGACCTTTTGACCCTATCGACCTAATGTCTGTCTAACATATGGTGTCTATCTTTTGACTGTCTAACTAGACACCGTCTAGCTGTCAACCGGATACCCTCTCCAATGCCGGAGTGAAAATGGCGGGGACGCGTGACTCCTTATATGGAATCCAAATCCCGCGAAAATCCAACAGCGGGATGATGACATTTTGCCTTGTTCTGGTTTCCGAGTCAGGCGGAAAAACCCGAGCCGGGCTCGGAACCGGGTTCAGAGCGTGAAGTTCGGTACGGTTCGGTTCTCTGAGACCCGAACCCGCTCATCTCTAGTTAAAATATCAGGACACTTTGCAGAACCCCTTAGATGACCCCCTCTACTCACTGATTATGCAATTGGAAGTTTCCAGTTAACTTAATTAGCCCAATAATTACATATCATATTTTTGGGGTTTAAAAAAAATGGTCCCAAATTACCCCAAAATCAACTTTTACTTTGCTTTATGCACCCCAACTTTAGAGTATTTTATTTAAATTGCTTTTTATTTATTTTTTTAAAAGTCACCTCAAAGTACCCCAAAAACGTATTTTTCCTACTTGTTTTTGCATTTTTTATTTTTCATATGAAAGTAAATGAGAAAAGTTTACTTTTTATAATTTAACTTTTAAAAATAAAGCACAAATCATCCTTCTAGCACTGTTTAAAAATCTCCTGTATTTTCCTTATGACCACTAACAGCTTTCTGTAGGATTCTGTAAATGAAAATTTTTGGGGTCCAGGAAGGTTGCCCCACTTTTTTCATACACTTCTCTCCATTTGCATAAGGCTGACAATTCGCAAATCCCCGCTGCATTTTTAATTGGATTGGAGAATTCTCGGGAGCGCGCATTTGTGCGAATGTCTGCCATTTTCATGAAACTACTATCAACTTGCACCTAATAGGATTGACCCCTAAGTCTCCAGCAAGTTTACAAACATTCCTTATGCAATTGTATGTTTTTAATATCAGAAATAGATTTAAAAAAAAAAAACATCCTCTGGAGAATATAATATATTCCATGTTTATTGGCTTCACTTACAGCAGATGTCTGGACTTATGTGCTTAAGTGGCACATAGCACAAATATTTATGGAAATTAATCTACTGTATGTTGTTAGTTAACTTTCGCTATGGGTAATGAATAATACAGGGAAGGGAAGAGAACATTTTGCAAAAAAATGTAAACAAATAAACAGGTGACAGTGCTTAAGCCCTATTGTCACGTCAAATAAAAGAGCACTGTAACCCAACAATTCTGCTTATCTCACTATACCCCTTTCAGACTGCCTGAGGTGGGTCTCATCTGGGAGCCTGACATGGGAGATCCCAGGGTGCGACCCGCCTCAGGCACCCCGCTGCCGCTTTCTGCAACCCTGGCATATTGCTGGGTTAGTGACATCAGCGGTGACGTGCCGGGGGGGGCTCCCGTTCACACTGCACAACGACCCAGGTTGAAATCGAGTTAAACCCTGATAGCTACCAGGGTTTAAAACTGGGTCGCTCGACCCAGTATATTTCCCCCTGGCACCTTTCAGACCGCACATGAACACGGGTTATGCGCGCTCATGTGCCAATAACCTGTGTTCATAGCTGGTGGTCTGAAAGGGTTATAACTTAGCTATGGCCCAGTTTCCAGGGTCTTTACTTTGTTCCAGTTCTGTGATGGGGAACCTATGGCACTTATTCTACCACACTGGTGTCCAACTATACTAACTAAACAATTGGCACTAATGACATCTGTATGTTTTGTCCCATCAGTCCCATAATGTTGGAAGGTGAGGTAAAATGTTTAACACTAGAGTGCCCAAAATGAAAGAAACAATAGAACCCAAAAAAAGACTCCTAGACTATTATAAACATAAACAATAGGGAAAAATTATTTTTATCCAGTAATGACGTATTTGTCTCAAATTAAAGGTTCCGTTCCATAACTTTGTACATATACTGTTTCATCGCTGCCTGAATCCTGCTCTATTTCTCCCACTTTTTAGTTGCATTGAGTTTAATTACAAAAAAAAATGTAAGAAGTATATAGGGGGTGATTAAAATGTTTTTTTTTTTTTTGGGTGCCCAAAGTAACGGGCGCCCATCAGAGCAACTCAGTTGTTGCTCCGATCGTACACTAATTATTTTCTAAGCACCCAAAAGCACCAGGTTTAGCCGTTGAAAACGACCAAACCAAACTAAAATAGCGTTGGGAGGAGAAATAAGAAGAAACTGTATAGTTGACGCACTAGAAAGAATTAATTAATCATAAAATGTAACCTTTATTACATTTATATTAAAATGTGAAATTTCATTGACCCAGACTACAGTGAAACATAAGAGTTAAAATCAAACAAACTGACATATATGTGAAACCTACAAGATAGGAGCTGGTGAATAAAGAAATTTAAAAAGCGTGTCCTGCGTGTGTTTTATATATATCACCTATAGGTTTCTTATACCCATTCAGAAATCACCAATATTTAATCCATTATAAGTATGATTCTGTTTAGATAATGGCTGTTACAGCAGATAATGATAGTTAGCACTCTCCCGGCTAATAATTCCAGAGAGTCAATACTATCTGATATATATCGTCGTTCACTCCACAAAAATAACCTCTGAGAATTTCTCCCAGATATAGGGACTGTGAGTGTCAGTAGATATAAATGTAATAGAGAGTTAATTGGATAGTGTATGAGCCCCAACTGTAGCCAAAAATATTTATGTATCATATACTGCTAGATCAAGGTCAGCTGAAAAATGGGTATCAAGATCTATGGCATAATCTTGGCACAAAAATATATATTATCCCACATTGATTATAGCACATATAATTATCTGGGCATATATATGGGGAAAACAGGGAAATAATTTTCTTCACCCAAGAGATATGGCAGTCCCCACTTCGTGTGGATTATTTTAAGGGATATAGCAGTCCCAATTTTTAATCTCCAGTAATCCACGTATATTTCCAATCCAACTAGGTTCTAGATATTACAATTCAGATTTACTTAAGGGATATAGCAATCCTCATATCTGTGTGGGTCTTTTAAGGGAATATGGCAATCCCAGATTGTAATCTCTAATAACCCACATATGACCTAAATAGGTTCTATGAACTGCAATATGTCACAATAACTTGAGTTCATTCTCTGTTTCTTTTATTCAAAGATGTAAAGCTATTATTCAAGGAGATAGCACTCCTAATCATGATGTACATCAACCCCATATATTGTGTCCCTTTAGCTTATATGAATTTCACTGTGTGATTAAACATGCAGTGCAGGATAGTGCCCGATGCATTAGATACCCCTTGGGGACTGATAAGATATATTATCCCCACAATCCATATGTTGTCAAGGAATTTAGTATTCCATTAATTAATGTAGCTGCCAATAAGTATTGCTTTGTAATAATGGCTACAGTATGGTATTCTTATATTACACTATTTCAGTGTTCAGTCATACAGCTATCATCTGTTTCCAAATGTTGCCACATTGTCTGTTACAATATGGTATATTAAGTGTTACTGCTAGCACTGTCTCATCCTTTCCTCAAGATGTCTCATTGTAACAGCTTAATGTGAAGATAGTATAGCTCAATTATTCCAGCTGACGTCTAAAACATTTAAAATAAGCCCTTCAAAATGATATAATTGTAAGCACCAGCATATACTAATACTGGTAATCTATTAACATAGGTAAAGATCCACTTAGCTGCTGTTCAATATTAGTAAGTATCAGCTGCTATCAGCACATAGTAATAGAGACATCAGCTGCTGTCAGCATGTGATGTTATAGACATTTGTTACAAATTGTTATCCAAGATACTTTGTTGCAGATTCTAATATTATCTTATCCTCCTGCGTTAGTGTCTATTTCTGGTTGTGTCTATGTTGCCTTCGTGCAAAGGACCTGGACGTGACAAAACGAGTGGGCAGGACAGAACTTCCGCCCTTACAGCTCCTAAATGTTTTCTTCGTTCTCTGACCGTTTGGGGTTTTTTTTTTTTTCTATGCAGCATTGGACCCTCGCGGGCTCGCTTCGCTCGCCACGCATCGGGCACGGTGTCTCGCTCCGCTCGCCACACTTTTCTATTCCAAATAGATTGTGACATGGACCCAGGGGGTTATGGGAAAGGTCCTCTGCACAAAGAGAATCTAGACGCTACTGTCTATTTCTGGACAGTCTAGTATAGCCTCTCTAATGATTAACTCTAACAGCCATGGTGATATAAATATTAACACATTTGTTTTTTATATGACATTGTATATTTTATATGACATTGTATATTAAACACACGCGTGCCTGCGTGTGCTTAATATACAATGTAATTTAAAAAACAAATGTGTTAATATTTATATCACCATGGCTGTTAGAGTTAATCATTAGAGAGGCTATACTAGACTGTCCAGAAATAGACGGTAGCGTCTAGATTCTCTTCGTGCAGAGGACCTTTCCCATAACCCCCTGGGTCCATGTCACAATCTATTTGGAATAGAAAAGTGTGGCGAGCGAAGCGAGACACCGTGCCCCATGCGTGGCGAGCGAAGCGAGCCCGCGAGGGTCCAATGCTGCATAGAAAAAAAAAATACCCCAAACGGACGGAGAACGAAGAAAACATTTAGGAGCTGTAAGGGTGGAAGTTCTGTCCTGCCCACTCGTTTTGTCACGTCCAGGTCCTTTGCACGAAGGCAACATAGACACAACCAGAAATAGACACTAACGCAGGAGGATAAGATAATATTAGAATCTGCAACAAAGTATCTTGGATAACAATTTGTAACAAATGTCTATAACATCACATGCTGACAGCAGCTGATGTCTCTATTACTATGTGCTGATAGCAGCTGATACTTACTAATATTGAACAGCAGCTAAGTGGATCTTTACCTATGTTAATAGATTACCAGTATTAGTATATGCTGGTGCTTACAATTATATCATTTTGAAGGGTTTATTTTAAATGTTTTAGACGTCAGCTGGAATAATTGAGCTATACTATCTTCACATTAAGCTGTTACAATGAGACATCTTGAGGAAAGGATGAGACAGTGCTAGCAGTAACACTTAATATACCATATTGTAACAGACAATGTGGCAACATTTGGAAACAGATGATAGCTGTATGACTGAACACTGAAATAGTGTAATATAAGAATACCATACTGTAGCCATTATTACAAAGCAATACTTATTGGCAGCTACATTAATTAATGGAATACTAAATTCCTTGACAAAATATGGATTGTGGGGATAATATATCTTATCAGTCCCCAAGGGGTATCTAATGCATCGGGCACTATCCTGCACTGCATGTTTAATCACACAGTGAAATTCATATAAGCTAAAGGGACACAATATATGGGGTTGATGTACATCATGATTAGGAGTGCTATCTCCTTGAATAATAGCTATACATCTTTGAATAAAAGAAACAGAGAATGAACTCAAGTTATTGTGACATATTGCAGTTCATAGAACCTATTTAGGTCATATGTGGGTTATTAGAGATTACAATCTGGGATTGCCATATTCCCTTAAAAGACCCACACAGATATGAGGATTGCTATATCCCTTAAGTAAATCTGAATTGTAATATCTAGAACCTAGTTGGATTGGAAATATACGTGGATTACTGGAGATTAAAAATTGGGACTGCTATATCCCTTAAAATAATCCACACGAAGTGGGGACTGCCATATCTCTTGGGTGAAGAAAATTCTTTCCCTGTTTTCCCCATATATATGCCCAGATAATTATATGTGCTATAATCAATGTGGGATAATATATATTTTTGTGCCAAGATTATGCCATAGATCTTGATACCCATTTTTCAGCTGACCTTGATCTAGCAGTATATGATACATAAATATTTTTGGCTACAGTTGGGGCTCATACACTATCCAATTAACTCTCTATTACATTTATATCTACTGACACTCACAGTCCCTATATCTGGGAGAAATTCTCAGAGGTTATTTTTGTAGAGTGAACGACGATATATATCAGATAGTATTGACTCTCTGGAATTATTAGCCGGGAGAGTGCTAACTATCATTATCTGCTGTAACAGCCATTATCTAAACAGAATCATACCTATAATGGATTAAATATTGGTGATTTCTGAATGGGTATAAGAATCCTATAGGTGATATATATAAAACACACGCAGGACACGCTTTTTAAATTTCTTTATTCACAAGCTCCTATCTTGTAGGTTTCACATATATGTCAGTTTGTTTGATTTTAACTCTTATGTTTCACTGTAGTCTGGGTCAATGAAATTTCACATTTTAATATAAATTTAATAAAGGTTACATTTTATGATTAATTAATTCTTTCTTTCTAGTGCGTCAACTATACAGTTTCTTCTTATTTCTCCTCCCAACCCTAGTGCATATATACTGTAATTGACAGCACCCCCTCATGTTACTGAGTATTATTTAAGATAAAATAAAAGGGGTTCCGTACAGTGATTGTATGGTGATGATTCACATACACTCACACCATTGAAAACATATAGTGAGTGTGCAGATACCCAACCCTTGTGCAATGCAAACAAAAATAGCCCAAGGAACGATAACATTTTCAATTTAGGTGCACAAACAGGACACTTTTCGCCAATTTCTGTTCACCACTTCTGGAGGCTGCGAGCAGAAATCACGGTGTTGGTGGTGATCGCGCCTGAACATCAGAGCAATTGAATTACTGCTCTTGGGAGCCATCTAGAGGTGGGTGCCCAAAAAACAAATGAATCGCCCACTTCAATTGTTTTATGTTGGAGAAAATATGAAATTGTTTATAATTGCTTATATGTTGTTAATCTCTGTGCTAATATGATTTCACCCTATACAACCAGCGCTTGGTTAATGCAACAATACTATTGGCTAGAGTTCATATCATTCTAAAGCAACAGCTTTACTTTACAGAGAAATACTTTATACTTTTACATGTGTTTATATATTGGAATAAGCATTAAATACCTCTAAGAAGCAACTGTTGATATAGTGACATTGGTGGACATAGGATTTACTGTACAGTTTGTGTCTACAGTGGAATAATGAGGATCTAGAGTCTCAGCATATTTTACCAGCAATACATATTGCTTCAGAGTGATTTCACTGGAGAGACACTGGTTCACTGGAGAGACACTGGTTGTTGCTACGTTACCATGGTTAGAACCCAGGAGGTGGTATTTGTTGCCATCAATTTTAACAGGAAAAAAACTATGTGTTCCCTGATGCACACCGAGTGAAAAATATTATAGTCAGATAATACGGAGATCTTAGTTGCGTATATCTGCAGATATAGGGTTAAGCCCCCAGGCCGATCGACAAGGCTTCTCCGTCACTGGGGGTCCCTAATACTAGGTATGGGTCCGGGGTGCAGGACCCCACGATGTCGGCACAGGTCGGCCACCCCAGGTCAGCACACAGGTGAGAATTAATAGGGGTTAATAAGAAGCACAGAAGTGCTATGTAAGTGGTGTGATTAAAATAATATATACAAAGTGATAGGGAAAATCATAAGTGTTAATAAAGTGTTAGGGTGTGCCGACCTGAAGCAGCCCAGCCATACCGACACAGGGGCCACCGCACCCCACACCCACCCCATAAATAATTACAAATATGTCTGGGTTAAATTCCCAGTGTAAGGCCACATGGTAATGGCTCCTACAGCATCTGAGAGCCAGCTTACCTGGGGATACCCCTGGCTTCCCCTATGGCACTCTGGAGTCAGCAATCCCTCCTAATGCTGACCCATCCATGCCTCTCTAAATACAATGCACAAAATGGAAAGCTGCTCAATCAGATTGTAATGTCACTCAGGTGCTAAAAGGGAGGGGTAATTCTGTGTAGGAAAAAACTATGTGTTCCCTAATGCACACCGAGTGAAAAATATTAATACATAGTAATATTTTTCACTCGGTGTGCATTAGGGAACACATAGTTTTTTTCCTACACAGAATTACCCCTCCCTTTTAGCACCTGAGTGACATTACAATCTGATTGAGCAGCTTTCCATTTTGTGCATCAATTTTAACATCCTACCCCCATGTGACTGAATTGACAGTGTCTGCTAACATTTTTTCATACACACGGCCCGGGTCTGAGAAGATTCTCTAGCCTTTATTAGTTTATTCTGCGTTGGTATGACTAAAATAGTTTTTTTTTTACAATAATAATAACAACAACTACATAACATTTGTATAATACCTTCTCATTACAAGGCACTGTTAAACACCTAAATGCCACAGCTCAACCAATTCCTGTCTACACCTAGGGGTTTATTTACTAAAGTCACGATTTTGTCCGATTTTTTTTTTTTTCAAAGTGTCAAAACGGGAATTTACTAAGCACAAATCTTGGCAGTGTTGGGGCTAGTCGTAATGGTTTTCACGGCAGAGGGCAGAAGTACGAATGAATAGACCATCGGTCAAATGCGGCTGTTTGTTCATATAACACGGTGATTTACTATTCATTCGTATTTGGGTGTTTGTCTGTGAATGTTCAATTGTGGTCATATATTTTTACAAATCGTAAAAAAAAAAGCAGCAAAAAAATAGACCTGCTTTTTCCTGGCGTGTTTGGATAGTCATGCACGGATCAGTGAGATCTGAGAATGCTTATCTGTGGCAAGCTGCTCAATCAGATTGTGATGTCACTCAGGTGCTAAAAGGGAGGGGTAATTCTGTGTAAGAAAAAACAATTTGTGCTCCCTAATGCACACTGAGTGAAAAATAATACTACATAATAATCAGATAATATGGAGATCTTAGTTGCGTATATCTGCAGGTATATGGTTAAGCCCCTAGGCCGATCGGCAAGGCGTCTTCATCACTGGGGGTCCCTTATACTAGGTATGGGTCTGGGGAGCTGGACCCCATCACGTCAGCACAGGCCGGCTACCCCAGGTCAGCACACAGGTGAAAATTAGTAAGGGTTAATAAGAAACACATAAGTGCTATATAAGTAAAGTGTGATTAAAATAGTACAAAAATATATACAAAGTGATAGGGTAAATCATAAGTGTTAATAAAGTGTCAGGGTGTGCCGACCTGAAGCTGCCCAGCCATACCAACATAGGGGCGACCGCACCCCATTAGGAGGGATTGCTGACTCCAGAGTGCCTTTGGAGAAGCTAGTGGTGTCTCCAGGTAAGCTGGCTCTCAGATGCTGTAGGAGCCATTATCATGTGGCCTTACACTGGGCATTCAGACCCAGACATATGTGTAATGATTTATGGGGTGGGTGTGGGGTACGGTGTTTTTGCACAGTGGGCGATCAGGTCCAAACTGCACATGCACCGCAATGCGCAGGAGAGTCGCAGGGGTACAAAGTGGATCGCCGCTCAGCGATGGGTTTGTGCGACAGATCTATTCAAAAGGGCAATCACAAGGAGATTGACAGGAAGAAGGCGTTTGTGGGTGGCAACTGACCGTTTTCAGGGAGTGTCTGGAAAAACGTAAGCGTGTCCATGCATTTGCAGGAAGGGTTCCTGACGTCAATTCTGGTCCCGAACAGGCTGAAGTGATCGCAGTGGCTGAGTAAGTCCTGGGCTGCGCAGAGACTGCACAAAATCTGTTTGTACAGCTCTACTACACATGCGTTCGCACACTTGCACAGCTAAAATACACTCCCTCTGTAGGCAGCGACTATCTGATCGCAGCAGTGCAAAAATCGCCTGCTAGCGATCAGGTCTGAATTACCCCCATGTACAGTCCACTATGTATATGCACATGTGGTAGGGAATATAGATTGTAAGCTCCCCTGTACTCTGTACTGATGTGTGGCCAAATTTCCTCTTTAAAGCACTGTGGAATATGTGTGTGCTGTATCAATAAGTGGAAATAAATGAATAAATAAAAAGTTTCAGATGCTGTGTGTATATATGTGTATATATTAGTGATAAGCGGGTTCGGTTTCTCGGAAACCGAACCCCCCCGAACTTCACCCTTTTTAGATGGGTCCGAGCCATACTCGGATTCTCCCGTATGGCTCGGTTAACCCGAGCGCGCCCGAACGTCATCATCCCGCTGTCGGATTCTCGCGAGATTCGGATTCTAGATAAGCAGCCGCGCGTCGCCGCCATTTTCACTCGTGCATTGGAAATGATAGGGAGAGGACGTGGCTGGCGTCCTCTCCGTTATTGTTGAACTTGATTGTGCACTATTGCTTAATTGTGGGGATGGCTGGGGAGCAGCTGTATAATATAGGAGGAGTACAGTGCAGAGTTTTGCTGATCAGTGACCACCAGTTATCCGTTCTCTGCCTGAAAAAAATGCTCCATATCTGTGCTCAGTGTGCTGCATATATCTGTGCTCACACTGCTTAATTGTGGGGACTGGGGAGCAGCTGTATTATATAGGAGGAGTACAGTGCAGAGTTTTGCTGACAGTGACCACCAGTTATCCGTTCTCTGCCTGAAAAAAACGCTCCATATCTGTGCTCAGTGTGCTGCATATATCTGTGCTCACACTGCTTAATTGTGGGGACTGGGGAGCAGCTGTATTATATAGCAGGAGTACAGTGCAGAGTTTTGCTGACAGTGACCACCAGTATACGTTGTCTGCCTGAAAAACACTCCATATCTGTGCTCAGTGTGCTGCTTTATTGTGGGGACTGGGGACAACCAGTATAATATTATATAGGAGGAGTACAGTGCAGAGTTTTGCTGACCAGTGACCACCAGTATATAATATATAGCATTATGGTACAGTAGGCCACTGCTGTACCTACCTCTGTGTCGTCATTAAGTATACTATCCATCTAGATTCTATACCTGTGGTGCATTTCAGTTGTGCAGTTTGCTGACACAGTGACCACCAGTATATATAGCAGTACGGTACGGAAGGCCACTGCTGTACCTACCTCTGTGTCATCATTAAGTATACTATCCATCTACATTCTATACCTGTGGTGCATTTTAGTTTTGCAGTTTGCTGACACAGTGACCACCAGTATACTATATATAGCAGTACGGTACGGAAGGCCACTGCTGTACCTACCTCTGTGTCGTCATTAAGTATACTATCCATCTACATTCTATACCTGTGGTGCATTTTAGTTTTGCAGTTTGCTGACACAGTGACCACCAGTATACTATATATAGCAGGACGGTACGGAAGGCCACTGCTGTACCTACCTCTGTGTCGTCATTAAGTATACTATCCATCTACATTCTATACCTGTGGTGCATTTTAGTTTTGCAGTTTGCTGACACAGTGACCACCAGTATACTATATATAGCAGTACGGTACGGAAGGCCACTGCTGTACCTACCTCTGTGTCGTCATTAAGTATACTATCCATCTACATTCTATACCTGTGGTGCATTTTAGTTTTGCAGTTTGCTGACACAGTGACCACCAGTATACTATATATAGCAGTACGGAAGGCCACTGCTGTACCTACCTCTGTGTCGTCATTAAGTATACTATCCATCTACATTCTATACCTGTGGTGCATTTTAGATTTGCAGATTGCTGACAGTGACCACCAGTATATATAGCAGTACGGTACGGAAGGCCACTGCTCTACCTACCTCTGTGTCGTCAAGTATACTATCCATCCATACCAGTGGTGCATTTCAGTTGTGCGCAGTATATATAGTAGTAGGCCATTGCTATTGATAGTTACTGGCATATAATTCCACACATTAAAAAATGGAGAACAAAAATGTGGAGGTTAAAGTAGGGAAAGATCAAGATCCACTTCCACCTCGTGCTGAAGCTGCTGCCACTAGTCATGGCCGAGACGATGAAATGACATCAATGTTGTCTGCCAAGGCCGATGCCCAATGTCATAGTAGAGAGCATGTAAAATCCAAAAAACAAAAGTTCAGTAAAATTACCCAAAAATCAAAATTAAAAGCGTCTGAGGAGAAGCGTAAACTTGCCAATATGCCATTTATGACACGGAGTGGCATGGAACGGCTGAGGCCCTGGCCTATGTTCATGGCTAGTGGTTCAGCTTCACATGAGGATGGAAGCACATCCTCTCGCTAGAAAAATGAAAAGACTTAAGCTGGCAAAAGCACAGCAAAGAACTGTGCGTTCTTTTAAATCACAAATACCCAAGGAGAGTCCAATTGTGTCGGTTGCGATGCCTGAACTTCCCAACACTGGACGGGAAGAGCTTGCGCCTTCCACCATTTGCACACTCCCTGCAAGTGCTGGAAGGAGCACCCGCAGTCCAGTTCCTGATAGTCAAATTGAAGATGTCACTGTTGAAGTACACCAGGATGAGGATATGGGTGTTGCTGGCGCTGGGGATTCTGATGGTGAGGTGGTTTGTTTAAGTCAGGCACCCGGGGAGACACCTGTTGTCCATAGGACGAATATGGCCATTAACATGCCTGGTCAAAATACAAAAAAAATCAGCTTTTCGGTGTGGAATTATTTCAACACAAATGCGGACAACAGGTGTCAAGCCGTGTGTTGCCTTTGTCGAGCTGTAATAAGTAGGGGTAAGGACGTTAACCACCTCGGAACATCCTCCCTTATACGTCACCTGCAGCGCATTCATCAGAAGTCAGTGACAAGTTCAAAAACTTTGGGTGACAGCGGAAGCAATCCACTGACCACTAAATCCCTTCCTCTTGTAACCAAGCACCTACAAACCACACCACCAACTCCCTCACTGTCAATTTCCTCCTTACCCAGGAAAGCCAATAGTCCTGCAGGCCATGTCACTGGCAAGTCTGACGAGTCCTCTCCTGCCTGGGATTCCTCCGATGCATCCTTGAGTGTAACGCCTACTGCTGCTGGCGCTGCTGTTGTAGCTGCTGGGAGTCGATCGTCATCCCAGAGGGGAAGTCGGAAGACCACTTGTACTACTTCCAGTAAGCAATTGACTGTCCAACAGTCCTTTGCGAGGAAGATGAAATATCACAGCAGTCATCCTGCTGCAAAGCAGATAACTCAGGCCTTGGCAGCCTGGGCGGTAAGAAATGTGGTTCCGCTATCCACCGTTAATTCAGAAGTAACTAGAGACTTGATTGAGGTACTGTGTCCCCGGTACCAAATACCATCTAGGTTCCATTTCTCTAGGCAGGCGATACCGAAAATGTACACAGACCTCAGAAAAAGACTCACCAGTGTCCTAAAAAATGCAGTTGTACCCAATGTCCACTTAACCACGGACATGTGGACAAGTGGAGCAGGGCAGACTCAGGACTATATGACTGTGACAGCCCACTGGGTAGATGTATTGCCTCCCGCAGCAAGAACAGCAGCGGCAGCACCAGTAGCAGCATCTCACAAACGCCAACTCGTTCCTAGGCAGGCTACGCTTTGTATCACCGCTTTCCAGAAGAGGCACACAGTTGACAACCTCTTACGGAAACTGAGGAAGATCATCGTAGAATGGCTTACCCCAAGTAGACTCTCCTGGGGATTTGTGACATCGGACAATGCCAGCAATATTGTGCGTGCATTACATCTGGGCAAATTCCAGCACGTCCCATGTTTTGCACATACATTGAATTTGGTGGTGCAGAATTATTTAAAAAACGACAGGGGCGTGCAAGAGATGCTGTCGGTGGCCCGAAGAATTGCGGGCCACTTTCGGCATTCAGCCACCGCATACAGAAGACTGGAGCACCACCAAACATTCCTGAACCTGCCCTGCCATCATCTGAAGCAAGAGGTGGTAACGAGGTAGAATTCAACCCTCTATATGCTTCAGAGGATGGAGGAGCAGCAAAAGGCCATTCAAGCCTATACATCTGCCCACGATATAGGCAAAGGAGGGGGAATGCACCTGACTCAAGCGCAGTGGAGAATGATTTCAACGTTGTGCAAGGTTGTACAACCCTTTGAACTTGCCACACGTGAAGTCAGTTCAGACACTGCCAGCCTGAGTCAGGTCATTCCCCTCATCAGGCTTTTGCAGAAGAAGCTGGAGACATTGAAGGAGGAGCTAAAACATAGCGATTCCGCTAGACATGTGGGACTTGTGGATGGAGCCCTTAATTCGCTTAACTAGGATTCACAGGTGGTCAATCTGTTGAAATCAGAGCACTACATTTTGGCCACCGTGCTCGATCCTAGATTTAAAACCTACGTTGGATCTCTCTTTCCGGCAGACACAAGTCTGCAGAGGTTCAAAGACCTGCTGGTGAGAAAATTGTCAAGTCAAGCGGAACGTGACCCGTCAACATCTCCTCCTTCACATTCTCCCGCAACTGGGGGTGCGAGGAAAAGGCTAAGAATTCCGAGCCCACCCGCTGGCGGTGATGCAGGGCAGTCTGGAGCGAGTGCTGACATCTGGTCCGGACTGAAGGATCTGCCAACGATTACTGACATGTCGTCTACTGTCACTTCATATGATTCTCTCAAAATTGAAAGAATGGTGGAGGATTATATGAGTGACCGCATCCAAGTAGGCATGTCAGACAGTCCGTACGTATACTGGCAGGAAAAAGAGGCAATTTGGAGGCCCTTGCACAAACTTTATTCTACCTAAGTTGCCCTCCCTCCAGGGTGTACTCCGAAAGAGTGTTTAGTGCAGCCGCTCACCTTGTCAGCAATCGGCGTACAAGGTTACTTTCAGAAAATGTGGAGAAGATGATGTTCATCAAAATGAATTATAATCAATTCCTCCGTGGAGACATTCAACAGCAGCAATTGCCTCCACAAAGTACACAGGGACCTGAGATGGTGGATTCCAGTGGGGACGAATTAATACTCTGTGAGGAGGGGGATGTACACAGTGAAAGGGGTGAGGAATCGGAGGATGATGATGAGGTGGACATCTTGCCTCTGTAGAGCCAGTTTGTGCAAGGAGAGATTGATTGCTTCTTTTTTTGGTGGGGGCCCAAACCAACCAGTCATTTCAGTCACAGTCGTGTGGCAGACCCTGTCGCTGAAATGATGGGTTTGTTAAAGTGTGCATGTCCTGTTTATACAACATAAGGGTGGGTGGGAGGGCCCAAGGACAATTCCATCTTGCACCTCTTTTTTCTTTAATTTTTCTTTGCATCATGTGCTGTTTGGGGACAATTTTTTCGAAGTGCCATCCTGCCTGACACTGCAGTGCCACTCCTAGATGGGCCAGGTGTTTGTGTCGGCCACTTGTGTCGCTTAGCTTAGCCATCCAGCGACCTCGGTGCAAATTTTAGGACTAAAAATAATATTGTGAGGTGTGAGGTGTTCAGAATAGACTGGAAATGAGTGGAAATTATGGTTATTGAGGTTAATAAAACTATGGGATCAAAATGACCCCCAAATTCTATGATTTAAGCTGTTTTTTAGGGTTTTTTGTAAAAAACACCCAAATCCAAAACACACCCGAATCCAAAACACGGCCGCGGAACCGAATCCAAAACCAAAAAACAAAACCCGAAAAATGTCCGGTGCACATCACTAGTATGTGTGTATATATATATATATATATATATATATATATATAATTTATTTTTTACTTTGTATTACCACTTACTTATATAGTGCACACATCCCGCGTTGGTCACAAACGTATAGATATGACGCATAGGGAGCGGCAGTGTCAGATCCAGGGGCCAGCAGTAGAGAATGGCGGAGGTGGCATGGAGGCAGGGACAATCGCTCCCCCTGCATCTCTTTCCTTAGACCAGCGCGTGTGCAGTGTAGAGAACTGGGTAGAAGCTGGGTAGAGAAGCTGCTGCAACAGTGAAGGGGAGCAGCGGGACCCAGGCCCTTCAACAGGCCTGGGCCTGGTAAAGAGTAACCGCACCCTCCCTCCCTTTCTTGGCAACATTGTATATGTTAAAACCATATGACTGATATTGTGTAGGTTCCCCTTGTGCTGCCAAAACAGCTCTTACCTGTCAAGTCATAGAGTCCTGAGGTATCTGGCACCAAGATGTTAGCAGCAGATCTTCAAGTCCTGTCATTTACAAGTTAGGGACTCAGGCCCTCATTCCGAGTTGTTAGCTCGCTAGCTGATTTTAGCAGCATTGCACTCGCTAGGCCGCCGCCCTCTGGGGGTGTATCTTAGCATAGCAGAATTGCGAACAAAAGATTAGCAGAATTGCGAATAAATAATTCTTAGCAGTTTCTGAGTAGCTCCAGACTTACTCCTACACTGCGATCAGCTCAGCCCGTTTCGTTCCTGGTTTGACATCACAAACACTCCCGGCATTCGGCCAGCCACTCCCCCGTTTCTGCAGACACTCCCGCGTTTTTCCCTGACACGCCTGCGTTTTTTTAGCAAACGCCGGGAAAACGCTGAGTTGCCGCCCAGAAATGTCCCTTTCCTGTCAATCATTTACCGAACACCAGTGCGACTGAAAAGCGCCGCAGAAGTCACAGCAAAACAGCTAAGTTTTGTGTTAAATATCTAAGCGCATGCGCTCTGCGTACCATGCGCATGCGCAGTAAGCGACTAATCGCAGCATAGCGAAAATCGGCAACGAGCAAACAACTCGGAATGACCCCCTCTGTGCCTTGGACCTCTTTTTCCAGCACAGCCCACAAATGCTCGATTGGATTGAGATCTGGGAAGTTTGGAGGCTAAATCAATACCTTGAGCTCTTTGTCATGTTTCTCAAACAATTCCTGAACAATGTTTTCAGTGCGGTAGGGCGCATTATCCTGCTGCAAGAGACCACTATGGGCTTAATCCAATTAGATACAATGAACTCGCGGGTGTGAATTTTCCTGGCAGCCACCGCACTTTACAGCTGCCTAAACTTGCTCGCTTCCCCATAAGGCACCGAGCAATTTTGTGTGAATTCAGGCTGAAATCAACCCGCAAAGGGTGCTAGATCTGGTGCCATTGCCAGCAACATTGCACCATTTACAAGCAGTTGGATGGAGCCCTTGGTCTGCTCCATTGTTTAGGTAGGTGGTACAAGTACATGTCAAAGTAACATTTAAATGAATTATTAGATCAGTTGTTCCATATACCGGTATGTGAAGAGAAAACAATCTGGATCTCAGTAATTAAGGGGGGCACGTATTGGGACACAAGAGGGGGTCCCCTTTTTCAAATTATGCATTATCTGGTGATCACTTATGATTACCAGACAATGTAACCCTGTGATATGGAATACATGTTTTTCATATATGGGCAGGAGGGCACTAACTGAGAAGATTGCAGTTGATAATACTTAATAACTTCATATACCATAGTAGCTTACCCTCCCGCATTCTGCAGGAGACTCCCTGAAATAGTAGCAATCTCCCTGACTCCCTGAATAGACCATCAATCTCCCTGATTGCCCCTTATCCCCCATAATGTAGCTGTTACAGTCTTGGGGAAAAAGAGAAATCGGAGATATATACATTCAAAAGGGAACATCAGTGCCATTTCCCTGCATTTTCAGGATTTGTTTGTGAATGTTGTGTTTTACAAGAAGTTCCATATACTGTAAGTGGTCACGAGAAACCTTATTTAAAATGCATGTAGCCATAAGGATCATTGTGCCTTATAACCAATAAGGCACAATGATCCTTATGGCTACATGCATTTTAAATAAGGTTTCTCGTGGCCACTTACAGTATATGGAACTTCTTGTAAAACACAATACACAAACAAATCCTGAAAAATATCAGTGTCTTTTCTTCAACAAGTAGATCTTACTGACTTTGGGGCTCATTTACATTTGGATGTCAGTCATCTTTATGACACGCCTCTCCGATGTAGCAGTACGCGCCTGCGCTTTTAGTTGTTACTTTCCCAGTCTGCCCGAAATGCTTTTTCAAAAGTAGGCAAGTATATCATATACTGTATTTAAGCTGCTTTAATAAAAAATATTGTTATAATAACATGTATTAATGTTATAGAGTTATATTGAGCTTGTATATTGTGCCAAACAAAACAGTTTTTCAGATAATGTAGAATCATTAGTAATTAATTTTGGCATACTCTTTAGCAAATTATTATAGCATACAGCTGTAAATGATAAAGATATTTGAAATTGCAAATGCTAGATGCTAAGAAACTTGTTTCTTTAAATAAAAAGAAGTGTATGTTTAGGCTAAAAGGTATTGTGTTACAGGGCCATAAGGGGGGGCAGTGCGGCCAGTGCTGCACACAGGGTGCAGTGTCTCAGGAGCGGCACCCTCGCTGATCCCGCATCTGGCTAGCAGATTTTATTGCTGCAGTGCTGCCTGGCATTTGCTTTGGACATTCTGGCCACACAGCCTGCAGGCTGTACAGTCCCTTCTTAGTACACGGAGTGCTGCAGTAGTGCCCCGGTGATAGCGGTCCCACCGTCCTACCCCAATGGGTGTAGTTTTATGATGGCATCTGCTCAGGGGGGATTGATAGTGGCTGTCACCCAGTTATGGGGCTGTCCTGTTATAGATAAATATAACTATTACCAATGTTTAATCTCAGAAATAACATGTGCAGAGAGAGTTAGATTTGGATTGGGTGTGTTAAAACTGAAATCTAAATTGCAGTGTAAAAATAAAGCAGCCAGTATTTACCCTGCACAGAAACAAAATAACCTACCCACATCTAACTCTCTCTGCACATGTTATATCTGCCCCACCTGCAGTGCACATGGTTTTGCCCAACCGCTAACAAATTTGCTGCTGCGATCAACTCTGAATTACCACCATGGTTTTGCCCATTAGAGAACAATTTTGCTGCTGCGATCAGGTCTGAATTAGGCCCATTGTCTGGTGTCTAGCTGGTGACTGCTGAAGGATAGAAAATTGTAAATTAATTCTTGAACATGTTGAGACATAAATATATTCTAATCCTATGAAAAAGGGAAATGACGTTTAGACATTGCCCCAGAAGGTGAATACTTTTCATAAGCTCCGTAATTACTTTTGTGATACATGTTACAGAAACAGTGTCACCAAAAATATAATTAAAGGGATTAGTTAAAAATGTTGGCAAAATATGTGTACAGTATATGTACTTTAAAGTGTAGTATGTTTAATGAATGCCTTTTGTCTGCAAAAGAAACTAGTTGAATAAGTTCAGCACACCTCTGACAGCAAAGGACTATTAGACCAGACAGGTTTATGTTAGACTAAGTGAATATGACAGCCGCCAAATTATTTTTCACTCCATCAGTCACCATTACGATAATCGTAATTTATATATTAAACACCTAAAAGATAACATCACATTAGCGGCAGATGGTATTACCAAAGTGACATGTGACCTAAAGCGACATCTTTATGCAATTTCTGCTTAACAACTTCTGGACATTGATTGAGCAACTACCCTTCTGTGCATCAACTTCGGGACATTCCCTAATAACAAAACATCTATCACATGGAACAAATATGAGCATAAAACCATTATCCAATTACTGTCTAAAGTCATGTGTTTCATAAATAGTTTATCACAGAACAACCCTACAGGCAATAAGTTCTTGTCAGGACACATCCAGGGATGTAATGGGTTTCCTGGGTCGACCCTATTTAGGTCAACACTCACTAGGTCGTCGCCTGGAAAATGACAACATGGTCGGCAGGTCGATGTGGAAAAAGGTGTTTGTTTGTTCTCTGGTGTTTTCTTTGTAAAGTGACCAGGAATCCCAATTAGTGCACCGTGTCCCCTCGCATGGCTCGCTTCACTCGCCATGCTTTGGGCAAGGTGCCTCGCTCTGCTATCACTGCGCGTAGCACAGGTTACTATTCCCAATCGTAGTCCACGTGTATCTTAAAGTGTGCAAAAGTTAAAAAAATGAATATATGTAAAAAAAAATCATGTTGACCTTTTCATGTGTCAACCTTTGCCATGTCGACTTTTTACAGGTGACAGCCTAATGTATGTCAACCAATAATGGTCGGCCTAATAACTGTCGACCTAAGTGAGATCAACCTAAGGACCGTATCCCCCAGGGACCCTTACATCAAAGATTTCTCTCAGAAAACAGCACGGCCAAATTCATATAAACATGACATTTCTACTAACCTTATCCTCTACTTTAATGTGAGATATTTATATTAAATAATTATATTCATGTCTCTTCAATTCCTTTCTAACTCTCTTTTTAAATTGTACCCCAAGAGGACTAGAAACATTTAAACCATATGGGCGATGTATCATTGGTAGCAATGGGTGTGGTATGTTACATCAATAACCATCAAGTCAACATGTATCAAGTTGACGTGGATATGATATCATGGTCGCAATGTTGATATGCCTAGCATACATGTCTACATGGGTGCTATGTTGCCATGACAGAATGTCAATCTGACTTCTCTGGTGGCCCAGCAGTCAGTTTCCTTGTCCTGGCAGCTGCACTGATCATCCTATTCGCGTGGTTTTACAAATAAGACACATTTTAAGAGAAAAAGTCACAAAAAAAGACGCTCAGTACTACAGTGTCACAGCATGGCATGATTAGAAGTGCTGTCCAACGTACCAGGAGGCTAGATGTATGTGGACACACCTGTATTGGCAGGGGTGAATTTAGGGGTCAGGCCCCTAGGCACATAATTGGCTGCCGCCCCTCCCCCCCCCACCCCCACCCCCACCCTTCATCATCACGTCATTGCCCCCTTCATTTCAGGTGTCAGTCCGGATTCCTTGAGACCATCAAAGCAGACCCAACCACACCTTACTACCAACTCCTGGACCAAAATTTGCTGCCCATTGTCTTACCCCCATTATTTGCTAAAATATATATATATATATATATATATATATATATATATATATATATATAGTTGTAATGATGGGGAAAAAAATAATAATTTGGCCCGTATAAGCCAGGTGTGGTGCCGCCCCCCAGCAAGTGCCGCCCCTAGGTTTGCATCCTATTACATTGGTCTAATTTACAAAATGTGCGAGTTTAGCGCCAAATGTGCACATTTTGCAAACTCAAACAGTATTACATTTGGCCGCATGTGTCTTAATCAGTACCATGTACACACCATGGAATGCATGTGCTGTATGAGTTTTCAGGGATTTACATACATGCACTGTAACAAAAAGTCCAGGAACTCCATGAACATCAGCCCTGCGTGTGGCCCTAAACCCTTATCATTTATTGTACCAAGATTCAACTTGTTTTTTTATTTTTCAACGAGGTCATAATTTTACTTTCTGTTGTCCTCAGGTCTGAAATATTTTTTTAGCCAAGAGAAAAGACAACAGAGCATGTCTAGCACAGAAGAAGGAGGTAAAGAATACATCGCTCCCCTATTTCAGACTGTGGAAGAGGTTCTGCAGCCTATCCCGACTCGGATAACTGGGACAGTCCCTGAATGGATAAAGGGCAGCCTGCTCCGCATCGGTCCTGGCAAATTTGAGTTTGGAAATGACAAGTGAGATCAGATTATATTCTATGTTATCCCCTTACAGTCTGAAATGAAATGTTCCAGTATCTCAATCAACCAATAAATTACCTGTTTAAGGGAATGTACGCAGCTATGGGGGTGATTCAGAGCAGATCGTATATGTGCGAAAAAACTCACATCTATGAACAGAATCAGAGGCGTGCGGGGGGACGCCCAGTACAGGGCTAGTCCGCCCCGCATGTCAAGCCCTCCCTCCCCCCCCCCCCCGCAGAGGTGCGAAAGCCAGTGCCGTAACTAGACATTTTAGCGTAGACATCTTAGCACTGTGTGCAACAAACAACATCGGCACACTCCCCCAAAAATAGATATAGGGGCGTGGCTTCATGGGGAAGGGGCGTGGCCACAGAGCTTCCGTTTACACATTGCGGCTGGCAGAGTCCCCTTTTTACACATTACGGCAACAGAGTACCCCTTTTTACACATACCGGCAGGCAGAGTCCTCCTTTTTACACATAATGGCAGGCAGAGTCCCCCTTTTTTACACATTACAGCAGCAGAGTCCCCCTTTTTACACATTACAGCAGGCAGAGTACCCCTTTTTACTCATTACAGCAGGCAGAGTCCCCCTTTTCTACACATTAGGCAGGCAGAGTCCCCCTTTTTTCACAATAACCTAACCCTTCTTGACAGCTCAACTCCCCCCCCATCCTCCCTGCAATCGGTCAATGCACTTACAGTATTGCAGGGTGTGTGACAGACTGAATGTATAGCCACGTTGTGATGCAGGTGCCTGTGCTGAGCATACCCTGCCACTGGGGACTGGACTGCCCACTTCCCAACTTCCCCGCCCAAATGCAGCGGCAGGGTACTGTGGGAGCAGGCTAGACTGGGAGAGAGACATCACACGTCTCTCCCAGTAGACATTGCAGGCGGAAACAGGGTAAGCCGGGAGGGGGCGGAGCATACAGGGGGAAGCTGCGCTGCTGCTGCGCTGCTTTGTATGTAGTGGTGTGTAGAAGGAGCCGAGGTCACCACTACATACATGACAGTGGCGGCTGTGGTGAGCGGCCTGATGGTGAGCCCACAGAGCATATGCACTGTGGTCAAAGCACTGCAGGCACACACCTAGTGACGACTCTGACAAAAGCATTGCATGGCGGCGATGCTTTCGCACCCGGTGAGTAGCTCCCTACTCGCCATGTTTTGGGTTGCAATGGCTGCATGTGACGTCATGCAGCCACCACGGCCTGTCCCAGCAACGATCTGGACACGCCTGCATTGTCCGGACTGCGCCCCCCCCAATGGCATTCACATGCCGCTGGCATGTCCCCTCCCGCACCTCTGCCTGTCAATCAGGTAGAGGCAATTGCACCAGTGAGATGCTTTTGCATCTTACTGTGTGAGCACGCACAGTGTGACCGCTGCACGTGCGCACACCACATAGGGCTTCAGGCTGCAATCGCTGCCATTGCAGCGATCAGGTCTGGATTAGGCCCTGTGTTTGCTAATTATGCCATTCTGCAGCAAGTTGAAATGATAGGGATATGCAGAGTATTTTCTCATATACTCTATATAAATAATAAACATACTATGGGACTCATCTAAAGTTGTGAGCAAGTTGGTTATAATTGGTCCCGCATTGCGTACATGGGGCCTGATTCAGGTCTGGTAGGAATTGCACAGCTGCAAAGAAGCAGCTGTACAATTACAAGTCATTCAAATTCTAATGCAGCAGGTAAGCTGAGGCTCACTCAGGCTGGCCGTAGGATCCAGACACCAGGAACCAGGAAGTCTGCGTCCAACTACACAGACCCTGGACCCGTCACGCCTTCAAAACGGGGATGACACACCACCATTTTGAAGAATGGTGCTGGGTTCTGTCCCCCAAATGCTGACATGCTGCAGCTGACAGGGCTGCAAGCAACATAGTAAAACTCGTTCTGCACCTGCACAGACCCCAAAACATCATATTTATAAACAAACCATCGGTTTTATGTACAAATATGAATTAGACCCATGGTACTTAGGGCGTTTTTTCTACCTGTCAGGGCGGCACTTTTCTACTCGCAGACAACTACAATTTTTCAGACTAGCGCTCCATGCTGAATTAGGCTCTAAATGTATATGCACAGTTCCGTACACACTGATCATTACCCACTGAGAACGTCCCATTATGTCCTGTCAGATACATGTGGTGTTGAGACTGAAATGTATATGACTGTATAACTTGCACCTGTGTATGACTGTACCGGAGCATGGTCAGTGCAGAAACACACAAGATACACTCAACCCTGCATCAGCCCCTATATGAACATACACACCAACATACATATGAACATCCACTTATCAATTGGAAAGTTCTAGGAGTTTAAAATGTATGTTACATATAGGCAATGGATGAATAGAAGGGCTCTGAGCACCATTTGCAGGCCACACTCACATTTTAACCCATTTATGACCAGATATATGAAACACCTTTGACAAAACATGTCACACGTTTGCTATTTTATTGTTTTTTTTTTTATTTTTAACAATGCAACCTGTCTCCCTTCTCCCCTCTTTTCATTTTTTATCTATCCATGGTGATCAAGATCTTGCAGCTGATGAAATTTCAGCCAGTGTTAGATGTATACAGTATGTCAGTGCTGATGTACAGGGGAGGTGTTGCAGTGGTGTGGCAGCTCTGCACTGGGAGTAATCCCCTATGTAACACGGCTACCAGTGCACAGTGCAGCAATCTTCTCCATTGAGAAGTATACCAAATTATTTAAACAGTGATCAGGTGACCATAAACCATCAGTGACTTCACCTGAAAGCTGTAATTTACTTTTATATGCCTCATCATATAGTCTAACTGTAGCGACAGATTGGTACTTAAAATTGGCAACAGTGTCCAGCTCCTGGTACCCTCCTCTTGGTTTCTTGGCTCAGGTCCTAATTCTGATAGCTGTTGTGCGAATTCGCAAGGTGGACGATTATCGAATGACTGTGCATGCGCAAGGTCAAACTGCAAAATAAATTAGCGTCTTTTTGATCGCTAGGCGTACGCAGGTTGATTGACAGGAAGCATAGGTTTGTGGGTGGGAACTGTCCGTTTCCTGGGAGTGTCAGGAAAAACGCAGGCATTCCCAAGCGTGTTTAGGGAGGGTGTGTGACGTCAGCTCCGGCGCCGATCAGCCTGTTTCTATTGCACTGTAGGAGTAATTCCTGGGCTACGCACAGCCTGCACACACTGGAAAAAACATTCGATGGTGAGTGAGTTGCGAACAGATTTGCTGCTGACCGGTGTTTGCAGAGATTTTTGCGCGGTGTACGCAGACTTGCACACGTTGGATTTTCACTCTTTCTGTGCCGTGGCTATCCGATTAGGCCCTAAGTCACTCCCAGTATGCGCCACATCATCATGTTGTACATCCTTCTTGTTGAGTAAAGCACTGGAAGGAGAGCTGCTCAACCAGGACTCTGAACAACTCAGCCACTAAGTGACAACTCAGTGACGGCTCTAGACTTTTCTTTTAGAGTGGCATCGTAACAATTAATATAAACTCATGCCCTTTCTGTTCCTGACTCTTGCTACTTAGTCCATACAAATATAATTAAAACAAAAACAAGATACACACAAAACAACTCTTCCTGCAGGGTACTCAAACTCGTAACCCCATGTGCCATGGTCAGACATTTAACTGGTGAGCTATATAATTATGTATTATGTGCTTGCAGCCCCGGAAATGGTTAGGGTTAGGCTGCTGGGAAGGGACGATTAGGTTTAGGCTGCGGGAAGGGGGGGTTAGGTTTAGGCACCTCCGGGGAGGTTTAGGGTCAGGTTGAGGGGGGAGAAGGTTAGGGTTAGACTGCGGGAAGGGAGGGTTATGGGGGTAAGGGAGAGTAGGGGATTAACTGGAAAGCATTATTGATGAGTTACGCAATCACAGAGAAACAGAAATAGCTGAGCATACTCCATCTGCACTGAGGCTGACTGCAATGTAAATGTCTTTATTGGCAGATTTAATCATTGGTTTGACGGAATGGCGCTCATGCACAAATTCACAATCGAAAATGGAACTGTGATGTACATGAGCAGGTTTCTACAAAGTGACGCCTATAGGTCAAATGAAAGTCATAACAGGATTGTAGTCTCCGAGTTTGGAACTGTAGCCTTGCCTGACCCGTGTAAGAGCTTGTTTCAGCGCTTTGTGTCTACATTTGAGTTACCAAGTAAGTGGTTATTAGTGATATTTTATAATACTGAATACAATCTTTGTTCTCAAACCTAAATTAGCTCTTCTGCTGCTCTCTGGCTACTGCTATCTCTCAGAATGCCTAAAATATAGAACTTAAAATCAGAATATTCTGCAAAACAATGTACCAGCTGTATGTAGAGCTTTGCCTATCACCATACTGCTCTTTTTTCTTGGGTCTAATACCAGTCTTCTTATGAGAAACAAAGGTGATCTGGGAGTTCAGTGCTGCTACTCTGAAGGACGACTCAGATGGCGCTTTACCTGAAATATCCCAGGTACCACCTGCGTCCCGAGACAAGTGGTATAACGTTTCCTCCGGAGGTTTCAAATATCGTAATCTGTCATATGAAATGAAAATGACAATGCAAACCTTTGTTCTCAGTTACATACACTCTTTATTAACTGTGCTTATACGTGAACAATTAAAGTGCAATTAAATACACACAATATAATAAAATACACTCACATACTTCTAGGGGTTAATGACTTGCAATTGACTTGCAATTGACATTAATATGGTCATTGCAGTGGTCACTGCCATTTTTATTATTAAGTAAAAATGATAAATAATAAAAAAAATCACTAAACTGTGTAAGATGTCAATTACTTTGGGTGTGGTTTACTAGATAGACAGTGTTTAGTTAGACAGTCGATAGATAGACACCATGGGCCAAATGTAATAGAGTGAGAGTTTCAGAAAGTGAGGTTTTGCAGATTTTTTTTTTTAAATTGGCAATCATTTACACTGCAAAACCAGGTTGATCTTGCTGTGTAAATGATTGCCACTTTTAAAAAAAACTGTAAAACCTTACCAAATCTCTCACTTTCTGAAACTCTCATTCTGTTACATTTGGCCCCTCATGTTAGTCCGTCAAAAGGTAGACAGTGTCAAAAGGTAGACGGGGTCAAAAGGTCAACATGTAAACGGTCGACATAAAAAAGGTAGACACTTATTTTTCTGTTTTTCATTTTTGGGGTTTGTGTGGATAGTTTTGTCATCTGAGACTCCCATTTGTAGAAAGGCATACCCATGCGGGGCTCTCTTCGGGCTCGGTGGCTCGCTGTGCTTGCCACAAGGTTTATAACCAACTCTATGCCGACATGGATAGAGAAGGTATGAAAAAGTCCAAAACCATGTAAAAATGTAAAAAAAAAACCCAGGGGTATATTTACAAAGAGTCGTGTTTTTGATGTTTTTAAGGGTGTTTGAACTCGAATGGTATCGGGTGCATTTTACTGCAACTTTTTGAATCCTGATACGATCATTCACTAAGCTGCCGATTTTTCCAAATTCGTATTTTCCGATGTCGATGTGATTCGTAATGTCAGGCAGTGTTTTACGGGAGTGATGAGTAAAACACTGCCTGACAAAACACAAGGAATCCCGGCCGGATCTGTGAGATCCGTGCAGGGCTTCATTGTGTACCTTAAGAAGGTATTTAAAGTGTTAAAAATTCAGAAAAAAATTGCGTGGGGTCCCCCCTCCTAAGCATAACCAGCCTCGGGCTCTTTGAGCCGGTCCTGGTTGAAAAAATATGGGGAAAAAAATGACAGTGGTTCCCCCATATTTAATCAACCAGCACCGGGCTCTGCGCCTGGTCCTGGTTAAAAAAATACGGGGGACAAAAAGCGTAGGGGTCCCCCGTATTTCTTAAACCAGCACCGGGCTCCACTAGCCAGGTACATAATGCCACAGCCGGGGGACACTTTTATTGTGGTCCCGGCGGCCCTGGCATTACATACCCAACTAGTCACCCCTGGCCGGGGTACCCTGGAGGAGTGGGAACCCCTTAAATCAAGGGGTCCCCCCCCTCCAGCCACCCAAGGGCCAGGGGTGAAGCCCGAGGCTGTCCCCCCATCCAAGGGCGGCGGATGGGGGGCTGATAGCCAAGTGTAAAAAATCAGAATATTGTTTTTAGTAGCAGTACTACAAGTCCCAGCAAGCCTCCCCCGCAAGCTGGTACTTGGAGAACCACAAGTACCAGCATGCGGTGGAAAACCGGGCCCACTGGTACCTGTAGTACTACTACTAAAAAAATACCCAACAAAAAACAGGACACACACACCGTGACAGTATAAGTTTATTACATGCATGCACACCTCCAAACATACATACTTACCTATGTTCACACGAGGCTCGGTCCTCTTCTCCATGTAGAATCCTCGGGGTACCTGTGAAAAAAATTATACTCACATAATCCAGTGTTGCTTGTCTTCTTTGTATAATCCACGTACTTTGCAAAACAAAAAAACAGAAACCCGAGCACGCACTGAAAGGGGTCCCATGTTTACACACATGGGACCCCTTTCCCCGACTGCCAGGACCCCCCCTGACTCCTGTCAAAGAGGGTCCCTTCAGCCAATCAGGGAGCGCCACGTCGTGGCACTCTCCTGATTGGCTGTGTGCTCCTGTAGTGTCTGTGAGGCTGCACACGGCAGAGATACAATGTAGCGCCTATGCACTCCATTGTATCCAATGGTGGGAACTTTGCGGTCAGTGGTGAGGTTACTTTCGGTCAACCGCTGACCGCAAAGTTCCCACCATTGGATACAATGGAGCGCATAGGCGCTACATTGTATCTCTGCCGTGTGCATCCTCAGACATCGCAATAATGAAATCACATCACAGCAGGTCGTTAGTTGGTATGTATATATACAGCTGTACATACACACACAGCATACTTGTAAACACACACATAGCATACATACATACACACACACAAACAAACACATAACATACTTGTAAATACACGCACAGCGTACACACATACCTTACAAACATACCATATATACACACAGCATACCTACATAAATACATACACACAGCATACATACACAGTGTGCATACATACATACACACATACATACATATATACAGTGCACATAGTAAACAAACACACAACATGCATGCATTCATACACACATAGAATACATACACACATACATACAGTAGATTACATACACACTAACAGTATATACACACACATTACATACTTACAAACAAACAAACACATACATACATACATACATACATACATTTATTCACACAACATGCATACATACAAACACAAACATAAATACCTCCCAACTTTTGAATCGATGAAAGTGGGACCTCGTGTGCCGCAGGGGAGTGTGACTTCTGGTGAAGGGGCGTGGCCTTGTTGCATAACTCCCGTTATCATAATTTTGGGGGCATGCCCAGCTCTCCCCAAGCAGCTGGGCAGCCCCCGGCTCACCTCGCTGCACATGCACGCAGCATCTATTCAATGATCACCGGCTGCTTTGCAGAGAAGAGCAGAGGTGATCACAGGCTCTCCCAACCTGCCCCCTGTCCACTGGACACTGCGGCCCCACAGTAGGGACATACGGATAGTGTCCAAATAGCAGCTCTGTCCCACTATGCCTGTGCTCTGCTCCATCTAAAAAAAAAATTCTGCCTGCTGTGCCAATGGATCGGGGGAAGGGAAGGGGGAAGGGAGCGTGTTCCAGGCAGGGCTGCCAGCAGAAATTGTGGGGCCCGGGACTGACAAAAAAGAAGGGCCCCTCCCCCCCTCAAAATAAGATTATGCCACACTTCTCCACCCCTATGTGATGTCATGTATTGTGATATTACATATAGGTGGAGTGTTGCGGACCTACAGAAACAGTTCACAGAGAGCTGATGCGCGGTTGAAGGCTTGTTTTAAAAGGTCTTCACTCTGCAGCTCTACAGGTATTGGTAGTAGAAGCCATGGGTGGACCCCCCTCTCTGTAAGGGCCCAGGACACCAGTCCCCACAGCCCCCCCCTGATGGCTGCCCTGGTTCCAGGCACTCGATAACCCCCAATGTGTGCACGTATGGCATACCCTCCAACTGTACCTTTTTAGCAGGTACAGTACCTTTTTTCTCTTACGTCCTAGAGGATACTGGGGTCCACATTAGTACCATGGGGTATAGACGGGTCCACTAGGAGCCTTGGGCACTTTAAGAAATCAATAGTGTGGACTGGCTCCTCCCTCTATGCCCCTCCTACCAGACTCAGTTTAGAAAATGTGCCCGGAGGAGCCGGTCACGCTTAGGGAAGCTCCTGAAAAGTTTTCTACAGTTTATTTTCTGTTTGTTATTTTACAGGCATTGCTGGGTGGCACCAGCATGCCTGCTTCTTGGGACTTAGGGGGGAGAACGGCCCAACTTCCTAAAGAGTTAATGGTCCCGTTTCTCCACTGACAGGACACTGAGCTCCTGAGTGAGTCATTCGCAAGCCCCACCACGGCACGCTGCCACCCCTAACAGAGCCAGAAGAAAGAAGAGTGGTAAGTAGAACGCCAGTATCCCAGTTAGCGGGTCACCAGCGGGAATGGCAGCACAAGGGTAGGAGCGCAGCGCTGACATGCAGGCTGCGCTCGGGGGGCACGCTGTAAGGGGCGCACTGAGCCACCAATGATACCCACACTGGCACCATACCTAACAAGGGTTCTAACCCTTTGATATATACATAAAGACCTCAGGCCAGTATAAAAAAATGGGAAGACGAGCGCCATTACGGGTGTGGGGCTTTACTATGAGCGGATCCAGGAGCTTACCATTGCCATTTTCCTTCTGCAGCTTGCACTGTCAGGACTCACAGGGAAGCATAGCTCCGCCACGAACACTCCACATCTCCTCAGTGGTACCAGGGGGTCTTAGAAAGGGGGGGAGTGTGGTAGAATAATGAGCCCTATTAAGGGACTTAGTGTGGCGACATGGCTGAGTTTTTACTTGGCTAAAAGGGCGCGGTGTGGCTGGCTCCTTTTTCTGTGTCTCCCTGCAGGCTCTGTGTGGGTTAAACTGTGTTTTCACCTTCTGAGCGTGGTGTGTGTCCCTTCATGTTACCATATCCAGGGACTGTGTTTCCTGCACAGCAGAGTGTCTGTCCTCCCCCGGTGACTCTCTACCGTGTACCCAGAATAGTATACATTCTCAGGCTAGTGGGGCAAATCCCCCATGGTTAGATTCCATTAAGGGGATGATATCTAATATTTCTACAAAATTATTCCATACTGAGAAAGAGACACAATACTTAAGACAGTCTATGGATGAACAAAACAAAGAATGTAGCGCCTATGGTCATCAATGAGTGAGAACAGTCATTAGTACCATACAATTTATTAATAAAACATAATAGTGCACTTATTTAAAAACTCATTGTAAAAACAAGTGAGATGCTACTCCTGTAAATGTTGGAGATCAAATATGAAATGTTCAGCGAACCTGTTCCATTTATAAAAGTCCCTTAAGGATCCCGCACGGGCCGATGTCAGTCACAACCGTAAATGTATAGTTACCACCATAGTGTAGAAGGCATTTAAGCAGAACAGCGTCCGCAGATGGCAGTCCCTTATTCAGTAGTGGTAATTGAATTGTCCACGGTGTGAGTCGTCCCTTTTTAAGGAATCCAGTTGATAAGGTGCAATAGTCAGGGGCTTGGTCCAGGTATTTGATCCTCCAAATAGTTGGATAGGTAGTAGACTTGCAGCAACAGATCCCACCAACGCGTTTCGTTGCATTTACGCAACTTTTTCAAGGTGCTCCTGATCCTATGAGGGGTTTTTATACCCCTTTCCAATATGGATGCTCATTTGCATATGTGATACATTTGACCTTTTCATCTCAATAAACGACCAAAATAATGACAGACATACTACCATTGGATGATCCCTATTCACACATATAATTATATGTATGATAATCATATTGCAATTCATAGTATACACTAGAAAACGGTTTTTATATATAAAGCTGATCACATGACCATTCGTTCTCATCTATAAATAGGTTAATATAAAAAGTGGGGTGGACCTGATAAAATATATTGTGGACACACTGGGTATAGATGGTTGCATATAGCCACATTTTGCATATACCCCTTATGTTATACTAATATTGTGGAGAAAGACAGCTGTGTATTTGCTGTCCTCATCATGTGGACACTTATAAATAGTGAGAATATATACTTAGCAATATACACAATATTAAATGCAAAAAATTACAAATCTGCGAGAAGGATGTTTATATATATATATATATATATATATATATACACACACAGAAGGGAAAGAAAGGGTGGAGAAACATATGAGTAGGAAAAAAGCCTGGATGACCTGATGAATAGAGATTCATTTCCCATACCTGTGTCTCAGACCCCTGCCATTTGGCCACAAAAGCGTACTCTGGCCCAGCTCATGCAGGCTGATACTGATGATGATACATCAGGCACAGAGGAGGGCAAAGTGGATGCGAGTGGTGGGGGTGCAATCCTGTCACAAGGAATACAGGCCCTGCAGATGTCCTGCACATTCCTGACAAGGTGGCGTATTCAGGACTCTGCTACCTTTATGGTGGACGCCTTAAAGGAAATTGGTTTGCTTAACGCACGCACCACTTCCATGGCAGTGTCAGCATGCAGGAACTTGTGGCTACGCCAATGGACTGCGGACACGGATTCCAGAAAAGGCATGGAAAGCTTACCATTCACAGGTGAGGCCCTCTTTGGAGATTAACTGGATACGTGGATATCCAAGGCTACGGCGGGTAATTCTACGTACCTTTCTTCCGCAGCACCCCCAGCTAGGAAAACCTACTCTGCTCCAACTCTGCAGTCCTTTCGGACTGCAAAATTTAAAGGCAAATCCAAAGGTTCTTCTATAGCCTTCAAAGGTAATAGAAGTAAACACAGAAAAACAGCAACTGCAGGTTCTCAAGAACAGACCTCCGGTTCTGCTTTCTCAAAGCCTACAGCATCATGCTGGAAGACAGGCAGGTGGGAGCCCGGTTACGTTATTTCAATCACATTTGGGCAACATCATGCCAGGATGCCTGGGTCAGAGACCTTATCGCCCATGGATACAGACTGGAGTTTCAGGAACTCCCACCTCACAGATTCTTCAAATCAGGCTTACCAGCTTCTACAGAAGCAGGTCTGATTTTGCAGGCTGCAATCCAGAAACTGGTACAAACTCAGGTCATTGTCCCAGTTCCACTTCAACTACAGAACAAAGGTTATTACTCCAACCTGTTTGTGGTACCGAAACCGCACGGTTCGGTAAGGTCCATTTTAAACCTCAAGTCACTGAACCCGTACTTAAGGGTGTTCACGTTCAAGATGGAGTCTCTGAGAGCCATGATCTCAGGTCTGGAGGAGGGATAATTTCTGGTGTCTCTGGACATCAAGGATGCATACCTTCATATTCCAATTTGGCCGCCTCATCAGGATTACCTAAGGTTTGCACTACAGGACTGCCAGTTCCAGACCCTGCCATTTGGCCTCTCCACGGCACCGAGAGTGTTCACCAGGATAATGGCAGAGATTATTTTACTCCTCTGCAAGCAGGGAGTGAACATAATACCGTACCTGGATGATCTGCTGATAAAAGCACCATCCAGGGAGAGGTTGTTGGACAGCATTGCCCTCTCAACCTGACTACTCCAAGATCACGGGTGGATTCTGAACCTGCCAAAATCTTACCTGGAACTAACAAGGAGGCTTCCATTCCTGGGGATGATTCTGGATACGGAAGCACAGAAGGTATTCCTTCTGTTGGAAAAGGCATTGGTAATCTAGTCGATGGTGCGGGATGTTCTAAAACCAACCCGGATTTCGGTGCATCTATGCATTCGCCTTCTGGGGAAGATGGTAGTCTCTTACGAGGCTCTGCAGTACAGAAGGTTTCACACAAGACCCTTCCAGCTGGATCTGTTGGACAAATGGTCCGGATCCCATCTTCACATGCACCAGAGGATACGTCTTTCGCCAAAAGCCAGGATTTCTCTTCTGTGGTGGCTTCAGACGTCTCACCTGACCGAGGGTCAACGGTTCGGGATTCAAAATTGGATTCTGCTAACCACAGACGCAATCCTCAGAGGTTGGGGAGCAGTCACTCAGGGGGAACAGTTCCAAGGAAAATGGTCAAGTCAGGAAACCATTCTTCCGATCAACGTTCTGGAACTAAGGGCCATATACAACGCCCTTCTACAGGCATCGCATCTTCTTCAAGATCAAGCCATTCAAGTTCAGTCAGACAATGTGACGGCAGTAACGTACATAAACCGACAGGGCGGAACGAAGAGCAAAGCAACAATGTCAGAGGTAACAAGAATTCTCATCTGGGCAGAAAGACATGCAGTGGTGCTGTTGGAGATCTTCATTCCGAGAGTAGGCAACTGGGTAGCGGACTTCCTCAGCAGACACGACCTCCACCCAGGAGAGTGGGGTCTTCACCCGGAGGTGTTCGAGTCCTTGACATGTTGGTGGGGGACTCAACAAATCGTCATGATGGCCTCTCGTCTCAAAAAGATTCTCAGGCGGTATTGTTCCAGGTCGAGGGACCCACATGCAGTGGCAGTGGATGCTCTGGTGACTCCATGGGTCTAGCAAATGGTTTACGTGTTTCCACCTCTTCCATTGATCCCAAGAATTCTCAAAAGAATAAAAAGGGAAAAGGTTCAAGCAATTCTCATTGCTCCAGACTGACCAAGAAGGGCCTGGTACGCGGATCTACTGGAGATGCTCCTGGAGGACCCGTGGCCTCTGCCTCTTCGCAAGGATTTTCTACAACAGGGGCCATTCGTCTATCAAGACTTAACACGGCTACGTTTGACGGCATGGAAGTTGAGCGTCAAATTCTAGCCTGGAACGGGATCACCGACAGGGTTATTCCAACTCTGATCCAAACCAGAAAAGGGGTAACGTCTAAACACTACCATCGTATTTGGGGAAAAATACATCTCGTGGTGTGAAAACAGGAAATTTCCTATAGTGGAAATTCAACTGGGATGTTTCCTCCCTTTTCTACAGTCAGGTGTGGATGTGGGCCTACGTTTGGGCTCTTTGAAAGTCCAGATTTCAGCCTTATTCATTTTCTTCCAGAAACAAATGGCTTCCCTCCCTGAGGTTCAGACGTTCTTGAAGGGTGTTCTGCACATCCAACCGCCCTTTGTGCCTCCAACGGAACCTCGGGATCTCAACGTGGTGTTGCAGTTTCTGCAATTGGAATGGTTTGAGCCTTTACAGGAGGTTGATGATAAGTTTCTTACGTGGAAGACTGTTACACTGTTAGCTTCAACAAGGCGTGTGTCGGAACTGGGGGCGTTGTCTCACAAAAGCCCTTATTTGATTTTTCTTGAAGATAGAGCTGAACTCAGCAATTTCTTCCTAAGGTGGTGTCTGCGTTTCATATCAACCATCCTATTGTGGTTCCAGTGCTTACAGACACCTCTGCTACTTCAAAGTCCTTGGATGTTGTGAGGGCTTTGAAGATCTATGTGAAGCGGACAGCCTGTCACAGGAAATCTGACTCGCTGTTTATTCTCTATGATCCCAAGAAAATTGGGTGTCCTGCTTCCAAGCATTCTATTGCTCGCTGGATCAGGTGTACTATCCAGCAGGCTTATTCTATGGCAGGATTGCCGGTTCCTAAAGTACAGGCCCACTCGACTAGATTGGTGGGTTCTTCCTGAGCAGCTGCCCAGGTTGTCTCGGCTGTACAGCTCTGCCAAGCAGCTACTTGGTCAGGGTCGAACACGTTTGCTAAGTTCTACAAGTTTGATACTTTGGCCTCTGAGGACCTTCAGTTTGCAGGAACCTCAGCACTCTCCCACCTGGTTTAGGAGCTTTGGTACATCCCCATGGTACTAATGTGGACCCCAGTATCCTCTGGGATGTAAGAGAAAATAGGATTTTAATTACCTACCGGTAAATCCTTTTCCCGTAGTCCGTTGAGGATACTGAGCGCCCGCCCAGTGCTTCATGTTTCCTGCACTGTTACTTCGTTAAGTATTGTTGTTGGTTCAGCTTTTGCTGTTCCTGTTCAAGTTTGGTTAGCATGGCTTTCCTCTTGTTTGTGTGTGCTGGTTCGAATCTCACCACTGTTCTGTTAAATCCTCAGGATATGTCCGTCTCCTCAGACACAGTTTCTAGACTGAGTCTGGTGGGAGGGGCATAGAGGGAGGAGCCAGTGCACACTATTGATTTCTTAAAGTGCCCAAGGATCCTATTGGACCCGTCTATACCCCATGGTACTAATGTGGACCCCAGTACCCTCTACGGACTACGAGAAAAAGATTAATTAAAATTAAAATATTATTTTATTTGGTCTGTACCAATCCATTGGCTCTCCAAACTTCCATCAAAAGTATAGGAAAAGGGGCGTGGCCACGCACCCTTTAGCCATGGCTACACACCATTTGTACCTATTTTTATGTGTAAAATGTTGGAGGATATGGTATGGGCATAGTGATAATGGAAGATAGTGACATAGGGGGTAATTCTGAGTTGATCGCAGCAGTAAGTTTGTTAGCAATTGAATGTACTTATACTGTAAACATTTGTGCAGTGACAATGTGTAGATGTAATAGATGTAATGCAGTGTAACCTTGTTAGCTTAAAAGCTGTATGTGCGACTATGACGCTCTGAGAAACCTTTATGCATTTATAATAACCAATCAAATACCGGTCTAAGGTTCTAACGCCTTTAGTAAGAATGTTATTACTTGCAAAAAGAGTAATACAGTACAAGTCACACACTACAATATAACACAGACTAACTAACCAGATAACTACACAGGAAATACAATACAATTATGTTTAAGGGAAAATGAGAGAGAAAGAAGAGAAGAGAGAGAGAGAGAGAGAGAGAGAGAGAGAGATGGCTCACAATAACAATAAAGACAATATGTTTGCAGAGAAGCTTACACATGTGAGGAACAATCGCTGCGCAGTTAGTCAATGCTGAGAATCTTTGTGGAGAAAATACTTGACCTTACCCATACTGGCTGTCCCTATATACACAACCCTACAATACCGCATGGGACAGAAGCTAGACTCCATTTTGGGAAACCTCCCATGATTCCAAGGACTGCAACACATGGTTGAAAGGGGGATGCTAGCAGCCATTTTAGATTTGCAGGTCCAAACACATGGCACTCTCTGCTACACCACAATCACATAGCAGAAGACACAAGACTCCATTTTATTCCAAAATGTCCAAGCCTCAAAACAATGCATATGTTCTGATTTTACAATTCCAAACCATCTAAATCACCTTTCACAATTTCAAGCAAACACAGTATCTCAATAACCAGAGCATACGAGCTATCACAAGACCAGACCACCAGGTACCCACAAGTATCAGCCTGCCATTGCAACACGCACATATTCAAAGGTAACTGCATGATGGTATTCATGATTAACAAGATATATTATAACATACCAGCACCATCTATTTTAAATCACCATAGGCAAACAAATACCACAAATGCTATGCTACAGGTTGTCTAATGTCCCAGCTACCATCACAGATTCCCAGATCTATCACACAAACAAGTTACAATATCCTATTTAAACCAGCACCATTGACCTTAAAGCAATCTGTCTATATTTCCTTATCTAGCCATGCGAATTCAATACTTAGCCTTTAGCTTGGAGGTCAGTCCTGGGGATGCAGCCGCCATGCTGCTGGGTGCCAGGTAGCTGTGTGAGTGAGTGAGCCCTGTGATTTCCAGTGGATAATATCATACCTGCATTCCAGCTGTGGGGGGGTGTCAACCACAGGAAATGTGTCTTTCACAGTATGTGGGCTGTCTTGTATCAGTGGCCTTGGTTATGCAAAATGTTGGGTGATGACTAACACATTCCTGTCTTCTGGAGAGCTATTGTTTGGCGAATACAAAACAAAACCCTGTCTCTGGGTTTTGTTCGATATTCATGATGTCCACTTTCAGTTGAGACAATGACATCTCAGCAATCATTCTTCTGGAGACAAACCCTAACCCATTCGTAAACACAGGTGTTGGCCCTCCTCATTGAGTCTCAAAGCTCAGTGTAATTAAAGGCTATTGTACTCCGTCTGCGGGAAAGATACTGATTTGGAATACAATTAATCTTCAATTACTATTCCTGTGCTTAACTATGCATATGAAGATGTGAAGCCCTCCCAACATGCATACTATTGTTTGGGGAATCTCTAAGGTCAAAGAGCCATTTGAGACCCACTGATACCTGCTGGACTCAGGGGAATATTAACTTATAAAATACATTATATGGTTAAATTATGTAACGATTGAGTCGCACGCTGGGCACACAGAAACTCTACCGTAAATGCGCATACAGTGCGCCTGCGGGTGCACGTAACAGCGGGTATGCGCACGCACAGGAGTGCGCACACATGCGCAGCGCGGACATGTATGAGGTGCAAATATGGCAGTGTGTATAGTGATATTTTTCTGACTTTGACAGTCCACCCTTTGGCAGTCAACAATAACTGCCACTTCCTAAAACATTTCAAAAGGAGAAAAATATATGTCAAGTGTAAATACATTTCCATGGTTGGGTTGGGGAGGAGAAAGAGAAGGTGTGAAAAGGGTATGACCTAGTGAGATAGCAAAAGCATGTGTGTATGAATCCATGTTTGGGGGGTCATGTATCATCGTGCCGTACGTGTTTTAAATCAAGCTTCGAGGTATTGCGAAGTATACATTTGAATTCCTTCTTATCCCGTATCAAGGGTCTGTGGATGGGCTGTCAAACTCTACCGAGCTCATTTCGTCGTTTTGCGACAAAATGGGGGAGCACATTTTAGTTGATGATACATGAATGGGGGGGATATGTGATTGCTGATATCTGTGCCTGTATTCCCTATCGACTATGTGTGTCATTACCTGAGGGTTGTAGAAATGAAGATAAAGAACACTTATGGTAAATGCAGTGGTATTCTATGTCAGGTTAATGAACATTTGTCGGCTGAAGTCTTGTTCGGTGTCTGTTGAATGCAGTCTTCTTTGTGCTTTTGCTCATAAGGTGCGAGCAAAAAGCTTTGTCAATGTCCATAGACTTACAAAAGTGTTGGGCTAGCGTAATTTTAAAATTTCTAGGGAAACTGGGGGTCTATGGCATAGTTCATCAAATATCTGTGTATAAGGTTGTCAAAACGTCTTCTTTAATCCATCAGTTGTCTGTATACAGGCTCGTCAAATTCCTCGTCCAAGTGGGTCTTTTTACCTTGGAGAAAACGGAAAAAACAGGTGAAAGAAACAGGTCGTGGTATCACTTTTTATCACAGCGTGGTTTCAATGGTTGGGTCGTAAATCAAATCCATTTTGTTATGCGATACAGTCATTATTTCAGGCAGTACTTTTCCAATATAACACAATCCTTCAGAGTTTGGGGCAAGCCACTTTATACGCCTTCCTCCCGCATATGAAATATGCATCATCGGGGAGAACATATGGGACAGAGTAGGACATAACCATATTACACATCCTCCATGTGAAATCTCCTACCCCTAATTCTCCCATCTGTCTAGTACACGTATCAGCTTGTACGATATGTGCACAGTATCCTGGTGATACCTCTCCAACTTTCGTAATCCTACTTCCTAGGGTATACCTATATCGGAAAGATTTTTCTCTACTGGCTATGTGGCGTATAAGCTCTGTATCTGTTGGCATTCTATCTGCTCTATATGAAAAGGTCATGGTTTGGTTACTCCATGACACTTCCCAATTTCCCGGCTTTCGGGGATTGGAAATGTTAAAACATATTAGGGATCTATCCACATGATATTGGTGGAGCTTCAAGCTAGGAGGACTGGAGATATTAAACCTCCTGTCCACCGGTCTCCCACCCTTTAGCTCAAGTACCTCCCCTACCGTTAAAGGAAATGGTACTAGCCCTGATTTGCTATGACCTTGAGGTACTTGAGAGCATACCCAACAATCTGTCTTATTTAACACACTACCCACTAAGGAGTGATAGTCACTCAATGGATGCCGGTCCATGTGGATATTAAAACTGGATTGGCATTTCTTAATGCACCCATCCTCAACTACATTGTCACAGAGCCTACAGATACAGTTTTCTTCAGCTAACAATCCTTCACAATGTTTACAAATAACATGGCTGTTAGATCGTTTCCGGTACTCGCCTTTGCTTGGTGATTGTGTTGCTAATGGAAATTTACACCTCCGTCTCAGCCATCAGAAACCCATTCTGGATCCTTTCTCGACCTCACTGGTACTCTCACCGAAACAGACTGCTCTGGTCAACATCAGGGTCAACATGAAAACACGGATCACAGTCTCTTGAGGCGAGTCCATCTTACAGGAGGAGAAAAGTAGAAATTTGTAATGGGGGGATGGGAAAACATTTTGAGGGGGAGAGAAACTTGTTACGATAATTAGTTCTCTAGTCTTGTTGTTCTTCTTGTTCTGCTGTCATCTCAAAGGTGCTGTCTCTCAGTTTTCCAAACGAACATTCCGGTGATGCAATATTCCTTCCAAACCAGCGAACTTTCTGTAAGGAGCAAAAAATCTTGCATTACCATTTGTCTAACTGATGTGTGACATACCATCTTTAAAACATGAAAACATGAGTGAGAAGAGAGAAACCAAAAACAAAAACAAAAGAGAGAGAGAACAATTCATATATATATATATATATATATATAACATAACACATCAATAAACAACAACAGGAAAAAAAAAATTTTCAGACATTTTAAAACATTGTCAGATCATCAGGCTGTCATATCTACATGTCCAATGGTTTCCTTGCGCAGTCCCTCCCACCAGCACCTCCATACTCCACCCTCTGTATCTGGCCAGGATACATTGATGCGGATAGGTCATGCTGGGGTTTGGTAGACTTCTGCAAAGACCAAGCAGATATGCAATGTTTGAGTCCTATCAATAATCGTCAGAGATGGGGAGAGAAAAGAAACATTTCACAGATACATTTACAACGTTTCACCCGGTCATTCCTGTGTCTTCAGGGAACGACCTCCCAATTTATTAACTGTTACCTCAGGCTTACCATCAGTCCTAATGATCACCTTTTATAATTTGGTGTGTCATATTCATGCTCATATTCATGTCTAGGGGGTCTGACTTTATGTGGGCTGTTGCAGTTACTGGCATAATGCCCTTCTCTTTTGCAAAGATCACAAACCCTGGGCTTCCTCCAAGTGTCAGTGAAATGGGGTCTTGGTTGATTTGATGCCTCCTCAAACGCTTGTATGCTCATCACCATCAACCGCTTTCCCTGTACCTCCCTGATTCCTTGGATACCATGATTATGTCGTTGTCTAGGGAGTTGATATACCTTCTGTGAATCTTTGATCATACACTTAGATCTTTCCTAGGATCTGGGAAATCAGACATGATTGATCTCAATTCTGTCCGGGACCAGGGATGGCGCATTGCACTGTCCTTGACAGGAATGATTCCCTGATCGTCAGTCTTCCCATTGGGGACTGTGATCACCCTGACAGGACTAAACTCAATTACATCACCTTGTGTTGGTCTTACAATATGGGGCACATTTGTTTGTGCGTGATATAAAACTTTGTACGTACCTGTGGACACGACCTCACCTGACCCTCCGTTAGGGGGTTTGATTATTGCCTTTACCGATTTGGTCGCGTCCACCTGGATGTCTTGTAGGATGGCTTCTGGAAGAGGTGCCGACATCGTTCTGGGCTCACTTTCTTGTTTGTATTCCTGAGGGAAGTTTGACATGGGGTGCGACTTGCACAGGTTAACATTTGTGATTTTTACACTTTCATTTTTATAAACATTATGACATTTGTTACTTTCGTTCTTAATACAGTTACTAAGTGCATTTTTATCGTACAACATTGTGCCATTTCTCTGCAACCATAATCCTCTCCATTGCCATGTCTCTCTTCCCAAGATGACGGTCAGATATGTAAGTTAACTCTCTTTGCAATTCACTTTCCTGTTGCCATAACTGTAAATAATCAAAATGTTTGATTCGTCTCTTTGCTGATTTAATGAGACCTATCCTCCTCCTTAGATTTTATAACACTTCTGGGCTAAAGCTGCCTATTTTTGGGAACTTCTCCCCGTCATGTACAGTCATTCTCTCCCATTCATCACATAAAACCTCTGTGTGTAAACCATATTTTTCACACATTACGTACCTTGCCGACCCGACTGGTCGGTTCACTGAATCAACCCGAACCGAGGTTGATCGCCCCCTTCCTGAACAATTGGCCCCCATAACTTGCAGGTGTTGCTTTCACCACCTCTGACCTTTAATCAGGGTCTTCAGCGAACCCTTACAAAAACCAAAATGTTCACGATAGGCTGACGGTGGCGGTTTACCGAGTACCCCACTCACTCGCCCATATCGACCAATACGACCTACACACTGCCTTAGCGCTGGCGTACTCGACCCAGGGCCCCTATGAACCTCTATTTACTGGAACATGCGAGGGATATCCGCAGAACACTTACTCTTTCCAGTAACTATTGGTTGTTGGACAATTCCTGAGTGACCAGCGAACTTCCCTTCAGAAAATAAAAAATTACACAAATCACGTCAGAATGTACAAATAGTGTTTATGACCGGTTTCGTACACAAATGGTACTGGTCAGATTACTAATGCACACAATTTCGTGCGGTACAATCGTTCAGCACATAAGCAACTAATCTTATGTGCAAAGCGACCAGTGGAATCGAAAATTTCGGCTGCGAATTCCTTCAGCCAGAGCTTTATTGGCCTATATGGGTTCTGCACCAACCCCCTGGGTTGTGCCTTTTTCTCTTATTTATAGCGGACTTCTTTGTCTGCTGTACCTGGACCTCCTGGTCTGTGCTACAGTGTGACCTCCTGGTCTACTATACTCTACTGCTCAAATTTTATGTTTAACCAGAGATGCCTCCCTAGCCACCATGCACGTCACTTACATGTATGTACTCCTGCGAGAACTCGACTTCTTGTGGTTCAACCTCAAAAATTGTATAAACTTAAAAACACTCACTCATCACATGTACACTTTTGTTTCTATTTCTATTTCTGCGCAGAAATTTTCTTTAGACCAAATGTGTTGTGAATTTGGAGAAGGATCTGTTAATCTAAATTTCAGACACTAAAATAGACTTGCGCTACTTACCACGTTGCCACCTTTCCGCCTGTTGCAATAACACTATCGTGTGATTTGAGTTACGTGGGCGTACCCGGACGCTCCGTTGCGTAATATACGCTGCGTGCGTCGGCCTTTGAGTTGCGTACGCGAGTCTCAGCCCTTTGTTAGAGACACGTGCACGCAAAGCAAATATCCACCGTAACACAATGTACACGTTTATCAATGTAGATGATCCCCGATCATCTACCGAGCACCACACTGACTTCTCCTTGTATCTCAGGCAAAGCTGTGTGTGTTTGTCTACACCTTAATGTATTACTTTTACTCTTTAACTATGAAATAGCGGCAAATCTCTCTTAGCACGTTTATCAATTATAAAAATGGCAACCAGGAAAGTGAGATGTGAAGATTACACAAATGAACATGCAATTCTAAATTAATCTAATAACATATATTGATGTAAGCACACGCATATAGATATTACATATAAGTACCAATCACTATTACTTATGATTGACTATGATATAGATTAAATAAATGCATTAAAAAAAAAACTCATTAAATGATGATTTCTTTTTGACAATGGATGGCTGATTATTTCCTGAGTCAACTGAAAATCAGCCGCTTAGGAAAAAAAATAAAAATGTGACCTTCCCAAAATGGCCGCTGCTCCTCCCCCTTTCACCTCAATGAGGGTCACACAAAATGGTGGACAGACCATGCTGCTTCTTGTCACAAAGAAAGTCATCATTCAAACTCCTAAAGTTATCATGCTATGCAGAGCGATTAAAAATAATTTTAAACCTATTTAAACAGACAAACCATCCAATCTGCGTGTGTAGTTGGCACCAAATAGAAATAAAAACTAGATTTACAAAGACAATAACGTACTGTTCTTACCTTCCAGTTCCGGATTCCTTCAGCACCCTTTACTAAGCGAAACAGACGCTTATCCAGACAGCACTACGAGGAATATGATCTCCCGCCCTTTGCTGATGGATAATGTCTGCTGGAATTACCTAGTATAGATATGTGAAGGACCGACGAGCCGCCAATTGACAATGTCTATAATATTTGTCCTATTAAAAACACGTTAAAGGTTAAAGAACACAGTACGCCATTGGCGCAAAAAGTACCGCAAGGGTACTCCCTTAACTATACCTTAAGGAATGTACTTATACTGTAAACATTTGTGCAGTGACAATGTGTAGATGTAATGCAGTGTAACCTTGTTAGCTTAAAAGCTGTATGTGCGACTATGACGCTCTGAGAAACCTTTATGCATTTATAATAACCAATCAAATACCGGTCTAAGGTTCTAACGCCTTTAGTAAGAATGTTATTACTTGCAAAAAGAGTAATACAGTTCCTATCACACACTACAATATAACACAGACTAACTAACCAGATAACTACACAGGAAATACAATACAATTATGTTTAAGGGAAAATGAGAGAGAAAGAAGAGAGAGAGAGAGAGAGAGAGAGAGAGAGAGAGAGAGATGGCTCACAATAACAATAAAGACAATATGTTTGCAGAGAAGCTTACACATGTGAGGAACAATCGCTGCGCAGTTAGTCAATGCTGAGAATCTTTGTGGAGAAAATACTTGACCTTACCCATACTGGCTGTCCCTATATACACAACCCTACAATACCGCATGGGACAGAAGCTAGACTCCATTTTGGGAAACCTCCCATGATTCCAAGGACTGCAACACATGGTTGAAAGGGGGATGCTAGCAGCCATTTTAGATTTGCAGGTCCAAACACATGGCACTCTCTGCTACACCACAATCACATAGCAGAAGACACAAGACTCCATTTTATTCCAAAATGTCCAAGCCTCAAAACAATGCATATGTTCTGATTTTACAATTCCAAACCATCTAAATCACCTTTCACAATTTCAAGCAAACACAGTATCTCAATAACCAGAGCATACGAGCTATCACAAGACCAGACCACCAGGTACCCACAAGTATCAGCCTGCCATTGCAACACGCACATATTCAAAGGTAACTGCATGATGGTATTCATGATTAACAAGATATATTATAACATACCAGCACCATCTATTTTAAATCACCATAGGCAAACAAATACCACAAATGCTATGCTACAGGTTGTCTAATGTCCCAGCTACCATCACAGATTCCCAGATCTATCACACAAACAAGTTACAATATCCTATTTAAACCAGCACCATTGACCTTAAAGCAATCTGTCTATATTTCCTTATCTAGCCATTTGAATTCAATACTTAGCCTTTAGCTTGGAGGTCAGTCCTGGGGATGTAGCCGCCATGCTGCTGGGTGCCAGGTAGCTGTGTGAGTGAGTGAGCCCTGTGATTTCCAGTGGATAATATCATACCTGCATTCCAGCTGTGGGGGTGTGTCAACCACAGGAAGTGTGTCTTTCACAGTATGTGGGCTGTCTTGTATCAGTGGCCTTGGTAATGCAAAATGTTGGGTGATGACTAACACATTCCTGTCTTCTGGAGAGCTATTGTTTGGCGAATACAAAACAAAACCCTGTCTCTGGGTTTTGTTCGATATTCATGATGTCCACTTTCAGTTGAGACAATGACATCTCAGCAATCATTCTTCTGGAGACAAACCCTAACCAATTCGTAAACACAGGTGTTGGCCCTCCTCATTGAGTCTCAAAGCTCAGTGTAATTAAAGGCTATTGTACTCCGTCTGCGGGAAAGATACTGATTTGGAATACAATTAATCTTCAATTACTATTCCTGTGCTTAACTATGCATATGAAGATGTGAAGCCCTCCCAACATGCAAACTATTGTTTGGGGAATCTCTAAGGTCAAAGAGCCATTTGAGACCCACTGATACCTGCTGGACTCAGGGGAATATTAACTTATAAAATACATTATATGGTTAAATTATGTAACGATTGAGTCGCACGCTGGGCACACAGAAACTCTACCGTAAATGCGCATACAGTGCGCCTGCGGGTGCACGTAACAGTGGGTATGCGCACGCACAGGAGTGCGCACACATGCGCAGCGCGGACATGTATGAGGTGCAAATATGGCAGTGTGTATAGTGATATTTTTCTGACTTTGACATGAGCATCAGATATTATCACCCAATTCAACTCTACCTGTATCAGCAGTTGGTGGGTTTTGTGGGTGATAGTTGAATGAGTATTTATATTAATTGTTTATTTTTCACTAGAAAGAAAGATTTCCAGCTGTTTGCAAATACTCTTCAGCGCTCCCAATATTTCTACGGCCTTTCTCCTACTCTAATAGGTGAAAGTCCGGCTGAGGGGTATGTATATGTTTATCTAAGGTAAATGGGAATGCAAGGATTACTTTGGTTGCTCAAATAAATGAGCACTAAGGATAACAGCCCTGGGGTGCGTGACTGTTGAGAATGGACACACAACCAGGGGACATTGATTCGTCAAGGTTAGGTAAACATAACCTGACATATATATTTCAACTTTTGAGTATGGGCTGCGAGCCCATCCCAAACAGGGAGGAATCCATAGTTAAAATTACTCCATCCGCACGAGTATAACAAAATGGCCAGAAACGATAATGAGACCCCATCCTACCCTAGAGTAGGAGTGGAAAAAGGATGCTGGCTCTCGTAACGGAGGGCGAACCATTAGAGGCGTAAACAACTAAAGGAGGCCAGTAAATGCTTCCAAATTCCCAAATATTATTTTTGCATAGCGGAGCATGTCTGAGAGTTAGTCATATATATATACTTATCAGGTTAATATAAAGGTTAGCATTCCGATCTTGGATATATCTCTCAAATGGGTTCCACAGTAGGGGAAAGAATTCCATAACAATGGTGGGCTTTCCCTGCTTAGTCTGTTAACGGGACATTCTTAATTATTGCAGTCCCACTGAAAAAGAAGGGTCGTAGGTAGGTTAGAATTGACATGGAAATCCAACTTCTACTGGCAAGACCTTCTCACACGGACCTAGGAGGTTCGTGTTTCGGTAACGCGGCTTTAGTTACCGGGTTGGAAGGCGATTTCCCTGGGAGGGGAAGCTTTCCTTAGTCTACTGGTTTTCAGACAAGTGGAGTGAAATCAGATCTTCTGCCCACCGGGTATCATAGAACTATACCAATAGGCAGCAGCAGTTACTCTGGTCCATTATTCAACTAGTTTGGTTCTCAGTCTCGTGCTGGAGGAGTCTCGGATAAAAGAAACTATTCCCAATAGTCATTAATCGGGTCTCTACACAAACTCACCTTGGACCTCCTAAGGGGGTAAGGGTTGGAAAGGTCTAAGGAGACAGGGTCTGAGACTTGAGAAGAGAATTTTGTATCAACAGGGTTTGTCTCCCTATATTAAAGATAGATATTGACAGCGCCTAAGCTGTCATTCCGTTCAAAAGCGAAGGCATTACTGATGACAATTTGGAAATTGCTACACACATCCCTACTCTAAAGGAGGAAAGGGGTTCTCTTCGAATCTTTTTGTCGTGCCCACAGACGGTCACACAGATACTCAATTTAAAGTTTTTGACCCAGTTTCTACCGGCCTACAGATTCAAGATGGAATCATTCCAATCGGTCATTGCAGGCCTAGACCCGGTGGAGTCATAGTGTCTTTGGACATGAAGGATGCATTCCTTCATATCCCGATTTGAACTCCTCTCCAAGCATACTTAGGATTCATACTGGTGAAAGATCATTACCAGTTGGGACATTACCATTCGGTCTATCATCGACCCAGAGAATTTTTACATAGATCAGGGTGATAAGGGTCGCAAGTTGGAGACTGTTAGGGGTCACGATCATACCTTATCTAGATAATCTGCTGATCTACGCCACCTTCCAGGAATAGCCGATCAAAGTAGACGACTCATCAATTTCTCACTCAACATGGGTGGATTGTGATTTCTAGAAATCCAACCTAATGCCAATTCAAAAGGATTCAATTTTCAGGTCTCATCTTGGACTCAGTACAATTGAGGGTAGTCCTACTAGAGAGCAAGATCCAGGACATACAGAGGCTGGTGTCTCAGGTACTGCAGGCACAGCCGGTTTCTCTACACAGAGGTGTACTACTTCCCGGGAAGATGGTGCTGTCTTTGGAGGCTCTACAGTATGGCAGTCTTCACTCCCAACCATTCCAGGTGAACCTCATTGCTCAGGGAGCAGGTTCGCACTGGTTTTCTATATCACAGGTTTTGGCTTTCACTCAAGTCCAAGCTTCCCTAATATTGGTGGTCGTTACACACAAATCTCGCAGCAGGTAAGAGATTCGGCATTTCGATCTGGGGGATCCTCACAATGGATGCCAGTTTCAGAGGTTGGGGTACCGTCCTAGAGGAACATCAGTTTCAGAACAGATGGACGTCATGAGAAAGCAGTCTACCCATAGACATTCTCGAGCTGAGTGCAGTTACACTACAACTTCTCTTAGCCGAAAACCTAGTGATCGGTCAACACTTGAAGATGCAGTCGGACAATATCACAGCGACGGCATACATAAACCATCAAGAAGGAACAAGGAGCAAGATGGCATTAAAGTAGCCACAAAGATCTTGTTGTGGGCAGGCAGGCGCAACATCGTCCTTTCAGTGTAGTTCATTTCAGGAGTGGAGAACTGGGAAGCAGATTATCTCAGTCGCCAGGACATGCATCCAGGAATCGAGATGGTGATAGGAAGATGGGGGCTACCTCGAGTGGACCTAGTGGCCTCTCGACACAACCATCAGCTGCCCAGGTATGTGGCCAGCATATGAGATCCAGCAGCGAACGGAGTGGACGCATTGACACTTCCTTGGTCTTCCAGAAATGTCTACCATTTTCCATAATTTCCTCTCAAACTCAGGGTACTAAGGACGGCCAAATGGAAAGGAGTGTGGGCAATTATCATTCCACCAGAATGGTCCCGCAGGAGTTGTTACTCGGTCTTGAGATGTCTACTAGCGAAAGATCACTGGAGACTATTTTTCTGAGAGAAGACCTGCTATCACATGGGCCGTTCCTCCTCCCAGACTTAAATGGGTTGCATTTACCTGCGTGGCTAGTGAGGCCCGGATATTGAAAGAGAGGGGGATACCAAAGGCGTCTATTCCTACAATGATAACAGCTAGGAAGCTGGTCACGGCCATGCATTGCTACAGACTATGGAAGGAAAGATGAACTGGTGTCAGGGGATTCCACCTGTCTAGACTTTTACATTTTCTCCAGGCCGGTTTACATGGAGGCCTATGTTAGGCTCCTTTAAGGTTCAGATTTTCGGCTCTCTCCATCCTCTTTAAACAGCACTTAGAATCTTTACAGGAGGTTCAGACCTTCTTACGGGAAATTCTGAGAATACAAACTCTTTTCCTGGCCTCCCACAGCACCGTGGGACCTAATCTTGGGGTTGGAATATTTCAACCTCTGAGCCGTTAGAGAGAGCAGGATGAATATCTCTCCAGGAAAGTCATGTTGTTACTTGCCTTAGTTTCGGCCAAACAGGTCTCCGATTTGGTATTTTTCCATGACGATGGGCAGTACTCCGTACGTGGGCTGAGTTTCTCCCAAAGGTAGTTTGGGGGTTTCATGTAAACCAGCCAATTGTGAGACCATCTTTTCGAGAGGTTGCAGATGGGGATGTGTCTTTGGAGGATGTAAAAGCTCTACAGGTATACGTACAAGTTTCGTCGTCCATCAGAACATAGGACCATTTGTTTGTTCTTTATGATGGTACAAAGAGGGGTTGGCCAGCAACTAAACAAACTTTGACCAGATGGATTAGGCTTACCATTATGCAAAAATTATCCTGTGGTATGCGGTTTCCGGTTCAGACTGGTGCCCATACCACCAGATCAGTGGGTACCTCAGGGGCGGCAGCCAGAGGTGCAGCTACTACTCAACATTACAGAGCGGCAACGTGGTCTTCAGCACACACGTTCACTAGTTTGATACTTTTGCGTCCAAATATTCAAAGTTTGGATGTCTAGATTTGCAGGCTACTGACAGCACTCCCACCCTTGGGAGTAACTTTGGGACGTCCCCTACTGTATATGATGTTCCAGTGTCCCCTAGTGGATGAAAGAGAAAAGAGGATTTTGGTACTTACCGATAAATCCATTTCTCTGAATCCACTCGGGGACACTGGACGCCCGCCTCGGTGCTGTCAACCTGCTGTGTTCAATGTTCTTGTTGAACGGTTAATTCAAATAGCATTGATTTTCTGTTAACAGAGTTCTAGGATACTGTTTAAATTATTGTACGGTGGGCTCCTCCCCATTGGTTTTGTAGTCTCATGTCTTAGTCTCTCAGTCAAATTTTCCAAACTGAGGGATGAGGGGCGTGAAGGGGGAGGAGCCAGCTGTGCAGACAATGTTTAATTTTAGATTGTGCCACACCTCCGGTTGCAAGCTTCACACCCCTACTGTATATGATGTTCCAGTGTCCCCTAGTGGATTCAGAGAAATGGATTTATCGGTAAGTACCAAAATCCTCTTTTTGCTATTGGATGTTCTGAAAAGGGGGGTCATTCCGAGCTGTTCGCTCGTTGCCGATTTTCGCAACGGAGCGTTTAAGGCAAAAATGCGCATGCGCATGGTATGCAGCGCGCATGCGCTAAGTATTTTAGCTCAAAACTTAGTAGATTTACTCAGGTCCGAACAAAGAATTTTCATCGTTGAAGTGATCGGAGTGTGATTGACAGGAAGTGGGTGTTTCTGGGCGGAAACTGACCGTTTTCTGGGAGTGTGCGGAAAAACGCAGGCGTGCCAGGATAAAACGCGGGAGTGTCTGGAGAAACGGGGGAGTGGCTGGCCGAATGCAGGTCGTGTTTGTGACGTCAAACCAGGAACGAAATGGGATAAGCTGATCGCAGTGTAGGAGTAAGTCTCGAGCTACTCAGAAACTGCTAAGAATTTTCTATTCGCAATTCTGCTAATCTTTCATTCGCAACTCTGCTAAACTAAGATACACTCCCAGAGGGCGGCGGCCTAGCGTGTGCAATGCTGCTATAATCTGCTAGCGAGCGAACAACTCGGAATGACCCCCAAGGTTTTAACATAACACAGCAATGAGACAAAAGCATAAATAAGAGCAAATTAAGTGTTAAGTTTCATATAATTTGCCTATTTTGTATGGCACAATTTCCATTAAAGGTTTAAAATTGACTGAATATTGTTATTTTAGAACCAACTGACAATGGGAATATAAACTTCATGAAATACGAAAAGGATTATTACGTCAGCACAGAGACAAACCTGATGTGTAAAGTGGATCCAGTGATGTTAGAAACTAAAGAACAGGTGATTTTGTTTATGTCAGTAAAATACAAGTAACATGTTTAAAATTGGAAGATTATGACCTTAATGTCAGCAGACAGAAAGTCAATGCCTGGAATCCTTCCTATTGAACACAATTAATAATAATAATAATAATAATAATAATAATGCACTGATCTTTGAGACTAAGGTGTCATCTACCATTTTCTCTGCAAATTCACATTTTTCAATCCAATGATAAATTCGCACAGAACCAGTAAACTCGCATACTTCTGTTCGCACCTCACTAAGGATGAGAGATGGTAGGGAAAATCCTTTTTTTTTTTTTTTAGGTTAAAATGTTGGGACACCTTACAGAACCCCTTGGACACCACCCGTAATGACTAATTAGCTTAATTAGTCCAATTACATGTCTTTTTTTTGTTGGGGGGGGGGGTGTTTAAAAAAATGGCCTCAAGTTACCCCAAAATCAACTTTTCGCTGCTTTATGCACCCCAAATGTATTTTTTTAACAACTGTTTTTATTCTTTTCTACCATTTTTTTAAACTCACCTCAAAGTACCCCTACAGTGTCTTTTTTCCTTTTTTCTTTTTTTTGTTGCTTTTTCTATAATAGGATTTTAATTACCTACAGGTAAATCCTTTTCTCGTAGTCCGTAGAGTATACTGGGGTCCATTTAGTACCATGGGGTATAGACGGGTCCACTAGGAGCCTTGGGTACTTTAAGAATTTGATAGTGTGCGCTGGCTCCTCCCTCTTTGCCCCTCCTACCAGACTCAGTCTAGGAAACTGTGCCCAAGGAGACGGACATACCTTGAGAGAAGGATTTAAAGGACAGTGGTGAGATTCGAACTAGCACACACAAAACAAGAGGAAAGCCATGCTAACCAAACTTGATGAGGAAAAGCAACAGCTGAACCAACAACAGTACTTAACAAGTAACAGTGCAGGAAAACACGGAGAACTGGGCAGGCGCCCAGTATCCTCTACGGACTATGAGAAAAGGCTTTACCGGTAGGTAATTAAAATCATATTTTCTCTTACATCCTAGGGGATACTGGGGTCCATTTAGTACCATGGGGATGTACCAAAGCTCCCAAACCGGGTGGGAGAGTGCTGAGGTTCCTGCAGAACAGATTGACCAAACTGAAGGTCCTCAGAGGCCAAAGTATCGAACTTGTAGAACTTAGCGAACGTTTTCGAACCTGACCAAGTTTCTGCTCGGCAGAGCTGTAAAGCCGAGACACCCCAGGCAGCCGCTCAGGAAGAACCCACCGACCTAGTAGAGTGGGCCTGTACAGATTTTGGAACCGGCAAACCTTCCGTAAAATAAGCATGCTGGATAGTAAGCCTGATCCAGCGAGCAATAGACTGCTTTGAAGCAGGACACCCAATTTTATTGGGATCATAGAGAAAAAACAGTGAGTCTGATTTTCTGTGATGAGCTGTCCGCTTCACATAGATCTTCAAAGCCCTCACAACATCCAAGGACTTTGAAATAGCAGAGGTGTCGGTAACCACCGGAACCACAATAGGTTGGTTGATATGAAACGCAGACTCTACCTTAGGAACAAATTGCTGACGAGTTCTGAGTTCAGCTCTATCTTCATGATAAATCAAAGAGGGGCTTTTGTGCGACAACGCCCCCTGTTCCGACGCATACCTTGCTGAAGCTAAGGCCAACAGTGTGATGGTTTTCCACGTAAGAAACTTTACGTCAACCTCCTGTAAAGGCTCAAACCATTCTGATTGTGGAAACTGCAACACCACGTTGAGATCCCAAGATGCCGTGGGAGGCACAAAGGGCGGTTGGATGTGCAGAACACCTTTCAAGAACATCTGAACCTCAGGGAGAGAAGCCAATTGTTTCTAGAAGAAAATGGATAAAGCCGAAATCTGGACTTTTATGGAGCCCAAGCGTAGACCCACATCCACCCCTGACTGCAGAAAAAGGAGAAAACGTCCCAGTTGAAATTCCACCACAGGAAATTTCCGGTTCTCACATCAAGAGACATATTTTTTTTTACATTACCCCCTTTCTGGCTTGGATCAAGGTAGGAATAACCCTGTCCGGGATTCCTTTCCGGGCTAGAATTTGACGCTCAACTTCCATGCCATCAACATAGACGTGGTAAGTCTTGATAGATGAATGGCCCTTGTTGCAGAAGATTCTCGCGAAAAGGTAGTGGCCACGGGTCCTCTAGGAGCATCTCCAGTAGATCCGCGTACCAGGCCCTTTTTGGCCAGTCCGGAGCAATAAGTATTGCTTGAATCTTTTCTCTTTTCATTCTTTTGAGAATTCTTGGGATCAGTGAAAGTGGTGGAAACACGTACACCATCTGGTAAACCCATGGAGTCACCAGAGCGTCCACCGCCACAGCCTGTGGGTCTCTCGACCTGGAACAATACCGCTTGAGCTTCTTGTTGAGATGAGAGGCCATCATTTCGATTTGAGGAACCCCCCACCGATGTGTCAAGCACCCGAACACCTTCGGGTGAAGGCCCCACTCTCATGGGTGGAGGTCACGTCTGCTGAGGAAGACTGCTTCCCAGTTGTCCACTCCCAGAATTAAGGTTGCCGACAACGCCACAGTGTGTCTTTCTGCCCAGATGAGAATCCTTGTTACCTCTGACATTGTTGCTCTGCTCTTCGTTCCACCCTGTTTGGTTTATGTACGTTACTGCCATCACATTGTCCAACTAAACCTGAATGGCTTGATCTTGAAGAAGATGTGATGCTGGTAGAAGGACGTTGTATATGGCCCTTAGTTCCAGAATGTTGATTGGAAGAATAGTTTCCTGACTTGACCATTTTCCTTGAAACTGTTCCCCCTGGGTGACTGCTCCCCAACCTCTGAGGCTTATGTCTGTGGTTCGCAGAATCCAATTTTGAATTCCAAACCTTCGGCCCTCTGTCAGGTGAGACGTCTGAAGCCATCACAGAAGAGAAATCCTGGCTATTGGCGACAGACGTATCCTCTGGTGCATGTGGAGATGCGATCCGGACCATTTGTCCAACAGATCCAGCTGGAAGGGCCTTGCGTGAAACCTTCCATACTGCAGTGCCTCGTAAGCGGCTACCATCTTCCCCAGAAGGCGAATGCATAGATGCACCGATATCTGAGTTGGTTTCAGAACATCCCACACCATCAACTGGATTACCAAAGCTTTTTCCAATGGAAGGAATACCTTCTGTGCCTCCGTATCCAGTATCATCCCCAGGAATGGAAGCCTCCGTGTTGGTTCCAGGTGAGATTTTGGTAGGTTCAGAATCCACCTGTGACTCTGGAGTAGACGAGTTGAGAGGACAATGTTGTCCAACAACCTCTCCCTGGATGGTGCCTTTATCAGCAGATCGTCCAGGTACGGAATTATGTTCACTCCCTGTTTGCAGAGGAGAAAAATAATCTCTGCCATTACCTTGGTGAACACCCTCGGTGCCGTGGAGAGGCCCAATGGCAGGACCTGGAACTGGTGGTGACAGTCCTGTAATGCAAACCTTAGATAAGCCTGATGAGGTGGCCAGATTGGAATATGAAGGTACGCATCCTTGATATCCAGAGACACCAGGAATTCCCCCTCCTCCAGACCTGAGATCACCGCTCTCAGAGACTCTGTCTTGAATTTGAACACCCTTAAGTACAGGTTCAGTGAGGTTTAAAATGGGTCATACTGAACCGTCCAGCTTCGGTACCACAAACAGGTTGGAATAATAACCCTAGTTGCGCAGATGAGGTGGAACTGGAACAATGACCTGAGTCTTTACCAGTTTTTGAATTGCTTTCTGTAAAGTCATACTTGCTTCCTGAGAAGCTGGTAAGCCTGATTTGAAGAATCTGTGAGGTGGGAGTTCCTGGGAGTGGCAGTGCGGTCCACCGTCATGCTGGAGGCTCTGAGGAAACAGAACTTGAGTTCTGTTCCTGTGAACCTGCAGTTGCTGGTTTTCTGGAGGCTATAGAAGAACCTCTGTTTTTATTTTTAAATGTGGCCATCAGAAAGGGCTGCAAAGTTGGAGCAGAGTAGGTCTTCCTAACTTGAGGGGGGGGCTGTGGAAGGAAGATATGTAGACTTACCCGCCGTAGCCTTGGATATCCACGTATCCAGTTCATCTCCAAATAGGGCTTCACCTGTGAATGGTATGCTTTCCACGCCCTTCCTGGAATCCACATCCGCAGTCCACTGACGTAGCCAATTCTTCCTATCATCCGGAGGAAAAGGGAAGGATGCGAGTAACCTTTCAGGGATCTGAAATTTCTTATCAGGATTAACCCAAGTCTCTTCAAATAGGGAATTCAACTCTTTTGATGCAGGAAAAGTAGCAGAGGATTTCTTTTTTACATTAAAATAAGTTTCCTCATTCTCCTCTGTCACCTTATCAGGAATGTGCAGGACGTCTCTAATAGCTTCTATCAGGGCCTGTATTTCCTGTGACAGAGCTGCATCCACCCCTCCTGAATCCACCTCACCCTCCTCCACGTCTGATACATCATCATCAGTGTCAGCCTGCAGGATCTGGACCAGTGTACGCTTTTGCGGACAAATGGTAGGGGTCTGAGATGCTGGTATGGGAACTGAATCTCTATTCTTTAGGTCATTCACAGACTGCCTTAAGTATTGCGTCTCTTTCTCATTATGGGATAATTTATTTTAAATAATTTAAATAATCCCTTTAAGGGAATCCAACCATGCTGATTCGGACTCACTAGCCTGAGAATGTATACTATCCTGGGTACACTGTAGTGAGCCCCATGGGGAAGAAAGACACTCTGCTGTGCATGAAACACACTTCTTGCCTGACATTGTAAATGTGAAGCACACACACACACACACACACACACACACACACACACACACACACACACACACACACACACACACGTTAAAACACAGTTAACCCACACAGAGCCCTTCCAGGGAGACACAGAGTATATATGGGAGCCAGCCACACCGCACCCTTAGTGCTAATGCCAAGCTTAGCTGGGTCACAGACTAAGTACCCTGATAGGGGCTTAGTACTCTAATAATGCTCCCACCCCCTTACTATGACCCCCTGGTACCGCTGAGGTAAGCTGGAGTCCTTCTGGAGGAGCTGCGCTTCCCTGCCAGTCTGTCCGTGTAGAACTGCAGAGGGAAAATCGCGCTGGTAAGCTGCTGGATCCGCTCATAGTGAAGCCCCGCCCCCTTAATGGCGCACGGTCTTCACAGTTTTTGTAAACTGGCTGAGGTGTTTTAAATGCTTACACAGTGGAACATAGCCCCTGTAAGCATATTTGCCAGTGTGGGCACTAGAGATGAGCGGGTTCGGTTTCTCTGAATCCGAACCCGCCCGAACTTCATGTTTTTTTTCACGGGTCCGAGCGACTCGGATCTTCCCGCCTTGCTCGGTTAACCCAAGCGCGCCCGAACGTCATCATGACGCTGTCGGATTCTCGCGAGGCTCGGATTCTATCGCGAGACTCGGATTCTATATAAGGAGCCGCGCGTCGCCGCCATTTTCACACGTGCATTGAGATTGATAGGGAGAGGACGTGGCTGGCGTCCTCTCCATTTAGATTAGGGTTGAGAGAGAGAGAGAGAGATTGACCTGAGGCTGTGATACTGTAGAAGAGAGTGCAGAGTTTAGTGACTGACGACCACAGTGACCACCAGACAGTGCAGTTGTTTGTTTTATTTAATATATCCGTTCTCTGCCTGAAAAAAACGATACACACAGTGACTCAGTCACATACCATATCTGTGTGCACTGCTCAGCCCAGTGTGCTGCATCAATGTATATATATATCTGACTGTGCTCAGCTCACACAGCTTATAATTGTGGGGGAGACTGGGGAGCACTGCAGTGCCAGTTATAGGTTATAGCAGGAGCCAGGAGTACATAATATTATATTAAAATTAAACAGTGCACACTTTTGCTGCAGGAGTGCCACTGCCAGTGTGACTAGTGACCAGTGACCTGACCACCAGTATATATAATATTAGTAGTATACTATCTCTTTATCAACCAGTCTATATTAGCAGCAGACACAGTACAGTGCGGTAGTTCACGGCTGTGGCTACCTCTGTGTCGGCACTCGGCAGCCCGTCCATAATTGTATATACCACCTAACCGTGGTTTTTTTTTCTTTCTTTATAGTCATACTAGTTACGAGTATACTATCTCTTTATCAACCAGTCTATATTAGCAGCAGACACAGTACAGTGCGGTAGTTCACGGCTGTGGCTACCTCTGTGTCGGCACTCGGCAGCCCGTCCATAATTGTATATACCACCTAACCGTGTTTTTTTTTTCTTTCTTTATACATACATACTAGTTACGAGTATACTATCTCTTTATCAACCAGTCTATATATTAGCAGCAGACACAGTACAGTGCGGTAGTTCACGGCTGTGGCTACCTCTGTGTCGGCACTCGGCAGCCCGTCCATAATTGTATATACCACCTAACCGTGGTTTTTTTTTCTTTCTTTATACATACATACTAGTTACGAGTATACTATCTCTTTATCAACCAGTCTATATTAGCAGCAGACACAGTACAGTGCGGTAGTTCACGGCTGTGGCTACCTCTGTGTCGGCACTCGGCAGCCCGTCCATAATTGTATATACCACCTAACCGTGGTTTTTTTTTCTTTCTTTATACATACATACTAGTTACGAGTATACTATCTCTTTATCAACCAGTCTATATATTAGCAGCAGACACAGTACAGTGCGGTAGTTCACGGCTGTGGCTACCTCTGTGTCGGCACTCGGCAGCCCGTCCATAATTGTATATACCACCTAACCGTGGTTTTTTTTTCTTTCTTTATACATACATACTAGTTACGAGTATACTATCTCTTTATCAACCAGTCTATATATTAGCAGCAGACACAGTACAGTGCGGTAGTTCACGGCTGTGGCTACCTCTGTGTCGGCACTCGGCAGCCCGTCCATAATTGTATATACCACCTAACCGTGGTTTTTTTTTCTTTCTTTATAGTCATACTAGTTACGAGTATACTATCTCTTTATCAACCAGTCTATATTAGCAGCAGACACAGTACAGTGCGGTAGTTCACGGCTGTGACTACCTCTGTGTCGGCACTCGGCAGCCCGTCCATAATTGTATATACCACCTAACCGTGGTTTTTTTTTCTTTCTTTATACATACATACTAGTTACGAGTATACTATCTCTTTATCAACCAGTCTATATATTAGCAGCAGACACAGTACAGTGCGGTAGTTCACGGCTGTGGCTACCTCTGTGTCGGCACTCGGCAGCCAGTCCATAATTGTATATACCACCTAACCGTGGTTTTTTTTTCTTTCTTTATACATACATACTAGTTACGAGTATACTATCTCTTTATCAACCAGTCTATATATTAGCAGCAGACACAGTACAGTGCGGTAGTTCACGGCTGTGGCTACCTCTGTGTCGGCACTCGGCAGCCCGTCCATAATTGTATATACCACCTAACCGTGGTTTTTTTTTCTTTCTTTATACATACATACTAGTTACGAGTATACTATCTCTTTATCAACCAGTCTATATATTAGCAGCAGACACAGTACAGTGCGGTAGTTCACGGCTGTGGCTACCTCTGTGTCGGCACTCGGCAGCCCGTCCATAATTGTATATACCACCTAACCGTGGTTTTTTTTTCTTTCTTTATACATACATACTAGTTACGAGTATACTATCTCTTTATCAACCAGTCTATATTAGCAGCAGACACAGTACAGTGCGGTAGTTCACGGCTGTGGCTACCTCTGTGTCGGCACTCGGCAGCCCGTCCATAATTGTATATACCACCTAACCGTGGTTTTTTTTTCTTTCTTTATACATACATACTAGTTACGAGTATACTATCTCTTTATCAACCAGTCTATATATTAGCAGCAGACACAGTACAGTGCGGTAGTTCACGGCTGTGGCTACCTCTGTGTCGGCACTCGGCAGCCCGTCCATAATTGTATACTAGTATCCAATCCATCCATCTCCATTGTTTACCTGAGGTGCCTTTTAGTTGTGCCTATTAAAATATGGAGAACAAAAATGTTGAGGTTCCAAAATTAGGGAAAGATCAAGATCCACTTCCACCTCGTGCTGAAGCTGCTGCCACTAGTCATGGCCGAGACGATGAAATGCCAGCAACGTCGTCTGCCAAGGCCGATGCCCAATGTCATAGTACAGAGCATGTCAAATCCAAAACACCAAATATCAGTAAAAAAAGGACTCCAAAACCTAAAATAAAATTGTCGGAGGAGAAGCGTAAACTTGCCAATATGCCATTTACCACACGGAGTGGCAAGGAACGGCTGAGGCCCTGGCCTATGTTCATGGCTAGTGGTTCAGCTTCACATGAGGATGGAAGCACTCAGCCTCTCGCTAGAAAAATGAAAAGACTAAAGCTGGCAAAAGCAGTAGCACCGCAAAGAACTGTGCGTTCTTCGAAATCCCAAATCCACAAGGAGAGTCCGACTCCAATTGTGTCGGTTGCGATGCCTGACCTTCCCAACACTGGACGTGAAGAGCATGCGCCTTCCACCATTTGCACGCCCCCTGCAAGTGATGGAAGGAGCACCCGCAGTCCAGTTCCTGATAGTCAGATTGAAGATGTCAGTGTTGAAGTACACCAGGATGAGGAGGATATGGGTGTTGCTGGCGCTGGGGAGGAAATTGACCAGGAGGATTCTGATGGTGAGGTGGTTTGTTTAAGTCAGGCACCCGGGGAGACACCTGTTGTCCGTGGTAGGAATATGGCCGTTGACATGCCTGGTGAAAATACCAAAAAAATCAGCTCTTCGGTGTGGAAGTATTTCACCAGAAATTCGGACAACAGGTGTCAAGCCGTGTGTTCCCTTTGTCAAGCTGTAATAAGTAGGGGTAAGGACGTTAACCACCTCGGAACATCCTCCCTTATACGTCACCTGCAGCGCATTCATAATAAGTCAGTGACAAGTTCAAAAACTTTGGGTGACAGCGGAAGCAGTCCACTGACCAGTAAATCCCTTCCTCTTGTAACCAAGCTCACGCAAACCACCCCACCAACTCCCTCAGTGTCAATTTCCTCCTTCCCCAGGAATGCCAATAGTCCTGCAGGCCATGTCACTGGCAAGTCTGACGAGTCCTCTCCTGCCTGGGATTTCTCCGATGCATCCTTGCGTGTAACGCCTACTGCTGCTGGCGCTGCTGTTGTTGCTGCTGGGAGTCGATGGTCATCCCAGAGGGGAAGTCGTAAGCCCACTTGTACTACTTCCAGTAAGCAATTGACTGTTCAACAGTCCTTTGCGAGGAAGATGAAATATCACAGCAGTCATCCTGCTGCAAAGCGGATAACTGAGGCCTTGACAACTATGTTGGTGTTAGACGTGCGTCCGGTATCCGCCGTTAGTTCACAGGGAACTAGACAATTTATTGAGGCAGTGTGCCCCCGTTACCAAATACCATCTAGGTTCCACTTCTCTAGGCAGGCGATACCGAGAATGTACACGGACGTCAGAAAAAGACTCACCAGTCTCCTAAAAAATGCAGTTGTACCCAATGTCCACTTAACCACGGACATGTGGACAAGTGGAGCAGGGCAGGGTCAGGACTATATGACTGTGACAGCCCACTGGGTAGATGTATGGACTCCCGCCGCAAGAACAGCAGCGGCGGCACCAGTAGCAGCATCTCGCAAACGCCAACTCTTTCCTAGGCAGGCTACGCTTTGTATCACCGCTTTCCAGAATACGCACACAGCTGAAAACCTCTTACGGCAACTGAGGAAGATCATCGCGGAATGGCTTACCCCAATTGGACTCTCCTGTGGATTTGTGGCATCGGACAACGCCAGCAATATTGTGTGTGCATTAAATATGGGCAAATTCCAGCACGTCCCATGTTTTGCACATACCTTGAATTTGGTGGTGCAGAATTTTTTTAAAAACGACAGGGGCGTGCAAGAGATGCTGTCGGTGGCCAGAAGAATTGCGGGACACTTTCGGCGTACAGGCACCACGTACAGAAGACTGGAGCACCACAAAAAACTACTGAACCTGCCCTGCCATCATCTGAAGCAAGAAGTGGTAACGAGGTGGAATTCAACCCTCTATATGCTTCAGAGGTTGGAGGAGCAGCAAAAGGCCATTCAAGCCTATACAATTGAGCACGATATAGTAGGTGGAATGCACCTGTCTCAAGCGCAGTGGAGAATGATTTCAACGTTGTGCAAGGTTCTGATGCCCTTTGAACTTGCCACACGTGAAGTCAGTTCAGACACTGCCAGCCTGAGTCAGGTCATTCCCCTCATCAGGCTTTTGCAGAAGAAGCTGGAGACATTGAAGGAGGAGCTAACACGGAGCGATTCCGCTAGGCATGTGGGACTTGTGGATGGAGCCCTTAATTCGCTTAACAAGGATTCACGGGTGGTCAATCTGTTGAAATCAGAGCACTACATTTTGGCCACCGTGCTCGATCCTAGATTTAAAGCCTACCTTGGATCTCTCTTTCCGGCAGACACAAGTCTGCTGGGGTTGAAAGACCTGCGGGTGACAAAATTGTCAAGTCAAGCGGAACGCGACCTGTCAACATCTCCTCCTTCACATTCTCCCGCAACTGGGGGTGCGAGGAAAAGGCTCAGAATTCCGAGCCCACCCGCTGGCGGTGATGCAGGGCAGTCTGGAGCGACTGCTGATGCTGACATCTGGTCCGGACTGAAGGACCTGACAACGATTACGGACATGTCGTCTACTGTCACTGCATATGATTCTCTCAACATTGATAGAATGGTGGAGGATTATATGAGTGACCGCATCCAAGTAGGCACGTCACACAGTCCGTACTTATACTGGCAGGAAAAAGAGGCAATTTGGAGGCCCTTGCACAAACTGGCTTTATTCTACCTAAGTTGCCCTCCCACAAGTGTGTACTCCGAAAGAGTGTTTAGTGCCGCCGCTCACCTTGTCAGCAATCGGCGTACGAGGTTACATCCAGAAAATGTGGAGAAGATGATGTTCATTAAAATGAATTATAATCAATTCCTCCGCGGAGACATTGACCAGCAGCAATTGCCTCCACAAAGTACACAGGGAGCTGAGATGGTGGATTCCAGTAGGGACGAATTGATAATCTGTGAGGAGGGGGATGTACACGGTGATATATCGGAGGGTGATGATGAGGTGGACATCTTGCCTCTGTAGAGCCAGTTTGTGCAAGGAGAGATTAATTGCTTCTTTTTTGGGGGGGGTCCAAACCAACCCGTCATATCAGTCACAGTCGTGTGGCAGACCCTGTCACTGAAATGATGGGTTGGTTAAAGTGTGCATGTCCTGTTTTGTTTATACAACATAAGGGTGGGTGGGAGGGCCCAAGGACAATTCCATCTTGCACCTCTTTTTTCTTTTCTTTTTCTTTGCGTCATGTGCTGTTTGGGGAGGGTTTTTTGGAAGGGACATCCTGCGTGACACTGCAGTGCCACTCCTAGATGGGCCCGGTGTTTGTGTCGGCCACTAGGGTCGCTTATCTTACTCACACAGCTACCTCATTGCGCCTCTTTTTTTCTTTGCGTCATGTGCTGTTTGGGGAGGGTTTTTTGGAAGGGACATCCTGCGTGACACTGCAGTGACACTCCTAGATGGGCCCGGTGTTTGTGTCGGCCACTAGGGTCGCTTATCTTACTCACACAGCTACCTCATTGCGCCTCTTTTTTTCTTTGCGTCATGTGCTGTTTGGGGAGGGTTTTTTGGAAGGGACATCCTGCGTGACACTGCAGTGCCACTCCTAGATGGGCCCGGTGTTTGTGTCGGCCACTAGGGTCGCTAATCTTACTCACACAGCTACCTCATTGCGCCTCTTTTTTTCTTTGCGTCATGTGCTGTTTGGGGAGGGTTTTTTGGAAGGGACATCCTGCGTGACACTGCAGTGCCACTCCTAGATGGGCCCGGTGTTTGTGTCGGCCACTAGGGTCGCTTATCTTACTCACACAGCGACCTCGGTGCAAATTTTAGGACTAAAAATAATATTGTGAGGTGTGAGGTATTCAGAATAGACTGAAAATGAGTGGAAATTATGGTTTTTGAGGTTAATAATACTTTGGGATCAAAATGACCCCCAAATTCTATGATTTAAGCTGTTTTTTAGGTTTTTTGGAAAAAAACACCCGAATCCAAAACACACCCGAATCCGACAAAAAAATTTCGGTGAGGTTTTGCCAAAACGCGGTCGAACCCAAAACACGGCTGCGGAACCGAACCCAAAACCAAAACACAAAACCCGAAAAATTTCCGGCGCTCATCTCTGGGCACTTTATAGGATGACTCAGCTCGCCCCTCATAGCGTTGCAGCGTGCGCTGATCTGAGCCTGGAGATGCAGCCTTTTCCTCAGTGCTGCACTCCTGACCCTCATGCCACCATAATAGCCGGTGACCAACTAACCGGGATGCCGGCATAACACTCACCACTCTTCTTTCTTCTGGCTCTGTTAGGGGCGGCGGCGTGCTGTGGGAATGTACACTCGCCATGGTGGGGCTTGCCAACAGTTCCCTCAGGAGCTAGCGTCCTGTCAGCGGGGAACGAGACCATTAACCCTATAGGGGGTTGGGCCATTCCCCACCTAAGTCCCACGAAGCAGGCAGGATTGTGCTATCCAGTCCTGCCTGAAAATAACAAATAGAAAATAAATGCAGAAAACTCTTCAGGAGCTTTCCTAAGCGTGACCGGCTCCTCCGGGCACTTTTTCTAAACTGAGTCTGGTAGAAGGGGCATAGAGGGAGGAGCCACAGCACACTATTAAATTCTTAAAGTGCCCAAGGCTCCTAGTGGACCCGTCTATACCCCATGGTACTAAATGGACCCCAGTATCCTATAGGACGTAAGAGAAATATATCTTTTTTTAAAGGCACTAATCAGCCATTTGACACCTTTTAAAGGCATCTAGTGTTTTCCTTTTACCCACTAACAGCTATATGTTTCTGCTAATGAAATGGTTACTTTTATGGGTTACGGAAGGTCTTCCCAGTTTTTCACATACTTCTCTCACATCGCATATGACTGACAATCCTAAAACTTCTACTGCCAGTACCGCAAATCAGCATTTTTTTATTGGATTGGAAAATTCTTGGGAGCGCTCATTTATGTGAATGTCTGCAAGTTTCATGAAACAACTTGTAATTCGCACCTAATTGGAATGGCCTATAAGAATTTTAATATTTGCTATGTTCTTAAGGCCCTAATAAATATGAATTGACTACAGGAATATATATCAATTGTTGTGGTCAGCAATCTTAGTGTAAATAAACTGGTGGCACTTCTCATTGTAATGCACAAACCCAATGAAGGCGATGCAGTCAATATACCGGCTGTCGGCAGTTCAGAAGACCAATGCCAGAATCCAGACAGCTGGTGAAATACCAGCACCCGCAATCCCGACACACGCAGGGTATTCCCACTTGGTTGGTGGGTCCACAAGACCAAAAGAGTGGGAATAGAACCTGTGGTGAGCGAAGCAAGCCACCGGGCCTGATGCGTGGCGAGCACAGCGAGCCCGCGGGGGGACTCACTGCTGGAATTTTATTAGACAGGATGCCGCTTTCGGTATAGTGACAGCCGGCATCCCATCTGTCGGGATCAAATGTATCCCCATTGAAGATATGCTGCTAAATCATTCAACTTTTGGGGAAAAATAAGGGATACTTATGGAAATTGTTCTACAGGGAGATAAAGTGTGGGGTATTGGAAGCAATTAGATTATGTCATCCTAACACAGCTTGAAAATGAAGTCTTATGACTATTTGGCTGTTATGCATACGCGTGAGTACCTAGAACCCCCCCCCCCTTCGAATCCATCGCTGCACCGGCACAATTTATTTCTTTTCAGGGAGCTCCAAATAGCTGTGGCAGTGAGTGATCTACCGCACATGTACAGCAGCTCATAGGCGTGCGCACGGGGGGTGCCTGGTGCGCACAGGCACCCCCTAATGTCCGGCACCCCCCGCACGTCACGCCTGCGTTCCGATCATTGCTGTCTGTGTGCTGCTGTTGTAGCAATGCTACTACAGCAGCACACTGATAGCGATGATTGGATCACCTGCATTGCTTCCCGGGCTGTTCCACAGTCACCCCCTCCCGCTGCGCCGCCGGTAGGACAGACTCACTGCTGTGGGTGGGTGGCTGGCTGCACAACCCAGCCCACCTGCCATCATGATCCGATTGCGTGGTGTGACGTCAGCACGTCACACCGCGCTGCCTCTCTCTCTTCCTTCCCGCCCGTGCTCAGTCGCTAGTCCAGTCACTCGTGTGTGCCATGCCCTGTTCAACAGCCCAACACATGCCAGGAGGACTGTCTGGAGCCTAGGACTAGCCGCCACTGGAGGAGGACAGTGATGGTCTCGTCTGGACACAGCTTTCCTGCCTGAGCCTTGAGAATGTGAGTCAAAACTTGAATGAATGAATGATCACTCACTCACTGTGTGCACCAGGCGAAAGACTGAGAGGGGTTCAGGCCAGCCAGGGGTGGGGGGATAAAGTTCTGCGTAAAAAAAAAAGGGTTATTACCTTATTCTAAAAAAAATCAATTATATATATATATATATATATATATAAATAATTAGCTGAGCTAAGCAATCAGTAGTTTCCTGAGTGTACCTATAGTCTATAGGTACACTCACTAAACTACTGATTGCTTGGCTCAGCGCACACTGTAGCGGATCTTGCCACGGGCAAGCAGGACTTTTGCCCGGGGCGCCACCTTCCGTAGGGCGCCGGCGCCATCCGGAGGGCGCCGCACCATGGCAAGATCCGCTACTGTGCCCCTCGCTGCCGCTGTATCCCCCACTGGTCCCCCCGCAGTGAAGGGAACTAGACGCTACCTGTCTAGTTTCCCTTCGTGGAGAGGACCTTTGCTGTGCGCGATGACGTCATTGCGCACCGCACAGCATTGTGGGACTGGCACAGACGCTAGGGTCATGATTGACCTCTAGTGTCTATGCTGTGCTATGGGAGAGACGTCATGACGTTCTTCCATAGATCCGAGGAGAGGAGCGGCGCCAGCGGAGGTCTGCAACGGTTGGGACTCAGGAGTGGGGATTGTAAGTATTAATTTTTTTTAAAGCGGCGCTACTGGGGGCACAAATGCGGACGCTACTGGGGGCACAAATGCGGGCGCTACTGGGGGCACAACTCTACAGGGGGCGTAACTGACCATGCCCCTGTAGGAAACCACGCCCCTATTTTTTGCCTGGGGCGCCACAAGGGCTAGAACCGGCCCTGAGCGCACACACATGTCACACTCACATACTCAGGAAAAATCAGCAGCCGAGGTGTCCACCGGATACCAAGGTATCATAAATATAGAAACAGTCCAACAGGGGGCACTCTCCGGACTTCTGTATATAATGAAGAATAATAAATTTATTGAACATACTCAACTTGCACAGGTTACTTCCCAAATGTTTCCGCTTCCGTTTGGGAAGTAACCTGTGCAAGTTGAGTATGTGCAATAAATTTATTATTCTTCATTTTATATAGAACTCTGGAGAGTGTCCCCTGTTGGAATGTTTCTATAGTGCTGCAGCCTTTCACTGAATATATATCTCTATATTGCTGAAGGCATTGACTGCTAATACTTGGTGCCAGGCATGCCTAGTAGGCGGTGCTAGGCACGCCACTCTAGTCGTGCACCCCCTAATAAAATGTTCTGCGCACGCCTATGCAGCAGCTCCTCATACAGCCACAGACAGAGACGGCTGGCACACTCTTGGGGGAGCTGCAGCGATGGCATGCAGCTCTTCCCAAGCACAGTTCCTTCCTATGGGCTTTGAGACCTGTATGATAGGGTGTAGTATTGTATGCCGGCGGCCGGGCTCCCGGCGACCTGCATACCGGCGTCGGGATCCTGACCACCGGCATACCGACAGCGTGGCGAGCGCGAATGAGCCCCTTGCGGGCTCACTGCGCGCCACGCTATTTATTCTCCCTCCAGGGGGGGGTCGTGGACCCCCAAGAGGGAGAAAAAGTGTCGGTATGCCGGCTGTCTGGATTCCGGCGCTGGTATACTGCGCGCCGGGATCCTGACAGCTGGCAATCTGAAGACCACCCGTATGACAGGCACACTCTCCTCCTCCTCCTCTAAAGACCTCTGAGGTGGCCCCCTGTGTGTGGCCGCGATGCATGCGGGGGCGCTGGGGGCTCGGGGCATCTATGCCAAATTCATGTGCAGCAATAGCAGTATGTGCAGTGTTGATAGCATCCAGTATTTCCTGCAGTGTGTATGGAGGTGTGTGGAGAAGGAAGGGGGGGGGGGGGTGTATAATAAATAATGGCAGCATTCTACAGTATATATCTGCTGTGGTGCATGTGTGTGAGTGGGGATGGGCAGTAGTTTGTGTTTGCAATGGGGTAGGGTGTCTAATAAATTGTGGCAGCAGCATGTGTTTGGTATGGGGGGAGGGGGAGTGTGTAAAAAATTATGGTAGCAGCCTGTGTTTGCTGTGGTGCATATGTGCAGAGGTGTAGCAAGGTGTCATGGTGCCTTGCGCAAGGTATGTTTTGGCACCCCCCTCCCCTTTACTGAATTGGGGGGGGGGGTGGGTGGCCAACATGCGAGGGCATACATCTGTACGATAGATATATATATATATATATATATACTGCAGATAATCCGGCGGCACTCAAGCAGTCTGGACTAATAAGTTAAATGCAAGGATCTTTATTAGACCATCCAACGGCGTTTCGGGGTTCTACCCCGTCGTCAGGGACAAAGTGTTCAACACTTTGTTCAACACTTTGTCCCTGACGACGGGGTAGAACCCCGAAACGCCGTTGGATGGTCTAATAAAGATCCTTGCATTTACCTTATTAGTCCAGACTGCTTGAGTGCCGCTGGATTATCTGCAGCATATCGAGTGGGAGCTTACCACTTACGGAGGGCACCGCAGCACCTCAACTTCACTATCCCTCGAGGAGTGCCGGGTGAACATTTTTGTGTGTGTATATATTAATATATATATATATATATATATATATATATAAAGATTCCAAAGATGTTCGGCACTCCACTTAACTGTGAATCACAGCATGCTCCGGTGCCCGGCCCAGAAACACTGTATGCAAGCAAGCCAGCAGGACGGCACTCACGGAGACTGGATACAATGAACAAACTGACAGCTAAAGCTGGTGTGAAGTTGACTTCACACCAGCTTCAGCTGTCAGTTTGTTCATTGTATCCAGTCTCCGTGAGTGCCATCCTGCTGGCTTGCTTATATATATATAATATATATATAAAAATATATAATATATATACATATAATATATATATTTTTTATATATATATATTGTATATATATATATATATATATAAAAATAATATATTATATATATATATATATATATATATATATACATACACACACTTTCGAAAAACCTAGCATGGCTCTACAGCAAGTCAGCAACATCCATTATACTGCACGCACGCATTATTAATTATATAAAGTGTGCCGCCCGGCACCCTCAGCAACACTCTATTGTTTCACTCTCAGCCAGGCACAGCAGGATGGACTCCAGTCCGTCCCTCTGAGTCTGGCAGCGTCCCCGCCTGTCTTATGTCACTGACGTCATGACGTCAGACGTCCGTGCGTGTGACGCATGACGTCACACGCAAGCCAAGATGTGGAGGGTAGAGGAGGTGAGCAGAGGGGAGCGGAGGAGGGAGAAAGTTGCCGCTCGAGCTGTAAGCGGTCAGTGACTGACAGCTGCGGCTGCGAGCAGCCTGCAGCGGTTCCGGTGGAGTCGAGCTGCAGCGCCCTCTACTATCTTGGGCACCTGGAGCTTGAGCTCCAACGGAACCACCCTCCCTACGCCCCTGCATATGTGTGAATGGGTGCGGCATATACATGTGTGAATATATATATGTACAGTATATATATATATATATATATATATATATAAAATGTAAAAAATCAAGGAAGGCACTCCTGGGGTTAAGCAATAAATACTCATAAGCAGCAGATTTTGCTAAGTCAACGTTTCAGGGATTTTCATCGTTTTATCAAGACTTCTGGATGAACAAGAGTAACACAAAAACAGAGTTTAAAAACACTTACCAAATGTGTACACCGGGATCCCCGCCAGCAGCCCGCCAGGCCACCAATTACATGTTCAGTGTGCTGCACGCCAGGACGATCGGTCCTCTCACGCAGGCGTGGCTCAGGCAGAGCAGGCCCTAACCAATATGATGCCCTAGGCAAGATTTTGGCTGGTGCCCCCTAGCACCACTGCTGGTTCCGCCTCTGACCTTGCACCTCTTTCCCAGCACCATCACCCCTCACCCATAACAGTCCTTATTTTGGTGTTTGTACCCCCTATATTTTAAATAGGAACAGTTTGCACATTTGGCGCACAGCCCAAAAAGGGGTGTATTTTTGCTGGCAAGGGGCATGGCCACACAATAGTAACCCCAATTCCAATTAAGCCACACAGTGCTGCAACTTTATTCACATTTGATCATGCGATAGTGTCCATAATTCATATTACATCCCACAGTAGTATCACTTTACCTTATAAACGTTACTCCTCACAGTAGAGCCCCTTATTCACATTACATCACACTGAATTGCTCCTTATTCACATTACACCACACCCTATTGCTCTTTATTCACATTAGATGACACAGTAGTGCCCTTTCTATACGCTACACCACATAGTAGAGCACCTTATACACATAATGCCACACATTAGTAATGCATTTATACACAATTCCACACAGTAATGCCCCTTACACATATAAGACACATTAATGTCCTTATAAACATAATGTGCCTTACACATTATGACAACCTTTATTAATGCCCTTTTACACATAATGTCCCTTACACATATACCACACATTATTAATGCCCTTATACACATAATGACACACATAGTGCCCCCTACACATTTGCTGCACATTATTAGTGCCCCTATACACATAATGACACATATACAGTAGTACCCTGTTACACATATGCCGCACATTATTAATGCCCTTATACACCTAATGACACACATAGTGCCCCTTTACACATATGTTGCACAATATTAATGCATTTTTACATGACACACATAATGCTCCTTACACATATTCCGAACACTACTGCACAACCAACCCACTCACATGCACATAGCACTCACACTGCCACTAACACTGTGACCTCTGCCTCTGCATGGATACAGATGTGTCCTCATAAATCTTGCCTCAATGCTATCGTTGGGCACCTTTTTTTATGAAAATGCATCTTATTTGCATTGCTATGTGGCTAGGATGCACAAGCAGCTTCTGCTGATTAAACTGATATGCAGCATGCCTATATACTGTGTGAGACTGCGGCTGTATCTGCATATGAAATGTTACATACAGAATATAGGCATGTCGCATATCATTTTAATCAGCAGAAGCTGCTGATGCCCCTAGGCATATCAAATGCCCTAGGCAATTGCCTAGTTTGCCTATGGCCGGCTCTGGGCTCAGGGCATGTTAACAATCACCTAGGAAACCCATAAACAAGAGGTGAAAACAAAAACAAAACAAGTACACTAAAAACAATATTGATCACGAACTGCAAGGATGTATACAGACAATAAGAGGCACTGTGAAGCGCCTAGCAATCGGCCTGTAGGCTGTATAGCAAAAAATGTATATGTAGTCGTGATCAACTGGTACGTATCAGAAAATTATGCCTCTGCAATATAATAGGAAATTAAGCTATACGGATACCTAATACACATTATATAGAGGTAACCAACCATGGTAATTATTTAGAACAAGCGATGCGGACAAAAGACAACATAGTGGGAAATAACTAAAGGGTAATGACTTATACATGTGGTGTGGCTGTATAATTAGTACCACAAATGAGACTATATGGGCATAGATCTAGCATCCATTAGATAAGCTGAAGGCTGCATAAGCCTGAGGCCATATAAGCGATCAACTTTTTGTGATTGGTTGTTAAATGACTAAGCAGTTGCTAGGCAGATCAGTTTTCCCGGTTGGTTTTTTCCTATTGGTTTAAGGGGTTGTGCATCAGGATGAAGAGGAGGGTCTTAGGTTAGTATATAGGGGGTGGCCATCTTGCTAGACTCCCTCTTGCCTTTCAGTTTATGCCCGCCCGCCCTCCCAGATTGCGTCTACGTTTTTTGTTCTTGCTGTGGGCTATTGAAAGCCAGATTGGCGGGAAATCGCTGCCAACCAGCTGTCACACAGGCATAAGTGGTCATTGTGGGGCTCCCTCTTTAAATGGACGGCAGGTGTGTCCTTTTCTTGCGGTTGGACATTTAGACGTTCCCCTGCGGGAACCGAACGTTTGCCAGAGAAAGAGGGGTAAGGCCAGCACAATGCGGGTTATGCGGGAAGGAGGCGGGGTATGTGTACTCCCCTCCTTGGTTTGGTGGTTTGTCATCTAGGTGACGGGTGCTGGTGTTTGGCAGCGGTTTTCTGTTTGCCATCCTCCAAACTAAAGTTAATATATATTCAATTCAATTCTAATTCGGCCTCAATTATTAGTTTAAAGAGTTGGTCAGCGATTAATAAACATCGTCTGACCTTTAACTCCAGCTACTGTGTCCGTGTCTTTATTTCAGTGTGTGGTGTGGTTTTATTTAGTGATAAGCTAGCTTAAGTAAAAGGTTTATGTAATCACAATAAAGTTATGAGCGGCTTATAAATATGATACCATCAACAGTATCAAATAGAAACAAACTGGTTACACAGTATATAAGGTAGAAATAGGTAGCAATTAGTGTGGAAAAAAAATCACATAATAAAAAGATCACGTTATAGAAAACAGCTGAACGATAGGGTCTCATTTAAACCGTATGGCTGTACAGTTTGTATAGTATGGATCCAGCAAGCTTATTTTTGTTGAAGAATTTTGCCTCTGTCACCTGCCCGTGCATTGGGGGGTACCCAGGCAATAATACTGTATCGAAGTGTTGCAAGTCCATGTTGAAAATTTTTGAAGTGTCTTGCGACCAGCTGGTCTGCTCCTTTACCCTCCAGTGCTGCCCGGATGCTGGAGCGATGCATCGCCATACTTTCTTTCAATTGTCTAGTGCTTTTTCCGATGTAAATGAGCCCACACAGGCAACGAATATAATAGACAATAAATTTAGTGGAACATGTTACTGGATAATTAATATAGAACTTTTTCCCGGACCTGGGATGATAGAAAGTATTTCCCGTCTCTAAGTAGCTGCAAGTAGTGCAACCTGTGCATTTATAGTTGCCACCCTTAACATATCATTATGGACCACCACGTCCTTGATATTTTCCACCCATCTGAATAAAGACAAAATCCGAGATTCAACCAGGGCCGGCAAGCTTTGGTCACGATTGACTATGGGCCAAATTCTCCATGCCTGATGTAGGATTGATTTACTAGCTGGAGTATAATCTTGTTGTCATACCACTTGATTAGGGCATTCCTTCTTTAGATTTTGTGCCAATGCCTTACTTCTGCTCTTGGATAGTACTGCTGTTTTCACTTTAAGCATTTTTCCCATCATAACCTCTTTTTAGAAATTGTATCAGCATTAGATCCATTTGTTTTTCCACATGTTCTGGGTCACTGCAAATGTGTAGTGCTTAGAGAAACTGGGAGTGTAGTAACCCCCATTTGGAGGAAGCTGGATGGAAACTGTCCGCATGTAGAGTAATGTTCCGATCCATGTTTTTATAATACATTGAGGTAATGAGTTCCCTATTTGCATTAAAGGTCACCTTAACATCCAAGAAGTGTATTTCACGCTCCTCACAAGAATAGGTGAATTTTATGGCATCATGTTTGGAATTAATTAGTGATGTGCACCGGAAATTTTTCAGGTTTAGTGTTTTGGTTTTGGATTCGGTTCCGCGGCCGTGTTTTGGATTCGGACGCGTTTTGGCAAAACCTCCCTGAAATTTTTTTGTCGGATTCAGGTGTGTTTTGGATTCAGGTGTTTTTTACAAAGAACCCTCAAAAACAGCTTAAATCAAAGAATTTGGGGGTCATTTTGATCCCATAGTATTATTAACCTCAATAACCATAATTTCCACTCATTTCCAGTCTATTCTGAACACCTCACACCTCACAATATTATTTTTAGTCCTAAAATTTGCACAGAGGTCGCTGGATGACTAAGCTAAGCGACCCAAGTGGCCGACACAAACACCTGGCCCATCTAGGAGTGGCACTGCAGTGTCAGACAGGATGGCACTTCAAAAAATAGTCCCCAAACAGCACATGATGCAAAGAAAAAAAAGAGGTGCACCAAGGTCGCTGGATGGCTAAGCTAAGAGACACAAGTGGCCGACACAAACACCTGGCCCATCTAGGAGTGGCACTGCAGTGTCAGACAGGATGGCACTTCAAAAAATAGTCCCCAAACAGCACATGATGCAAAGAAAAAAAGAGGCGCAATGAGGTAGCTGTGTGACTAAGCTAAGCGACCCAAGTGGCCGACACAAACACCTGGCCCATCTAGGAGTTGCACTGCATTGTCAGACAGGATGGCACTTCAAAAAAATAGTCCCCAAACAGCACATGATGCAAAGAAAAAAAGAGGTGCACCAAGGTTGCTGGATGGCTAAGCTAAGCGACACAAGTGGCCGACACAAACACCTGGCCCATCTAGGAGTGGCACTGCAGTGTCAGACAGGATGGCACTTCAAAAAAATAGTCCCCAAACAGCACATGATGCAAAAAAAAAAAAAGAGGTGCACCAAGGTTGCTGGATGGCTAAGCTAAGCGACACAAGTGGCCGACACAAACACCTGGCCCATCTAGGAGTGGCACTGCAGTGTCAGACAGGATGGCACTTCAAAAAAATAGTCCCCAAACAGCACATGATGCAAAGAAAAAAAGAGGCGCAATGAGGTAGCTGTGTGACTAAGCTAAGCGACCCAAGTGTCTGACACAAACACCTGGCCCATCTACGAGTGGCACTGCAGTGTCAGACAGGATGGCACTTTAAAAAAATAGTCCCCAAACAGCACATGATGCAAAGCAAAAAAGAGGTGCACCAAGGTCGCTGGATGGCTAAGCTAAGCGACCCAAGTGGCCGACACAAACACCTGGCCCATCTAGGAGTGGCAATGCACTGTCCTCCTACTATATATACTGTGCACAATGACTAAAATGCACCACAGGTATGGATGGATAGTATACTTGACACAGAGGTAGGTAGAGCAGTGGACTACTGTACCGTACTGCTATATATTATATACTGGTGGTCAGCAAAATTATGCACTGTCCTGCTACTATATATATACTGTGCAAAACTTAAATGCACCACAGGTATGGGTGGATTATATACTTGACGACACAGAGGTAGGTAGAGCAGTGGCCTACTGTACCGTACTGCTATATATTATATACTGGTGGTCAGCAAAATTATGCACTGTCCTCCTACTATATATATACTATGCAAAACTTAAATGCACCACAGGTATGGATGGATAGTATACTTGACGACACAGAGGCAGGTAGAGCAGTGGCCTACTGTACCGTACTGCTATATATTATATACTGGTGGTCAGCAAACTGTGCAAAACTGAAATGCACCACAGGTATGGATGGATAGTATACTTGACGACACAGAGGTAGGTAGAGCAGTGACCTACTGTACTGTACTGCTATATATTATATACTGGTGGTCAGCAAAATTATGCACTGTGCTCCTACTATATAAGTATATATACTACAATGCAGCACAGATATGGAGCGTTTTTCAGGCAGAGAACGTATAATACTGGTGGTCACTGGTCACTGGTCAGCAAAACTCTTCACTGTACTCCTCCTATATAATACTGGTGGTCCCCAGTCCCCACAATAAAGCAGTGTGAGCACAGATATTTGCAGCACACTGAGCACAGATATGGAACATTTTTCAGGCAGAGAACGTATAATACTCGTGGTCACTGGTCACTGGTCAGCAAAACTCTGCACTGTACTCCTCCTATATAATACTGGTGGTCCCCAGTCCCCACAATAAAGCAGTGTGAGCACAGATATTTGCAGCACACTGACACAGATATGGAGCGTTTTTCAGGCAGAGGACGTAGATATTTGCAGCACACTGAGCACAGATATTTGCAGCACACTGCAGCACACTGAGCACAGATATTTGCAGCCCCCTGAACGTCCTCTCACTATCATTTCCAATGCACGAGTGAAAAATGGCAGTGACGCGCGGCTCCTTATATAGAATACGAATCTCGCGAGAATCCGACAGCGGGATGATGACGTTCGGGCGCGCTCGGGTTAACCAAGCAAGGCGGGAGGATCCGAGTTGCTCGGACCCATGCAAAAAAAGGTGAAGTTCGGGCGGGTTCGGATTCCGACGAACCGAACCCGCTCATCACTAGAATTAATGTCAAACATAATTTTCTCAAAAGTATCCCTAGAGCCATACCAGAGGATGAAAATATTGTCGATGTAATGATGGAATGCTTTTATGTGTGAATATATAATGTTATCTGTGTAAAAGAGATCTTTCTCAATTTCAGACATGAAGATGTTTGCAAAACTCGGGGCTATGCATGACCCCATAGCGCACCCCGACTTCTGGATGTACAGCTTGCTATCAAAGTGGAAATAATTACGAAATAATGTAACTTTTAATAATTCCAAAAAGAAACAGGTGTCTGGACCTGAGTAGGCCATCTGCTGAATCAGAAATTTGCACATAGCCTCAATCCCACGAGCATGTGGTATGCTCGTATACAGGCCAACAACATCGATGGTGCATAGTATACAATTTCCTGAAAGTGGGGACAACTCCTGTAATTTGAGTATAAATGACGTGGTGTGTTTAATGAATGTCGGTTGTGATTGAACAAGCTGTTAGAGGAAATAGTCGAAATATTGGGATATTGTATAATACAGAGTCCCTCACCGCAATGATCGCTCTCTCAGGCGGAGACCCAAGATCCTTGTGCAGTTTTGATAACGTGTATATCACTGGTATTTTAGAATATTCAATACTCTTTTATTTATGATGAAATCGTCCAGGGCTTGTTGCAGAATATCATCAAGTTCTTGTTTATACGTATTGGTGGGATCTAGAGTAAGAGGTTCATACACATCTAAATCCAATAATTGTCTATACAATTCTTGCTTGTATGCCCCTAAATCCTGCACTGCTATACCCCCTCCCTTATCCGCAGAACGAATAACTATACCTTGATAGCTTCCCAGATCTCTCAGTGCCTTTCTTTCAGCATATGACAAATTTCATTGTTTGGTAGATTTTTCAGAAAGGAGACGGTCGATAACGCAGCCCATGTGGCTGGTAAAGCTTTTGATGTTGATGTTCGTTGTGGGGGGTTCGAAAGTAGACTTTTTATGTACCAGCTGTTTGATAATAGGAGTGGTGGAGGCTCCAAAATGCTCCCTAAGGGTTAGTCTTCTGTTGAATTTGAATAGAGCAACTTTAATATTAAACACATCAGTTGGTTGTGTGGGGACAAACGAAAGTCCTTTATTTAACACGGCCATTTCATCTTGTGTCAGAGTACGGGCAGACAAGTTGAACACTACTGTAGGTTCTCTTGTTGGTGGCCTTTTTTGGCTTCCCCACTCCCATTGACCTCACCGACGTGTGCGGGATCTTTTTTGCTGCTGGTCTTTGCCCTGGTGACCACCCCTAAATGGGGTTTCTGTGTAGATGTTGAAGTGCCTGCACATTCTCCTTCACCGGATGACTGTGCTCCACTGGATTCTTCTGATTCCAAGCCAAATTTTCTAAATCGCCTTCTGAATTTGGTCACCCTGTCTTTATTAGGGCCCCTAGAATATGTCCAGCTGTAGAATCTGTTCCTCGTAATCTTTATTGACTGTAATCAGTTTAGATTTTTTAAACTGTATAAGGTCCGCCCTATACTTGTCTACTTGCTGGCTCAATTGAACAAGCCACTCCTGTGAGCCATCTGCACTAATTCTAGTTAAATGGATAGCCTCAAAATGTGATATTTTTTCTTTAACAATGTTCAGTTCCCTCCGTGACTCCTCAGGGACTAATAGAATTAAGTCAAAAGAACATTTGTTCAACACGGCAGCCCATCTCATGCAAAAAATTGGATTATGTCTCCCAATTGTGGGGATGTTTCGCACTCTAAAACCTCTGGGGATTTTTTAATCCCTAAAGTAATCCGACAAAGTAACTCCATGTAGGAAAAAGTCGATTTCTCTTTTCTGTAGTTTAAGCGGTTGCACTGTCAGTTGCTCAGATGTATCTTCTCCTGCAGTGGTGTTCAGATTATCCGAAAAGAAAATGGACTCCGCCTCTGTGTCTGTGAGGTGGAGTGTTTCACCCTGAGTATTGAATATCCTAAAATATCAGTGATATTCACGTTCCCAAAACTGCACAAGGATCTTGTGTCTTTGCCTGGGAGAGCGATCATTGTGGCGAGGGTCTCTCTGTATTATACAGTATCCCAATATTTTGACTTTTTCCTCCAACCGCTGGTTCGTTAGCAACCTACATTTATTAAAGACACCACATAATTTATACTCAAATTACAGGAGTTGTCTTCACTTTCAGGAAATTGGCTACTATGTACCATCAGTGTCGTTAGCCTGTGTTAGCCTGTATACAAGCATATCACATGCACGTGGGATTGAGGCCATGCGCAAATTTCTGCTCCAGTAGATGGCCTACTCAGGTCCAGACATCTGTTTCTTTTTGGAATTAAAATTTACATTATCTCGTAATTATTTCTGCTTTGATAGCAAGATGTACATCCAGAAGTTGGGGATGCGCTATGGGGTCATATGTAGCCCCCGAGTTCTGCAAACATCTTCATGTTTAAAATTGAGAAAGATCTTTTTCACAGATAACATGATATATTCACACATAAAAGTGTTTCATCAATGATATTTTCATCCTTTGGGATGGCTCTAGGGATATTTTTGGCAAAATGATGTTTGACATTATTTCCAAAGATTATGCCATCAAATTCACCTATTCTTGTGATGAGCGTGAAATACACTTCTTGGATGTTAAGGTGATCTTGAATGCAAATAGGGAACTCATTACCTTGATGTATTATAAAAACATGGGTCGGACTCGGAACACTACATGCTGACAGTTTCCATCCAGTTACCTCTAAATGGGGTTTACCGTACTCCCAGTTTCTCCAAGTACTACGCATTTGCAGTGACCCAGCAGATGCGGAAAAACAAATGGATCTAACGATCATAAAATTTCTAAAAAGATGCTGTAGTAAGAAGGTCTGGGGGTGCAGAGAAGCGCCATTACAGCTATCTGCATTATTTTTAATTGCATGGGCTCTGTCCAATGAAATCCTATTGATATTCCATATGGTGAATTATTATCTTACATATTCCTAACATTTGATCTGCTTATTGGAGATTTGTTACGCTGAATACTCTTAATGCAGTATTTTGATTGTTAACCCCTGATGAAGTCCTGTGGATGACATGCGTTGGGTTATTAGACAGCGATCCTGTTACTACTTCAAAGAAGAATATATTGTATGTCAGAAAATATTTACGACTCTAATGGAATAATTTCAATATGAACTTCTGTATGAATTAAGAACATCAAAGTCTACATTTACTGTTTATTTAATGAATAAAAATTGGTTTTATATAATCGTGACTGATTAATGTGAAATTGAGTTCTAAACATACCAAAATTATATCAGCTCCCTTGGGCAAATGTTCTCTTTCTCTCTCTCTCTCTCTCTCTCTCTCTATATATATATATATATATATATATATATATATACATACATACACTGCTCAAGAAAATAAAGGGAACACTTAAACAACACAATGTAACTCCAAGTCAGTCACACTTCTGTGAAATCAAACTGTCCACTTAGGAAGCAACACTGATTGACAATTTCACATGCTGTTGTACAAATGGAATAGACAACAGGTGGAAATTATAGGCAATTAGCAAGACACCCCCAATACAGGAGTTGTTCTGCAGGTGGTGACCACAGACCACTTCTCAGCTCCTATGCTTTCTGGCTGATGTTTGGTCACTTTTGAAAGCTGGCGGTGCTTTCACTCTAGTGGTAGCATTAGACGAAGTCTACAACCCACACAAGTGGCTCAGGTAGTGCAGCTCATCCAGGATGGCACATCAATGCTGTCAGAATCCGTTTGGACTTCCCTCTGTATGAACATATTCACAGGGACTTATGTTCATGGTACAATAGTAAGTTTATTCATACAGGGTAAAGCAACTGTAAACAATAAGTATAAATTGGAGAACACAAAATGAAAGGGAGAACTGGAATTGCACTTACAATGCTGGGAGTCTGAGGGGACATGGGATGCCAGGAGACTGTGAGTACACGGGATGCCAGGAGACTGTGATCACATGGAAATGGTGTAGACTGTGGAAACACTTGAGACACTGTGGACTGTGGTAGAGTATGCAACGTAGCAGGATAACAGGATTGCACTGTAGCAGGATCACAGGATAGGACTGTGGTAGAGTATGCAACGTAGCAGGATAACAGGATTGCACTGTATCAGGATCACAGGATAGCACTGTGGTAGAGTATGCAACGTAGCAGGATAACAGGATTGCACTGTAGCAGGATCACAGGATAGCACTGTGGTAGAGTATGCAACGTAGCAGGATGACAGGATTGCACTGTAGCAGGATCACAGGATAGCACTGTGGTAGAATATGCAACGTAGCAGGATGACAGGATTGCACTGTATCAGGATCACAGGATAGCACTGTGGTAGAATATGCAACATAGCAGGATGACAGGATTGCACTGTAGCAGGATCACAGAATAGCACTGTGGTAGAGTATGCAATGTAGCAGGATAACAGGATTGCACTGTAGCAGGATCACAGGATAGCACTGTGGTAGAGTATGCAACGTAGCAGGATGACAGGATTGCACTGTAGCAGGATCACTTGAGCATAGAATGCAGGGTTGCAGGATTGCACTGTAGCAGAGTCGCGACACAGGATAGCTGTTAGAACCTGGCAGTTCTATGGATGATTTAGCAGTAGAGACCAGCATAACCAGGACCAGGAACTGAGACAACCTTAACACGATGAACTGGCAACAGGGAGCCTGTGTGGCTGGCCTAAGTAGTGAGTTCAGGTGCTGCTCACAGCTGTGGTAACAGCTAATAATCAAGCTGCAGATACAGAGCAGAGTACTGAGCACCAGAGCAGAGAGCGCCACCCCAGGCATGGAGGAGAAACTGCATGGATCGTGACAGTACCCCCTCCCTAAGGAGCGGATTCCAGACGCTCAACACATGTCAGAGTCTGAATCAAAAAGTAGAGGGCATATCAGGGTATCCTCATGCTGCCAAGGAAGTCCAACAGAGGCTTTCAACTTAGACTTTCCCTTTTTCTTCCTTCTCCTTTTTGTAGATTTCCCAGCAGGAACAGTAGACTGAAGCTGAAGAAAACCAACAGGTAAGCTGATTGCTGGAGTCTCTGAGCTGGCAACAGGATTCTCGGATGAACCAAGATAGATAGGAACCTTAGATGGCCCCGGCTGGGCAGGAACCTCAATTGAGACTGAAGACTGATAAGAGCATGAAGTGAATTTCTTAATTACCACCTCACTGAAGGCCACAAGATTGAGAAGAACTGGGATATTGGTTTCAATTAGTGGACTAGCCCATTCCAAGGCTTCTCCTCTGAAGGTCAGGAATAAAAATGTAACTATGTTGGATGGAGTAATTCCGAGGGAAGGGTCTGTCTCCATCATGATAAGATATCGGTTAACTAGTGCAAAGTATTGCATTAAATCTCCATCAAAGTTATCCAAAGATGGAGCGTTGGATGAATTCTGTGAAGTGGAAGCTTGATTTTCTGGAAACACTGGAGATGGAATAAAAAATGGAGCATCAGGACACTGAGGAGGGGACAGACTTTCAGGAGACTGGTCAGGAATACATGATGATCCTAACCGAACATTGACTAGAGATTTGGATGGCACTTTCTGGATTTGGTCCTTCCTGGAAGTCCTGTGAGACTGAGTTGTACCCAAATCGTGAGTCAACAAGTTAGTAGTAGGATTGGAACCCAGGACTACAGCAGTGCCTACGTGCCTAGATATATGGCCTGTGTTGTGAGAAACGGGAGTGCTAGATCCTTCTTCGGAGATTGGCATAATGCTCAGAGCCCCCTCCATAAGGCAGGAGCCCCCTCTTCACGGGGCTGGGCTGAGGCAGGAGCCCCCTCTTCACGGGGCTGGGCTGAGGCAGGAGCCCCCTCTTCACGGGGCTGGGCTGAGGCAGGAGCCCCCTCTTCACGGGGCTGAGGCAGGAGCCCCCTCTTCACGGGGCTGGGCTGAGGCAAGAGCCCCCTCTTCACGGGGCTGGGCTGAGGCAAGAGCCCCCTCTTCACGGGGCTGGGCTGAGGCAAGAGCCCCCTCTTCACGGGGCTGGGCTGAGGCAAGAGCCCCCACTTCTCGGGGCTGGTCTGAGGCAAGAGCCCCCACTTCACGGGGCTGGGCTGAGGCAAAAGCCCCCACTTCACGGGGCTGGGCTGAGGCAAGAGCCCCCACTTCACGGGGCTGGGCTGAGGCAAGAGCCCCCACTTCACAGGGCTGGGCTGAGGCAAGAGCCCCCACTTCACGGGGCTGGGCTGAGGCAAGAGCCCCCACTTCACGGGGCTGGGCTGAGGCAAGAGCCCCCACTTCACGGGGCTGGGCAGCACTCTGTAGACTCTCTGGCTGGGCAGCACTCTGTAGACTCTCTGGCTGGGCAGCACTCTGTAGACTCTCTGGCTGGGCAGCACTCTGTAGACTCTCTGGCTGGGCAGCACTCTGTAGACTCTCTGGCTGGGCAGCACTCTGTAGACTCTCTGGGGCTGGACCCTCTGAACCCCCTCCTGGGGCTGGATGCTCTGAACCCCTCAGTGGGGCTGGATGCTCTGAACCCCTCACTGGGGCTGGACGCTCTGAAGAACCCCCTCCTGGGGCTGGACGCTCTGAAGAACCCCCTCCTGGGGCTGGATGCTCTGAAGAACCCCCTCCTGGGGCTGGACACTCTGAAGAACCCCCTCCTGGGGCTGCACACTCTGAAGAATCCCCTCCTGGGGCTGGACCCTCTGAAGAACCCCCTCCTGGGGCTGGACACTCTGAAGAACCCCCTCCTGGGGCTGGACACTCTGAAGAACCCCCTCACTGGGGCTGGACGCTCTGAACCCCATCCTGGGGCTGGACACTCTGAAGAACCCCCTCCTGGGGCTGGACACTCTGAAGAACCCCCTCCTGGGGCTGGACACTCTGAAGAACCCCCTCCTGGGGCTGGACACTCTGAAGAACCCCCTCCTGGGGCTGGACACTCTGAAGAACCCCCTCCTGGGGCTTGGCACTCTGAAGAACCCCCTCCTGGGGCTGGACGCTCTGAACCCCTCACTGGGGCTGGACGCTCTGAACCCCTCACTGGGGCTGGACGCTCTGAAGAACCCCCTCCTGGGGCAACAGGCTCGGAAACCTTAGGTGGAAGACCAGTTTTGAGACAGATGGTACTTAAAGATTGGAGATGCACTCTGCCCCCATTCCTTGGTTTTCGAATGGGACAAGTTAGAATAAAATGTCCTTGACCCCCACAATACAGGTGAAGTTTATTGTCTCTGCGATGCTGGCGTTCCGTTTCTGAGAGGCTAGGTCGAGGGAAACTTTGGAACCTGCCTCTTGTCTGCGGAGGAGAGGTGCCCCTAGCATGCCTAGTCCATGGGTCAGAAGAAACCTCCTTTCTGGAGCTATTTTGCTGGGGTCTACCAGTCTCCCCAGGAATTCAGGTAAAATGCATAGAATACTGGATACTAAAGTCTGTAGCTGGTCTAACTTTTCCTTTAAAATCCCCAGTCGTAAGGAATCTAAAGAAGGTGATGTTTTGGGAGCTGCGGGGTTAACGAGCTGTGAGAAAACTCCCTCAGGCAGATTGCAATTAGCTCCCCTGCTGTTTTTGGGCCAGTTCATACTGTCAGAATCCGTTTGGACTTCCCTCTGTATGAACATGTTCACAGGGACTGATGTTCATGGTACAATAGTAAGTTTATTCATACAGTGTAAAGCAACTGTAAAAATAAGTATAAATTGGAGAACACAAAATGAAAGGGAGAACTGGAATTGCACTTACAATGCTGGGAGTCTGAGGGGACATGGGATGCCAGGAGACTGTGAGTACACGGGATGCCAGGAGACTGTGATCACATGAAAATGGTGTAGACTGTGGAAACACTTGAGACACTGTGGACTGTGGTAGAGTATGCAACGTAGCAGGATAACAGGATTGCACTGTAGCAGGATCACAGGATAGGACTGTGGTAGAGTATGCAACGTAGCAGGATAACAGGATTGCACTGTAGCAGGATCACAGGATAGCACTGTGGTAGAGTATGCAACGTAGCAGGATAACAGGATTGCACTGTAGCAGGATCACAGGATAGCACTGTGGTAGAATATGCAACGTAGCAGGATGACAGGATTGCACTGTAGCAGGATCACAGGATAGCACTGTGGTAGAATATGCAACGTAGCAGGATGACAGGATAGCACTGTGGTAGAGTATGCAACGTAGCAGGATAACAGGATTGCACTGTAGCAGGATCACAGGATAGCACTGTGGTAGAATATGCAACGTAGCAGGATGACAGGATTGCACTGTAGCAGAGTCGCGACACAGGATAGCTGTTAGAACCTGGCAGTTCTATGGATGATTTAGCAGTAGAGACCAGCATAACCAGGACCAGGAACTGAGACAACCTTGACACGATGAACTGGCAACAGGGAGCCTGTGTGGCTGGCCTAAGTAGTGAGTTCAGGTGCTGCTCACAGCTGTGGTAACAGCTAATAATCAAGCTGCAGATACAGAGCAGAGTGCTGAGCACCAGAGCAGAGAGCGCCACCCCAGGCATGGAGGAGAAACTGCATGGATCGTGACAAATGCGAGCTGTGGCAAGAAGGTTTGCCGTGTCTGTCAGCGTAGTGTCCAGAGCATGGAGGCACTACCAGGAGACAGGCCAGTACATTAGGAGATGTGGAGGAGGCTGCAGGAGGGCAACAACCCAGCAGCAGGACCGCTACCTCCGCCTTTGTGCAAGGAGGAACAGGAAGAGCACTGCCAGAGCCCTGCAAAGTGACCTCCAGCAAGCCACAAATGTGCATGTGTCTACTCAAATGATTAGAAACAGACTCCATGAGGGTGGTATGAGGGCCCGACGTCCACAGGTGGGGGTTGTGCTTACAGCCCAACACCGTGCAGGACGTTTGGCATTTGCCAGAGAACACCAAGATTGGCAAATTCGCCACTGGCGCCCTGTGCTCTTCACAGATAAAAGCAGGTTCTCACTGAGCACATGTGACAAACGTGACAGAGTCCGGAGACGCCAAGGAGAATGTTCTGCTGCCTGCAACATCCTCCAGCATGACCGGTTTGGCAGTGGGTCAGTAATAGTGTGGGGTGGCATTTCTTTGGGGGGGGGGCCCGCACAGACCTCCATGTGCTCACCAGAGGTAGCCTGACTGCCATTAGGTACCAAGATGGGATCCTCAGACCCCTTGTGAGACCATATGCTGGTGCGGTTGGCTCTGGGTTCCTCCTAATGCAAGACAATGCTAGACCTCATGTGGCTGGAGTGTGTCAGCAGTTCCTGCAAGATGAAGGCATTGATGCTATGGACTGGCCCGCCCGTTCCCCAGACCTGAATCCAATTGAGCACATCTTGGACATCATGTCTCGCTCCATCCACCAATGCCACGTTGCACCACAGACTGTCCAGGAGTTGGCGGATGCTTTAGTCCAGGTCTGGGAGGAGATCCCTCAGGAGACCATCCTTCACGTCATCAGGAGCATGCCCAGGCGTTGTAGGGAGGTCATACAGGCACGTGGAGGCCACACTACTAGGCATCATTTTGACTTGTTTTAAGGACATTACATCAAAGTTGGATCAGCCTGTAGTGTGTTTTTCCACTTTAATTTTGAGTGTGACTCCAAATCCAGAACTCCATGGGTTAATAAATTTGATTTCCATTGATAATTTTTGTGTGATTTTGTTGTCAGCACATTCAACTATGTAAAGAACAAAGTATTTAATAATAATATTTCATTCATTCAGATCTAGGATGTGTTATTTTAGTGTTCCCTTTATTTTTTTGAGCAGTGCATATATCTATATATATAGATAGATAGATAGATAGATAGATAGATAGATAGATAGATAGATAGATAGATAGATAGATAGATAGCGGTAATGGGATCGGCACTCAGAGTGGGGGCTGCTGGAATACTTGCTGCGGTGCCTTCTGTGATCTATTGCAAGATCCAATGTAGTAGAAGGAGAAATCAGCGGCACTCAGCAGTCGGAATTATGCAGTATAGAAAACTTTTATTGCAGTCCTACGGCATTTCGGGGAACAAGCCCCGTCTTCAGGGACAAAACATGTCATGTTTTGTCCCTGAAGACGGGGCTTGTTCCCCGAAATGCCGTAAGACTGCAATAAAAGTTTTCTATACTGCATAATTCCGACTGCTGAGTGCCGCTGATTTCTCCTTCTACTATATATATATATATATATATATATATATATATATATAAAAATAAGGAATTTAATACCTACCAGTAATTCCTTTTCTCTTGTAGTCCGTAGTGGATACTGGGGGACTGTGCTTTTGTACCGTGGGGTATAGATCGGGTCCACTAGAGCCTGGCACTTTAAACCTTTAGTGTGCGTATATGTGTGTGCTGGCTCCTCCCTCTATGCCCCTCCTACCAGACTCAGTCTAGGAAACTGTGCACGAGGAGACGGACATACCATGAGAGAAGAAAACAGACAACAGCGGTGAGGCAACAAGCCAACACACAACCAAACGAACAAGAGCGCTAACCGAACAGAGGATAGCTACAACCTGCATAATAAGGACAGCAAAGCTAATCCAACATAGGAAAGGGGCGGCAACTGCGGCCCAACCAACACTTACATCCAGTAATCAGGATACGAAGCACTGAGGCGGGTGCCCAGTATCCACTATGGACTATGAGAAAATGAATTACCGGTAGGTATTAAATTCCTATTTTCTCTTATGTCCTAGTGCAGTGGTGGCCAACGCATGGCTCTTGAGCCACATGTGGCTCTTTCTTCTCACTGATGTGGCTCCTGACAGTCTGCACTCTACACACTTTGACACGCGGCCGTCTCCCACCTTGCAGGGATGCTGGGAGTGGAGGCAGGAGTGCCACGCCGGCACTACATCATGGCCACATTACCTGCCCTGTCTAGGACTCCTGCCATTGCCGTGAAGAAGTGGCACCTGTCTGGTCTCACTGTACGCTGTCACACTGTCATGCTACCAGTGACCGGAGAGGGGAGAGATAGAGGGAGAGGATGCTAAAAGACACAGAGTGAAGGGTGGGCAGGCTGAGAGGCAGAGGGAAGGGGGAACAGGCAGAGAGGCACAGACTGAAGGGGGAGCCGGCTGAGAGGCACATACTGAAGGGGGAGCCAGCTGAGAGGCACAGAGTGAAGGTGAAGCAGGCTGAGAGACGCACAGTGAAAAGGGAGCAGGCTGAGAGACACAGAATAAATGGGGGGCAGGCTGAGAGGCACAGAGTGAAGGAGGGCAGGCTGAGAGGCACAGAGTGAAGGGGAAACTGTGAGGCACAGAGTGAAGGGGGGAGGCTGTGTTGTTTCAGTGTATTATATGTGGATCTTTATTGTTTCAGTGTTTTTCGCTCCCCAGTGTGACTAAAAATGTGGGTGTGACACATGGTCATGCTCCTACAAACGTCATACCAAAGGCGGGCACACAACAATGGGGTGTGGCCTTGTGCCAGTTGGGCCATGCCCCACTTTCTGCATGCGCACCTTTGGTGTGAGCATAATACCGGCTCTTTGAGTTGACTACAGATATTTTTGCGCTCTTTCCCTCTGACTGGTTGGCCACCCCTGTCCTAGTGGATACTGGGGAACTGTACTTTAGTACCGTGGGAAAGTCCCAAAGCTCCCAAAATGGGTGGGAGAGTGCTGAGACCCCTGCAAAACTGCCTGACCAAACTAAAGGTCATCCTTCGCCAAGGTGTCGAACCTATAGAACTTCACAAACATTTTCAAACCAGACCAAGTAGCAGCTCGGCACAACTGTAAAGCAGAGGCACCCCAGGCAGCCGCCCAGGAAGAACCCACTGACCTAGTGGAGTGGGCCTGAATAGACGTCGGCAAAGGCAGAGTCGTCAAAGTATAGGACTTTTAAATAGAGATGAGCGGGTTCGGTTTCTTTGAATCCGAACCCGCACGAACTTCACTTTTTTTTCCACGGGTCCGAGCGACTCGGATCTTCCCGCCTTGCTCGGTTAACCCGAGCGCGCCCGAACGTCATCATGACGCTGTCGGATTCTCGCGAGGCTCGGATTCTATCGCGAGACTCGGATTCTATATAAGGAGCCGCGCGTCGCCGCCATTTTCACTCGTGCATTGAGATTGATAGGGAGAGGACGTGTCTGGCGTCCTCTCCATTAGAATAGAGATAGATAGATTAGATAGAGAGAGATTGTGCAGAGTCGCAGACAGAGTTAGTTTACCACAGTCAGTGACCAGTGCAGTTGCTAGTTAACTTTTATTTAATATAATATATCCGTTCACTTCTCTCTGCTATATCCGTTCTCTGCCTGAAAAAAAAAACGATACACAGCACAGTCAGTCACACAGTGTGACTCAGTCTGTGTGCACTCAGCTCAGCCCAGTGTGCTGCACAGTCATCAATGTATAAATTAAAAGCTTATAATTAATTGTGGGGGAGACTGGGGAGCACTGCAGGTTGTTAGCAGGAGCCAGGAGTACAATTATATTAATTAACAGTGAACACTTTTGCTGCAGGAGTGGTGACCAGTGCCTGACCACCAGTATAGTATTGTTGTATACTACTAATATCTCTTTAAATATCAACCAGTCTATATTAGCAGCAGACACAGTACAGTGCGGTAGTTCACGGCTGTGGCTACCTCTGTGTCGGCACACGGCAGGCAGTCCGTCCGACCAGAATTGTATTATTTATTATTATATACCTACCACCTAACCGTGGTTTTTTTTTCATTCTTTATACCGTCATAGTGTCATCCTAATTGTTACGAGTATACTACTATCTCTTTATCAACCAGTGTACAGTGCGGTAGTTCACGACTGTGGCTACCTCTGTGTCGGCACACGGCAGGCAGTCCGTCCGACCAGAATTGTATTATTTATTATTATATACCTACCACCTAACCGTGGTTTTTTTTTCATTCTTTATACCGTCATAGTGTCATCCTAATTGTTACGAGTATACTACTATCTCTTTATCAACCAGTGTACAGTGCGGTAGTTCACGGCTGTGGCTACCTCTGTGTCGGCACACGGCAGGCAGTCCGTCCGACCAGAATTGTATTATTTATTATTATATACCTACCACCTAACCGTGGTTTTTTTTTCATTCTTTATACCGTCATAGTGTCATCCTAATTGTTACGAGTATACTACTATCTCTTTATCAACCAGTGTACAGTGCGGTAGTTCACGGCTGTGGCTACCTCTGTGTCGGCACACGGCAGGCAGTCCGTCCGACCAGAATTGTATTATTTATTATTATATACCTACCACCTAACCGTGGTTTTTTTTTCATTCTTTATACCGTCATAGTGTCATCCTAATTGTTACGAGTATACTACTATCTCTTTATCAACCAGTGTACAGTGCGGTAGTTCACGGCTGTGGCTACCTCTGTGTCGGCACACGGCAGGCAGTCCGTCCGACCAGAATTGTATTATTTATTATTATATACCTACCACCTAACCGTGGTTTTTTTTTCATTCTTTATACCGTCGTCATAGTGTCATACTAGTTGTTACGAGTATACTACTATCTCTTTATCAACCAGTGTACAGTGCGGTAGTTCACGGCTGTGGCTACCTCTGTGTCGGCACTCGGCAGCCCGTCCATAATTGTATATACCACCTAACCGTGGTTTTTTTTTCTTTCTTTATACATACATACTAGTTACGAGTATACTATCTCTTTATCAACCAGTCTATATATTAGCAGCAGACACAGTACAGTGCGGTAGTTCACGGCTGTGGCTACCTCTGTGTCGGCACTCGGCAGCCCGTCCATAATTGTATACTAGTATCCAATCCATCCATCTCCATTGTTTACCTGAGGTGCCTTTTAGTTGTGCCTATTAAAATATGGAGAACAAAAATGTTGAGGTTCCAAAATTAGGGAAAGATCAAGATCCACTTCCACCTCGTGCTGAAGCTGCTGCCACTAGTCATGGCCGAGACGATGAAATGCCAGCAACGTCGTCTGCCAAGGCCGATGCCCAATGTCATAGTACAGAGCATGTCAAATCCAAAACACCAAATATCAGTAAAAAGCCTCTTTTTTTCTTTGCGTCATGTGCTGTTTGGGGAGGGTTTTTTGGAAGGGACATCCTGCGTGACACTGCAGTGCCACTCCTAGATGGGCCCGGTGTTTGTGTCGGCCACTAGGGTCGCTAATCTTACTCACACAGCTACCTCATTGCACCTCTTTTTTTCTTTGCGTCATGTGCTGTTTGGGGAGGGTTTTTTGGAAGGGCCATCCTGCGTGACACTGCAGTGCCACTCCTAGATGGGCCCGGTGTTTGTGTCGGCCACTAGGGTCGCTAATCTTACTCACACAGCTACCTCATTGCGCCTCTTTTTTTCTTTGCGTCATGTGCTGTTTGGGGAGGGTTTTTTGGAAGGGACATCCTGCGTGACACTGCAGTGCCACTCCTAGATGGGCCCGGTGTTTGTGTCGGCCACTAGGGTCGCTAATCTTACTCACACAGCTACCTCATTGCGCCTCTTTTTTTCTTTGCGTCATGTGCTGTTTGGGGAGGGTTTTTTGGAAGGGCCATCCTGCGTGACACTGCAGTGCCACTCCTAGATGGGCCCGGTGTTTGTGTCGGCCACTAGGGTCGCTAATCTTACTCACACAGCTACCTCATTGCGCCTCTTTTTTTCTTTGCGTCATGTGCTGTTTGGGGAGGGTTTTTTGGAAGGGACATCCTGCGTGACACTGCAGTGCCACTCCTAGATGGGCCCGGTGTTTGTGTCGGCCACTAGGGTCGCTTATCTTACTCACACAGCGACCTCGGTGCAAATTTTAGGACTAAAAATAATATTGTGAGGTGTGAGGTATTCAGAATAGACTGAAAATGAGTGTAAATTATGGTTTTTGAGGTTAATAATACTTTGGGATCAAAATGACCCCCAAATTCTATGATTTAAGCTGTTTTTTAGTGTTTTTGGAAAAAAACACCCGAATCCAAAACACACCCGAATCCGACAAAAAAAATTCGGTGAGGTTTTGCCAAAACGCGTTCGAACCCAAAACACGGCCGCGGAACCGAACCCAAAACCAAAACACAAAACCCGAAAAATTTCAGGCGCTCATCTCTACTTTTAAATAGTCAACCTGAGCCAACGAGCAATAGATTGCGTAGAAGCCAGCCGACCAATCTTGGAGACATCATAAAGGACAAACAACGAGTCAGATTTCCGATGACGAGAAGTCCTCTTGACATAAATCCTCAGAGCCCTCACCACATCCAAGGACTCTGGGGCAACTGAAGCATCAGACAACACTGGAACCATAATCGGCTGATGTACATGAAAGGCTGACACCACTTTAGTCAAAAACTGAGGCCGGGTCTTGAGCTCAGACCTATCTTCATGAAATATCAAGTACGGGCTCTTACAGGATAAGGCCCCCAATTCAGAAACCCATCTTGCCGACGCCAATGCCAGCAACATGACAGTCTTCCAAGTGTGAAATTTAAATTCCACCTTCAGTAAGGGTTCAAATCAATCCGATTGAAGAAAGGACAAAACCACATTTAGATCCCATGGAGCCGTGGGAGGGACGGACGAAAGTTGGCTGCATATGAAGACCTCCTTTCAGGAAAGTCTGCCCCTCAGGGAACAATTCAAGTTTTTTCTGAACGAAAATAGAGAGACGAAATCTGTACTTTGATGGTGCCCAACTGTAGGCCCATATCCATACCTATTTGCAGGAAAAGCAGAAAACGACCAATTTGAAATTTCACGGGAGAAACTTTTCTTCCCTCACACCAAGAAACATATTTCTTCCAGATACGGTGGTAGTGCTTCGACGTAACCACATTCTAGGCCTGTACCATAGTGGAAATAACCTTGGAAGGGAGACCTTTTCTGGCTAGAATCTCCCTTTCAACTTCCAAGCCGTGAAACATAGCCGCTGTAAGTCTGGATAGACGAATGGACCTTGTTGTAGAATAGGGGTGGGCAACATGCGGCCCGCGGGCCTGATGCGGCCCGCGAACCGATTCTGCCTGTCCCGCTGTCCCATACCACTGTGCAATGACAAGCGGCCCGGCTGAGCCGCTTGTCATTGCGCTACGAAGCTCCGAGATGCGGCGCCGCTGAGGAAATACCCGGTCACGCCATAGGTTCTGCTGACCGGGATTTCCTCTGTGACATCAGGCGCTGGGCGGCATAAGGGGCGGAGCCACGGCAGGAGCGTGCAGAGGGCAGCGGATCGCAGATCTGGCAGAAGGCAGTGGAAAATCTGGGCAGCAGATCTGCCACTGTGAAAGAAATACATCAAAGGTAAAGCTGCTATATGGGTCTGGGGGGGGGAGAAGGAGAGGAGGGAGGTAGAGACTGCTGTATAGGTTCAGGGGAGGGGGGGAAGGGGGGTAGTGACCGCTATATGGGTTCAGGGGTGGGGGAAGGGGGGTAGAGACTGCTATATGGGTTTAAGGGAGAGTGGAGGTTTGAGACTGCTATGTGGGTTCAGGGAAGAGGAGGAGAGGGGGGGGGGGGGGGGGGGAGCTAGTAACCAGCTGTGAATACGATTGATAACAGCATTACACAGGATGCTGTTTGTTTGTTTTCAGCAGTTTTTTTTTATTTATTTTTATTAGTGGATGTGTTTTTTAGACATTTGTATTTTGCCTGTAAAAAACTACGTATGCGGTGTAATGTATATTGTGTGTGTGTTTTTATAGTTTTATATATATATATATATATATATAATACTATGTTTTTATAGTTAGCTAGGGTGTGATTTTTGCACTGCTACGATCAGGTAGTCACCACCTACAGGGGGAGGGAAATCACTGTGCAGGGGTGCGATCGCATGTGCAGGGAGCTGCAGAAACAGAAGTTTGTGCAGTCTCTGCTCAGCCCAGGACTTACTCTTCCAGTGCGATGATCGGGGCCGGAGCTGACGTCAGAAACACTCCCTCCAAACGCCTGCTCCCTCCTGCATTTTTCCATGCACTCCTCTAAACCAGTCAGTTGCCACCCACAAACGGCCTCTTCCTGTCAATCACCTTGCGATCGCCTGTGCGATCGCTTTGTTCGCACTATCCCATCACTGCCCGACGCTCCCCAGCGCAGCGGACCGACGTGCCTGCGCACTGCAATGCATGCGCAGTTCAGACCCGATCACCCGCTGTGCGAAAATACACAGCAGCGACCGGGTCAGAATTGGGACCTATAACGGGTCTTATTTTGAGTTGGCTGCATTTGCATCTTGCAGCAACTGCTGACTAAGGGGCTGATTCAGACCTGATCACTGTGCTGCAAATTTTGCTGTCCTGCGTTCGGGTAGTCGCCGCCCCCAGAAGGAGTGTAAATTCGCCAGTGCAAGTGTGCAATCGTATGTGTACGCAGAGCTGCAAAAATCTACTTTGTGCAGTCTCCGCGCAGCCCAGGACTTACTCCTACAAATATTTGTCATTCATATAAGGCCCCGCCCTTGTGTGTGGCCCTCGAAGATTCACTGGAAGTGTTAAGCGGCCCCCCAGCTGAAATAATTGCCCACCCCTGTTGTAGAAGATCCTTTTGAAGCGGCAGAGGCCAGAGTTTCTCCAGAGACATGGTCAGGAGGTCTGTGTACCAGGCCCATCGAGGCCAATCCGGGGCAATTAGAATCGCCCAAACACTTTCCTTTTTGAGTCTTTTTAGAACTATTGGAATGAGCGGGATTGGATGGAACAGGTAAACAAACTGGTAAAATACATGGGGTCGTCAGCGCGTCCACTGCCACAGCCTGCGGGTCCCTCGATCTGGAACAGTAATGGCGTAGCTTCTTGTTGAGGCGAGAAGCCATCAGGTCAATCTGCGGACACCCCCACGGTGAACCAATTGTTGAAACACCTGAGGATGAAGGCCCCATTCCCCCGGATGGAGGTTATGACTGCTGAGGAAGTCCGTCTCCCAGTTGTCCACTCCTGGAATGAATATGGCTGAGATGGCCCTTGCGTTGGCCTCCACCCAGAGGAGTATCTTTGACACTTCTTGCATTCCTGCTCTGCTTCTTTTCGGTTTATGTATGTCACCGCCATGGCGTTGTCCATCTGAACTTGGATGGCTTGATCCTGGAGAAGGTAGGAAGCTCGAAGAAGGGCATTGTATATCGCCCTGATTCCAGGACATTGATCGGAAGTGCCGATTCCTGACTCGACCACCATCCTTGGAACTGGGCCCTGTGAGTCACAGCCCCCCAACCCCGGAAGGCAGGCATTCGTTGTCAGTAGAATCCATGGCTGGGTACTGAAACTCCGGCCTTCCACCAGGTGAAGAACTTGTAGCCACCACAACAGAGAAATATGTGCTTTCGGAGACAGGGTCACTGTCTGATGCATGTGCAGGTGAGACCCTGACCACTTGTCCAGCAAATCCAACTGAAAAGGCTGGGCATGAAACCTGCCGTATAGGACTGCCTCGTACACGGCCACCATCTTGCCCAGCAAGCGTATGCAAAGACGTATTGAAGCCTTGAGGGGTCTGAGCACTGAGCGCACCATAGCTTGGAGAGTGAAAGCCGTGTCCATAGGAGAAACACCTTCTGAGACACCGTATCCAGTATCATCCCCAGGAACTGAAGACGATGGGAGTGAGACTTCTGAAAATTTAGGATCCATCCATGATCCGTCAGCAGATTAGTTGTTAGGTCGATGCTTTGCAGCAGACATTCCCTGGACACTGCTTTTATCAGGAGATCGTCCAAGTAGGGGACAATAGTGACCCCCCAGTTTGTGCAGTTGTAGCATCCTCTCCACCATGACCTTCGTGAAGACACTTGGAGCTGTCGAGAGACCAAAGGGTAATGCCTGAAACTGGAAGTGACTGTCCAAGATGGCGAACCTGAGGTAAGACTGGTAAGGAGGTCACAGACCGGAAACCACTGCCCGCAGGGATTCCATCTTGAACTTGAATACCCGCAGATAAGAGTTCAAAGCTTTCAGATTTAATATGGGCCGTACCGAATCGTCCGGAACTCACCGCACCTGCGTCTCTTCGGCATCTGTTAGAGGGTGGCGGCTTGCTGCTGGTGTGTGCACACACACTGTGGTGTGTGAAACAGCACCTCAGGAGCTCAATGTCCTGTTAGCAGGGATTACAAACCATTAACCCTCAGTAGGTTGGTTTGGTCTGCCCTCTAAGTCCCACGAAGCAGGTAGACTGGTTGCCAACTAGTACTACCTGAAAAAAAGAAACTAAAATAAACAAATTAAAGAAATTCTCTGGAGCTCCAGCGGAATGCACCCGACTCCTTGGGCAATTTTTTCTAAACTGAGCCTGGTAGGAGGGGCATAGAGGGAGGAGCCAACACACACACACACACACACACACACACACACACACACACACACACACACACACACACACACACACACACACACACACACACACACACACACACACTAAAGCAGGGGTGGCCACCCAGTCAAAGGCAAAGAGCCAGAAAAGATATGTAGGCAAGGGAAAGAGCCACTATCATGCAAGTGCCAAAATGGGGGCGTGGCCTGGTTGTCAACAGCCACACCCCATTTTTGTGCGCACACCTTTCGGTATGATATTTGTAGGACTATGACCTTGTGTCATAACCCCGTTTTTAGTCATGTTGTACAGTGCCACATACCTATAATGCCCCAGGACAGTGCCACATACATATAAAAACGCCCAAAAATGGGTGCCTTCACAGTGCCAGATACATATATGCCCCACAGTGCCAGGTAAATATATGCCCCCAGTGCCAGATACACATGCCCCCATAGTGCCAGATACACATGTCCCCACAGTGCCAGATATATATATATATATATATGCCCCACAGCGCCAGGTACATATATGCCCACAGCGCCAGATACATATATGCCCCACAGTGCCAGGTACACATATGCCCCACAGCACCAGGTACACGTATGCCTGACAGCGCCAGGTACACGTATGCCCCACTGTGCCAGGTACACATATGCCCCTCAGTGCCAGATACACATATGCCCCACAGTGCCAGATACACATATGCCCCACAGTGCCAGATACACATATGCCCCACAGTGCCAGATACACATATGCCCCACAGTGCCAGATACATATATGCCCCACAGTGCCAGGTACACATGGCCCCACAGTGCCAGATATGCCCCCAGTGCCAGATACATATGTCCACACAGTGCCAGATACATATATGTCCCACAGTACCAGGTACATATATGCTCCACAGTGCCAGATACATATATGCCCCACAGTGCCAGATATGTCCCCAGTGCCAGATACACATCCCCAAAGTGCCAGACACACATGCCCCCACAGTGCCAGATATGCTCCCAGTGCCAGATACACATGCCCCCAAGGTGCCAGATATGTCCCCAGTGCCAGATACACATGACCCCACAGTGCCATATATGCCACACAGTGTCAGACACACGTCCCAACAGTGCGAGATACACTGCCTCCACAGTGCCAGATATGCCCCCAGTGCCAGATACACATGTCCCCACAGTGCCAGAAATGCCCCCAGTGCCAGATGCACATGTCCCCACAGTGCCAGATGCACATGTCCCCACAGTGCCAGATGCACATGTCCCCACAGTGCCAGATATGCCCCCAGTGCCAGATACATGTCCCCACAGTGCCAGATATGCCATCAGTGCCAGATGCACATGTCCCCACAGTGCGTGCCCCCCCCTTCCCCCTGCTCACCGCGCTGCTGCTGTGCATGAGGGGAGGAGAGTGCAGCGTGCACCTCTCCTGCCCCTCAGTCTCCGGCTGCGGTGACTATCTTTGATTCAGCGCCGGCCTGTGAGCCAATAAGAGCTCACGGTCCGGCAGCCAATCAGGAGCATTAGCTGCCGGTCCGCAAGCTCTGATTTGCTCACGGGCCGGCGTTTAATTGAAGATAGTCACCGCTGCTGGAGACGTATGTGTGTGTGATGTGCCGGGATGTGTCGGGCAGCGGTGGCCAGGAGTGGATCGAGACGCATGCGGAGGATGAAAGAGCCGCATGAAGCTCGAGAGCTGCTGGTTGGCCACCGCTGCACTAAAGGTTTTAAAGTGCCAGGCTCCAGTGGACACAATATATACCCCACAGTACAAAAGTACAGTTCCCCGGTATCCACTAGGACAGAGATTTTCAACCTTTTACAACTCGCGGCACACTGAACAAGATTTAAATATTGCCAAGGCACACTCAAATATAATGGTGATGCATGGTGCAGTTGCGTGTCCTAGGATGTCATGTCGCAGCTTCTCCATAGGTAACGCCTAAGCCACATCTGAGAAAGCCAGAAGAGCCCAACACTGCCCGGGCCCAAATTTAGAACTGACTCTGCAACCACTAAACCCACCAGTATTGATCGCTTTAGGGCCTCAGTAGCATCAAAACACTGACGGGCCTGGCTGTGCTTCTATGGCGGCACACCTGGAGACTGCTCAGGGCACACTAGTGTGCCACGGCACAGTGGTTGAAAAACACTGCACTAGGATGTAAGAGAAATATAATATTATATATATATATATATATATAGATATACATATACACACACACACACACACACACACACACACACACACACACACACACACACACCTATAAAAATCTTGCGTTTGCCCCTGTTATGGGCCATGGTATGGGGGATATTTATCAAATCTTATAAACATGGACTAGAGCAACCAATACAATTCTAGCTAACATTAAATAGAAAGTACTAGATAGTACTGTAATGGCTAGAATCTAATTGGTTGCTTGATACACAGCACAGTTTATATAAATGTTCCCCTTTGCAATCTAAAAGACTAACTAATCTGTTATTAAGAAGTTGTGAAATGGTAATTTCAGATGGGGAAAGATTATTTCCTATTATACTGCCAGGTGGCACACTGTACATGCCAGCTGCATATTCTGGCAGGAATAAGGACGTGCCATTTATTGCTGTAACTCTGCATTGCGAGCAGTGCTATAATCCCTGTCTACATGAACAAAGCTAAAGAAGTCCTTTCTGCCAAACAGGGAACTCACAGAACAGGGTATGATGGGAGAAGTAAAAGAAAAAAGTGGATCATAAATTTGTGGTGCATAAGAGCTAAATAGTTCTGATAACCACTTATTATTTCCCAGTTAAAATATATTTTTTATTTTATTTCAGATACAGTATATTAAAATCAACTTATTTTTTACAGAGAACACTAAAATCTGATGAAATATTAGTTAAAAAATATATGGAAAGTGTAGAAATAGTAATGATTCGTAACACAGAGAAATGAATAATGCAAATTAAAACTCTTATAGATCCCGTACCTGTCATTTGTTATATAATTTTTATTATATTATTTACAGTATCTATATTATAGTGTCATTCCCATATTTCTCTATCGTCCTAAGTGGATGCTGGGGTTCCTGAAAGGACCATGGGGGGAATAGCGGCTCCGCAGGAGACAGGGCACAAAAAAGTAAAGCTTTACTAGGTCAGGTGGTGTGCACTGGCTCCTCCCCCTATGACCCTCCTCCAGACTCCAGTTAGATTTTGTGCCCGAACGAGAAGGGTGCAATCTAGGTGGCTCTCCTAAAGAGCTGCTTAGAGAAAGTTTAGTTTAGGTTTTTTTTCTTTACAGTGAGTCCTGCTGGCAACAGGATCACTGCAACGTGGGACTTAGGGGGAAAGTAGTAAACTCACCTGCATGCAGAGTGGATTTGCTGCTTGGCTACTGGACACCATTAGCTCCAGAGGGATCGAACACAGGCCCAGCCGTGGAGTCCGGTCCCGGAGCCGCGCCGCCGACCCCCTTGCAGATGCTGAAGCGTGAAGAGGTCCGGAAACCGGCGGCTGAAGACTCCTCAGTCTTCATAAGGTAGCGCACAGCACTGCAGCTGTGCGCCATTTTCCTCTCAGCACACTTCACTGGGCAGTCACTGAGGGTGCAGAGCGCTGGGGGGGGGCGCTCTGAGAGGCAAATATAAACCTTATACAAGGCTAAAAATACCTCACATATAGCCCATAGGGGCTATATGGAGATATTTAACCCCTGCCTGACTGGAAAAATAGCGGGAGAAGAACCCGCCGAAAAAGGGGCGGGGCCTATCTCCTCAGCACACGGCGCCATTTTCTGTCACAGCTCCGCTGGTCAGAACGGCTCCCAGGTCTCTCCCCTGCACTGCACTACAGAAACAGGGTAAAACAGAGAGGGGGGGCACATTAATGGCTATATATATATATATTAAAGCAGCTATAAGGGAGCACTTAATATAAGGATATCCCTTGTATATATAGCGCTTTGTGGTGTGTGCTGGCAGACTCTCCCTCTGTCTCCCCAAAAGGGCTAGTGGGTCCTGTCTTCATTAGAGCATTCCCTGTGAGTTTGCGGTGTGTGTCGGTACGTGGTGTCGACATGTATGAGGACGATATTGGTGTGGAGGCGGAGCAATTGCCAAATATGCAGATGTCACCCCCCAGGGGGTCGACACCAGAATGGATGCCTTTATTTGTGGAATTACGTGATGGTTTATCTTCCCTTAAACAGTCAGTTGAGGACATGAGGCGGCCGGACAATCAATTAATGCCTGTCCAGGCGCCTCAAACACCGTCAGGGGCTGTAAAACGCCCTTTGCCTCAGTCGGTCGACACAGACCCAGACACGGGCACTGATTCCAGTGACGACGGTAGAAATTCAAACGTATTTTCCAGTAGGGCCACACGTTATATGATTTTGGCAATGAAGGAGACGTTACATTTAGCTGATACTACAGATACCGTAAAACAGGGTATTATGTATGGTGTGAAAAAACTACAAACAGTTTTTCCTGAATCAGAAGAATTAAATGACGTGTGTGATGAAGCGTGGGTTGCTCCTGATAAAAAGTTGATAATTTCAAAAAAGTTATTGGCATTATACCCTTTCCCGCCAGAGGTTAGGGCGCGCTGGGAAACACCCCCTAAGGTGGACAAGGCGCTCACACGCTTATCCAAACAAGTGGCGTTACCCTCTCCTGAGACGGCCGCACTTAAGGATCCATCAGATAGAAAGATGGAAGTTATTCAAAAGAATATATACACACATGCAGGTGTTATACTACGACCAGCTATAGCAACTGCCTGGATGTGCAGTGCTGGAGTAGTTTGGTCAGAATCCCTGATTGAAAATATTGATACCCTAGATAGGGACAATGTTTTACTGTCGTTAGAACAAATAAAGGATGCATTTATCTATATGCGTGATGCACAGAGGGATATTTGCACACTGGCATCTCGGGTGAGTGCTATGTCCATTTCAGCCAGAAGAGCCTTATGGACACGACAGTGGACAGGCGATGCGGATTCAAAACGTCACATGGAGGTTTTGCCGTATAAAGGGGAGGAGTTATTTGGAGTTGGTCTATCAGACTTGGTGGCCACGGCTACTGCCGGGAAATCCACTTTTTTACCTCAAGTCACTCCCCAACAGAGAAAGGCACCGACCTTTCAACCGCAGCCTTTTCGCTCCTACAAAAATAAGAGAGCAAAGGGCTTGTCGTACCTGCCACGAGGCAGAGGAAGAGGGAAGAGACACCAACAGGCAGCTCCTTCCCAGGAACAGAAGCCCTCCCCGGCTCCTGCAAAAACCTCAGCATGACGCTGGGGCCTCTCAAGCGGACTCGGGGACAGTGGGGGGCCGTCTCAAAAATTACAGCGCGCAGTGGGCTCACTCGCAGGTAGACCCCTGGATCCTGCAGATAATATCTCAGGGGTACAGGTTGGAATTAGAGACGGATCCTCCTCATCGTTTCCTGAAGTCTGCCTTACCAACCGTCTCTTCCGAAAGGGAGAGGGTGTTGGAAGCCATTCACAAGCTGTACGCTCAGCAGGTGATAGTCAAAGTACCCCTATTACAACAAGGAAAGGGGTATTATTCCACTCTATTTGTGGTACCGAAGCCGGATGGCTCGGTAAGGCCTATTCTAAATCTGAAGTCCTTGAACCTCTACATAAAAAAGTTCAAGTTCAAGATGGAGTCACTCAGAGCAGTGATAGCGAACCTGGAAGAAGGGGACTTTATGGTATCCTTGGACATCAAGGATGCGTATCTACACGTTCCGATTTACCCCGCACACCAAGGGTACCTCAGGTTCATTGTTCAAAACTGTCACTATCAGTTTCAGACGCTGCCGTTCGGATTGTCCACGGCGCCTCGGGTCTTTACCAAGGTAATGGCCGAGATGATGATTCTTCTTCGAAGAAAAGGCGTATTAGTTATCCCATACTTGGACGATCTCCTAATAAGGGCAAGGTCCAGAGAACAGCTGGAGACAGCTTTAGCACTATCTCAAGAGGTGCTAAGACAACACGGGTGGATTCTGAATATTCCAAAATCCCATTTAATCCCGACAACTCGTCTGCTGTTCATAGGAATGATTCTGGACACGGTTCAGAAAAAGGTTTTCCTTCCAGAGGAAAAAGCCAAGGAGTTATCCGATCTGGTCAGGAACCTCCTAAAACCAGGAAAAGTGTCAGTACATCAATGCACAAGAGTCCTGGGAAAAATGGTGGCTTCTTACGAAGCAATTCCATTCGGCAGATTCCATGCAAGAATATTCCAAAGGGATCTGTTGGACAAATGGTCAGGGTCGCATCTGCAGATGCACCTGCGAATAACCCTGTCACCAAAGACAAGGGTGTCACTTCTGTGGTGGTTGCAGAAGGCTCACCTATTAGAAGGCCGCAGATTCGGCATTCAGGATTGGATCCTGGTGACCACGGACGCCAGCCTGAGAGGCTGGGGAGCAGTCACACAAGGAAGAAACTTCCAGGGAGTATGGACGAGTCTGGAAAAGTCTCTTCACATAAACATTCTGGAACTAAGAGCAATCTACAATGCTCTAAGCCAGGCGGAACTTCTCCTGCAAGGAAAGCCGGTGTTGATTCAGTCGGACAACATCACGGCGGTCGCCCATGTAAACAGGCAGGGCGGCACAAGAAGCAGGAGTGCAATGGCAGAAGCTGCCAAGATTCTTCGCTGGGCGGAGAATCACGTGATAGCACTGTCAGCAGTGTTCATCCCGGGCGTGGACAACTGGGAAGCAGACTTCCTCAGCAGACACGATCTTCATCCGGGAGAGTGGGGTCTACATCCAGAAGTCTTCAACATGTTAATAGACCGTTGGGAAAGACCAATTGTAGACATGATGGCGTCTCGCCTCAACAAGAAACTGGACAAATATTGCGCCAGGTCAAGAGATCCACAGGCAATAGCTGTGGACGCACTGGTAACTCCTTGGGTGTACCAGTCAGTGTATGTGTTTCCTCCTCTGCCGCTCATACCAAAGGTATTGAAGATCATACGGCAAAGAAGAGTAAGAACAATACTAGTGGTTCCGGATTGGCCGAGAAGGACTTGGTATCCGGAACTTCAAGAGATGCTCACGGACGAACCGTGGCCTCTACCTCTGAGAAGGGACCTGCTACAGCAGGGTCCCTGTCTTTTTCAAGACTTACCGCGGCTGCGTTTGACGGCATGGCGGTTGAACGCCAGATCCTAAAAGGGAAAGGCATTCCAGAAGAAGTCATTCCTACCTTGATTAAGGCACGGAAGGAAGTCACCGTGAAACATTATCACCGCATTTGGCGAAAATATGTAGCGTGGTGCGAGGATCGGAGGGTTCCGACGGAGGAATTCCAACTGGGTCGTTTCCTACATTTCCTGCAATCAGGATTATCTATGGGTCTCAAATTGGGATCCATTAAGGTTCAAATTTCGGCCCTGTCAATATTCTTCCAAAAAGAATTGGCCTCTGTCCCTGAGGTCCAGACTTTTGTCAAGGGAGTACTGCATATACAGCCTCCTGTGGTGCCTCCGGTGGCACCGTGGGATCTAAATGTAGTTTTAGATTTCCTCAAATCCCATTGGTTTGAACCATTGAAAAAGGTGGATTTGAAATATCTCACATTGAAAGTGACTATGTTACTAGCCCTGGCCTCTGCCAGGAGAGTATCTGAATTGGCGGCTTTATCTTATAAAAGTCCTTATCTAATCTTCCATTCGGATAGGGCAGAACTGCGGACTCGTCCGCATTTTCTCCCTAAAGTGGTATCAGCATTTCATCTGAACCAACCTATTGTGGTGCCTGCGGCCACTAGCGACTTGGAGGACTCCAAGTTGTTGGACGTTGTCAGAGCCTTAAAAATATACATTGCAAGGACGGCTGGAGTCAGAAAATCTGACTCGCTGTTTATATTGTATGCACCCAACAAGTTGGGCGCACCTGCTTCTAAGCAGTCGATTGCTCGTTGGATTTGTAACACAATTCAACTTGCACATTCTGTGGCAGGCCTGCCACAGCCTAAAACTGTAAAAGCCCACTCCACAAGGAAGGTGGGCTCATCTTGGGCGGCTGCCCGAGGGGTCTCGGCATTACAACTCTGCCGAGCAGCTACGTGGTCGGGGGAGAACACGTTTGTAAAATTTTACAAATTTGATACCCTGGCAAAGGAGGACCTGGAGTTCTCTCATTCGGTGCTGCAGAGTCATCCGCACTCTCCCGCCCGTTTGGGAGCTTTGGTATAATCCCCATGGTCCTTTCAGGAACCCCAGCATCCACTTAGGACGATAGAGAAAATAAGAATTTACTTACCGATAATTCTATTTCTCGGAGTCCGTAGTGGATGCTGGGCGCCCATCCCAAGTGCGGATTATCTGCAATACTTGTACATAGTTATTGTTAACTAATTCGGGTTATTGTTAAGGAGCCATCTTTAAGAGGCCCTTTCTGTTGTCATACTGTTAACTGGGTTTAGATCACAAGTTGTACGGTGTGATTGGTGTGGCTGGTATGAGTCTTACCCGGGATTCAAAATGCCTCCCTTATTGTGTATGCTCGTCCGGGCACAGTACCTAACTGGAGTCTGGAGGAGGGTCATAGGGGGAGGAGCCAGTGCACACCACCTGACCTAGTAAAGCTTTACTTTTTTGTGCCCTGTCTCCTGCGGAGCCGCTATTCCCCCCATGGTCCTTTCAGGAACCCCAGCATCCACTACGGACTCCGAGAAATAGAATTATCGGTAAGTAAATTCTTATTTTTCTCAATAAACATGTGATAAATTGTCTTATGATAGTGTTTACTTTTGTCCCTTACTTGACTTTAATCCAGTTTTTTGTTCCATACCTGTGTACACTGAAATGAGAATAAAATAGCCAACGACACAAGCAGTGGCGGAAGAATTGGAGACAGTGGAATCAGCTGTCACCGGGCACCAACCCTAAAGGGGCGCCTCCTCCATTGCTCCAGTGTTAGGGATAGATTACCTGCAGCATGAGCCCTGCAGTACCCGTCATCCAGAGCCGTAACTAGGTGTGTGCCGATGGTGCCTTGCCCTGAGGGCGCACCATCGGGCATCACACCTGTTAGCTCCGAGCCCAGACTGCTGAAGGCGGCGCCGCCTGTGTCCCGCTGACGGCGGCGCCGCTCGGCCGTGTCCCTCTGAAGCCGCCGCCCGCCCGCCTGGACACAACCGTGTCCCGCTGAAGCCGCCGCCACCCGCCCACCTGTTTTCCGCAACTTCCTCTGAATTTGAAGCCGCCGCCCGCCTGTGTCCTGCTGAAGCCGCCGGCTTCAGCTGGACACAGGCGGGCGGGCAGCTTCAAGTTCAGAGGAAGTTTTCAAGCCGATGCGGCGTCTGTGTGACAGGCAGCCTTTTCAATGGCCCAGCGGCATGTCATGTTTTGTCCCTGAAGACGGGGCTTGTTCCCCGAAACGCCGTAGGACTGCAATAAAAGTTTTCTATACTGCATAATTCCGACTGCTGAGTGCCGCTGATTTCTCCTTCTACTATATATATATATATATATATATATATATATATATATATATATATAAAAATAAGGAATTTAATACCTACCAGTAATTCCTTTTCTCTTGTAGTCCGTAGTGGATACTGGGGGACTGTGCTTTTGTACCGTGGTGTATAGATCGGGTCCACTAGAGCCTGGCACTTTAAACATTTAGTGTGCGTATATGTGTGTGCTGGCTCCTCCCTCTATGCCCCTCCTACCAGACTCAGTCTAGGAAACTGTGCACGAGGAGACGGACATACCATGAGAGAAGAAAACAGACAACAGCGGTGAGGCAACAAGCCAACACACAACCAAACGAACAAGAGCGCTAACCGAACAGAGGATAGCTACAACCTGCATAATAAGGACAGCAAAGCTAATCCAACATAGGAAAGGGGCGGCAACTGCGGCCCAACCAACACTTACATCCAGTAATCAGGATACGAAGCACTGAGGCGGGTGCCCAGTATCCACTATGGACTATGAGAAAATGAATTACCGGTAGGTATTAAATTCCTATTTTCTCTTATGTCCTAGTGCAGTGGTGGCCAACGCATGGCTCTTGAGCCACATGTGGCTCTTTCTTCTCACTGATGTGGCTCCTGACAGTCTGCACTCTACACACTTTGACACGCGGCCGTCTCCCACCTTGCAGGGATGCTGGGAGTGGAGGCAGGAGTGCCACGCCGGCACTACATCATGGCCACATTACCTGCCCTGTCTAGGACTCCTGCCATTGCCGTGAAGAAGTGGCACCTGTCTGGTCTCACTGTACGCTGTCACACTGTCATGCTACCAGTGACCGGAGAGGGGAGAGATAGAGGGAGAGGATGCTAAAAGACACAGAGTGAAGGGTGGGCAGGCTGAGAGGCAGAGGGAAGGGGGAACAGGCAGAGAGGCACAGACTGAAGGGGGAGCCGGCTGAGAGGCACATACTGAAGGGGGAGCCAGCTGAGAGGCACAAAGTGAAGGTGAAGCAGGCTGAGAGACGCACAGTGAAAAGGGAGCAGGCTGAGAGACACAGAATAAATGGGGGGCAGGCTGAGAGGCACAGAGTGAAGGAGGGCAGGCTGAGAGGCACAGAGTGAAGGGGAAACTGTGAGGCACAGAGTGAAGGGGGGAGGCTGTGTTGTTTCAGTGTATTATATGTGGATCTTTATTGTTTCAGTGTTTTTCGCTCCCCAGTGTGACTAAAAATGTGGGTGTGACACATGGTCATGCTCCTACAAACGTCATACCAAAGGCGGGCACACAACAATGGGGTGTGGCCTTGTGCCAGTTGGGCCATGCCCCACTTTCTGCATGCGCACCTTTGGTGTGAGCATAATACCGGCTCTTTGAGTTGACTACAGATATTTTTGCGCTCTTTCCCTCTGACTGGTTGGCCACCCCTGTCCTAGTGGATACTGGGGAACTGTACTTTAGTACCGTGGGAAAGTCCCAAAGCTCCCAAAATGGGTGGGAGAGTGCTGAGACCCCTGCAAAACTGCCTGACCAAACTAAAGGTCATCCTTCGCCAAGGTGTCGAACCTATAGAACTTCACAAACATTTTCAAACCAGAGCAAGTAGCAGCTCGGCACAACTGTAAAGCCGAGGCACCCAAGGCAGCCGCCCAGGAAGAACCCACTGACCTAGTGGAGTGGGCCTGAATAGACGTCGGCAAAGGCAGAGTCGTCAAAGTGTAGGACTTTTAAATAGTCAACCTGAGCCAACGAGCAATAGATTGCGTAGAAGCCAGCCGACCAATCTTGGAGACATCATAAAGGACAAACAACGAGTCAGATTTCCGATGACGAGAAGTCCTCTTGACATAAATCCTCAGAGCCCTCACCACATCCAAGGACTCTGGGGCAACTGAAGCATCAGACAACACTGGAACCATAATCGGCTGATGTACATGAAAGGCTGACACCACTTTAGTCAAAAACTGAGGCCGGGTCTTGAGCTCAGACCTATCTTCATGAAATATCAAGTACGGGCTCTTACAGGATAAGGCCCCCAATTCAGAAACCCATCTTGCCGACGCCAATGCCAGCAACATGACAGTCTTCCAAGTGTGAAATTTTAATTCCACCTTCAGTAAGGGTTCAAATCAATCCGATTGAAGAAAGGACAAAACCACATTTAGATCCCACGGAGCCGTGGGAGGGACGGACGAAAGTTGGCTGCATATGAAGACCTCCTTTCAGGAAAGTCTGCCCCTCAGGGAACAATGCAAGTTTTTTCTGAACGAAAATAGAGAGACGAAATCTGTACTTTGATGGTGCCCAACTGTAGGCCCATATCCATACCTATTTGAAGGAAAAGCAGAAAACGACCAATTTGAAATTCCACGGGAGAAACTTTTCTTCCCTCACACCAAGAAACATATTTCTTCCAGATACGGTGGTAGTGCTTCGACGTAACCACATTCCAGGCCTGTACCATAGTGGAAATAACCTTGGAAGGGAGACCTTTTCTGGCTAGAATCTCCCTTTCAACTTCCAAGCCGTGAAACATTGCCGCTGTAAGTCTGGATAGACGAATGGACCTTATTGTAGAAGATCCTTTTGAAGCGGCAGAGGCCAGAGTTTCTCCAGAGACATGGTCAGGAGGTCTGTGTACCAGGCCCATCGAGGCCAATCCGGGGCAATTAGAATCGCCCAAACACTTTCCTTTTTGAGTCTTTTTAGAACTATTGGAATGAGCGGGATTGGATGGAACAGGTAAACAAACTGGTAAAATCCATGGGGTCGTCAGCGCGTCCACTGCCACAGCCTGCGGGTCCCTCGATCTGGAACAGTAATGGCGTAGCTTCTTGTTGAGGCGAGAAGCCATCAGGTCAATCTGCGGACACCCCCACGGTGAACCAATTGTTGAAACACCTGAGGATGAAGGCCCCATTCCCCCGGATGGAGGTTATGACTGCTGAGGAAGTCCGTCTCCCAGTTTTCCACTCCTGGAATGAATATGGCTGAGATGGCCCTTGTGTTGGCCTCCACCCAGAGAAGTATCTTTGACACTTCTTGCATTGCTGCTCTGCTTCTTGTCGGTTTATGTATGTCACCGCCATGGCGTTGTCCATCTGAACTTGGATGGCTTGATCCTGGAGAAGGTAGGAAGCTCGAAGAAGGGCATTGTATATCGCCCTGATTCCAGGACATTGATCGGAAGTGCCGATTCCTGACTCGACCACCATCCCTGGAACTGGGCCCTGTGAGTCACAGCCCCCCAACCCCGGAAGGCAGGCATCCGTTGTCAGTAGAATCCATGGCTGGGTACTGAAACTCCGGCCTTCCACCAGGTGAAGAACTTGTAGCCACCACAACAGAGAAATATGTGCTTTCGGAGACAGGGTCACTGTCTGATGCATGTGCAGGTGAGACCCTGACCACTTGTCCAGCAAATCCAACTGAAAAGGCTGGGCATGAAACCTGCCGTATAGGACTGCCTCGTACACGGCCACCATCTTGCCCAGCAAGCGTATGCAAAGACGTATTGAAGCCTTGAGGGGTCTGAGCACTGAGCGCACCATAGCTTGGAGAGTGAAAGCCGTGTCCATAGGAGAAACACCTTCTGAGACACCGTATCCAGTATCATCCCCAGGAACTGAAGACGATGGGAGTGAGACTTCTGAAAATTTAGGATCCATCCATGATCCGTCAGCAGATGAGTTGTTAGGTCGATGCTTTGCAGCAGACGTTCCCTGGACACTGCTTTTATCAGGAGATCGTCCAAGTAGGGGACAATAGTGACCCCCAGTTTGTGCAGTTGTAGCATCCTCTCCACCATGACCTTCGTGAAGACACTTGGAGCTGTCGAGAGACCAAAGGGTAATGCCTGAAACTGGAAGTGACTGTCCAAGATGGCGAACCTGAGGTAAGACTGGTGAGGAGGTCACATAGGGATGTACAGGTAATCATCCTTGACATCCTGGGAAACTAGAAATTCTCCTTCCTCCAGACCGGAAACCACTGCCCGCAGGGATTCCATCTTGAACTTGAATACCCGCAGATAAGAGTTCAAAGCTTTCAGATTTAATATGGGCCGTACCGAATCGTCCGGAACTCACCGCACCTGCGTCTCTTCGGCATCTGTTAGAGGGTGGCGGCTTGCTGCTGGTGTGTGCACACACACTGTGCTGTGTGAAACAGCACCTCAGGAGCTCAATGTCCTGTTAGCAGGGATTACAAACCATTAACCCTCAGTAGGTTGGTTTGGTCCGCCCTCTAAGTCCCACGAAGCAGGTAGACTGGTTGCCAACCAGTACTACCTGAAAAAAAATAAACTAAAATAAACAAATTAAAGAAATTCTCTGGAGCTCCAGCGGAATGCACCCGACTCCTTGGGCAATTTTTTTCTAAACCGAGTCTGGTAGGAGGGGCATAGAGGGAGGAGCCAACACACACACACACACACACACACACACACACACACACACACACACACACACACACACACACACACACACACACACACACTAAAGCAGGGGTGGCCACCCAGTCAAAGGCAAAGAGCCAGAAAAGATATGTAGGCAAGGGAAAGAGCCACTATCATGCACGTGACACAATGGGGGCGTGGCCTAGTTGTCAACAGCCACACCCCATTTTTGTGCGCACACCTTTCGGTATGATATTTGTAGGACTATGACCTTGTGTCATAACCCCGTTTTTAGTCATGTTGTACAGTGCCACATACCTATAATGCCCCAGGACAGTGCCACATACATATAAAAACGCCCAAAAATGGGTGCCTTCACAGTGCCAGATACATATATCCCCCACAGTGCCAGGTAAATATATGCCCCCAGTGCCAGATACACATGCCCCCATAGTGCCAGATACACATGTCCCCACAGTGCCAGATATATATATATATATATATATATATATATATATATATGCCCCACAGCGCCAGGTACATATATGCCCCACAACGCCAGATACATATATGCCCCACAGTGCCAGGTAAATATATGCCCCCAGTGCCAGATACACATGCCCCCACAGTGCCAGATACACATGTCCCCACAGTGCCAGATATATATATATATATATATATGCCCCACAGCGCCAGGTACATATATGCCCACAGCGCCAGATACATATATGCCCCACAGTGCCAGGTACACATATGTCCCACAGCGCCAGGTACACGTATGCCTGACAGCGCCAGGTACACGTATGCCCCACAGTGCCAGGTACACATATGCCCCTCAGTGCCAGATACACATATGCCCCACAGTGCCAGATACACATATGCCCCACAGTGCCAGATACACATATGCCCCACAGTGCCAGATACATATATGCCCCACAGTGCCAGGTACACATGGCCCCACAGTGCCAGATATGCCCCCAGTGCCAGATACATATGTCCACACAGTGCCAGATACATATATGTCCCACAGTACCAGGTACATATATGCTCCACAGTGCCAGATACATATATGCCCCACAGTGCCAGATATGCCCCCAGTGCCAGATACACATCCCCAAAGTGCCAGACACACATGCCCCCACAGTGCCAGATATGCTCCCAGTGCCAGATACACATGCCCCCAAGGTGCCAGATATGTCCCCAGTGCCAGATACACATGACCCCACAGTGCCAGATATGCCACACAGTGTCAGACACACGTCCCAACAGTGCGAGATACACTGCCTCCACAGTGCCAGATATGCCCCCAGTGCCAGATACACATGTCCCCACAGTGCCAGAAATGCCCCCAGTGCCAGATACACATCCCCACAGTGCCAGATATGCCCTCAGTGCCAGATGCACATGTCCCCGCAGTGCCAGATGCACATGTCCCCACAGTGCCAGATGTACATGTCCCGACAGTGCCAGATGCACATGTCCCCACAGTGCCAGATGCACATGTCCCCACAGTGCCAGATATGCCCCCAGTGCCAGATACATGTCCCCACAGTGCCAGATATGCCATCAGTGCCAGATGCACATGTCCCCACAGTGCGTGCCCCCCCCTACGCCCTGCTCACCGCGCTGCTGCTGTGCATGAGGGGAGGAGAGTGCAGCGTGCAGCTCTCCTGCCCCTCAGTCTCCGGCTGCGGTGACTATCTTTGATTCAGCGCCGGCCCGTGAGCCAATAAGAGCTCACGGTCCGGCAGCCAATCAGGAGCATTAGCTGCCGGTCCGCAAGCTCTGATTTGCTCACGGGCCGGCGTTTAATTGAAGATAGTCACCGCTGCTGGAGACGTATGTGTGTGTGATGTGCCGGGATGTGTCGGGCAGCGGTGGCCAGGAGTGGATCGAGACGCATGCGGAGGATGAAAGAGCCGCATGCAGCTCGAGAGCTGCTGGTTGGCCACCGCTGCACTAAAGGTTTTAAAGTGCCAGGCTCCAGTGGACACAATATATACCCCACAGTACAAAAGTACAGTTCCCCGGTATCCACTAGGGCAGAGATTTTCAACCATTTACAACTCGCGGCACACTGAACAAGATTTAAATATTGCCAAGGCACACTCAAATATAATGGTGATGCATGGTGCAGTTGCGTGTCCTAGGATGTCATGTCGCAGCTTCTCCATAGGTAACGCCTAAGCCACATCTGAGAAAGCCAGAAGAGCCCAACATTGCCCGGGCCGAAATTTAGAACTGACTCTGCAACCACTAAAGCCACCAGTATTGATCGCTTTAGGGCCTCAGTAGCATCAAAACACTGACGGGCCTGGCTGTGCTTCTATGGCGGCACACCTGGAGACTGCTCAGGGCACACTAGTGTGCCACGGCACAGTGGTTGAAAAACACTGCACTAGGATGTAAGAGAAATATAATATTATATATATATATATATATATATATATAGATACACATATACACACACATATACACACACACACACACACACACACACACACACACACACACACACACCTATAAAAATCTTGCGTTTGCCCCTGTTATGGGCCATGGTATGGGGGATATTTGTCAAATCTTATAAACATGGACTAGAGCAACCAATACAGTTCTAGCTAACATTAAATAGAAAGTACTAGATCAGAGATTTTCAACCTTTTACAATTCGCGGCACACTGAACACGATTTAAATATTGCCAAGGCACATTCAAATATAATGGTGATGCATGGTGCAGTTGCGTGTCCTAGGATGTCATGCCACAGCTTCTCCATAGGTGATACATGAGCTACATCTGAGAAAGCCAGAAGAGCACAACACTGCCTGGGCCCAAAAGGAGAATTGGCTCTGCAACCACTAAGCCCACCAGTATTGATCGTTCCAGGGCCGAGTCAGTAGCGGCAAAACACTGATGGGCCTGGCTGTGCATCTATGGTGGCACACCTGGAGACTGCTCAAGGCACACTAGTGTGCCACGGCACAGTGGTTGAAAAACACTGTACTAGATAGTACTGTAAGGGTTAGAATCTAATTGGTTGCTTGATACACAGCACAGTTTATATAAATGTTCCCCTTTGCAATCTAAAAGACTAACTAATCTGTTATTAAGAAGTTGTGAAATGGTAATTTCAGATGGGGAAAGATTATTTCCTATTATACTGCCAGGTGGCACACTGTACATGCCAGCTGCATTCTCTGGCAGGAATAAGGACGTGCCATTTATTGCTGTAACTCTGCATTGTGAGCAGTGCTATAATCCCTGTCTACATGAACAAAGCTAAAGAAGTCCTTTCTGCCAAACAGGGAACTCACAGAACAGGGTATGATGGGAGAAGTAAAAGAAAAAAGTGGATCATAAATTTGTGGTGCATATGCATAAGAGCTAAATAGTTCTGATAACCACTTATTATTTCCCAGTTAAAATATATATTTTTTTTAATTTCAGATACAGTATATTAAAATCAACTTATTTTTTACAGTGAACACTAAAATCTGATGAAATATTAGTTAAAAAATATATGGAAAGTGTAGAAATAGTAATGATTCGTAACACAGAGAAATGAATAATGCAAATTAAAACTCTTATAGTTCCCGTACCTGTCATTTGTTATATAATTTTTATTATATTATTTACAGTATCTATATCATAGTGTCATTCCCATATTTTCTCAATAAACATGTGATAAATTGTCTTATGATACTGTTTACTTTTGTCCCTTACTTGACTTTAATCCAGTTTTTTGTTCCATACCTATGTGCACTGAAATGAGACTAAAATAGCCAACGACACAAGCAGTGGCGGAAGAATTGGAGACAGTGGAATCAGCTGTCACCGGGCACCAACCCTAAAGGGGCGCCTCCTCCATTGCTCCAGTGTCAGGGATAGATTACCTGCAGCATGAGCCCTGCAGTACCCGTCACCCAGAGCCGTAACTAGGTGTGTGCCGATGGTGCCTTGCCCTGAGGGCGCACCAATGGGCATCACACCTGTTAGCTCCGAGCCCAGACTGCTGAAGGCGGCGCCGCCTGTGTCCCGCTGATGGCGGCGCCGCTCGGCCGTGTCCCTCTGAAGCCGCCGCCCGCCCGCCTGGACACAACCGTGTCCCGCTGAAGCCGCCGCCACCCGCCCACCTGTTTTCCGCAACTTCCTCTAAATATGAAGCCGCCGCCCGCCTGTGTCCTGCTGAAGCCGCCGGCTTCAGCTGGACACAGGCGGGCGGGCAGCTTCAAGTTCAGAGGAAGTTTTCAAGCCGATGCGGCGTCTGTGTGACAGGCAGCCTTTTCAATGGCCCAGCGGCAGCCCAGCCACCCTCCCCTGCAATTCGGAAGCCGCTGCCGCCCTCAAGACTCTTGCTGCTGAAGCCGCCACCCGCCCGCCCGTGTCCCGGTGAAGCCGCCGCCGCCCGCCCACAACAGCACTTAAGTGACTACACTACACTATACTACACTATATTACACTACACTTCACTACAGTAAACTACACTACACTACACCACAGTACACTTCACTACACTACACTACACTACACCACACCACACCACACCCTAAGGGTAGGAGGGGGTGGTGGCGTAAGGGGGAATCTGCCTGCCGTACTGTGTTAAAGGGGGACTCTGTCTGCTGTAATGTGTAAAAGGGGACGCTGTCTGCTGTAACGTGTAAAAGGTGGACGCTGTCTGCTGTAATAAGTAAAAGGGGTACGCTCTCTGCTGTAATGTGTAAAAAGGGGACGCTCTCTGCCGTAATGTGTAAAAAAGGGGACGCTGTCTGCCGTAATGTATAAAAAAGGGGACGCTCTCGGCCGTAATGTGCAAAAAAGGAGACGCTGTCTGCCGTAGTGTGTAAAAAGGGGGACGCTGTCTGCCGTAATGTGTAAAAAGGGGACGCTGTCTGCCGTAATGTGTAAAAAAAGGGGGACGCTGTCTGCCGTAATGTGTAAAAAGGGGACGCTGTCTGCCGTAATGTGTAAAAAAGGGGGGACGATGTCTACCGTAATGTATAAAAAGGGGACGCTGTCTGCCGTAATGTGTAAAAAAGGGGACGCTGTTTGCCGTAATGTGTAAAAAAGGGGACGCTGTCTGCCATAATGTGTAAAAAAGGGGGACACTGTCTGCCGTAATGTGTAAAAAAAGGGGACTCTGCTGTAATGTGTAAAAAAGGGGACGCTGTCTGCCGTAATGTGTAAAAAAAGGGTACTCTGTCTGCCGTAATGTGTAAAAGGGGCTCTACCTGGTGTAGTGGCGCTACTGTGTGGTGTAATTTGAATAATGGAGACTACTGTGCACCATTATATGAATTGGTATTATTTTGTGGCCACACCCCTTTCCCGTGAAGCCACACCCCTATATTTTTTGCACGTGCCTACGGCGTGCACTGTTGCCGGTTTGCGTTAAGGGGGGGCGCCAATGCCGTTTCTTGCTCACAGCGCTAAAATGTCTAGTTACGGCACTGCCGTCACCTGTGGAGCCTGAAGCTCATTGAGCGGTCAGTGCCTCCATACAGGGGGTGTGGTGTAGGCGTGTGGTGCTCCATATTTATTTCCCCTTTTTACAGGGGGAGCGAGGGCTCTGAACTCTAACTTGTCTCCGGGCGACTGGGATGAACTTACGCCACTGGACACAATGTGCATATGAGCAAATATTAATTATAAATGGACTTTCTCTGACGTCCTAGTGGATGCTGGGACTCCGTCAGGACCATGGGGAATAGCGGCTCCGCAGGAGACAGGGCACAAAATTTAAACGTTTGACCACTAGGTGGTGTGTACTGGCTCCTCCCCCTATGACCCTCCTCCAAGCCTCAGTTAGGTTTTTGTGCCTGTCCGAGCAGGGTGCAATCTAGGTGGCTCTCCTAAAGAGCTGCTTAGAAAAAGTTTGTTAGGTTTTTTATTTTCAGTGAGTCCTGCTGGCAACAGGCTCACTGCAACGAGGGACTTAGGGGAGAAGAAGTGAACTCACCTGCGTGCAGGATGGATTTGCTTCTTAGGCTACTGGACACTAGCTCCAGAGGGACGATCACAGGTACAGCCTGGATGGGTCACCGGAGCCGCGCCGCCGACCCCCTTGCAGATGCCGAATAGAGAAGAGGTCCAGAAACCGGCGGCAGAAGACGTCTCAGTCTTCATGAGGTAGCGCACAGCACTGCAGCTGTGCGCCATTGCTCTCCGCACACTTCACACCAGCGGTCACTGAGGGTGCAGGGCACTGGGGTGGGCGCCCTGGGCAGCAATGTAATATACCTATTCTGGCTAAAATATATCACATTTAGCCCCTGGGGCTATATGGATGTATTTAACCCCTGCCAGGTTCCAAAAAAACCGGGAGAAGAAGCCCGCCGAAAAGGGGGCGGGGCCTATTCTCCTCAGCACACAGCGCCATTTTCCTGCCCAGCTCCGCTGCGAGGAAGGCTCCCAGGACTCTCCCCTGCACTGCACTACAGAAACAGGGTAAAAACAGAGAGGGGGGGCACTTATTGGCGATATTTATAATATTTGAGCTGCTATAAAGGGAACACACTTATTAAGGTTGTCCCTATATATATTTATAGCGCTTGGGTGTGTGCTGGCAAACTCTCCCTCTGTCTCCCCAAAGGGCTAGTGGGGGCCTGTCTTCTATCAGAGCATTCCCTGTGTGTCTGCTGTGTGTCGGTACGTGTGTGTCGACATGTATGAGGACGATGTTGGCGTGGAGGCGGAGCAATTGCCTGTAATGGTGATGTCACCCCCTAGGGAGTCGACACCAGAATGGATGGCTTTGTTTATGGAATTACGGGATAGTGTCAGCACGCTACAAAAGTCGGTTGACGACATGAGACAGCCGGCAAACCAGTTAGTACCTGTCCAGGCGTCTCAGACACCGTCAGGGGCTGTAAAACGCCCTTTACCTCAGTCGGTCGACACAGACCCAGACACTGACACTGAATCCAGTGTCGACGGTGAAGAAACAAACGTATTTTCCAGTAGGGCCACACGTTATATGATCACGGCAATGAAGGAGGCTTTGCATATCTCTGATACTGCAAGTACCACAAAAAGGGGTATTATGTGGGGTGTGAAAAAACTACCGATAGTTTTTCCTGAATCAGAGGAACTGAATGAAGTGTGTGATGAAGCGTGGGTTACCCCAGATAGAAAACTGCTAATTTCAAAGAAGTTATTGGCATTATACCCTTTCCCGCCAGAGGTTAGAGCGCGCTGGGAAACACCTCCTAGGGTGGATAAGGCGCTCACACGCTTATCAAAGCAAGTGGCGTTACCGTCTCCTGATACGGCCGCCCTCAAGGATCCAGCTGATAGGAGGCTGGAGAATACATTAAAAAGTATATACACACATACGGGTGTTATACTGAGACCAGCAATCGCCTCAGCCTGGATGTGCAGTGCTGGCGTGGCTTGGTCGGAGTCACTGTCTGAAAATATTGATACCCTGGATAGGAACAGTATTTTACTGACTATAGAGCAGTTAAAGGATGCATTTCTTTATATGCGAGATGCACAGAGAGATATTTGCACTCTGGCATCAAGAGTAAGTGCGATGTCCATATCTGCCAGAAGAAGTTTATGGACGCGCCAGTGGTCAGGTGATGCGGATTCCAAACGACATATGGAAGTATTGCCGTATAAGGGGGAGGAATTATTTGGGGTCGGTCTATCGGATCTGGTGGCCACGGCAACGGCCGGAAAATCCACCTTTTTACCCCAGGTCACCTCCCAGCAGAAAAAGCCGCAGGCTTTTCAGCCGCAGTCCTTTCGTTCCTATAAGAACAAACGAGCAAAAGGACATTCCTATTTGCCCCGAGGCAAAGGAAAGGGTAAGAGACTGCAACAAGCAGCTCCTTCCCAGGAGCAGAAGCCCTCCCCGGCTTCTACAAAGGCGTCAGCATGACGCTGGGACCTTACAAGCAGACTCAGGGGCGGTGGGGGGTCGCCTCAAACATTTCAGCGCACAGTGGGCTCACTCGCAGGTGGACCCCTGGATCCTGCAGGTAGTATCTCAGGGTTACAGGTTGGAATTCGAGAAGTCCCCTCCTCGCCGTTTCCTAAAGTCTGCTTTGCCAACGTCTCCCTCCGACAGGGCGACGGTATTGGAGGCCATTCACAAGCTGTATTCTCAGCAGGTGATAGTCAAGGTACCCCTCCTACAACAGGGACAGGGGTATTACTCCACGCTATTTGTGGTACCGAAGCCGGACGGCTCGGTAAGACCGATTCTAAATCTAAAATCTCTGAACCTGTACATACAAAAATTCAAGTTCAAGATGGAGTCACTCAGAGCAGTGATAGCGAATCTGGAAGAAGGGGATTTTATGGTGTCCTTGGACATCAAGGATGCTTACCTTCATGTTCCAATTTGTCCTTCACACCAAGGGTACCTCAGGTTCGTGGTCCAAAACTGTCATTATCAGTTTCAGACGCTGCCGTTTGGATTGTCCACGGCACCCCGGGTCTTTACCAAGGTAATGGCCGAAATGATGATCCTTCTTCGAAGAGAAGGCGTCTTAATTATCCCTTACTTGGACGATCTCCTGATAAGGGCAAGATCCAGAGAACAGCTGGAGGTCGGAGTAGCACTAACCCAAGTAGTGCTCCAACAACACGGGTGGATTCTGAATTTTCCAAAATCCCAACTGATCCCGACGACACGTCTGTTGTTCCTAGGGATGATTCTGGACACTGTTCAGAAAAAGGTATTTCTTCCGGAGGAGAAAGCCAGGGAGTTATCCGATCTAGTCAGGAACCTCCTAAAACCAGGAAAAGTATCTGTGCATCAATGCACAAGAGTCCTGGGAAAAATGGTAGCTTCTTACGAAGCGATTCCATTCGGCAGATTCCATGCACGAACTTTTCAGTGGGATCTGCTGGACAAATGGTCCGGATCGCATCTGCAGATGCATCAGCGGATAAAATTGTCCACAAGGACAAGAGTGTCTCTGCTATGGTGGTTGCAGAGTGCTCATCTGTTAGAGGGCCGCAGATTCGGCATACAGAACTGGGTCCTAGTGACCACGGATGCCAGCCTGAGAGGCTGGGGAGCGGTCACACAGGGAAGAAACTTCCAGGGCGTGTGGTCAAGCCTGGAGACGTCTCTTCACATAAATATACTGGAGCTAAGAGCAATCTACAATGCTCTAAGCCTGGCAAAACCTCTGCTTCAGGGTCAGCCGGTGTTGATTCAGTCGGACAACATCACGGCAGTCGCCCACGTAAACAGACAGGGCGGCACAAGAAGCAGGAGGGCAATGGCAGAAGCTGCAAGGATTCTCCGCTGGGCAGAAAATCATGTGTTAGCACTGTCAGCTGTGTTCATCCCGGGAGTGGACAACTGGGAAGCAGACTTCCTCAGCAGACATGATCTGCACCCGGGAGAGTGGGGACTTCATCCAGAAGTCTTCACATGATTGTGGTCCATTGGGAAAGACCAATGGTGGACATGATGGCGTCCCGCCTCAACAAAAAACTGGACAGGTATTGCGCCAGGTCAAGAGACCCTCAGGCAATAGCTGTAGACGCTCTGGTAACACCATGGGTGTACCAGTCAGTGTATGTGTTTCCTCCTCTGCCTCTCATACCGAAAGTACTGAGAATTATACGGCAAAGGGGAGTAAGAACGATACTCGTGGCTCCGGATTGGCCAAGAAGAACTTGGTACCCGGAACTTCAGGAGATGCTCACGGAAGATCCGTGGCCTCTACCTCTAAGACGGGACCTGCTTCAGCAGGGACCGTGTCTATTCCAAGACTTACCGCGGCTGCGTTTGACGGCATGGCGGTTGAACGCCGAATCCTAAGGGAAAAAGGCATTCCGGAAGAGGTCATCCCTACCCTGGTAAAAGCCAGGAAGGAGGTGACTGCACAACATTATCACCGCATTTGGAGAAAATATGTTGCGTGGTGTGAGGCCAGGAAGGCCCCGACGGAGGAATTTCAACTGGGTCGATTCCTACATTTCCTGCAAACAGGATTGTCTATGGGCCTCAAATTAGGGTCCATTAAGGTTCAAATTTCGGCCCTGTCGATTTTCTTCCAGAAAGAATTGGCTTCAGTTCCTGAAGTCCAGACTTTTGTAAAAGGAGTACTACATATACAGCCCCCGGTTGTGCCCCCAGTGGCACCGTGGGATCTTAATGTAGTTTTGGATTTTCTCAAATCCCATTGGTTTGAGCCACTCAAATCGGTGGATTTGAAATATCTTACATGGAAAGTAACCATGCTATAAGCAGACGATTGCTCGTTGGATTTGTAGCACAATTCAACGTGCACATTCTGTGGCAGGCCTGCCACAGCCTAAATCTGTCAAGGCCCATTCCACAAGGAAGGTGGGCTCATCTTGGGCGGCTGCCCGAGGGGTCTCGGCATTACAACTCTGCCGAGCAGCTACGTGGTCAGGGGAGAACACGTTTGTAAAATTCTACAAATTTGATACCCTGGCTAAGGAGGACCTGGAGTTCTCTCATTCGGTGCTGCAGAGTCATCCGCACTCTCCCGCCCATTTGGGAGCTTTGGTATAATCCCCATGGTCCTGACGGAGTCCCCAGCATCCACTAGGACGTCAGAGAAAATAAGATTTTACTTACCGATAATTCTATTTCTCGTAGTCCGTAGTGGATGCTGGGCGCCCATCCCAAGTGCGGATTGTCTGCAATACTTGTACATAGTTATTGTTACAAAAAAATCGGGTTGTTATTGTTGTGAGCCGTCTGTTCAGAGGCTCCTACGTTTGTCATACTGTTAACTGGGTTCAGATCACAGGTTGTACGGTGTGATTGGTGTGGCTGGTATGAGTCTTACCCGGGATTCAAAATCCTTCCTTATTGTGTACGCTCGTCCGGGCACAGTATCCTAACTGAGGCTTGGAGGAGGGTCATAGGGGTGGAGCCAGTACACACCACCTAGTGGTCAAACTTTTAAATTTTGTGCCCTGTCTCCTGCGGAGCCGCTATTCCCCATGGTCCTGACGGAGTCCCAGCATCCACTACGGACTACGAGAAATAGAATTATCGGTAAGTAAAATCTTATTTAAAAAACTGTCTAAAAGTCATCTAAGAGACAAAATAAAAGTCATTATCCTACTGTTAAACAATGTATCACGTTTATTGAGAAAATATAGTTGGTTTAATAGGTTTTAAGTTTTAATGTTTGCTAGCAACTGAAAAGCCCCAGGGTATGGCATGCTGGAATATGTAACACATCTATTGCATGACAGGGTGAAAGAATTTCACAGGATTTGGAACCCTTGCTTGGTTCATGTCTAACAGCAGCTTCCCCCTAGGTACAGTACCTCTTAATCTAGGCCAAGCATAAGGACTAGCACCTATTCATTAAGCTATATTACATCCTGAAATTACTAGGAGATATTTCCCTCAAACCTTCTGTATCTCCTATTTCCCTAATCACCTCATTCCCCCTTTCCAAACCATTCAGCTATAATTCAGACCTGATAGTAGCCCTGCAAAATTTAGCACAGGGTTAGCCCGCCCCGCATGTCAGTGCCGGCCTCCCCCAGCAGAAGTACAAAAGCATTGCACAGTGGCGATGCTTTTGTACTTCAGGAGTAGCTCCCGGCCAGTGCAGCTCCTGCGTGCTGGCCGGGAGCTACTCATTGCTGCCCTGGTCGCAGCGGCTACGTGTGACATCACGCAGCCGCTGCGGCCCGCCCTCGGCAAGGTCCGGCCACGCCTACTTTGGCCAGACAACGCCCACAATACGGCGGCCAAACACCGCCGTGCCGCACCCTCCCGCCCGGCGACTGCCTCTGCCTGTCAATCAGGCAGAGGCGATCGCTAGGCTACGACAGCCGTCGGCTGTCAGCCATGCGCCGGCGCACTGTGGCGCTGGCGCATGCGTACTTCAGACCCGATTGCTGCTTTGCAAAAAAATAGGATTTTAATTACCTACCAGTAAATCCTTTTCTCGTAGTCCGTAGAGGATGCTGGGGTCTATATTAGTACCATGGGATATAGACGGGTCCACCAGGAGCTATTGGCACTTTAAGAGTTTAATAGTGTGCGCTGGCTCCTCCCTCTATGCCCCTCCTACCAGACTCAGTCTAGAAACTGTGACCGAGGAGACGACATACTTCGAGAGAAGGAATTACACAGATAGTGGCGAGATTCATACCAGCTCACACAACAGACAAATCTGGCTAACATGCCGGAAAAACTCTGCAACAGCTGAAACAGTACTGAAACAGTAACAACACAGAAATTACCAAGGAACCAGGCAGTACTGAACTGTAAAATCAATGCAGGAAAACGCAGTGCTGGGCGGGCTCCCAGCATCCCCTACGGACTACGAGAAAAGGATTTACCAGTAGGTAATTAAAATCCTATTTTCTCTTACATCCTAGAGGATGCTGGGGTCCATATTAGTACCATGGGGATGTACCAAAGCTCCCAGTACGGGAGGGAGAGCGCGGAGGCTCCTGCAAGGCTGCTTGACCAAACTTGAGGTCATCAGAGGCCTAAGTATCGAACTTGTAAAACTTGGCAAACGTGTTCGATCCAGACCAAGTAGCAGCTCGGCAAAGTTGTATCGCCGAGACACCCCGGGCAGCCGCCCAGGAAGAGCCCACTTTACGAGTAGAGTGGGCATTTACAGATTTTGGACACAGCAATCCTGCCGTAGAATATGCATGCTGGATGGTGAACCTGATCCAGCGTGAAATCGACTGCTTAGAAGCAGGACACCCAATTTTCTTGGGATCATAGAGGACAAACAAGGAGTCAGTCTTTCGATGACGAGCTGTCCTCTTCACATAAATCTTCAAAGCCCTCACAACATCCAAGGCCTTTGAAGCAATTGAGGAGTCAGTAGCCACTGGCACCACAATAGGTTGGTAGATATGGAAAGCCGATACAACCTTAGGTAGGAACTGTGGACGAGTCCTAAGTTCCGCCCCTATCTTCATGGAAGATCAGATAGGGACTCGTACAAGATAAAGCACCCCAATTCCGACACCCATCGAGCAGAGGCTAAGGCCAACAAAGTTACCGCCTTCCACGTGAGAAACTTGATGTCAGCCTCCATCAGAGGCTCAAACCAAGCAGATTGCAGGAACTGCAGCACCACGTCCAGATCCCAGGGTGCCGTTAGCGCCACAAAGGGAGGCTGGATTTGCAGGACCCCTTTCAAAAAGGTCTGAACCTCAGGGAGGACAGCCAATTGTTTTTGGAAGAAGATGGACAAAGTAGAGATTTGGACCTTGATGGAGCCCAACCTCAGGCCCATATCCACACCTGCTTGCAGGAAAAGGAGAAAACATTCAAGTTGAAACTCCACCGCAGGAACTTTCTTGGATTCACACCAAGAAACATATTTTTTCCAAATACGATGGTAATGTTTAGACTTTACCCCCTTCCTAGCCTGTATCAGGGTAGGAATAACCTCACTCGGGATACCTTTCCAAGCTAAGATCTGGCATTCAACCGCCATGCCATCAAACATAGCCGTGGTAAGTCTTGATAAGCGAACGGCCCCTGCAGTAGCAGATCCTCCCGAAGAGGTAAGGGCCTTGGATCCTAAAACAGAAGATCCAGCAGATCCGCGTACCAAGCCCTCCTTGGCCAGTCCAGAGTAATGAGAATTACCAGAACCTTTGTTCTTCTTACGAGTAGAAGAACGTTTGGTAACAGAGGAAGTGGAGGGAACACATACACTCTCGACCTGGAACAGTACCTCCGTAGTTTCTTGTTGAGGCGGGAGGCCATCATGTCTATGTGAGGAACCCCCCACCAACTGGTTACCTCCTCGAAAACACCTCCGGATGGAGGCCCCACTCTCCTGGATGACGATCGTGTCTGCTGAGGAAGTCTGCTTCCTAGTTGTCTACACCCGGAATGAAGATTGCCGACATCACCACCGCGTGCCTTTCTGCCCAGAGGAGGATTTTTGACACCTCTGACATGGCAGCTCTGTTCTTCTTTCCGCCTTGTCGGTTTATGTAGGCCACTGTGGTCACGTTGTCCGACTGCACCTGAACAGCCCGATCCTGTAGAAGGTGTGCGACTTGCAGAAGGCCGTTGTACACGGCTCTTAGCTCCAGAATGTTTATCGGGAGAAGGGATTCTTGATCCGACCACCTTCCTTGGAAGGTTTCCCCCTGAGCGACCGCTCCCCAACCTCTTAGACTTGCATCCGTGGTTAGATGGGTCCAGTCCTGAACTCCAAACCTTCAGCCTTCCAGAAGGTGAGGCAGTTGTATCCACCAGAGGAGTGAGATCCTGGCTTTCGGAGATAGACGGATCCTCTGGTGCATGTGTTGGTGAGATCCCGACCACTGATCCAAGAGATCCAGCTGAAAGGATTGAGTATGAAACCTTCCGTACTGTAGAGCCTCGTAGGAGGCAACCATCTTCCCCAGAAGGCGGATGCAGTGATAAACCGAGACCCGGGTAGGCTTTAAGACACTGCGGACCATTGATAATAATTGATAATAATAATCCATATCAATGCTTTCTCCACCGGCAGGAACACCCTCTGCACTTCCGTGTCTAGGATCATTCCCAGGAAAGACAGCCTCCTTGTCGGCTCCAGATGAGACTTCGGAAGGTTCAGGATCCAACCGTGCTCCTTGAGCAGACGTGTCGTGAGAGAAATGGATCGCAACAACTTCTCCCTGGATGACGCCTTGATCAGGAGATTGTCCAGATACAGAATTATGTTCACCCCCTGCTTGCGCAGGAGAACCATCATCTCCGCCATCACCTTGGTAAAGACTCGTGGTGCTGTGGAGAGGCCAAACGGCAGCGCCTGAAACTGATAGTGATCGTCCAACAGTGCAAACCTGAGATATGCCTGATGTGGAGACCAGATGGGAACGTGGACACTAGGATCTCTCCCTCCGTCCGACCTGAGATGACAGCTCTCAGAGATTCCATTTGGAATTTGAACTCCCTGAGGTAGGGGTTCAAAGATTTTAAGTTCAGAATTGGTGTACCGAACCATCCGGCTTCTGTACCACAAAAAGGTTCGAATAGTAACCTTTGTTCCACTGGTGAGGTGGAACTGGAACAATGACCCTGGACACCACCAACTTTTGGATAGCTTCCAGAAGAATTGTTCTGTCAGCCAGCAGAGCTGGTAAGCCTGACTTGAAGAAGCGGTGAGGCGGGAGATCTTGAAACTCCAGTCTGTACCCTCTGGACACTATATCCAGTACCCAGGGGTCCAGGCCCGACGACACCCAGACGTGGCTGAAATGCCAGAGTCTTGCCCCCACCTGACCTTCCTCCAGGCCCAGCTGTCCACCGTCATGCGGACGACTTAGGGGTATCAGAAGCGGGCTTTTGGCTCTGGGAGCCAGCGGGAGCAGGCTTCTTTCCTTTAGCACGACCACCTCTGAAGAAGGTGTTCGAATGTTTGTTCTTTCTACGCCTCGCGGGCCGAAAGGACTGTGACGTGACTGGTGTAAAAGGCTTCTTCGTAGCCGGTGCAGCTGAGGGGAGAAAAGGAGACTTACCCGCTGTAGCCGTGGCAATCCACGCATCTAGCGCCTCCCCAAAGAGAGCCTGACCTGTATACGGAAGACCCTCCACACTTTTTCTGGATTCTGCGTCCGCAGACCATTGACACAACCAGAGACCTCTGCGAGCCGAGACTGACATGGAGGAGATCCCCGCAGCCATGGATCCCAGGTCCTTCATGGAATCTACCAGGAATCCTGCAGAATCCTGAATATGGCGTAAAAATAAATCCACGTCACATTTATCCATCGTAGTCGATTCCTCCTGCAGAGTGATTGACCACCTGGCAATAGCTTTTGCAATCCAAGCACAGGCTATAGTAGGCCGCAGAATAGCCCCTGAAGCCGTATAAATGGATGTTAGCGTAGCATCCACCTTGCGATCTGCTGGGTCTTTCAACGCGGTAGTTCCAGGGACTGGTAATACCACCTGTTTGGACAGCCTGGAGACAGAGGCGTCAACTATCGGTGGAGACTCCCACTTTTTCCTATCTTCGTCTGGGAAGGGAAAAGCAACTAAGACCCTCTTAGGGATCTGGAATTTCTTTTCCGGATTTTCCCAGGCTTTTTCAAAGATAGCATTCAATTCTTTGGACGCCGGGAAGGTAAGGGGGGGCTTCTTACTGTCAGTGAAAAAGTCCTCCTCCAACTGATCAGGAGTTGCGTAAGTAATGTGGAACACATCCCGTACAGCTTCAGTCATCAACTGCACCCCCTTAGCAAGTGATGCCGTCCCCCTTGACACATCCCCGTCACCATCTGCAGCGTCAGAATCGGTGTCCGTATCATCCTGCATAAGCATTGCAAGTGCATGTTTGTGAGAATGTACCGCAAGGGACCCAGAGGAAGCAGTATCAGAGCATACAACCATAGAGGATTGTAAGACCTGAGTGGCATGCTGAGTCCTAGCAACCCTATCAGAAATCTGAGAAATAGTCCCCCTCAGAGAGGCTAACCATTCTGGCTCTCTAGCTGGGATCTGCGCTACAACAGTGCAATCCCGATTACAAGGTATGGAGTCTTCCTGGGAAGATAAATCCTCTGCAGCATATGAAACATTGTCCCTAGACATGTTGTCACAAGTGATGTGCATCTGAAATTTTTCGGGTTTTGTGTTTTGGTTTTGGGTTCGGTTCTGTGGCCGTGTTTTGGGTTCGAACGCGTTTTGGCAAAACCTCACCGAATTTTTTTTGTCGGATTTGGGTGTGTTTTGGATTCGGGTTTTTTTTTTCAAAAAACCCTAAAAAAACAGCTTAAATCATAGAATTTGGGGGTCATTTTGATCCCATAGTATTATTAACCTCAATAACCATAATTTCCAGTCATTTTCAGTCTGTTCTGAACACCTCACACCTCACAATATTATTTTTAGTCCTAAAATTTGCACCGAGGTCGCTGGATGGCTAAGCTAAGCGACACAAGTGGCCGACACAAACACCTGGCCCATCTAGGAGTGGCACTGCAGTGTCACGCAGGATGGCCCTTCCAAAAAATACTCCCCAAACAGCACATGACGCAAAGAAAAAAAGAGGCGCAATGAGGTAGCTGTGTGACGACTAAGCTAAGCGACCCTAGTGGCCGACACAAACACCTGGCCCATCTAGGAGTGGCACTGCAGTGTCAGACAGGATGGCACTTAAAAAAATAGTCCCCAAACAGCACATGATGCAAAGAAAAAAAGAGCTGCACCAAAGTCGTTGTGTGACTAAGCTAAGCGACCCAAGTGGCCGACACAAACACCTGGCCCATCTAGGAGTGGCACTGCAGTGTCACGCAGGATGGCCCTTCCAAAAAATACTCCCCAAACAGCACATGACGCAAAGAAAAAAAGAGGCGCAATGAGGTAGCTGTGTGACGACTAAGCTAAGCGACCCAAGTGGCCGACACAAACACCTGGCCCATCTAGGAGTGGCACTGCAGTGTCACGCAGGATGGCCCTTCCAAAAAATACTCCCCAAACAGCACATGACGCAAAGAAAAAAAGAGGCGCAATGAGGTAGCTGTGTGACGACTAAGCTAAGCGACCCTAGTGGCCGACACAAACACCTGGCCCATCTAGGAGTGGCACTGCAGTGTCAGACAGGATGGCACTTAAAAAAATAGTCCCCAAACAGCACATGATGCAAAGAAAAAAAGAGCTGCACCAAAGTCGTTGTGTGACTAAGCTAAGCGACCCAAGTGGCCGACACAAACACCTGGCCCATCTAGGAGTGGCACTGCAGTGTCACGCAGGATGGCCCTTCCAAAAAATACTCCCCAAACAGCACATGACGCAAAGAAAAAAAGAGGCGCAATGAGGTAGCTGTGTGACGACTAAGCTAAGCGACCCAAGTGGCCGACACAAACACCTGGCCCATCTAGGAGTGGCACTGCAGTGTCACGCAGGATGGCCCTTCCAAAAAATACTCCCCAAACAGCACATGACGCAAAGAAAAAAAGAGGCGCAATGAGGTAGCTGTGTGACAACTAAGCTAAGCGACCCTAGTGGCCGACACAAACACCTGGCCCATCTAGGAGTGGCACTGCAGTGTCACGCAGGATGGCCCTTCCAAAAAATACTCCCCAAACAGCACATGACGCAAAGAAAAAAAAGAGGCGCAATGAGGTAGCTGTGTGACGACTAAGCTAAGCGACCCTAGTGGCTGACACAAACACCTGGCCCATCTAGGAGTGGCACTGCAGTGTCAGACAGGATGGCACTTAAAAAAATAGTCCCCAAACAGCACATTATGCAAAGAAAAAAAGAGCTGCACCAAAGTCGTTGTGTGACTAAGCTAAGCGACCCAAGTGGCCGACACAAACACCTGGCCCATCTAGGAGTGGCACTGCAGTGTCACGCAGAATGGCCCTTCCAAAAAATACTCCCCAAACAGCACATGACGCAAAGAAAAAAAGAGGCGCAATGAGGTAGCTGTATGACGACTAAGCTAAGCGACCCTAGTGGCCGACACAAACACCTGGCCCATCTAGGAGTGGCACTGCAGTGTCAGACAGGATGGCACTTAAAAAAATAGTCCCCAAACAGCACATGATGAAAAGAAAAAAAGAGCTGCACCAAAGTCGTTGTGTGACTAAGCTAAGCGACCCAAGTGGCCGACACAAACACCTGGCCCATCTAGGAGTGGCACTGCAGTGTCACGCAGGATGGCCCTTCCAAAAAATACTCCCCAAACAGCACATGACGCAAAGAAAAAAAGAGGCGCAATGAGGTAGCTGTGTGACGACTAAGCTAAGCGACCCTAGTGGCCGACACAAACACCTGGCCCATCTAGGAGTGGCACTGCAGTGTCAGACAGGATGGCACTTAAAAAAATAGTCCCCAAACAGCACATGATGCAAAGAAAAAAAGAGCTGCACCAAAGTCGTTGTGTGACTAAGCTAAGCGACCCAAGTGGCCGACACAAACACCTGGCCCATCTAGGAGTGGCACTGCAGTGTCACGCAGGATGGCCCTTCCAAAAAATACTCCCCAAACAGCACATGACGCAAAGAAAAAAAGAGGCGCAATGAGGTAGCTGTGTGACGACTAAGCTAAGCGACCCAAGTGGCCGACACAAACACCTGGCCCATCTAGGAGTGGCACTGCAGTGTCACGCAGGATGGCCCTTCCAAAAAATACTCCCCAAACAGCACATGACGCAAAGAAAAAAAGAGGCGCAATGAGGTAGCTGTGTGACAACTAAGCTAAGCGACCCTAGTGGCCGACACAAACACCTGGCCCATCTAGGAGTGGCACTGCAGTGTCACGCAGGATGGCCCTTCCAAAAAATACTCCCCAAACAGCACATGACGCAAAGAAAAAAAGAGGCGCAATGAGGTAGCTGTGTGACGACTAAGCTAAGCGACCCTAGTGGCTGACACAAACACCTGGCCCATCTAGGAGTGGCACTGCAGTGTCAGACAGGATGGCACTTAAAAAAATAGTCCCCAAACAGCACATTATGCAAAGAAAAAAAGAGCTGCACCAAAGTCGTTGTGTGACTAAGCTAAGCGACCCAAGTGGCCGACACAAACACCTGGCCCATCTAGGAGTGGCACTGCAGTGTCACGCAGAATGGCCCTTCCAAAAAATACTCCCCAAACAGCACATGACGCAAAGAAAAAAAGAGGCGCAATGAGGTAGCTGTATGACGACTAAGCTAAGCGACCCTAGTGGCCGACACAAACACCTGGCCCATCTAGGAGTGGCACTGCAGTGTCAGACAGGATGGCACTTAAAAAAATAGTCCCCAAACAGCACATGATGAAAAGAAAAAAAGAGCTGCACCAAAGTCGTTGTGTGACTAAGCTAAGCGACCCAAGTGGCCGACACAAACACCTGGCCCATCTAGGAGTGGCACTGCAGTGTCACGCAAGATGGCCCTTCCAAAAAATACTCCCCAAACAGCACATGACGCAAAGAAAAAAAGAGGCGCAATGAGGTAGCTGTGTGACGACTAAGCTAAGCGACCCTAGTGGCCGACACAAACACCTGGCCCATCTAGGAGTGGCACTGCAGTGTCAGACAGGATGGCACTTAAAAAAATAGTCCCCAAACAGCACATGATGCAAAGAAAAAAAGAGCTGCACCAAAGTCGTTGTGTGACTAAGCTAAGCGACCCAAGTGGCCGACACAAACACCTGGCCCATCTAGGAGTGGCACTGCAGTGTCACGCAGGATGGCCCTTCCAAAAAATACTCCCCAAACAGCACATGACGCAAAGAAAAAAAGAGGCGCAATGAGGTAGCTGTGTGATGACTAAGCTAAGCGACCCTAGTGGCCGACACAAACACCTGGCCCATCTAGGAGTGGCACTGCAGTGTCAGACAGGATGGCACTTAAAAAAATAGTTCCCAAACAGCACATGATGCAAAGAAAAAAAGAGCTGCACCAAAGTTGTTGTGTGACTAAGCTAAGCGACCCAAGTGGCCGACACAAACACCTGGCCCATCTAGGAGTGGCACTGCAGTGTCACGCAGGATGGCCCTTCCAAAAAATACTCCCCAAACAGCACATGACGCAAAGAAAAAAAGAGGCGCAATGAGGTAGCTGTGTGACGACTAAGCTAAGCGACCCTAGTGGCCGACACAAACACCTGGCCCATCTAGGAGTGGCACTGCAGTGTCAGACAGGATGGCACTTAAAAAAATACTCCCCAAACAGTACATGATGCAAAGAAAAAAAGAGCTGCACCAAAGTCGTTGTGTGACTAAGCTAAGCGACCCAAGTGGCCGACACAAACACCTGGCCCATCTAGGAGTGGCACTGCAGTGTCACGCAGGATGGCCCTTCCTAAAAATACTCCCCAAACAGCACATGATGCAAAGAAAAAAAGAGGCGCAATGAGGTAGCTGTGTGACGACTAAGCTAAGCGACCCTAGTGGCCGACACAAACACCTGGCCCATCTAGGAGTGGCACTGCAGTGTCAGACAGGATGGCACTTAAAAAAATAGTCCCCAAACAGCACATGATGCAAAGAAAAAAAGAGCTGCACCAAAGTCGTTGTGTGACTAAGCTAAGCCACCCAAGTGGCCGACACAAACACCTGGCCCATCTAGGAGTGGCACTGCAGTGTCACGCAGGATGGCCCTTCCAAAAAATACTCCACAAACAGCACATGACGCAAAGAAAAAAAGAGGCGCAATGAGGTAGCTGTGTGACGACTAAGCTAAGCAAAACTAGTGGCCGACACAAACACCTGGCCCATCTAGGAGTGGCACTGCAGTGTCACGCAGGATGGCCCTTCCAAAAAATACTCCCCAAACAGCACATGACGCAAAGAAAAAAAGAGGCGCAATGAGGTAGCTGTGTGACAACTAAGCTAAGCGACCCTAGTGGCCGACACAAACACCTGGCCCATCTAGGAGTGGCACTGCAGTGTCACGCAGGATGGCCCTTCCAAGAAATACTCCCCAAACAGCACATGACGCAAAGAAAAAAAGAGGAGCAATGAGGTAGCTGTGTGACGACTAAGCTAAGCGACCCTAGTGGCCGACACAAACACCTGGCCCATCTAGGAGTGGCACTGCAGTGTCACGCAGGATGGCCCTTCCAAGAAATACTCCCCAAACAGCACATGACGCAAAGAAAAAAAGAGGCGCCATGAGGTAGCTGTGTGACGACTAAGCTAAGCGACCCTAGTGGCCGACACAAACACCTGGCCCATCTAGGAGTGGCACTGCAGTGTCAGACAGGATGGCACTTAAAAAAATAGTCCCCAAACAGCACATGATGCAAAGAAAAAAAGAGCTGCACCAAAGTCGTTGTGTGACTAAGCTAAGCGACCCAAGTGGCCGACACAAACACCTGGCCCATCTAGGAGTGGCACTGCAGTGTCACGCAGGATGGCCCTTCCAAAAAATACTCCCCAAACAGCACATGATGCAAAGAAAAAAAGAGGCGCAATGAGGTAGCTGTGTGACAACTAAGCTAAGCGACCCTAGTGGCCGACACAAACACCTGGCCCATCTAGGAGTGGCACTGCAGTGTCAGACAGGATGGCACTTAAAAAAATAGTCCCCAAACAGCACATGATGCAAAGAAAAAAAGAGCTGCACCAAAGTCGTTGTGTGACTAAGCTAAGCGACCCAAGTGGCCGACACAAACACCTGGCCCATCTAGGAGTGGCACAGCAGTGTCACGCAGGATGGCCCTTCCAAAAAATACTCCCCAAACAGCACATGACGCAAAGAAAAAAAGAGGCGCAATGAGGTAGCTGTGTGACGACTAAGCTAAGCGACCCTAGTGGCCGACACAAACACCTGGCCCATCTAGGAGTGGCACTGCAGTGTCAGACAGGATGGCACTTAAAAAAATACTCCCCAAACAGCACATGACGCAAAGAAAAATAAAAGAAAAAAGAGGTGCAAGATGGAATTGTCCTTGGGCCCTCACACCCACCCTTATGTTGTAAAAACAGGACATGCACACTTTAACGAACCCATCATTTCAGCGACAGGGTCTGCCACACGACTGTGACTGAAATGACTGGTTGGTTTGGGCCCCCACCAAAAAAGAAGCAATCAATCTCTCCTTGCACAAACTGGCTCTACAGAGGCAAGATGTCCACCTCATCATCATCGTCCGATTCATCACCCCTTTCACTGTGTACATCCCCCTCCTAACAGATTATTAATTCGTCCCCACTGGAATCCACCATCTCAGGTCCCCGTGTACTTTCTGGAGGCAATTGCTGCTGGTGAATGTCTCCATGGAGGAATTGATTATAATTCATTTTAATGAACATCATCTTCTCCACATTTTCTGGAAGTAACCTCGTACGCCGATTGCTGACAAGGTGAGCGGCGGCACTAACACTCTTTCGGAGTACACACTGGAGGGAGGGCAACTTAGGTAGAATAAAGCCAGTTTGTGCAAGGGCCTCCAAATTGCCTCTTTTTCCTGCCAGTATACGTACGGACTGTCTGACGTGCCTACTTGGATGCGGTCACTCATATAATCCTCCACCATTCTTTCAATGGTGAGAGAATCATATGCAGTGACAGTAGACGACATGTCAGTAATCGTTGGCAGGTCCTTCAGTCCGGACCAGATGTCAGCATCAGCAGTCGCTCCAGACTGCCCTGCATCACCGCCAGCGGGTGGGCTCGGAATTCGTAGCCGTTTCCTCGCACCCCCAGTTGCGGGAGAATGTGAAGGAGGAGATGTTGACGGGTCGCGATCCGCTTGACTTGACAATTTTCTCACCAGCAGTTCTTTGAACCTCTGCAGACTTGTGTCTGCCGGAAAGAGAGATCCAACGTAGGTTTTAAATCTAGGATCGAGCACGGTGGCCAAAATGTAGTGCTCTGATTTCAACAGATTGACCACCCGTGAATCCTGGTTAAGCGAATGAAGGGCTCCATCCACAAGTCCCACATGCCTAGCGGAATCGCTCTGTTTTAGCTCCTCCTTCAATGCCTCCAGCTTCTTCTGCAAAAGCCTGATGAGGGGAATGAACAGACTCAGGCTGGCAGTGTCTGAACTGACTTCACGTGTGGCAAGTTCAAAAGGTTGCAGAACCTTGCACAACGTTGAAATCATTCTCCACTGCGCTTGAGACAGGTGCATTCCACCTCCTTTGCCTATATCGTGGCCAGATGTATAGGTTTGAATGGCCTTTTGCTGCTCCTCCATCCTCTGAAGCATATAGAGGGTTGAATTCCACCTCGTTACCACCTCTTGCTTCAGATGATGGCAGGGCAGGTTCAGGTGTTTTTGGTGGTGCTCCAGTCTACTGTACGCGGTGCCTGTGCGCCGAAAGTGGCCCGCAATTCTTCTGGCCACCGACAGCATCTCTTGCACGCCCCTGTCATTTTTTAAATAATTCTGCACCACCAAATTCAAGGTATGTGCAAAACATGGGACGTGCTGGAATTTGCCCAGATGTAATGCACGCACAATATTGCTGGCGTTGACCGATGCCACAAATCCCAAGGAGAGTCCAATTGGGGTAAGCCATTCTGCGATGATCTTCCTCAGTTGCCGTAAGAGGTTTTCAGCTGTGTGCGTATTCTGGAAAGCGGTGATACAAAGCGTAGCCTGCCTAGGAACGAGTTGGCGTTTGCGAGATGCTGCTACTGGTGCCGCCGCTGCTGTTCTTGCAGCGGGAGGCAATACATCTATCCAGTGGGCTGTCACATTCATGTAGTCCTGGGTCTGCCCTGCTCCACTTTTCCACATGTCCGTTGTTAAGTGGACATTGGGTACAACTGCATTTTTTAGGACACTGGTGAGTCTTTTTCTGACGTCCGTGTACATTCTCGGTATCGCCTGCCTAGAGAAGTGGAACCTAGATGGTATTTGGTAACGGGGGCACACTACCTCAAGCAATTGTCTAGTTCCCTGTGAACTAACGGCGGATCCTGGACGCACGTCTAATACCAACATAGTTGTCAAGGCCTCAGTTACCCGCTTTGCAACAGGATGACTGCTGTGATATTTCATCTTCCTCGCAAAGGACTGTTGGACAGTCAATTGCTTACTGGAAGTAGTACAAGTGGTCTTCCGACTTCCGCTCTGGGATGACGATCGACTCCCAGCAGCAACAACAGCTGCGCCAGCAGCAGTAGGCGTTACACTCAAGGATGCATCGGATTAATCCCAGGCAGGAGAGGACTCGTCAGACTTGCCAGTGACATGGCCTGCAGGACTATTGGCTTTCCTGGGTAAGGAGGAAATTGACACTGAGGGAGTTGGTGGTGTGGTTTGCGCGAGCTTGGTTACAAGAGGAAGGGATTTACTGGTCAGTGGACTGCTTCCGCTGTCGCCCAAAGTTTTTGAACTTGTCACTGACTTATTATGAATGCGCTGCAGGTGACGTATAAGGGAGGATGTTCCGAGGTGGTTAACGTCCTTACCCCTACTTATTACAGCTTGACAAAGGCAACACACGGCTTGACACCAGTTGTCCGCATTTCTGTTGAAATTATTCCACACTGAAGAGCTGATTTTTTTTGTATTTTGACCAGGCATGTCAATGGCCATATTCCTCCCACGGACAACAGGTGTCTCCCCGGGTGCCTGACTTAAACAAACCACCTCACCATCAGAATCCTCCTTGTCAATTTCCTCCCCAGCGCCAGCAACACCAATATCCTCATCCTGGTGTACTTCAACAGTGACATCTTCAATTTGACTATCAGGAACTGGACTGCGGGTGCTCCTTCCAGCACTTGCAGGGGGCGTGCAAATGGTGGAAGGCGCAAGCTCTTCCCGTCCAGTGTTGGGAAGGTCAGGCATCGCAACCGACACAATTGGACTCTCCTTTGGGATTTGGGATTTCGAAGAACGCACAGTTCTTTGCTGTGCTTTTGCTGCAAGTCTTTTCTTTTTTCTAGCGAGAGGATGAGTGCTTCCATCCGCATGTGAAGCTGAACCACTAGCCATGAACATAGGCCAGGGCCTCAGCCGTTCCTTGCCACTCCGTGTCGTAAATGGCATATTGGCAAGTTTACGCTTCTCCTCAGACGCTTTTAATTTTGATTTTTGGGTCATTTTTTTACTGATCTTTTGTGTTTTGGATTTTACATGCTCTGTACTATGACATTGGGCATCGGCCTTGGCAGACGACGTTGATGGCATTTCATCGTCTCGGCCATGACTAGTGGCAGCAGCTTCAGCACGAGGTGGAAGTGGATCTTGATCTCTCCCTATTTTTTTAACCTCCACATTTTTGTTCTCCATATTTTAATGCGCACAACTAAAAGCCACCACAGGTATACAATGTAGATGGATGGATAGTATAGTATTATATTACTTATGGAGGATGAGTGCACTGACGACACAGAGGTAGGTACAGCCGTGGCCTACCGTACTGCTTATATATATAATATACTGTGTATAACGGACCTGGTGGACACTGTCAGCAGACTGCTAAACTAGTATGAAGAAAAAAAAAACCACCACAGGTAGGTAGGTATACAATACAATGTAGATGGATGGATAGTAAGTATAGTATTATATTACTTATGGACGACGAGTGCACTGACGACACAGAGGTAGGTACAGCCGTGGCCTACCGTACTGCTTATATATATAATATACTGTATATAACGGACCTGGTGGACACTGTCAGCAGACTGCTAAACTAGTATGAAGAAAAAAAAACCCACCACAGGTAGGTAGGTAGGTATACAATACAATGTAGATGGATGGATAGTAAGTATAGTATTATATTACTTATGGACGACGAGTGCACTGACGACACAGAGGTAGGTACAGCAGTAGCCTACCGTACTGCTTATATATATAATATACTGTATATAACGGACCTGGTGGACACTGTCAGCAGACTGCTAAACTAGTATGAAGAAAAAAAAAACACCACAGGTAGGAAGGTATACAATACAATGTAGATGGATGGATAGTAAGTATAGTATTATATTACTTATGGACGACGAGTGCACTGACGACACAGAGGTAGGTACAGCCGTGGCCTACCGTACTGCTTATATATATAATATACTGTATATAACGGACCTGGTGGACACTGTCAGCAGACTGCTAAACTAGTATGAAGAAAAAAAACCCCACCACAGGTAGGTAGGTATACAATACAATGTAGATGGATGGATAGTAAGTATAGTATTATATTACTTATGGACGACGAGTGCACTGACGACACAGAGGTAGGTATAGCCGTGGCCTACCGTACTGCTTATATATATATATAATATACTGTATATAACGGACCTGGTGGACACTGTCAGCAGACTGCTAAACTAGTATGAAGAAAAAAAAACCCACCACAGGTAGGTAGGTATACAATACAATGTAGATGGATGGATAGTAAGTATAGTATTATATTACTTATGGACGACGAGTGCACTGACGACACAGAGGTAGGTACAGCCATGGCCTACCGTACTGCTTATATATATAATATACTGTATATAACGGACCTGGTGGACACTGTCAGCAGACTGCTAAACTAGTATGAAGAAAAAAAAAAAAAAACACCACAGGAGTGTTTTTCAGGCAGACAAACGTATACTGGACTGGTGGTCACTGTCAGCAAAACTGTGCACTGTACTCCTGCTATAACTGCTCCCCAGTCCCCACAATTAGGCAGTGTGAGCAGTGCACTCAGCACAGATATATCATGCAGCAGTGCAGCACACTGAGCACAGATATGGTGGAGCGTTTTTTTAAGGCAGAGAAACAAAAGGATTAAACTAACTCACTGGTGGTAAACCCTGCACTGTACTCCCTAACAGCTGCTCCCCGTCCCCAATCCTCCCCACATAACTAAGTCACTCAGTTTACTCTGTTCTTTTTTAATATAACAGAGAGGACGCCAGACACGTCCTCTCCCTATCAATCTCAATGCACGTGTGAAAATGGCGGCGACGCGCGGCTCCTTATATAGAATCATAATCTCGCGAGAATCCGACAGCGGGATGATGACGTTCGGGCGCGCTCGGGTTAACCGAGCAAGGCGGGAGGATCCGAGTCGCTCGGACCCGTGTAAAAAAAAGGTGAAGTTCGGGCGGGTCGGATCCCGAGGATCCGAACCCGCTCATCACTAGTTGTCACACACACACCAAACACCCCACAAACACACGGGGTATTGGGTAGACAGAGTTTCCCCCCAAGAATGGCAGAGAGACACAGAGATTGGAGCCAACCCACACACAGCACTCTCAGAGGTATAGGGAGACCCTAACCCGTGCTGACTGAGTTCCTTAATAGGAGACACAGCCTGTATACAGCCTCCCCTCCCTTCTACAAGCCCCTGGTACCGTACAGATAGCTGGAGTTGCTCTGGAGGGACCTGGACATCCACTGGCAGTGATTGCAGGCAGGAAAAATGGCGCTGAATGCTGCTGGGTACGCTCTGAGAAGCTTTGCCCCTTCAATGGCGCTGTCTTCCCGCTCTTGAAGATTATACTGGCCTGAGGAATTTTTAGCTGGCTGAGATCCGCGGACCCTGACAGGCTGGATGTGGTCTGTGTAGGGTTTTGCTGCTGGCCCAGGGCGCACCTCACAGAGCCGCACCGCAGTACCGCTGAGCCTTACTGGAGCGCGGTTAAAACCGCGCTACCACCCCTAAGCTGCCCTCTTCACACTGACCCCCCGCTTGTAAGGGGGGACAGTGACTAACTCGCCACACTTCAGCACTGTGAGGGGGAGGCGGCTGGCTGCCGGGGTGAGCGTTCCTCTGTGGCAGGGCGCGATCTGTCCCCTCTGGAGCTCAATGTCCAGTCAGCGGAGTCAGTGGCTCAAGACCCCGCAGGGCAGGCACTGCAATCCCCCCTCAGTCCCTCGATTCAGGCAGGCTGTTGCCAGCAGCCTCCTGTAAAAAAACAAACTCTAAATAAAACTTTTCTAAATAAGCTCTGTAGAGCTCCCCTAGCTGTGACCGGCTCCTTCGGGCACATTTTCTAAACTGAGTCTGGTAGGAGGGGCATAGAGGGAGGAGCCAGCCCACACTATTAAACTCTTAAAGTGCCAATGGCTCCTGGTGGACCCGTCTATACCCCATGGTAATAATATGGACCCCAGCATCCTCTAGGACAGGCATTCCCAACCACAGTCCTCAAGGCACACTAACAGTGCAGGTTTTAGTGATATCCAGGCTTCAGCACAGGTGACTTAATTAGTAGCTCAGTTATTTTGATTTAACCATCTGTGCTGCAGCCTGGATATCACTAAAACCTGCACCGTTGGTGTGCCTTGAGGACCGTGGTTGGGAATGCCTGCTCTAGGACGTAAGAGAAATACACAGCAGCGATCGGGTCTGAATGACCCCCAGTGTTGGCATCTAGACTCCAATTTCTTAATAAGTAATGCAATTAGAACTCTCAACCATTTTGATTTTATATATATACAGACCCTCCAACATGACCCGCCCCACTAGGTACAAAATGCTCTGTTCCTGGACTTCCCTCTTAATTTATTATTTCCATCACCTGTGTTGAACTAGTTAAATGATAAGAAAGCTATTTCTTCACAGGTGATGGCAATAATAAATTAAGAGGGAAGTCCAGAAACAGAGCATTTTGTACCTAGTGGGGCGGGTCATGTTGGAGGGTATGTATATATCTCCTATATAATTGCCCAGATCTGTCACTCTGTGACTGTGTGGATAATGCTGGGCGTGGCTAGGAGCTCTCATTGGGTTAGCAGAAGGTCTATCACACCCAGCCCACAGCTGATTGGGCGAGAAACGCCCTCCCACACAGGTTACATCCAATGTGAGGTTCAACTTCTGCCATTTGGCTGCTGTGTGTTCACAGAGCAGGATTAACAATGGGGCTGATGGAGCTGCAGCTTCAGGTCCACACTCCAAAATAGGCCTACTGCATCTGCAGCAACATACTCTCCAACAATTTACACCTAAAACTACAAATGGGAACAGGGGCGTGGCCATGGTACAGTGACGTGGCCACGCCCCTTTTCCTATACTCTCAATGGAAGTTTGGAGAGCCAAAAATCAGTACAGACCATAAAAAAAGGTACTGTACCTGCCAAAAAGGTACAGCTGGAGGGTATGTCACTGCATCTGCAGGAAGTCTCTGCGCTGTAGATAGGGAAAACAAAAAATCCTTTTACTGGAGCATCCTATGGGGTCATTCCGTGTTGATCACACGTAGCAACTTTTTGCTGCCCATGCGATCAAGTAGGCGCCGCCTATGGGGGAGGGTTTTTTTGCATAGCAAGGCTGCGAACCCTTGTGCAGCCGAGCTATGCAAAAACATTTTGTGCAGTTTATGAGTAGCTCTGGAGTCACTTACCCACTGTGATGTCTTTAGCCTGTCAGGTCCCGGAATTGACGCCAGACACCCGCCTTGCAAACACCTGGACACGATTGCGTTTGCCGCACCACTCCCAGAAAACGGTCAGTTGACGCCCTTTAACGCCTTCCTCCTGTCAATCTTCTTGCGATTCGATTTCTTCATTCTTCTTGTTGTTGCCCGCAATGACACGCCTGCGCATTGCGGCCACCGCGCTTGCGCAGAACTGACCCGCTCGCACCGCTACAAAAAACAGCAGCATGCAAACGGGTCAGCATGGCCCCCTATGTCCTGCTGCCAGTCCGCCTGCCCCCTCCGGCATCAACAATCCTCACTCCCTAGCCACTGCGCAGGTGGAACAAAAGCTGCTGCGGCCACAGGCATAGATGTGTATGAAATTGGCGCAGCGGAAGCCTTTCATAGCCCTCCCTGCGCCGCATACTCTCTGAGCCCCGGAGCATCCTCTGCATGTGATGTCACAGAAGTGGCTCCCCACCACAGCCACGCTCAGATCCCCAGCGGCCCTGACTCCGCAACACAGCACCTGGGCTGCCGGCCTGGAAGCCCCGAGATGGCTAATGTAACGGATAGAGTGGGTGATATCGCGGAGGGTAATGTCTGGACGCTGAATCAATGTAAAAGGTGACTGTGCAGTGCAGTGGGTGTGCAGTGTCACTGACACTGTACAGCACTCTCACCTTTTAAACTGATTCAGGCAGTCAGTCAGTTCTGCCAGCCAGTCACTATTGTTAGCATTACAGGGAAGTAGACGCACTAAATAAACTACACCTCCGAGCAGCCCTTAACGCCAAAGCATTCCGGCGCTAAGGGCTGCTGGGAGCTGTAGGTTATTGAGTGCATCTTCTTCCATGTAATGTGGCGCGTTGGGACAGCGGCACTAACAATAGTGACTATCTGCTGTGCGAGTCTCCGTGAGAGCCATTGCCAAAGGGAGGACAGCAGCTTAGCTGCTTCCAGGAGGAGGAGCAGGAGAAGCATTACGTGCCCCTCACCCACTCGCAGTACCTCTGGGCCCCATCCGCGGCACCCCCACACACATCCCTCCACCACCTGTGGTGGCTCCGGACCCCCACCCGCAGCACCCACGCACCCGCCCCTTCCCCAACCGCCACACCCCCACAACTGCCCCTCCCCAACCCGCGGCACCCCCACACCCGCAGTGGCTCTGCACACACACACACACACACACACACACACACACACACACACACACACACACACACACACACACACACACACACACACACACACACACACACACACACACCACTCGGAAAGTATTCAGAGCGCTTCACTTTTTCCACATTTTGTTACGTTACAGCCTTATTCCAAAATGGAATAAATTAATTTTCCCCCTCAAAATTCAACACACAATACCCCATAATGACAACGTGGAAAAAGGTTTTTTTGTGATTTTTGCAAATGTATTAAATTAAAAACTAATTCGCCCGACACACTGGGCGATAACACTGCAAGACATGAACGATCTCGTTCATTAATGAACGAGATAACGTTCAAATCTGTCAGTGTGGAGTCACCAGCGATGAACGATGCGCAGCCCCACGCTCGTTCATCGCTGGTGCCCCGTCGGCTGTGCATGCAGGCCAATATGGACGAGATCGTCCATATTTGCCTGCACTTCTACGTAGCCGAGTGATGGGGGGAGTGAAGAAACTTCACTCCCCCGTCACTGCCTCCCCCGCCGCCGGGTCGCCCATCTGCCGTATCGGCGGTCAGGCAGCTCGGCGGCATATCGCCATGTCTGTAGGGCCCATAAGACATCACATGTACGCAAGTATTCACAGCCTTTGCCATGTAGCTCAAAATTGAGCTCGGGTGCATCCTGTTTCCACTGTTCATCCTTGAGATGTTCCGTACAAAGTGATCAACCTGTAGCAAGACATTGGGTACAAGCGAGACACAATTTGTCTTGTCTATGGCACAGGTTCTCAAACTCGGTCCTCAGGACCCCACAGAGTGCATGTTTTGCAGGTCTCCTCACAGAATCGCAAGTGAAATAATTAGCTCCACCTGCGGACCTTCTAAAATGTGTCAGTGAGTAATTAATACACCTGTGCACTTGCTGGGTTACCTGCAAAACATGCACTGTGTGGGGTCCTGAGGACCGAGTTTGAGAACCACTGGTCTACGGTATAGGTTTATAGATCATGTACCAATGTCTGCTAGGGAAGGTGATCGGACACATTTGTTATTGCAAAGGGAGGCACAATGGATTTTCTGGTTACAAGCATTGGCTCCGAGAGGGCTAACCGAACAATCTAGGTTAAAGTTTTTAAACTGCTTTTTTTAATTGTGTGTTTTGTATAGTATACTATTTTTAGATGCTATATGTCTGATATATTCCATCTCTGTCTGCCATAGTCTATATGAATACTACAAAATTTGCATATGACTATGCAACATTTGTCAAAAAGTTTTGCTAAAAAGTGCATATAGAGTCATTGCCAATTACTAATATGTATGTACTATGATCATCTATTCAGGATTTTCCTAAAGGGGCAATAGCAATGGTTAAAGGGTTAACAGATGCAAGGAATAGACTTGTGATTGCATTCTGTGCACCTGAGAGGGGAAAGAGGGTGTGCACTTGTGAATGGTTTGAACTAGTGATGAGCGGGTTCGGTTCCTCGGGATCCGAACCCCCCCGAACTTCACCCATTTTACACGGTTCCGAGGCAGACTTGGATCTTCCCGCCTTGTTCGGTTAACCCGAGCGCGCCCGAACGTCATCATCCCGCTGTCGGATTCTCGCGAGATTCGTATTCTATATAAGGAGCCGCGCGTCACCGCCATTTTCACTCGTGCATTGGAGATGATAGCGAGAGGACGTGCAGCGTTCTCCAGTTTCTGTGCTCAGTGTGCTGCAAATATCTGTGCTCAGTGTGCTGCAAATATCTGTGCTCAGTGTGCTTGCAAATATCTGTGCTCAGTGTGCTGAAAATATCTACGTTCTCTGCCTGAAAAACGCTCCATAGCTGTGCTGCATTGTAGTATATAGTAGGTGGACAGTGCAGAATTTTGCTGACCACCAGTATATATATAGCAGTATGGTACAGTAGTCCACTGCTCTACCTACCTCTGTGTCGTCAAGTATACTATCCATCCATACCTGTGCTGCATTTTAGTTGTGCGCAGTATATAGTAGAAGGGGACAGTGCAGAATGTTGCTGTGACCACCAGTATATATATAGCAGTACGGTACAGTAGTCCACTGCTCTACCTCTGTGTCGTCAAGTATACTATCCATCCATACCTGTGCTGCATTTTAGTTGTGCGCAGTATATAGTAGGAGGGGACAGTGCAGAATGTTGCTGTGACCACCAGTATATATATAGCAGTACGATACAGTAGTCCACTGCTCTACCTCTGTGTCATCAAGTATACTACAAAAGTTCAGTAAAATGACCCAAAAATCAAAATTAAAAGCGTCTGATGAGAAGTGTAAACTTGCCAATATGCCATTTACGACACGGAGTGGCAAGGAACGGCTGAGGCTCTGGCCTATGTTCATGGCTAGTGGTTCAGATTCACATGAGGATGGAAGCACTCATCCTCTCGCTAGAAAACTGCAGTGCCACTCCTAGATGGGCCAGGTGTTTGTGTCGGCCACTTGGGTCGCTTAGCTTAGTCACACAGCTACCTCATTGCACCTCTTTTTTTCTTTGCATCATGTGCTGTTTGGGGACTATTTTTTAAATCTGCCATCCTGTCTGACACTGCAGTGCCACTCCTAGATGGGCCAGGTGTTTGTGTCGGCCACTTGGGTCACTTAGCTTAGTCACACAGCTACCTCATTGCACCTCTTTTTTTCTTTGCATCATGTGCTGTTTGGGGACTATTTTTTAAATCTGCCATCCTGTCTGACACTGCAGTGCCACTCCTAGATGGGCCAGGTGTTTGTGTCGGCCACTTGGGTCACTTAGCTTAGTCACACAGCTACCTCATTGCACCTCTTTTTTTCTTTGCATCATGTGCTGTTTGGGGACTATTTTTTAAATCTGCCATCCTGTCTGACACTGCAGTGCCACTCCTAGATGGGCCAGGTGTTTGTGTCGGCCACTTGGGTCGCTTAGCTTAGTCACACAGCTACCTCATTGCGCCTCTTTTTTTCTTTGCATCATGTGCTATTTGGGGACTATTTTTTGAAGTGCCATCCTGTCTGACACCTGCAGTGCCACTCCTAGATGAGCCATGTGTTTGTGTCGGCCACTTGTGTCACTTAGCTTAGCCATCCAGCGACCTTGGTGCACCTCTTTTTTTCTTTGCATCATGTGCTGTTTGGGGACTATTTTTTGAAGTGCCATCCTGTCTGACACTGCAGTGCCACTCCTAGATGGGCCAGGTGTTTGTGTCGGCCAATTGGGTCGCTTAGCTTAGTCACACAGCTACCTCATTGCACCTATTTTTTTCTTTGCATCATGTGCTGTTTGGGGACTATTTTTTAAATCTGCCATCCTGTCTGACACTGCAGTGCCACTCCTAGATGGGCCAGATGTTTGTGTCCGCCACTTGGGTTGCTTAGCTTAGCCATCCAGCGACCTCGGTGCAAATTTTAGTACTAAAAATAATATTGTGAGGTGTTCAGAATAGACTGGAAATGAATGGAAATTATGGTTATTGAGGTTAATAATACTATGGGATCAACATGACCTCCAAATTCAATGATTTAAGCTGTTTTTGAGGGTATTTTGTAAAAAAAACTCCCGAATCCAAAACACACCCGAATCCGACAAAAAATTGTCAGGGAGGTTTTGCCAAAACGCGTCCGAAACCAAAACACGGCCTCGGAACCGAATCCAAAACTGACAAAACCTGAAAAATTTCCGGTGCACATCACTAGTTTGAACACATAAATTGTCTGTCTATGCACTTGCTGTTTGTACACTGATGAGAACGCCACAACAAAGCATTGAAACGTTGATCTGAATATTGGGAGTACGTTGCTTAATTTACAAGTCGCCTAGAGTGCTGCCTCTTTGACTACTGTGTGTATGTGTATGTATATATATATATATATATATATATATATATATATATAAAATAAGATTTTAAACCTACCGGTAAATCTTTTTCTCCTTGTCCGTAGAGGATACTGGGGACTCCGTAAGGACCATGGGGTATAGACGGGCTCCGCAGGAGACATGGGCACTCTAAAGACTTTAGAATGGGTGTTCACTGGCTCCTCCCTCTATGCCCCTCCTCCAGACCTCAGTTAGAGAAACTGTGCCCAGAGGAGACGGACAGTACGAGGAAAGGATTTTTGTTAATCTAAGGGCAAGATTCATACCAGCCCACACCATCCACACCGTATAACATGGAATATATACGCAACCAGTTAACAGTATGAACAAAACAGCATCAGCCAAAGACTGATCTTAACTGTAACATAACCCTTATGTAAGCAGCAACTATATACCAGCCTTGCAGAAATATGTCCGCACTGGGACGGGCGCCCAGCATCCTCTACGGACTAGGAGAAAAAGATTTACCGGTAGGTTTAAAATCTTATTTTCTCTTACGTCCTAGAGGATGCTGGGGACTCCGTAAGGACCATGGGGATTATACCAAAGCTCCAGACCGGGTGGGAGAGTGCGGATGACATGAGGTCCTCATCAGCCAGGGTATCAAACTTGTAGAATTTTGCAAAGGTGCTTGAACCCGACCAAGTAGCTGCTCGGCAAAGCTGTAAAGCCGAGATGCCTCAGGAAGCCGCCCAAGAAGAGCCCACCTTCCTAGTGGAATGGGCCTTTACCGAATTTGGTAACGGCAATCCAGCCGAAGATGGAGCCTGCTGAATCGTGTTACAGATCCAGCGAGCAATAGTCTGCTTAGACGCAGGAGCGCCAACCCTGTTGGCTGCATACAGGACAAACAGTGCCTCTGTTTTCCTATCCCGAGCTGTCCTGGCTACGTAAATTTTTAAGGCCCTGACTACATCAAGGGACTTGGAATCCTCCAAGTCTCCCGTAGCCACAGGCACCACAATAGGTTGGTTCATATGAAACAATGAAACCACCTTAGGCAAAAATTGAGGACGAGTCCTCAATTCTCCTCTCTCCACATGGAAAATCAGATAGGGGCTTTTGTGAGACAAAGCCGCCAATTCGGACACCAGCCTTGCAGATGCCAAGGCCAACAACATGACCACCTTCCAAGTGAGAAATTTTAATTCAACTGTTTGAAGAGGCTCAAACCAGTGAGATTTTAGGAACTGTAACACCACGATAAGGTCCCATGGTGCCACTGGGGGCACAAAAGGAGGCTGGATGTGTAGCACTCCCTTTACAAAAGTCTGGACTTCTGGGAGAGAAGCCAATTCCTTCTGAAAGAATATAGATAGGGCCGAAATCTGTACCTTAATGGAGCCTAACTTCAGGCCCATATCCACTCCTGTCTGTAGAAAGTGGAGAAAATGGCCCAGGTGGAAATCTTCCGTAGGAGCATTCTTGGCTTCACACCAAGATACATACTTCCTCCAGATACGGTAATAATGTTTCGCCGTCACCTCCTTCCTAGCCTTTATCAGAGTAGGGATGACTTCCTCCGGAATACCTTTCCCAGCTAGGATTCTGTGTTCAACCGCCATGCCATCAAACGTAACCGCAGTAAGTCTTGGAACACGCAGGGCCCCTGCTGCAACAGGTCCTCCCTGAGAGGAAGAGGCCATGGATCTTCTGTGAGCATCTCCTGAAGATCTGAATACCAGGCCCTTTGAGGCCAATCTGGAACAATGAGTATTGTCTGCACTCTTTTTCGTCTTATGATTCTCAATATTTTTGAGATGAGAGGAAGAGGAGGGAACACATAGACCGACTGAAACACCCATGGTGTCACCAGGGCGTCTACCGCTACTGCCTGAGGGTCCCTTGACCTGGCACAATACCTCCAAAGCTTCTTGTTGAGGCGTGACGCCATCATGTCTATTTGAGGAAGTCCCCAAAGACTTGTTATCTCTGCAAAAACTTCTTGATGAAGTCCCCACTCTCCTGGATGGATATCGTGTCTGCTGAGGAAGTCTGCTTCCCAGTTGTCCACTCCCGGAATGAAGACTGCTGACAGAGTGCTTACGTGATTTTCCGCCCAGCAAAGAATCCTGGTGGCTTCCGCCATTGCCACTCTGCTCCTTGTCCCGCCTTGGCGGTTTACATGAGCCACGGCTGTGACGTTGTCTGATTGAATCAGAACCGGTAGGTCGCGAAGAAGATTCTCCGCTTGTCGTAGGCTGTTGTATATGGCCCTTAATTCCAGTATGTTGATGTGTAGACAAGCCTCCTGGCTTGACCATAGTCCCTGAAAATTTCTTCCTTGTGTGACTGCTCCCCATCCTCGGAGGCTCGCGTCCGTGGTCACCAGAACCAAGTCTTGAATGCCGAACCTGCGACCCTCTAGAAGGTGAGCACGCTGCAGCCACCACAGGAGAGACACCCTGGCCCTGGGGGACAGGCTTATTTTCTGATGAATTTGAAGATGGGACCCGGACCACTTGTGCAGAAGGTCCCACTGAAATGTCCTCGCATGAAACCTGCCGAAGGGGATGGCCTCGTAGGTCGTCTCTGACCATGTTCTGGAGTTCCTGGGCGTTTTCCATTGGGAGAAAAACCCTCTTTTGTTCTGTGTCCAGAAAGATAGCCGAGTCGTTGGAACCAGTTGTGACTTTGGTAGATTTAGAATCCAGCCATGCTGCTGCAGCACTCTCAGGGAGAGCGACACGCTTTTCAGCAACTGATCTCTCGATCTCGATTTTATCAGGAGATCGTCCAAGTACGGGATAATTGTGACTCCCTGCCTGCGCAGGATCACCATCATTTCCGCCATTACCTTGGTGAAAATCCTCGGGGCCGTGGAAAGCCCAAACGGCAGCGTCTGAAACTGGTAATGACAGTCCTGTACAGCGAATCTCAGGTACGCCTGATGAGGGTGATATATGGGGACATGAAGGTATGCATCCTTTATGTCTAGTTACACCATAAAATCCCCCCCCATCCTTCCAGGCTGGAGATATCTGCCCGGAGCGATTCCATCTTGAATTCGAACTTTTTCAAGTACAGGTTTAGGGATTTTAGATTTAGAATGGGTCTGACTGAGCCATCCGGTTTCGGAACCACAAACAGGGTTGAATAGTACCCCTTCCCCTGTTGAACTATGGGAACCTTGACAATCACTTGCTGTTGACACAGCTTTTGAATTGCAGCTAAAACTAACTCCCTCTCTGGGGAAGAAGCTGGTAAAGCCGATTTGAAAAATCGGCACGGAGGCACCTCTTCGAATTCCAGCTTGTAGCCTTGGGATACAATTTCCATCGCCCAAAGATCCACGTCTGACTGAACCCAGACGTGGCTGAAGAGTCGAAGACGTGCCCCCACTGGCGCGGACTCCCTCAGTGGAGCCCCAGCGTCATGCGGTGGATTTAGTAGAAGCCAGGGAGGACTTCTGCTCCTGGGAACTAGCCGTAGCAGGCATTCTTTTCCCTCTACCCTTACCTCTGGTGAGGAAGGAAGAGCCCCGACCTCTTCTGGACTTATGCGACCGAAAGGACTGCATCTGATATTGTGGTGTTTTCTTTTGCTGTGGGGGAACATAAGGCAAAAAAGTAGATTTACCTGCGGTAGCTGTGGAAACCAGGTCCGCGAGACCTTCCCCAAATAAAACATCACCCTTGTAAGGCAAAACTTCCATATGTCTCTTTGAGTCGGCATCACCCGTCCATTGGTGGGTCCACAGGGCTCGCCTAGCAGAAATCGCCATGTCGTTGGCTCTTGAACCTAACAGCCCAACGTCTCTCGAAGCATCTCTCATATATAAGACTGCGTCTTTAATGTGACCCAAGGTCAATAAAATGCTATTCCTATCTAGGGTATCAATGTCAGCTGACAAGGTATCTGGCCAAGCTGCTACTGCGCTACAAACCCAAGCCGACGCTATTGCCGATCTAAGCAAGGCACCCGTATGTGCATAAATTGATTTTAAGGTAATTTCCTGTCTGCGATCAGCAGGATCCTTGAGGGCTGCCGCGTCAAAGCCTTGTCTAGCCTGGGCGAGGATTCCCACCGTACTCTGTCCTGCGCGGGGAAAGGGTACGCCATAAGAATTCTATTGGGAATCTGCAGTTTCTTGTCTGGAGTTTTCCAAGCTTTTTCAAATAATGCGTTCAGCTCATGAGATGTGGGAAAGGTAACCTCAGGTTTCTTTTCCTTAAACATGCATACCCTCGTGTCAGGGACAGAGGGATCATCTGTGATATGCAAACATCTTTTATTGCAATAATCATATAATGAATACTTTTGGGCACCCTTGGGTGTAACCTCGCATCATCGTAGTCGACACTGGAGTCAGAATCCGTGTCAGTACCAGTGTCTGTTACGTGGGACAGGGGACGTTTCTGAGACCCTGAAGGGCCCTGTGACACAGTCAAAGCCATGGATTGACTCCCTGTTATATCCCTGGACTCTGCTTTGTCCAATCTCTTATGTAATAAAGACACATTTGCATTTAAAACATTCCACATATCCAACCAATCAGGTGTCAGCATTGCCGATGGAGACACCACAATCATCTGCTCCACCTCCTCCTTAGATGAGCCTTCCACTTCAGACATGCCGACACACACGTACCGACACCCCCACACACTCAGGGATATATCTATATGGAGACAGTCCCCCAATAAGGCCCTTTGGAGAGACAGAGAGAGAGTATGCCAGCACACACCCAGTGCCACCGGACACTGGAATAAAATCCCAGTTAGTACAGCGCTTTTATATAAATATGTAAATACACTCACTGCGCCAATTAAATGTGCCCCCCCCCCCCTCTTTTTTGCCCTCTGTAACCGTGTTCAGCAGGGGAGAGTCCGGGGAGCCAGCTTCTCTGCAGTGTGCTGTGGAGAAAATGGCGCTGGTTAGTGCTGGAGGATCAAGCTCCGCCCCCTCACCGGTGGGCTTCGGTCCCGCTCAAATTGTTTATACTGGCGGGAGTTTTTCAATATACTGCCTCTGCAGTATCTAGTCTATTTGCCAGTGTCCCTTGAGGTTAATATTGCTACCCAGGGCGCCCCCCCTGCGCCCTGCACCCTTACAGTGCCCGCTGTGTGTGTATGTGTGGGAGCAATGGTGCGCAGCGGTTACCTCAGTGAAGATCTGAAGTCTGCTGCTGCCTTTGAAGTCTTCTTTCTTCTTAATACTCACCCGGCTTCTATCTTCCGGCTCTGTGAGGAGGACGGCGGCGCGGCTCCGGGACGAACGACGAGGGTGAGACCTGCGTTCCGACCCTCTGGAGCTAATGGTGTCCAGTAGCCTAAGAAACAGAGCCTATCATTTAAGTAGGCCTGCTTCTCTCCCCTCACTCCCACGATGCAGGGAGCCTGTTGCCAGCAGTGCTCCCTGAAAATAAAAAACCTAACAAAAAGTCTTTTTCAGAAAAACTCAGTAGAGCTCCCCTGCAGTGCACCCAGTCTCCTCTGGGCACAGGATCTAACTAAGGTCTGGAGGAGGGGCATAGAGGGAGGAGCCAGTGCACACCCATTCTAAAGTCTTTAGAGTGCCCATGTCTCCTGCGGAGCCCGTCTATACCCCATGGTCCTTACGGAGTCCCCAGCATCCTCTAGGATGTAAGAGAAATATATATATATATATATATATATATATATACAGACATACACATACACAAACACATACTGTACAGTGCATCCGGAAGGTATTCACAGCGCTTCACTTTTTCCAAAATTTGTTGTATTCCAGCCTTATTCCAAAATTAAATAAATGAATTTTTTCCCTCAAAATTCTACACACAGTGCCCCATAATGACAACATGGAAAAAGTTTGTGATTTTTGCAAATTAAAAAAAATAAAAATAACTAAGAAATCACATGTACATACGTATTCACAGCCTTTGCCATGAAGCTCAAATTCAGCTCAGGTGCATCCTGTTTCCACAACTTGAGTCCACCTGTGGTAAATTCAGTTTATTGGGACATGATTTGGAAAGGCACACACCTGTCTATATAAGGTCCCACACTTGACAGTGCATGTCTGAGCACAAACCAAGCATGAAGTCAAAGGAATTGTCTGTAGCCCTCCGAGACAGGATTGTCTCGAGGCACAAATCTGGGGAAGGGTGCAGAAAAATATCTGCTGCGTTGAAGGTCCCAATCATCCATAAATGGAAGAAGTTTGGAACCACCAGGACTCTTCCTAGAGCTGGCCGGCTGTCTAAACTGAGCGATCAGGGGAGAAGGGCCCTAGCCAGGGAGGTGACCAAGAACCCGATGGTCACTCTGTCAGAGCTACAGCATTCCTCTGTGGAGAGAGGAGAACCTTCCAGAAGGACAACCATCTCTGCAGCAATCCACCAATCAGGAATGTATGGTAGAGTGGCCAAATGGAAGTCACTCCTTAGTAAAAAGCACATGGCAGCCCATCTGGAGATTGCCAAAATGCACCTGAAGGACTCTCAGACCACGAGAAACAAAATGCTCTGGTCTGATGAGACAAAGATTGAACTCTTTGGAGTGAATGCCAGACGTCATGTTTGGAGGAAACCAGGCACTGCTCATCACCAGGCCAACATCATCCCTATAGTGAAGCATGGTGGTGGCAGCATCATGCTGTGCAGATATTTTTCAGCAGTAGGAACTGGGAGACTAGTCAGGATAGAGGGAAAGATAAATGCGGCACTGTACAGAGACATCCTAGATGAAAACCTGCTCCAGAGCGCTCTTGACCTCAGACTGGGGCGACGGTTCATCTTTCAGCAGGACAACAACCCTAAGCACACAGCCAAGATATCAAAGGAGTGGCTTCAGGACAACTCAGTGAATGTCCTTGAGTGGCCCAGCCAGAGCTCAGACTTGATAGATCTGAAAATGGCTGTGCACCGACGTTTCCCATCCAACTTTATGGAGCTTGAGAGGTGCTGCAAAGAGGAATGCGCAAAACTGCCCAAAGATAGGTGTGCCAAGCTTGTGGCATCATATTTAAAAAGACTTGAGGCTGTAATTGCTGCCAAAGGTGCATCAACAAAGTATTGAGCAAAGGCTGTGAATACTTTTGTACATACATGTGATTTCTTAGTTTTCATATTTTTAATAAATTTGCAAAAAAAAATAAAAAAATAAAAAATTCACATTGTCATGGGGTATTGTGTGTAGAATTTTGAGGAAAGAATTAATTTATTCCAGTTTGAAATAAGCTGTAACATAACAAAATGTGGAAAAAGTGAAGCGATGTGAATACTTTCCGGATGCACTGTATTAGTGTGTATGTAAATAATTGGCTCTGTATTTGTATAAATAGTTCAGTGCTCTTTGTAGGAGGAATTTTTCCTGAACAACTAAAGGAAGCAATTGTCAGACCACTTCTTAAAAAATCTAATTTAGACCCGAACTGCATGACCAACTACAGACCAGTATCAAACCTTCCTTTTCTAGTAAAGGTAATTTAGAAAGTGGTAGCAACTCAACCCATGATATTTATGATCCAATCCAGTCAGAGTTTAGGAGAGGACATAGGGCCTAATTCAGACCTGATCGCTCGCTCGGGTTTTATTGCACTGCTGCGAACAGATAGTCGCCGCCCATAGGGGAGTGTATTTTTTACTTTGCAAGTGTGCGATCGCATGTGTATCAGAGCTGTACGAAAAGATCGCATCAGCCTGTCCGGGACCGGAATTAACGTCAGGAACCCTCCCTCCAAACACTTGGACACGCCTGCATTTTTCAAAGCACTCGCTGAAAACGGTCAGTTGCCACCCACAAACGCCTTCTTCCTGTCAATCTCTTTGCGAACAGCTGTGTGAATGGATTCTTCGCACAAACCTATCGATGAGCGGCGATCAGCTTTGTACCTGTGCGACGCACCTGCGCATTGCATACGCATGCGCAGTTCTGACCTGATCGCAGAGCTGCAAAAAACGCTAGCGAGCTATCAGGTCTCAATTACCCCCTTAGTGCTTGATTCTAGCTATGTTCATCAGATAAAAGAATGAGGATTTGATTGTGGCAGATACCTGATGTTTGAATGTGCACTTATTGGTGTTCCCCATCACTTTACGAAGAAAACGACACCAAAAAAAGTAAAAAAAACTCCTCATGTCGACCTTTTGACCTGTTGACCTAGTACGTGTCGACCTAATGACCATGTCGACCTAGTGACCCTGTAGTTTTCTTCGTAAAGTGACAGGGAACCCCAATTAGTGCACCGTGTCCCCTCGCAGGTTACCATTCCCAGTTGTAGTCCACGTGGATCGTAAAGAATTGAAAAGTCCAAAAATTTGAATTTTTTTTTTTAAAACTCACGTCGACCTTTTCACCTGTCGACCTAGTACATGTCGACCTAGTGACTCTGTTGACCTAATGCATGTTGACCTATAGTGGTCAACCTAATGACTGTCGACCTAAGCTGTGTCGACCTAATGACCGTATCCCAATGTAAAGCACTTAAAGACCTATAAGGAGAATATTGCTAAACTAGGTGAATCATCGCGCCCTACGGGCGCTCTTCACACCGTCGTAGGGGCTACGCCCCCTTAACCCTTGCACACCCTTGTGGCGTGCAATATTTTTATTATATGGAGTATGACATCCAATCATAATTGTGTGAGTGGTTAAATATTGCACGGACAAAGGGCGTGCAATGGTTAAGGGGTGGAAGTCCCTTGCAACGGCGTGAACAGCGCACGCATGGCCTGGTGAATCACCTAGTAGGTGCTTTGGTTGGGGGAGTAGGGGGTGCGGGGAAGAGGCGGATGGGATCCTGGGGTGCCACGGAAGGGGCGGTTGCGGTGGTGCCACAGGTGGGGGATGGTGCGTGGGTGCCGCGGGTGGTGGTCCAGAGCTGCTGCGGGTGGGGGAGGAGCAGTTGCGGGATTGCCCTGGGTGGGGGAGGGGTGGATATGGTGGTGCGGCGGGAGGTACGGGGTTGCTGCGGGTGGGGGAGGGGGTCTGGAGCTATCACGGGTGCTGGAGGGGGGGTGTGGGGGTGCCGCGGATGGGGCCCGGAGGTACTGTGAGTGGGGGAGGGGCGGGTAATGCTTATCCTGCTTCTCCTCCTGTCAGCACCTAAGCTGCTGTCCTCCCTTTGGCAGTGGCTCTCCCAGAGACTCGCACAGCAGGCAGTCACTATTGTTCGCACCGGTGTCCCAGTGCACCGCATTACAGGGAAGAAGATACGCAATAAACTACAGCTCCCAGCAGCCCTAAGGGGCGGAATGCTTCGGTGCTAAGGGCTGCTGGGAGCTGCAGTTTATGTAGTGTGTCTACTTCCCTATAATGCGGCGCATTGGGACACTGGTGCTAACAATAGTGACTGGCTGGCAGAACTGTGTGACTGGCTGAATCAATGTAAAAGGTGAGAGTGCTGTGCAGTGTCATTTGACACTGCACACAGGGGCGGCACTAGCCGCTCAGCAAAGGGATGCAGTGCAGGGAGGCCCCAGGAAGGGGAGACATTCTCCCTGCTCTGCATCCCTGTGCTGAGCTTCTGCTGATATCCCTGCTGCTGTCGGCTGCTGTCACACATGCAGCGGCACCGTCAGCACAAAACTTTTTCTCCCCCTCGGCGCCGGCAGCACAAAGCCTCCTCTCCCCCTCGGCGCCGTCAGCACAAAACCTCCACTCCTCCCTCCCTTCCCCTGTGTGACATTCAGTGGACGGGAGCCAAAGTGCGCGGACCTAGATGGGAGTAAGTGGCGGAGCTACACGGGACCATGCTGCAGCAGGAGGATGAGCTGCTACAGCTTCGGCCAGCCAGACTTCATTAGATAAGTGTCTGGAAAGAGAGTGAGTGCGTGTGTGTATGTACAGTGTCTGTGTATACTGTATATATGTGTGACTGTGTATGTGTGTAATGTATGTGTGTGTGTTTGTATATATATGTGCCTGTTGTGTGTGTGTGTGTGTGTGTGTGTGTGTGTGTGACAGCTGCATAATGTGTGTAAGCGTCACTGGTACAGGGGGCGTTACGTGTGTAAGTGACACTGGTACAGGGGGGCGTTATGTGTGTAAGCAGCACTGCTACAGGGGGTGTTACGTGTGTAAGCGGCACTGGTACAGAGGGCGTTATGTGTGTAAGCGGTACTGGTACAGGGGGCATTACGCGTGTAAGCGTCACTGGTACAGGGGGCATTACGTGTGTAAGCGTCACTGGTACAGGGGGGGCGTTACATGTGTAAGCATCACTGGTACAGGGGGGGCGTTACGTGTGTAAGCGTCTCTGGTACAGGGGGCATTACATGTGTAAGTCTCTGTACTACAGGGGTCATTATGTGCGTTGTGCGTTTGTAAAGTATGCGAGGCTGCAAATGTATAGTTTGCAGGGGGGGCGCTGAACACTCTAGCAACGTCCCTGACTGCACACCCACTGCACTGCACAGCACTGTCACCTTTTACATTGATTTAGCGTCCATACATTACCCTCGCGATATCACCCTCTCTATCCGCTACATTAACCATCTCGGGGCTTCCAGGCCGGCAGGCCAGGTGCTGTGTTGCGGAGTCAGGGCCTCTGGAGATTTGGGTGCGGCTGTGGTGGGGAGGCACTTCTGTAACATCACACACAGAGCAGGCTCCGGGGCTCAGAGAGTATGCGGCGCAGGGAGGCCTATGAAAGACTTCCGCTGCGCCGCTTTCATACACATCTATGCAGGTGGCCGCATCAGCTTTTGTTCCACCTGCGGCACGGCTAGGGAGTGGGGATTGTTGTTGCCGGAGGGGGCAGGTGGACTGGCAGCAAGACATTGGTGGTCATTCCGAGTTGATCGCTCGCTAGCAGTTTTTAGCAGCCGTGCAAACACTATGACGCCGCCCACTGGGAGTGTATTTTAGCTTAGCAGAAGTGCGAACGAAGGTATGGGAGAGCGGGTACAAAAAATGTTTGTGCAGTTTCAGAGTAGCTTCAGACCTACTCCTAGCTTGCGATCACTTCAGACCATTCAGTTCCTGATTTGACATCATGAACACGCCCTGCGTTCGCCCAGCCACGCCTGCGTTTTTCCGAACACTCCCTGAAAACGGTCAGTTGACACCCAGAAACGTCCTCTTCCTGTCAATCACTCTGCGGCTGCCTGTGCGACTGAAAAGCATCGCTAGACCCTGTGTAAAACGACATCGTTCGTTGTAATAGTACGCCGCACGTGTGCATTGCGCTGCATACACATGCGCAGAAGTGCAGAGTTTTTGCCTGCAGCTAGCAATCAACTTGGAATGACCCCCATAGGACGCTGCAGTAAAAGGATTGTTTCTTCCCCTATCTACAGCACAGAGACATGCTGCATATGCAGTGACATACCCACCAGCTGCACCTTTTTGGCAGGTACAGTCCCTTTTTTTTATGGTCTGTACCGTTTTTTGACTCTCCAAGCTTCCATTGAAAGTATAGGAAAAGGGGCGTGGCCACGCCACTGTACCCGTGGCCACGCCCCCTTTTCGAATTTGCATCAATGTTTATGTGTAAATTGTTGGAGGGTGTGTTGCTGCAGATGCAGTGGGCCTATTTTGGGGTGTGGGGCTGGAGCTGCAGCTCCATCAGTCCCATTGCTAATCCTGCTCTGTGAAAACACAGCAGGCAAAGGGCAGAGCCTCCCATTGGATGTAACCTGTGTGGGAGGGCGTTTCTCGCCCAATCAGCTGTGGACTGGGTGTGATTGACCTGCCACTAACACAATGAGAGTTCCTAGCCATGCCCAGTGTTAGAGACCCAAGCACAGAATCACAGGGCTATTATATAGGAGATAAATAACATTATTATTAACATTATTATAATGTTACAGCATGATGCAGAGCTCTGTTGTTTCCAGAGTCATCAAAAATAAACTCTGCTGTGGCGTGGCTAGACCAGCTAGCTGGATGGACGTGTCTGGGGAGAGCTCTGAAAGATACCGCTGAATAAAGTGCCTTTTGTCCTATTTCCCAACTGCTTGTCCTGCCCGAGTCATCATTGCACCAACTGTCCATGCCTGGCTTCATCGCCCTCAGTGGGTGGATTTAGCACTGCGGAGGGGACAGGGCCTCTCGTCCTTGCGGGTCACGGCCTTTCCACCATACAAGAGCCGGGACCTCACTTTGGCTGCTGCCTGCCGGGATCCGCTACAACTGAGAGGTCTGCTCTCTACTCCCGCCTCCGGTGCGGCTGTACCGCCAAGTCCGGGCAGTGCTGGTGAGACAACAGGTGCCTGGGGGCTGTGCTGGCCAGTCTGCTGGAGCTTTCCCCGCCGGAGATCATAGGCATCAGCCATAATGGATAGGGGAAGGGGGGAGACGCTGCACCCTATTCCAGCTGCCTTTGACTGCCGAAGAAGCTGTGTGTGTTGTTTCAGCAGCACTGGATGACCTCCTCTCTGGCTGCTCTTGACACAGGGAAAATGTACCTTATCGGTGGGTGGTGAGTACAGGAAGAGAGACGCTGCACTCCTTGTACCCTCCATCACCACCCCAGCCCTTCTGCAATTTGTTTTACTGAGGCCATAAAGAGTTGTTTTTAAGCTGTTGTACTCCTGTTTGTGTATATATATATATATATATATATATATATATAATTTCAGATTGGAGGTACTACTGTATCTACTGTCTCTTAGCCCTCTTAATGATCTGAAGCCGTGGCTTCCTCCACACGCCACATATTGGATTCTCCCCCGGGGAGGCTGGTGCTGCGTCCTGCCAGCATTCAGTAGGTCTGCTTCAGAGGTAATTTACTCATCAGCACAGAGAGGGACTCCTGCCCCTCTTAATTTCCAGCGGTGGAGACACGCTGTCCATGTTATCCTCAGGTTTTTTATGCCTCTCCCTGTCACCTGCCTGGAGACTGAGTTGGACTGTGTTGTCGGTGTGTCCTGCGCTGGCACGGTCTCTCCTCTTGCTATTTTTAACTAGCCTCCTGATACCTGTCCGCCATACCGACTTCACCGCCATTAGTCTCTGCCCCGGGGCGGAACCTGCGTGCAGGAGCTACATAATGATGTGTGCGCATTAAGATTACTCTGCGCATTCCGTCACTCCAATATGCTGTGATTTTATAGTCTTCAGATGGAAGCTTGCAGCGGTGCTTTCTCTATACACTGTTCTTTTGTCGCTGTCTCCGAACTCTGGTTTAACAAGGAGATGCCGCCTAAACGCCCAAAAGAACCGGCTACAGTAGTTCATCCAGTGAATTTCTTCAAACTCTCTCCCCCTTCCAAGGCCTCGGGAATGTCGGATACACGCCTTAAATCATTGCAAGGATCTGATGCTGCTATGGATCAATAATCCTTGGCTACCTCTAAGAAATCCGACCTCGGCGATGACGCTCCGCTTACGTCGGGCTCCTTGAAACATTTGCTTGCATTCATTTAAAGTGAATATCTCTGCAGATTTCAACGCAGCCCTACAGATGTGCCAGCAATCAGTCGATGCTGTAGGTCAACGCACTGACCACCTCGACAATAAATTAGAGGAAGTTGTGAAAACCCACAATGAACTGATTACGCATTACAAGGACCTCCAATCGGTGGTGGCAGAGCTGGGTGTGTTATGGAGGGTCGACCACACTTAGGTCGACAGTGTCTTAGTCAACCACTATTGGTCAACAGTAACTAGGTCGACAGGGATTCTAGGTTGACAGGGTTTCTAGGTCGACATGTTCTAGGTCAAAAGGTCGACATGAGTATAAAAAAAATGGTGTCATTTTCTCCGTACAGTGACCGGGAACCCCAATTAGTGCACCGTGTCCCCTTGCATGACTCGCTTCGCTGCCCATGCTTTGGGCAAGGTGCCTCACTCTGCTACCGCTGTGCTTGGCACAGGTTACGATTCCCAATCGTAGTCCACGTGGATTGTTAAGTATGAAAATGTTAAAAAATAAAAAAAAATGTGTAAAAAGTATGTCGACTTTTTGACCTGTTGACCTAGAACATGTCAACCTATAGACCCTGTTGACCTAGAAACCCTGTCGACCTAGTTACTGTTGAACAATAGTGGTTGACCTAGACACTGTCGACCTAAGTGCGGTTGACCTGGAGACCGGATACCGGCAGAGCTGAGACGGAAAACTAGTGACCTAGAGGACCGGTCGTGACGGAACAATATTAAGATCTGTGGCATTCCATAATCTGTTTCCAATTCCGACCTCAAAGATTTTGTCACTGATTTATTCATGAAGCTTCAGCCTACCACGTCTATTAATGACTTTCTTCTGGATCGCATTCATCGCCTTCCTAAAGCTAAGAATGCGCACTGGATGCCCCTAGGGATACCTTAATGCAGCTTCACTACTTCCATGTTAAGGAACGGATCTTACGTGCGGCAATCCCTTCAGCTGTCTCTTTACCTATACTGGGAGATCTTCAGGTCTTCGGTGACCTCTCAGCTTCAACGTGTGCGATCCGGAGGTCCTTTTACCCTGTCACTAGGGCGCTACGCAAGGCTGATATACATTACCGCTGGGGTTTCCCGATGAAGCACTATCTCATTTTGCTAAGTGTAAAGCCAACATAGCCGCCCTACAGGAAACTCACTTTATAGCCTCGTCCCCACCATTGTTTATGAATAACAGGTTCCCACATTGCTACATGGCCAATGGCCCAGCTAAGAAAGCTGGCATTGCTTTACTGTTTTCTAATACCTGTGACTTCATCTTAGATAAACAGATCTCGGACCAAGACGGCAGATACCTGATTTTAGTGGGTAAACTAGAAAATAGACCTACTACCTGTCAGGTTGTCAGGATTCAGATTTAGTCTGTTCCCGGAGGGGGCACTAGTGGGTCAGTGTTGGAATGACATATGAGACGTGGAGGTTGCATAAAGAGTCCTGTGCACATGCGCTGAGGTTTATTAAACATAAAAGTCACAGAGAAATGATATAGCAGTGGATGATAACTTAGAACCGGCAGTAACAGATGAAATAATAAGCAGTAACTGAATCCAAGGTAATAATCAAAAGTCTCTGGCAACACAAATATAGAAGATAACTTGATGACTGAATGCAAATGGTTTCAAGCAAAGCAAAGTCTCTGGTAACAAACGTAGAATGATTTGGTAACTGGATGCAAATGGTTTAAAGCAAAATAAAGTCTCTGATAACACAAATGAGGAATGAAGATAACCTGATAACTGAATGCAAACGGGTTTGAAAAATATAAGGTCACTGGTAACTGTGATTGATGCAAACAGAGCTTTGGTATTTGTAAGAAGCACACAGTCTCTGTAACATAAAAGTTCTTTTAGTCAAGCAAGGCCCAGGCAGGAGACAGTCCTAACTCAGCATGTTTGTTAAGTGCTGGATGCAATGCACAGAATGGAACGCTGGTAACAAGGTGCATAGATTAGGCAAAGAATAACAACTGAGGAGAGTCTCTAACTGCTGTTGAACTGTGGCTGGAGTCTGGAGCAAGCAGGAGAAATGCAGAATGATGTATGGAATGAAATGATGAGAGGAACCACTGGAGACTGGAACACGGGGAACCACCGGAGACTGGAACACGGGGAACCACCGGAGGCTGGAACACGGGGAACCACTGGAGGCTGGAACACGGGGAACCACTGGAGACTTGACACACCAAATGTGACTCATTGGCCAAGGCAATGTGAATGAGCTAGGAACTGGAGTTTATACACCTTGCTCTGTGATGATAGGATGAATCTCTGCGAGAACACACCCTCCAGGATTGGGTGCCCAGATCAGCTGAGAGTTAACTGGAGCTGGTGATTAACCGGGAGAATAATTCTGTAGACAGTTAATGCAATGCACTGCTGGCTGGGATCAGAAGTGCACCGGGAGTTAATGCTGTTTAACTAGAATCCACTGTGTACTCCAGGCTGCTGGCTAAAACCAGTGATTACCAAAAGACAGAACTGGTTAGGTGGAGCACAGTGAGCTGTGGGCTGCAGGAGACTGAAGACTGGAACTGCTCGGACCTGTAGTTCCACAGGTCCAATTCACAGGGAATACTCTGAAAACAGAGGACTGAAGCCAGAAGATGCCTGTTCACTGGAAGTGATGCAATGGAGAATGCGGATTCCTGACAGTACCCCCCCTTTTATGGGTGGGCACCGAACACCCACGCTGGAACTTGGAGGATCCTTGAAAAAGAATTTAGGAATACACAAAAGCAGAGGTCCTCAAAAGTCTTCCCAACTTTCATCTTCAGAACAAGTAGACCATTCATGGTCATTTGAGACAGAATTTACTTCCTGGGAGAAGGCATAGCTCGGAAGGATAGAACCCCCCATAAAGTAACTTGAGTCGTCATCAACAAACTCACTTTCAGAGTCAGAATCCAGGTCTAGTGTGGTCATGGGAGCCTTTTGTTTAGGAACAATATCTGAGACAACCTGTGGACCAGTGAATTTGAAGCTATATGAGACACCAGGACTAGGGTTAACGGCAGCATAGCCAACACTTACGTCAACAGATGGTAGACTTTGAACTGGTTCTGGAGCTCTCCAATGCCTGTAATTCTTGAAATCTCTGATACATTGATTCAACAGAACCTGATCGTGTTTGGAAAGAGTTGAGTCGAAAAACTGAACTGGAAGACTGATCAGAAGACTGAGCAGATGTTGAATCCGGGGAGTCAATAGTTTCAGAAGTGTTGCTGTAGGATGGAGACACGGAAGTATATGCAACTTTCAAATCTGAAGTCTGAGAACCTTGTCTTGACTTTGCAGCTTGGAAATCTTTAATAGCTTGGTCTAATGTATCCTGATCTTGCACAGACAGAGATGTTGGAGAGGATTTAGCAGCAGACAAACTGTTGACAAATTGGCCAGAATGCCCAGATGACTTTGAATGCATAAACTTTGGAGCAAACTCCTGTTTTACGGCTTCGCAGAAAGCGGGAAGATCACTCAGTAGCGGATCTTTAGATTCAATGAGAGGATTCGCCCAGTCAAGTGCTCTACCTTTGAAGAACAGGAGGAAGTATCTGATTGCATTGGCTGGAGTAATACTCACTGAAGATTCTGACTCAGTAAAAGCGAGGTATTGACTCGCCACTGCACGGAACCGAGCATAGTCACCATCAAAGTAGACTAGAGCTTGTGTATCTAGTGGACACTTGGAAGGCTGAATGTCAGTTGAAATCTCGGAAGACAATGTAGGACACTTGAGAGTAGAGGACTGGAATAAGCATTCAGAAGCAGGAGTAGAATCAACTTGAAATGCTCGAGGGTGGAGAGAGGACATCATCTCCTGGATTGACTGACGGGAATTCTCAGCTGAGGTTGACAGAACGCTAGAAGCTTCATCTTGGGGTGAGATGCTTAGAGCCTCCATCTGGGTTGAGGCAACTGCAATATCTGCAAGAACTGTAGACTCTGGACATAGCGACAGGAGTTGCTTACTTGAAACACTGGAGAGAACCACACCGGGTTCGGAGGAACTGGAATCGGTAGGAACCGACGACAACTTTGGACAAACGGATGGAACAGGGATTTGTCCAGGACTACTTGAATTGACTTGAACTGTAAGAGGCTGATCTGGACAGACGGATGGGACCGGATTGGGTCCAGATAAGCTTGAACCGGATTTGATACGAAGAGACTGGAATCGGCTGGAACCGAAGGAGTCCTCGGACTGACGGATAGGACCGGATTTGATCCGAGGATGCTGGAATCGGCTGGAACCAAAGGAGGTAGCTCAGCATTGGAAACAGAGCTACTCGGGCTGGCTGGAACCAGAGGAGGCTGATCTGGACAGACGGATGGGACCGGATTGGGTCCAGAAAAGCTTGAACCGGCTGGATCCGGAGGAGTCTTCGGACTGACGGATAGGACCGGATTTGATCCGAAGATGCAGGAATCGGCTGGAACCGAGCTAGGTCCATTGACACTTGACTCTGTATAGACAGAATCCGGATGTTCTGATGATCCCTCTTGGAGTGGTACTGAGCTGGTAGCACTCTCTGTAGTTGGCAAACAAAAGTTCATGTCTGTATCTGTGGCTTTAAGAATTCCTCCTGGGATCTTGGCCCTGGATTCCTCACTTGAGGCTGAAACTCCAAAGACCCCTCCTGGGGTTAATAGATCAGACACACTTCTTTGAGTTGCATGCCCGGATGCCACTTCTGGAACCTGAACATCAGATACCCCTTCTGGGATCACATAATCAGATGCCCCACCTGGGGCTGTAAACACAGACACCCCTTCTCGGGCTGTAGGCACAGATGCCCCTTCTCGGGCTGTAGGCACAGATGCCCCTTCTCGGGCTGTAGGCACAGATGCCCCTTCTCGGGCTGTAGGCACAGAAACTACTTTAGTTATGGGTAACATAAATAGTCTCTTTTGATTTCTGAACTTGTGATTGGGTCTATTTGTCACAGGACCCCAATCATAGACTTTTTGGACACTCCTGTCCGGGGTAAAGGAACTTGAAACTGTAGAGGATACGTTGGAAGGTTTGCAGGTGAAAACTCTGTGATGTTGAGACCTGTCACCAACTTTTGAGTTGCGGAAGGAACAGTCCTTAATAAGATGACTAGAACTCCCACAGTAAAAGCAGAGGTGAAGCTGCTTGCGATGGCGGCGTTCAGCTTCCGTGAGTTTGGAGCGCGGGTAGCTCTGGAATCTGCCCTCTCTCTGCATAGGAGATGAGACTTGAGTTTGCAGGAAGCTTGACACGGAGGTCGCACTAGTCTCAATACATTGAGCAGGACTCTTCACTGTATTTAAAGCACCACCTAGGATTTCTGGCATTATTGGAATGATTTTTGTTAGGAGACTTTGAAGTTGTTCCAATAGATGATAAAGAGTGCTTATTGGTTCAGAGTTCACAGCAGACAACAAAGGAGTCTTGAAGCTTTCAAAGGAGGAAGTCGCTCTCTCAGGAGAATTAGCTGTAAAGGGACTGCCATAGGACTGACTTGAGCAAGATCCATCCACAGGAACGGATTGTGCAGGGAAAGTTGAAATGACTGGAGCAGGAGTGACTTGAACAGGAACTGGAGAAACAACAGAACTTGGAAGGGATTGCTGCAAGGTATCCAAACGGATAGACATTCCCTGTAGAAACAGGATCACTTGTTGTTGTGCTGCCTCATAGCCATTGAGTCGTGACACCAAACTCTGGAGTGACCCTGACCCCACACTCTGACCACCGTCCGGGTCCATGGGCCTTGGACAAACTGTCAGGTTGTCAGGATTCAGATTTAGTCTGTTCCCGGAGGGGGCACTAGTGGGTCAGTGTTGGAATGACATATGAGACGTGGAGGTTGCATAAAGAGTCCTGTGCACATGCGCTGAGGTTTATTAAACATAAAAGTCACAGAGAAATGATATAGCAGTGGATGATAACTTAGAACCGGCAGTAACAGATGAAATAATAAGCAGTAACTAAATCCAAGGTAATAATCAAAAGTCTCTGGCAACACAAATATAGAAGATAACTTGATGACTGAATGCAAATGGTTTCAAGCAAAGCAAAGTCTCTGGTAACAAACATAGAATAATTTGGTAACTGGATGCAAATGGTTTAAAGCAAAATAAAGTCTCTGATAACACAAATGAGGAATGAAGATAACCTGATAACTGAATGCAAACGGGTTTGAAAAATATAAGGTCACTGGTAACTGTGATTGATGCAAACAGAACTTTGGTATTTGTAAGAAGCACACAGTCTCTGTAACATAAAAGTTCTTTTAGTCAAGCAAGGCCCAGGCAGGAGACAGTCCTAACTCAGCATGTTTGTTAAGTGCTGGATGCAATGCACAGAATGGAATGCTGGTAACAAGGTGCATAGATTAGGCAAAGAATAACACCTGAGGAGAGTCTCTTACTGCTGTTGAACTGTGGCTGGAGTCTGGAGCAAGCAGGAGAAATGCAGAATGATGTATGGAATGAAATGATGAGAGAAACCACTGGAGACTGGAACACGGGGAACCACCGGAGACTGGAACACGGGGAACCACCGGAGGCTGGAACACGGGGAACCACTGGAGGCTGGAACACGGGGAACCACTGGAGGCTGGAACACGGGGAACCACTGGAGACTTGACACACCAAATGTGACTCATTGTCCAAGGCAATGTGAATGAGCTAGGAACTGGAGTTTATACACCTTGCTCTGTGATGATAGGATGAATCTCTGCGAGAACACACCCTCCAGGATTGGGTGCCCAGATCAGCTGAGAGTTAACTGGAGCTGGTGATTAACCGGGAGAATAATTCTGTAGACAGTTAATGCAATTCACTGCTGGCTGGGATCAGTAGTGCACCGGGAGTTAATGCTGTTTAACTAGAATCCACTGTGTACTCCAGGCTGCTGGCTAAAACCAGTGATTACCAAAAGACAGAACTGGTTAGGTGGAGCACAGTGAGCTGTGGGCTGCAGGAGACTGAAGACTGGAACTGCTGGGACCTGTAGTTCCACAGGTCCAATTCACAGGGAATACTCTGAAAACAGAGGACTGAAGCCAGGAGATGCCTGTTCACTGGAAGTGATGCAATGGAGAATGCGGATTCCTGACACTACCTTAGCTGTTGTATATGCACCCAATACAAAAAGATCCCCCTTTTGAGGAAGTTTTGTAATGTCTTACAGAAGTGTAGCTCGGGATCTCTTATGGTGTTGGGTGATTTCAATATGGTCCTGGACCCGTGTATTGACAGATCCTCAGCTCACCGAGCCTGTAGAGTTCTGCCAGTCCATGATCACTCCCACACCTTTAGGTACATCCTTCATGAATACAATTTATTTGATGTTTGAAAAGCCAAGAACCCATCTTGTAGGGAATATACCTATTATTCTGCAGTACACGGCTCCTACTCTAGAATAGACCTTGCTATCTCGGACAAATGGACTCTTCAGAGACTGAAGGGGGCTTCTATCCTGCCAGTCTCTTGGTCTGATCACTCAGCACTTTTAATATGTTGGGACCTTAATTCCCCTAGACCCTGGCACCTTCTTGCTGCAGACCATCTCCCAGACACTATTCGTGTACTTGGACACTAATTACCCAGTAGAGACTTATCACTTTACTCACTGGTGTGCTCTCAAAGCAGTAGTTAGAGGCTCTGCAATTCAAGCTGCAGCTCGTATCCAAAGAGCATCCCGTAAACGTCATGCAGATATTGAAAGAAATTTGCTGAACTTGGAAAGTCAACTTAAAGCCTTCCCGTCCAACAAGACTATTTACCGAGAACTACCTAAAGTTAGGGACGGATGGAACATCTTAGCTCTGACAGAGGTACATAGGAACCTTTTCAAATGAAAACAGAGGTTTTATGTTCAAGGGAACAGGGCGGGGAGAATGTTGGCAAGGAAATTCAGAGGGAAAATCACTAAAGAATGGGTGAAAACAATTACCAATTCGAGAAACGTTAGAGTTACTGACCCCTCGGCTATGGCCGATGCCTTTGCGGACTATTATTCCTCCCTTTATAACTTGAAGGATGATCCTTCAACTCCACAACCCATGCACTGACACCCGTCAGTTCCTTGAACACCCATGGTCTCCCGAGGAAATAGGCAGTGTGATAGATTCCCTACCACTGGATAAGGCACCTGGTCCTGATGGCTACACCAATGTATTCTATAAATGCTTTAAGGACTCCTTAGTGCCGGTACTGAAGTTGGTCTTTAGTAAAGCCTCTTCCTTCAGAACCTTTCTGGCAGAGATGCTGGAGGCTCGAATAGTAACCTTTCCGAAACCTGGTAAAAATCCTGCCCTCATGTCCAACTACCATCCCATAGCTTTGCTTAATACGGACGTGAAAATATATGCAAAGTGTCACGGACCTGCCGGTCGCTTCTCCAGATATGCCAATCTGAGAAGCACTGCCTGTGACGGGGTCACTTTGAACACGCGGGGTAATTCAAACACATTCACCACCACCAGCAAGAGGGATTTTAGCATCTAAACACAAGGTAGCCTTCGCTTCTACCTGTCACGCACAGTTATTAATACTTAGAAAAATCAGTAACATGGGCCACACGATGCCTTAGGTTCTAAGAATCACAGAATCTGGACTAGAATTTGTAATTTTAATTCCAAGAATACTTCAGAGCTTTAGTTACAAAAAGTGTTACAAAGATTATTAAGAATATTTTAAATATACACACAGAGTACAGTACAATCTCAAATAAAAATAAAAAGGGTTAAGAATTCCGAAGCCTAGACTTACTGAATGAACACATATTACTGAGAGAGTGATAGTTATACCCTTCAGCTGTACTCACATCCTCCCACCCTTGGGATTTTTAACCAGCTCAATTCTGGATTGCTGGACACTGGCCTTAAGGTATCATACACCCTCTTCACATAGTTGTCTTGCAAGAGTTAGGGGAGGGGGATTACCCCACATGGAAACAGAACTCCAGGCTGTTTGCTTTATGACCTAAGTGACCAGTTTGTTTGAAGATGAGAGCTCAATGATGCATTCTTCCACCCCCAATATTTATGATAGGATGAGAGACCAGAACATGAACATAGATTCCTTCTCCCACCTTATTGCTGGGTTTTGATCTTGTCACTACTAAACACATTTATGGCCTCAGTACAGAGTGGCTTGGGGAAATGCACTCAGTGATAACCCCCTGGGGTTATGTCCACAATATGTACAACCTAGCAGATGGAAATGGCAGGCAGACCTCTTGGGGTTATGTCCTCAAGCACTTCACAGGAAATAACATCTTACATCACACACATGTGATAGCCGGGGAGCGGCCGGTCCTTTAGTCATATTAAAAAGCATTGTCACGCCAGGCTTTCTCATGACATAAAAAAGCAGTTTATTCACAGTTCAGACAGGGTTATCACAACAGTAACATTTAACTCCTTGTTCTCCTCTCCAGCGCAATATTCATATGGGTTACATCAAGTTACATCTCCTTTCATTTGCTTCACGGGCAATAACAGCATTTACAGTGATGTGACATCATTACAGTACAGTACATACCAGCGCAGTCTCTGGGAATCAGTAGTGCGGCTTTCGCAAACTGAAATTCATTTTAGTGTGCTCTCCCCCATTCGCTAGGGGCTCTATCTAAACGGGATCTCATGTACACGTTACTGGGGGCCTTCAGCCAAACGTGGTTCCTACCACTCACCCAGCTCGTCCTATCCCGCAGACTCACACCTCCCGTCCAGCTTCTTGGGTACCCCTGAAGGTCCTCTGTTCCTGGTTCCTTCCACTGTACTCTGCATACTGTGGCTCTCACACTGCACTCTCCATCTCTCACTGAAGCTGCTGGCTCTCCCTCTCTTCATAGCAACACCCACACGCTGCTCTTCTTTCCATCATGCCAGGGACTGTGGAGTGCCATTCTTGTTCCACAGTCCCCAGCCTGCGTTTCTCCTGGACACTTAGCCTGTGCCCTCCATCCTCAGTCCTCAGCTCACACTGAACTGTCCTGTGTTTTTTTCCTTCTTCTAAAATCCCCCTGCACTTCCTGTCCTAACCCCCTACATGTGGCAGGGTCTGCTAGAACTGGTTTGGGGCCATAAAACTCCCCCACTCACTGATAAGAATTAAATGGCTTTTGGAACTTTGCAATATCTATTGTCTCCTAACATTCCAGTATGCCACATACACCCCTGCTAAAATCTTGCGTGTCCCCACGCAATATACCTATGAGCTTGCAGAAAGTCTAGCAAGGAACAGTCTCTTATACTCTACAGCAAGGTCAAAACATAACACACAATAAACAAGCATAATTGCAGTATACATCACACACAGTATAACAATCACATGAGCAGAAAAACATGGCATGCAAACACACAATATAACAATCACATGAGCAGAAAAACATGGCATGCAAAACATCACATGAAATACAAATCACATATACTGCTGCCTATTTCTTGTGAATTACAGTCCTGGGTCACAGATGATCATGAATGTTCCAACATCTTCTGGCAATTGTGCCAAACACTTAGAACCTGCCCGTGCCGGCCCTTGTCTCCCCCAGTTTGCTGGGTCAAAAGAGATAGGTGGCTTTCATGGGCCCCTCCCAATAAAGGTTTCCCCAAATTGTCAAATAAATCTTCGGTACCGATCCTGTTCGCGGACGCCAAATTGTGATAGCCGGGGAGCGGCAGGTCCTTTAGTCATATTAAAAAGCATTGTCACGCCAGGCTTTCTCATGACATAAAAAAGCAGTTTATTCACAGTTCAGACAGGGTTATCACGACAGTAACATTTAACTCCTTGTTCTCCTCTCCAGCGCAATATTCATATGGGTTACATCAAGTTACATCTCCTTTCATTTGCTTCACGGGCAATAACAGCATTTACAGTGATGTGACATCATTACAGTACAGTACATACCAGCGCAGTCTCTGGGAATCAGTAGTGCGGCTTTCGCAAACTGAAATTCATTTTAGTGTGCTCTCCCCCATTTGCTAGGGGCTCTATCTAAACGGGATCTCATGTACACGTTACTGGGGGCCTTCCGCCAAACGTGGTTCCTACCACTCACCCAGCTCGTCCTATCCCGCAGACTCACACCTCCCGTCCTGCTTCTTGGGTACCCCTGAAGGTCCTCTGTTCCTGGTTCCTTCCACTGTACTCTGCATACTGTGGCTCTCACACTGCACTCTCCATCTCTCACTGAAGCTGCTGGCTCTCCCTCTCTTCATAGCAACACCCACATGCTTTTCTTTCCATCATGCCAGGGACTGTGGAGTGCCATTCTTGTTCCACAGTCCCCAGCCTGCGTTTCTCCTGGACACTTAGCCTGTGCCCTCCATCCTCAGTCCTCAGCTCACACTGAACTGTCCTGTGCTTTTTTCCTTCTTCTAAAATCCCCCTGCACTTCCTGTCCTAACCCCCTACATGTGGCAGGGTCTGCTAGAACTGGTTTGGGGCCATAAAACTCCCCCACTCACTGATAAGAATTAAATGGCTTTTGGAACTTTCCAATATCTCTTGTCTCCTAACATTCCAGTATGCCACACACACAATAGGAGAAACATCATATTTTGGGATCCGATCATGTTATGGATCGTGACACAAAGCTTATAGCAAATAGACTTAACCCCTTGCTCCCATCTCTTATTTATCAGGACCAGGTGGGATATGTTCCTGGTCAGCAATCCCATGATAACTCTAGGCGGGTTATTAGTATCATAGATGCCTTCTCCGCTTCAGATGAACCCTTATTATTGCTCTCATTGGATGTGTAGAAATCATTTGATCGATTGCACTGGGGATATCTCTATACAGTTCTCTGAAAATTTGGAATAGACAGGAGGGCTCTTTCTTCTATATCGGCACTTTACTCCAACCCAATCAGCCCGAGTGTTTGTGAATGGGATGCTTTCTTCGATCATTCAGATTTCCAATGGTACTCGCCAGGGCTGCCGCTTATCTCCCTTGGTCTTCGCTCTAGCAATTGAGCCCTTCTCTGAGAAAATAAGATCCACTGATTCCATTAAGGGCCCAGTTCTCTTCGGCAGGTCTTATAAGGTCTGTTTATTTGCGGACGACATTCTCCTCACTCTAATTGAGCCGATACATTCTTTGCAGGCTCTACATGCTGTGTTAGGAAAATACTCTAAGGTCTCCTATTATAAGCTAAATGGTTAGTTTCCCTCCTCTTCTTTTACAATCCTTGAAAGCCCACTATACCTATGTCTGGCAGGATAGGAGCCTCAAATACTTGGGGTTCCAGGTCCCCCTGAGAGTGGCTGATCTGATTTCAGCTAATTATCCCCCACTTTTGCGTAAAATAATTTTTTTTATTACAGAATGGATGATGCAACATGTGTCTTGGATAGGACACATTATGGCCTTGAAAATGATGATTCTATCCAAGTTACTTCACTTATTTAGAACTATCCCTATCTTACTTCCAAATCACTTACTGAATAACTTTAATTCTCTCTTTATTAAATATATATTGCAGGGTAAGAAACCGAGGCTAGCACGAAAAACAATGTCCCTTCCCAAGTCGGAGGGAGGCTTGGCCTTCCCTGATCTGCGGTCTTGTCAATTAGCTTGTGTCCTTGCCCAGATGGGAGCGTGGACTTGTCAAGATGATCCCAAATCTTGAGTCCAACTGGATCGAGCGTTCCTATCCCCGTTTCCTCTGGAGGACGTGTTGTGGCTTCCAGCAAAAGAAGGGAAACATGTGGCTGCTAGGTCATGTATGGTACAATCCATGCGTAAGGCATGGCTAGATCTAGCATCCAAAATTAATGATGTCTCCCTCCCCTCCACTGACCTTTCACTGAGGGGTCTGGCCTGCCTTATACCAGATCTACGGTTTGACTCATGGATGTCCAGAGGGGTGGTATCTCTCAGTGATGTGACCGTGGGGGGCTCTCTACTGCCTTTTAATCAAATACAATCACAATTCTCCTTATCTCATAAGGGCTTTTACAAATTCCTTCAATTAAGACATTGCTGTCGGGAGCCGCACGGTCTCCTTATGGAGTATCCACCATACCTAAATATGTTCTTGACTTAATTACTTAAATGGATAGTAGGGGGATGTATCACGTGATGGTATACCCTTGTAATTGGATCTCAAACCTCAAAGAAATTCACATCCTAGGTTAAATGGGAAGCTGATCTAGCCTGTACTCTTTCAGACGAGGAATGGACATCAATTTTCCAAACCAGATTTTGACTATCAAGATGTTTGTCCCATTCTGAACTGTTTTAAAAACTTCTCCACTGTCTGTATTTAACACCTGCTCGCCTACACGCCATGCAACCCTTTACCTCTAACCTATGTTGGCAAAATTGTGGCAATGTGGGAACACTGTTCCATATCTTTTGGTCATGCTCCGCAATCACTAATCTTTGGAACTCAGTATTTATTCTTACCACAAGAATCCTAGGATTTCTGGTGTCCCCTCATCCAAAACTAGCTATTCTCCATGTATACTTTGGCGACCTTTCACCTAATGACCGATACATAATAGGGAATATACTTGTTGCAGCCAAACTTCTGATAGCTCGTCACTGGCGTACACCAATGGTTCCCCCTATTGAAGCTATTGAAACTATGATCCAGTCACATTATGAGTTTGAAATGGCAGGGGCAACTTATTATTCTTCAGCCACTTGTCCCTGGCAGCATTGGCTTTTGTGGAGCAATTATTGGGCGGTGAGAGACAATAGGCCAGATGTTAGGTCTTCCTTGCCGCATATGAACCCGTAAATGTATATTTATTTTTGTATGCGTGGGATCAAGCCATGTTCTATTGCTGTGTGACATGATTTGTATGTATCTCCATGTGATTTTCATTTTGGTCCTCGATGCATTATGTATAATTTTTTGTTCATTCTTGTGTACCTCCAAACTCCTTCCCCCTATATTTCTCTTCTTTTTTTCTGTAACCGCCCCGCCACCACCATTACTGTTAAAATTCAATAAAAATATAGTATGAAAAAAATAAAAATAAAATAAAAATAAACTCTGCCTAGATTACCTACTAGGCTTGATGAAGTTCTCAGAAAGGCACCAGATAGATGAAGCAGTGCATCTAGAAAAGCAAGAGAACATTTACAAATATTACATTAAACTCTTTAGAAGATAGAAAATCCATTGGTTTAACCCTTTCTTGCATAGAGGCCATTACAGTGGACATTATCTTCTATCGTTTGACATCACTAGTGCATTGTGTCCTCTTCTTAGGAACTCTACCAAAATTAGAAGGTATGCCACCTAGTGGCAATTTTTAATTCCTACAAAAACAATAAGGTCAAAATGAAATTGAAGAAAAAAAGTCCACCAGCACTCAGCACTTCAGGGATTTCTGTAAAATATTAAATATATTTTACGTACAGAGCAGGTACACATAATAAATTCAAGGAAAATAACATTATGGGCATAATATGGTAGACGATTAATCAAATACTCAATTTATTTTTTCACAGTTCAGTGGACTTAATGCAAAATAAAAACATCCATACTGTGTTCAAGGCTTATCCAGGTATACAGGCCTAACTTAAATATTTCCTCATATAATAGCTCTAGTCGCCGCCCCCAGGGGAGTGTAAATTCACTGTGCAAGTGTGCGATCCCATGTGAACGCTGAGCTGCAAAAATCCAGTGTGTGCAGTCTCTGCACAGCCCAGGACTTACTCCTACAGTGCAATGAGAACAGGCTGATCGGGGCCGGAGCTGATGTCAGACACCCTCCCTGAAAATGCTTGGGCACACCTCCATTTTTCTGGACACTCCCAGTAAACGGTCAGTTACCACCAGGGCCGGCGCTAGGGTGTTCGGTGCCCACCTGCAAACTATACATTTGTGCCCTCCCACCCATACTTAATAAAGGGACAGTGCACAAATAAAGGGGTGTGGTCTCACAAGGAAGGGCTGTGTCCACACAATAATATATCCAATACATATTACGCCACACAGTAGCACAATCAAATAATAAGTACGCCCCGAATGTACATAACTAGGAACCAAAGCAGATATTAGAGATATCTGCTGCATTCTCCCATTTTTGCTTTCAAGAAGCAGCCCCTACTGTATAGGTTTTTATAAGAGCTGCTTTTTAGCTGAATTTACCAAGTTCCGGAATGTGGTGCATTACGGAGTTTGACCCGGTAGCTAAACATCATCTGAAGATGGTGTTAGCCCACAGTATTGTGTGCAGCTCCTGAAGAAGTAGTGAAGGGAGTGCGACTGCAATCCCTTTATTACTTATACCCCACAGAGTGTATTTTAATACATTCAGACGAATCATGATTTTGTATTACCATGATTAGAGTCAATAAGAAATGATAATTGTGGGGTCTAAGACCTGATAATTAATAAATATATCCTTAAATAACATACAGTACAGTAAAATACTTCCTAAACCGAAAAATATTTGTATGTTCCCTTTTATGAAAGAAGCAAGAATTTCCTTCCAAAAAAACAAAAACCCAAATAGGTATCTTCACATAAGTCAATGCAGATGAGGCAATGGTGATGACATCCCCCATGGGCTCTGCATGTAAGGCCGATGGAGGATGTCACTGACGACCTTCGGGAGTGCGCACTGTCAGTGACACAGTGGGTACACACTAGACAATGTGTGCGATATGTCAGTCCAAGCTGCTGGATCAGACAACATATCGTCTAGTGAGTACCAAACTTTACTTTATTAGAAAGTATGGTACCGTACTCACAAAATGTGTATGTATGTGTGTGTGCGTGTGTGGGGTGGGTGGGGGTGGCAGAATGGTGGGGAGTCTGGCAGCATGGCAATAAGGGGGAGAAGTCTAGCAGTATGGAGGGAGAGCCTGGAAACATGAACCATGGCATGGAATATGAGTAGCAGCAAGAAGGGGGTGTCTGGTAATTGGGAGGTGTAACGTCTGTGGTATTGGTGACAGGAGTGGTGTTCTGGAAGCAGTGAGGGAGGGAAGGTGGTGTCTGGAGGCAGGGAGTGGAAGGAGGGCTTGTGTCTGCAGGCAGGGTATCTGGAAGCAGGGGAGAAGTAGGCCGGTGGGTGGGTGGGGTGGATTTATGGAGGCAGGGAGTCAGGGTATGGGTGGGGTTCTGTTTGGAGACAGAGATGGTAGGAGGTGTCTGTAGAAGGGACACACACACATGACCTTACTGTATATTAGTCAGCACAGAAAGTATGATTGATGGTGTGACACTAACCTCATTTGAAAGCATATTTAATGCCGGGGGTCTCATCTGTCTACTGCCTGGGACTCTGGGAGTGACGAGGTGGGGGCTCTACCTCAGGCACTCTGCCTGAGGTGAGGGAAGAGTGGGTCTTTCCTGCTGCTGCTCTGTGTGCTTCAGTGTCATCGGCGTGTGTCTGCAACAGGACATCGGGTGGAAGGTTCTAGATTCCTGTGCTGGAGTGTACACGTACACAGCACATCTCAGACAGTCCAGGAGCCAGGAGAATAAAGAGACTCGCAAGATGATTATATCATCTCGCTAGACCAGTAGCTCCGAGGCTGTGTGTGTGTGGTGCACGTTAAGATACTAGGACCTTAGGAAGGAACATATTATGTATCTCCCCTCCCATTCCCAGCTGCTGCCCGCCTGAGGCAGTATAGTGAAAGATTATATGAAGCACTTTGAAATTACCTCCCGGTGACCCTGCATTAGGGTGTGCCTGTGCGCACGAGGCACCCCCTGTGCGCACTCTTGTGTATGTAGATAGATAGATAGATAGATAGATAGATAGATAGATAGATAGATAGATAGACAGATAACAAAAAAAAACCTCACTCAGTTAAGGCCCATACACACTAGGATATTTTCGTTTCAAAATACTTTGACAACATCTCTGAAAGATATATCTTTCACCCAGTGGCGTAACTAGAACTTTTTCTCCCCCAAGCCAAAAAAATTTCCGGCGCCCCCCCCTCCCATCCCCCATAATTAGCACTAGTAAAGGGATAAACTTGCGCGCGACGAAGCTGCGCGCTGCAAAAAGGGCGTGGCTTCGTTGAAATGGGCGTGGCTTTGCATAAAGGGGCGTGTCATTGCAGGAAAAGACTACCTTATACCCCAGTTTTGTAACCTGCACACCCAGACGTTGGCCACCACAGGAAAGAAAAATAATCCTGATTCATGCCCCTTACATTATTTGTCATTTTTCCTCCTTATAGTAATGCCCAGTATACATTATGCCACATACTGCAATGGCCCTTAGACATTATGCCACACACAATAATGCACATGACACAATATGCACACACCATAATGCCCCCGACACATTATGCCACACACCGTAATGCCTGTGACACATTATGACAGGAATCGCAATGCCCGTTATACATTATGCTACACACTGCAATGCCCCTGATACAGTATAGCACATACAATGTCTGTGACACATTATGACACACACCGCAATGACCCTGAGACATTATACCACATACCACAATGCCCGTGATATAGTATACCACACACCGTAATGCCTGACACATTATGACACACACCGCAATGTACGTGATACATTATGCCACACACTGCAATGACCCTGAGACATTATACCACAACCCACAATGCCCGTGATATAGTATATCACACACCGTAATGCCTGTGACACATACCGCAATGCCCGTTATACCCTATGCCACACACCACAATGCCCGTTATACATTATGCCACACTGCAATGCCCCTGAGCCTGAGACATTATACCACATACCACAATGCCCGTGATATAGTATACCACACACCGTAATGCCTGTGACACATTATGACACACACCGCAATGTCCGTGATACATTATGCCACACCGTAATGCCCATTACACATTAAGTCCTACAGTAAGGCTTCTAATTACTTTTAAATTACCTGCTCATTGCCAGGGGTTTCATGCTCTTGGTTTCATGCACGGTGCCAGGGGTTTTCATGCTCAGGGTGTCATGCTCGTTGCCATGGGTTTCATGCACTGGGTGTCATGCTCGTTGCCAGGGGTTTCATGCTCTTGGTTCCATGCATGGTGCCAGGGGTTTTCATGCTCAGGGTGTCATGCTCGTTGCCAGGGGTTTCATGCACTGGGTGTCATGCTCATTGCTAGGGGGTAATACTTGTTGCCAGGGCTGTTCTCCCAGTGCCACATATGCCCCCAGTGCCAGATATTCCCCCACAGTGCCAGGTACACACATGCCCCCAATGCCAAATATGCCCCCCCCAAGTGCCAGGTACACATATACCCCCCAGTGTCACACATGCCCTCCCAAGTGCCAAATATGCTCCCCCTCCCCCAGTGCCACATATGCTCCCCAAGGTCCAGGTACAGCTCCCCCCCCCCCCCCGCGCGCACGCACGCTCCCCGCTGCTTTGTGAAGGAGGACACGGAGGGCACAGCGCGCGCCTCTCCTGTGTCCCTCCTGCGTCTCCGGCGTGCCTGTTAAATGAAGTGCCGGTTCCTGAGCCAATCAGAGCTCACGAACAGGCACTTCATTCAATAGACCCGCCGGGGACGCAGGAGGGACACAGGAGAGGCGCGCGCTGTGCCTTCTGTGTCCCTCCTTCACAGAGCGGAGGGAAGGAGAGAGAGGAGACAGCAGATTGACATGCGGACGGCTGTCAATCTGCGCTAAATCAGTGGCGGCGCCCCCGCAGCCCTGTGCCTCCAAGCCACCGCGAGAGCTGCGGGGGCAGTAGTTACGCCACTGCTTTCACCCAAAGTAGTGCAGCTATTTTCCCAAAGAGCAAGAGATTTTCAGGAGACGAAAGACTTTGCTGAAAATCTTTCATTAGAAAGGCTATTTACATAATGGGCTGGGTTTGAATTTCAAGGGTGGGAGCATGGGCCACTTTACGACTCTGCTGCCGTAATGTGTAAAAAGGGGGACTGCTGCCATAATGTGTAAATAGGGGGACTAGAGATGGAGCAGCGCTCATCTGAGGCGGTTCCATCGCATATGTGCACTCCTGGCATGACAAGGCGATCTGTCCACCTTGGCCTTCCGGGTGTGCATAGAGACGCTCCCCCATTCTAGTGTGCCCCAGACGGAGATGGTCTTGGCTATAGGCAATTAGCGTTGCTCCATCTGTACTGCCATAATGTGTAAAAAGGGTGACTCTGCTGCTGTAATGTGTAAAAAGGGGGACTGCTGCCATAATGTGTAAAAAGGGGGACTTCTGCCATAATGTGTAAAAAGGGGGACTGCTGCCATGATGTGTAAATAGGGGGACTAGAGATGGAGCAGCGCTCATCTGAGGCGGTTCCATCGTATACGTGCACTCCTGGCATGACAAGGCGATCTGTCCACCTTGGCCTTCCGGGTGTGCATAGAGACGCTCCCCCATTCTAGTGAGCCCCAGACGGAGACGGTCTTGGCAATAGGCAATTAGCGTCGCTCCATCTGTACTGCCATAATGTGTAAAAAGGGTGACTCTGCTGCTGTAATGTGTAAAAAGGGGGACTACTGCCATAACATGTAAAAAGGGGGACTGCTGCCATAATGTGTAAAAAGGGGGACTTCTGCCATAATGTGTTAAAAGGGGGACTGCTGCCATAATGTGTAAAAAGAGGACTCTGTCTTCAATGTATATATTATGTATATATTATACATAATCATTGGTGGCCAGTGGTGCCAGCAATATATACATTGCTGCCATCTGCCAGCAATGTATATATTACTGGCATACATAATCATTGGTGGCCAGTGGTGCCAGTAATATTTACATTGCTGGCCTCTGCCAGCAATGTATCTATTACTGGGGGACAGTCATAATGAACATTGGTGGCAGTGGACTCACTGTTTTGACTGCCGCTGCCTGCATGTGATGTGATCATTCTCAGCTGCTGCTGTTCCGTGAAGCCGCTTGGGGAAAGAGTGGGGAGGGAGCAGGGTGGGTCCGCCGGCTGCTGCTGCTCCATGAGTGGCTTGGGGAGAGAGCTGGGAGGGAGCGGGGCGGACTCCAGGTCGACAACAAAAAGGTCGACACACCTTAGGTCGACGCCAATTGGTCGACACACCTTAGGTCAACATGGACAAAAGGTCGACATGGACAAAAGGTCGACAGGAACAAGGTCGACATGGAAAAAGGTCAACATGAGTTTTTCACAATTTTTTTTCTTTTTTGGAACCTTTTCATACTTAACGATCCACATGGACTACGATTGGAATGGTAATCTGTGCCGAGCGAAGCAGAGCGAAGGCACCATTCCCGAAGCATGGCGAACGAAGCGAGCCATGCGAGGGGACGCGGTGCACTAATTGGGGTTCCTGGTCACTCTACGAAGAAAACGACACCCAAAAAACATAAAAAACTCATGTCGACCTTTTTCCATGTCGACCTTGTTCCTGTCGACCTTTTGTCCATGGTGACCTAAGGTGTGTCGACCAATTGGTGTCGACCTAAGGTGTGTCGACCTTTTTGTTGTCGACCTGGAGTCCCAGACCCGCGGGGCCGGAGTTCATCCATCATCGCTCGGCGCGTACACACTGAGCGATGATGGATGAACAAGGAGCGAGGTGGGCAAAACATTGTGCAAAACTCACGATTGCCCACCTCACTGGTGATGATGCGGGAGCGCGCATCAGCGCTCATCGCCCGTCCATACACACCAGTAGATTTTGAGCTCAGAGCAGCTCAAAATGCCAAAAGTGTGTATAGGCCTTTACTCTGTAGGACCCCAGGCTGGCATTCCATGAGATTTTTCAGAGCTCCACAGTGGTTTCTTTGGAATCCCCCTCTGTACTCTTCCCAGTCTCTCTATTTGTGCTGAGTTCTCCTAAAGTTTGTTTGTCATTGTCAGTCACCACCTCATCTGCCAGTTCGGGGTCAGCATTCACAGTGCAGTAGATCCAAGTTCTGGCAGGTGAGGTGGCTCAGTCACTGTAGATGGGGGCATCTAGTGGCTCCTGGCAGTGCTGCAGGCAGCACACTAACTGCAGCTCTCTTCTCCCTGACAGCTCATGAAGAGCCATCCTCTGCTTGTCTGCCGGCCAGTCATAATCGGGGGGGAGGGGGGGACTGGAGACAGAAGTGCAGTGCTTGTGACACTGCCGGCGCCGCTGCCTGTGACAAGGCGTGGGGGAGAAAGGGACTGGAGACAGAAGCGCAGCGCTTGTGACGCTGCCGGTGCTGCTGCCTGTGACAAGGCGCAGCGGCAGCCACCAGCATCAGCGGAATGCAGCGCAGAGCAGGGAGAGCGCCTCTACAACCAGGCGCCTCCCTGCACTGCATCCCTTTGCTGAGCGGCTAGCGCCGGCTCTGGTTACCACCCACAAAGGGCCTCTTCCTGTCAATCACCTTGTGAACACCCGTGTGATCAGAATTTTCGCACCATCCTGTCATTGACCTTGCGATGCCCGTTGTTGTCCGACGTGCATGAGCGTCATACGCATGTGCAGTTATGACTTGATCACCCACTGTGCGAAAACGCACAGCAGTAATCAGGTCTAAATCACCCCCTTTGTGTACAGGGGGCTTCTCCAGCTTCACCAAGCATTAAAATCAGTCAGAGTCACTGTTACCCAACGAAGTGTCTTTAGTTTTGTAGTTTACAAAAATGTTTAACTTTTTTTGTTTTTATAAGCCCCGAAGAGTAATAATTTTTTTTTTTTTAATCTTAGTTTAGCTTATCATAATTCATGCGTGAAAGGGTTAGAATTGCCAGTCAGTTTAAAAAACAATCAAAAATAATCTCTGAATTGTTCCATGGCTACTACTATACTATCCCATTGCAGGTTAACTGGAGTGATTATATTGCTGTGAATGCGGCAACAGCTCATCCTCATTATGACCCTAATGGAACTGCATATAATATGGGAAATTCCTTTGGGAAACAAGGTAAGAGGCTTATTTTCACATAAACTAGCAGCAAATAATGCTAAAAGCAGATAGAGAGATTCAAAGAGGCATATATATATATATATATATATATATATATATAAATGATCAGGTTTAAGACCTACATGTGCGGCGGTCATTGCCAGGGAGGGTTCCGGTCCTCTCAGGCACAACTGCAGCAAAAGACACAAGGAAGGACAATTGCGTACAATCAGGCCCTATTAGGAGGTATTCTGTCCCCCTCAACAGACCCCACCCCCTCAACAGACCACACCCCCATTGGGGTTGCTTTCATAAATTTCCCAAGCTAGTTTTCCAAACCAATCCACCCCTGGTTCCGGAGGAACCCTCTCCCGGCAAATTTTGTGGACTGTAGCCCAAAGTTTACGTAGACTAATGCCATCTTCAGATGGTGTTAGCTGCAAACTCTGGCATACTTCGCATTCCAGAGCTTGGAAAATATAACGGCTTTGCATCCCCTATAGAAACCTTTGGTGGCTGCAACTGTTGTCAGAAGTGGAGGGGCTGCAATAGATATCTTGGATACCTTCTGTTATCCCTTCTTCATGCATTAGGGTGATATTAGATATTTGTGGGTATTCCCCAAAAATGGGTGAAAAAAATATGTGTCAAGCCACATGTTGCAAAGGAGAACATTTGTTCTCTTCAGCAGTTTATCCAGGGCCATCCAACAAGCCCAGAACCAGGCAACCACCCTGTCAGCGCCCCTTCTTGAGTACATTGTGATTCCTTTTATTTGCTGTATTTACAGTATTGTTTAAAATATTGCTAATTATTTATGGTTAATATAGTTAGCAATAATTTAAAACAAATATTTACTGCATGTACTAAAACATTTACCAACTCTATGCATGATAGTCAGTCAGCTTCAGAAGTTGGCAGATAAGGAAGACACTAATACACCTTTCATATCTATATGCCAGGTTACACCAGGGATTTTGAACACAGGTACAATCTCCAAGCCCCGACTCTTCCTATGCTGTAAATTGGTCCTGGGTCAGATGACCTGAGTTACGTTTACACTGCGCCACGACCCAGATTGATCCCAGGTCCAACCCTGGTAGTACCCGAGCTGAAATGCCAGGTCACTTGACCTGGGTTATTTTTTCTGGCCCCTTACAAACTGAGCAAAATTCCAGGTTGGTGCACATTCATGTGCAATAATCCAGGATTTTTCTGCTGGTCTGAAATGAGTATTAGTGATTTGCTCCTCATTTAGACACAATGGGCCTCATTTAAATAGATCATACATCAATTTGTTTGTGTGTAACAAATGCTAGCACTGCACAGTACTTCATCAATTTGCCCTCTAGCTATATTATAACAAGTTGCTGCCGTCTGTTCATATTACATTTTTGTCATTTCTATTTGGACTACTGCTGTAAAGTTTCCATTGCAGTTTTATGTAACATAGGGATTTGTGTATCTGCTCACATTTTGCATGGAAAATTAAAATTTCACATGTATTAATAACACTATCAAGGCACTATTCTCTCTTTTGTATATAACACTTGATTACATTTATTGCGTACAAATATGGCAATGTGACATTCCCATTGACTACTAACACGGTCAAGTAAGATCTGCACGCAGTCTTAGCGGCATAAGTATATACATTTATCCAGCTGATGTACAGCTTACTCAGAAATACTGCTATTTTTGGATATGCAGGTAACATATGACACATGCAACGCAACATACACAGATAGCTAAACTTTCCTTGTGACAGAATATTTACACATACATTTAACCACTTAACTGATGATTTCATAGGCAAACGCAGGGGGGTTTCCGGTTGCTCGGAAACCCCACTCCTCTCATTCCCAGTGGTAGAAATTTGCTGTGTGTGCGGATCTGAGTCCTCAATCAGTGCACTGGACCAGAGAGTAGCTTCCAGGAAGAAAAGAGAGGAGCCTTACCATGTGATGGGAGAATGTCTGCTTAGAAAGAGCAGTACTGGTTCTATTATGTTAGTGTATGTTTTTATTATGGTATGTTTAACCCAGTGGTGGAACTAGCGAGCAATGGGCCCAGGTGCGACAAAATGCTTTGGGCTCCCCATCCCATCCAAGTCCACCCCCTCACCCCTGGAGAGGATCTGGTGAGGGGGACCTGCTAAGGGCCAGAGAAATGGATACCTAGCAACAGTGCCGTAACTAGACATTTTAGCACTGTGTGCAAGAAGCGGCATCGGAGCCCCACCCCTGCATGCAAAACAGGGGCAATGTGCGCCGTAGGCGCGCGCAAAAATACATAGTGGCGTGGCTTCGTGGGGAAGGGGTGTGGCCACAAAATAATACCAATTCATAAAACGGTGCACAGTAGTCTCCATTATTCAAATTACGCCGCACAGTAGCACCACTACACCAGGTAGAGACTGTTTTACACCTTTACGGCGGACAGATTCCTCTTTTTACACATTACAGCAGACAGCGTCCCCTTTTTACACATTACGGCAGACAGCGTGCCCTTTTTACACATAGCGGCAGACAGCGTGCACTTTTTACACATAACGGCAGACAGCGTGCCATTTTTACACATAACGGCATCCAGCGTGCCCTTGTTACACATAGCGGCTGACAGCGTACACTTTTTACAAATAACGGCAGACAGCGTGCCCTTGTTAAACATAGCGGCAGACAGCGTACCCTTTTTACACAGATTCCCCCTTTTTACACATTGCGGCAAGCAGATTCCCCCTTTTTACACATTGCGGCAAGCAGATTCCCCCTTTTTACACATTGCGGCAAGCAGATTCCCCCTTTTTACACATTGCGGCAGACAGTCCCCCTTTTTGTAGAAAGAAAGATAAGAAAGAAAAGAAAGAAAGAATGAATTATACTTACCCTGTCAGCTGGCTCAGGCTCCTCGGTGCAGCTTCTGGTCACTCACGACTCCAGGGCAGGAGAGAAGGAGGAGGAGGGAGGTGGAGGAGGGAGCCGCAGCAGCGCTGTGTTATTGGTGGAGGCGCTGCTGCTGCTGCCCCTCTGCTTCACTATAGGCTGTTCTCGGAAGACAGCCTATAGTGAAGCAGAGGGCCAGCAGCAGCAGCGCCTCAACCAGTAGTAAAGCGCTGATGCGGCTCCCTCCAACCCCTCCCTCCTCCTCCTTCTCTCCTGCCCTGGACAGAGGCGGGCCCCAGTGCAACGCACTGGTTGCACCGGCGGTAGTTCCGCCTTTGGTTTAACCTATTTCTGACCACTTAGTTATATTATTTAAATATGTTTGCTACAGCCTATACTAGAGACCAATCAATAGTGTTAAATCTTTACACAGTATTCCATACAGTATCCAGTGTATAAAAAGACCATTGTTTACATTAATGGCCAGGGTTGTTACTAGGATCTTCTGCCACTCCCCCAGACTCCTGTACTTGCTACAATGTTCTGCAGAATGAGAAATTGTGAATTGCATTTAGAAACCCCCTTGTAGAAATCCTGCGTTTGTCACTGGATTTTTCCCTTCAAAATCATTCATAATTTTTTATTTTATATGGTTTAAAAAGTATTTTTTTAAATATTTAAATATTATATTATGCACAGCTACAGATTGGCCAGGATCCCGACTGCCGGAATGCCGTGGACACCCCAAGAGGGAGAATAATTGTAGTTATACCGGCTGTCGGGATCCCGGCGCCGGTATGCTGAGCGCCGGGATCCCGACTGCCGGTATATCGAGTGCCTCCCCTGCAGGACGGATCTCCTCGTCAATAATTGGGGGACACAGTGAGGCGGCGTGGTTGCATGTGATCTGACCATGCCAGTTAAGTGGTTAAAGCACAAAATTCTTCAACTATGAGACCCAATGTAGTCGGCCATTTTGTTTGTTGACCCTATCCCAACCTATCAGTTCACTAGTGACACTTCCTGCTTCACACTAAATTGGGAAGAAGGATATCCACACCAAGATTTCTATATATATATTTTCCAATAAGGGGGTCCATCACTGTATTGTACCAAGTTTCTATCACTTCCTCTTCTCTTATATATGATTGGACAGATATTAAAGGTGCCAACCACTGGTTTAGTTGAACAAACAGTACTCAAAAGAAGAAAAATAACCAGTTTCAGAGTAGGTGCACTCTGCCCTCAAAAATAGTTTTTGTAAAATCACTTTTTATTAGATATAATTTAAAATTTGGTATCCAAATATTGACACAGATGTGTGTTACTTATTATATGTATAGTAGTATCTATTTCTTATTTCATCTGTATGTTCACATAATATCCTTATAGTGAAATATTAAAAGAGAATTATAGAAATTCACATAAAGAATAATATGATTGAATATAAACAAACTGCCGCCCAGTGTGTATGCCCCGGCGATGAGCGCTCATACGCGCTCCCGCTTCATCGGCGGCGGCAGCCGTTCATCTGCTGGTATCACCAGCAGATGAACGGCAGGGTGAACGGCTTTCCATAGCGTCCTGCTGTGGAAAGCCGTTCACACTCGCTGACATCGCTGGGCAGGGAGGAAAATAGCTCAGTGTGTATGCACTGAGTGATTTTCAGCCCAGCGATGTCAGCGATCATCGCTGTGCATACACGATGGGCAAGAACACCCAGTGTGTATGCACCTTAAGTAATGGTCAGCTATAATGCTTGGTTATTATCATGGAAATTAAGTAGGTTGTGCACAAGTATACATATGGCAACATTCTTATTTCATTATGCTCATATTTATAGGCACATTTTACAACATTATTAAGGTGCCTGTACAGGAATCAGAGGATGAAGGCACACTGCACGGTGCACAAGTAATCTGCTCCATACCAGCAAAGGACAAATGGAACCCATCTTACTACCATAGTTTTGGTAAGTGCCTTTCTTATGTAATATTATTGTACATTAAGGCTTAATGACTACAGTGGCTATAAATACACAGTATGCATCATGCCAGGGCCGTAATTAGGTGTGTACCAGTGGTGCCTGGAACACAGCGCAGATTCACTGTGGGCGCAGGACCACTGGCAACACCCGCCTGGCTGCTTCGCCACCACTTCACTGTGGGGTCTGCATCCACCTGCCGTCACCGCTCGGCAGCATTGCCCAGCTACCTCTTCTCACATAGGTAGCCGGGCAGCGCTGCAGCTCCTCCTCCGCTCCCCTCCCCACCTGTGTGCTGGGAGAGATGACTTCTCTCCCAGCCCGCCCCCAACCCACCCACAATGCACTGTGCTCAGTTCCAGATTAAGGTCCACATGGGCCTGGAGATGAAATTTATGAAGGGCCTATTGTTACCACTGCAGCAGTTGTGACCAGCATGTCAGGTGTGTGACTACTGATACGGGGGTAAGGTGCTTTACTTACAGTAAAAGCTTCATAAAATCTGATTATATACAGTAGCATATAAATCAATGCATTCATCTGATAGAATATTGGTTACAAGCAATGTTCGGCTGGGGCATAATGGGCCCACCTGGGGAATATAATGGCAGGGGGCCGCAGGGGTGTGACCAGCCATTGGGTAAGTATTGACATAAACTGTTGGGTTATGGCCACCTCTCAAAAGACACATCATAGTTGTCGAATAATATTCTGTGCCCCTTTTATAATATTATGCACCCCCTTCAGTAGAATAGTAAGCATATGTGCTCGGTTTAGTTTTTCAACATAATGTTCCTCCCTATCAGTTTAATAAATAGAATGTGCATCCCACTAAGCCACACTGCCCCGCCCACACGTTATCCTCACACTTACTGAGCGATTGAGGCAAGTATTAGTCACCAGATGACCAACTGCACCCTGAGCGCATTTGATGCCTATGTGCATCCACCTGATGACAGTGTGACCACCACAACAACTGATTAACACAGGCTTGTGGACAGGGCCAGTGCAAGGTTTCTTGACACCCTAGGCAAAACTTCAGCCTGCCCCCCCCCCCCCCCCCCAACCCGCGGGGGAAGGAGAGATTCATGGGGAAGAGATAACATGGGAAGAGGGAGATGGAGTAAGAGCTGGGGACAACTGCTAGGCTAGTATATTTTTATACAACATAATTTGTGACACTTTTTATTAAACATTACCTTTACAATATGGTAATACAATATATATAATAGCTATATAGAATAGCATACATAAATGCAAGCTGGGGGGAATTAAATTAGCATGGTGTAGACGTAGCTCCTGGGTTAAATGCCCATAGCTATTCAATTGACTGAATCACACCCAGCACTTTACCGCAACTATTGCCATGGGCTTAGTCATGGTAAAATGCATCTCCTGGATTAAGTGCTGGGTGCAATGGTGTTACCACATGCAGTAACACCTCAACTAACCCCAACGCACTAGTTAACATGTGCATACCACACGGGCAATTGAATAGCTCCAGACACATCCTCGTGATGCTAATTGACTGTACCCCATTGCATTCTGTAACTAACTTAAACACATCAATGGCCCTCATTCCGAGTCGTTCGCTCTGTATTTTTCTTCGCATCGCAGCGTTTTTCTGCTTAGTACGCATGCGCAATGTTCGCACTGCGACTGCGCCAAGTAATTTTGCTATGAAGAAAGTAATTTTACTCACGGCTTTTTCTTCGCTCCGGCGATCGTAATGTGATTGACAGGAAATGGGTGTTACTGGGCGGAAACACGGCGTTTTATGGGCGTGTGGATAAAAACGCTACCGTTTCCGGAAAAAACGCGGGAGTGGCTGGAGAAACGGGGGAGTGTCTGGGCGAACGCTGGGTGTGTTTGTGACGTCAAACCAGGAACGACAAGCACTGAACTGATCGCAGATGCCGAGTAAGGTTGAAGCTACTCAGAAACTGCTAAGTAGTTTGTAATCGCAATATTGCGAATACATCGTTCGCAATTTTAAGAAGCTAAGATTCACTCCCAGTAGGCGGCGGCTTAGCGTGTGTAACTCTGCTAAAATCGCCTTGCAAGCGAACAACTCGGAATGAGGGCCAATATGCACTTCAAAAGCACCAAAGAAAATCAAATACAAGTTATTACACACACACACACACACACACACACACACACACACACACACACACACACACACACACAGAGTAAGTTATCATGTTTACATGCATGGCACATGTGCAGGGGTTGATTGGCCATAGGGCTCATAGGGAAGATTCCAGGTGGGCTGATGTGCCTCAGAGGGTATCCGGACTCCAGGTCGACAACAAAAAGGTTGACACACCTTAGGTCGACGCCAATTGGTCGACAGACCTTAGGTCGACATGGACAAAATGTCGATATGGACACGGTCAACATTGAAAAAGGTCGACATTATTTTTTTTATGATTTTTTTCTTTTTTGGAACCTTTTCATACTTAACGATCCATGTGGACTACGATTGGAACGGTAATCTGTGCCGAGCGAAGCGGAGCGGAGCGAAGGCAGCATGCCCAAAGCATGGCGAGCGAAGCGAGCCATACGAGGGAACGCGGTGCACTAATTGGGGTTCCCGGTCACTCTACGAAGAAAACAACACCAAAAAACATAAAAAACTCATGTCGACCTTTTTCCATGTCGACCTTGTTCATGTCGACCTTTTGTCCACGTCGACCTTTTGTCCACGTCGACCTAATGTGTGCCGACCAATTGGCGTTGACCTAAGGTGTGTCGACCTTTTTGTTGTCGACCTGGAGTCCCAGACCCGCCTCAGAGACCTGTTTTGTTTGTTGACATGTGAGGGGTGGTGCTGCCGCCATGGTTATATGGTACACCTCTGGTGCTGCCCCTGTGAGGCCACTTCTACAAATTTTTCCAGGGCCACTTTCAGTTCCCAATCCACCCCTGCACATGTGCATGTAGTCACAATTCAACAGCCAAAGACCTGCCGCCCCTGCTACCAAACTTCCACCATCATCTGCCTGGACAGCAGCTCTCGCTAATCAGCAGCATACAGATGATTCCTGGCTGCTGCTCCTGGTTCCCCCTCTCTGTATATCTGCGCTCTAACAAAACTGGAGCTGTTACCTTCACTACCCTGGCATCTTCTATCCAGGATCTGGGCAGATTGGTGTCTCCAGCCCTCCTCCCAAGTCCTACGTCTCCTACTCAGCTTTGCCCTACCCTCAGTGGGCCAGAGCCTGCTTGCCTCTTACCCTACTCACATGGGCTCAGACTGGGTGCTCCATGCACATACTCAGCTGCAAGGCAATTGTGGCACTGCAGTCTGCAGGCCACACATAGACGCTTGCTTTTGCTGTCATTAGCTTTCTACTGGAAAGCTACGTCAGCGGGCATTTGCAGCATAGCATCTTGTGGTATTCCCGCGTATGCATCACGTGAGAGATTGCTACAAAGACACAAAAAGACACATCTATACTTACACCCAACATACAGTAAATATATACACACCCTGTGCATATACATATACTCCCCGGTGGCACTACATACACTGGCTAACACTGCATAAGTTATCAACAGCAGCCAGCAGGAACACTGTGACTTACCTATTCCGATCAGCAATCACTACACCTGAGCCGGACTGCCTCCATGGAGCTATGTTGGGTGGTGTGGTAGCACCTATGTTGCTTTACAAAGCCCGTAGGAGGCTATAAGACACTATTATGCAGCACAGGAAGGGCAAGTGAAGTTGGAGGACTCTGCTGCCGTAATGTGTAAAAGTGTAACTCTGCCACCATAATGTGTAAAAGAGGGACTCTGCCTGCTGTAATATGTAAAAAGGGAACTCTGTTGCATAATGTGTTAAAAGGGGAACTCTGCTGCCACAATGTGTAAAAATGGGACTCTGCCAGCCTAATGTATAAAAAAGGAGGACAATGTCTGGTGTTATGTGTAAAAAGGGGACTCTGCCTGCCATAATGTGCAAAAAGGAGGACTTTGCTGCCGTAATGTGTAAAAGTGGAACTCTGCCACCATAATGTGTAAAAGGGGAACTCTGCCTGCCTAATGTGTAAAAAGGGGAACTCTGCTGCCATAATGTGTTAAAAGGGGACTCTGCCTGCCGTAATGTGTGAAAAGGGGGACTCTGCTGCCGTAATGTGTAAAAGGGGACTGTACCTGCTGTAATGTGTAAAAGGGGACTGTATCTGGTTAATGTGTAAAAGGGGACTCTACCTGCCTTGTTGTGTAAAAAGGGACTCTACATGTGATAGAGGCTCTACCTGGAGTAATGTGTAAAATGGGGCTGTACCTTGCATAATGTGTGACAGGGGCTCTACCTGGTGTAATGTATAAAAGGGGCTCTAGCTGCACAGTAGCGCCACTTACACACATTACGTGTGTAAGTGGCGCTACTGTGCAGCGTCATTTGAATAATGGAGCCTACGGCGCGCTCTGGCCCTGTTTTGTAAACACAAAAAATCCTCAGCTGTTGTGAAAATGATACATCTCGGCCATGTGTAATCTTTGTGTAGATGCTATTAACATATTAAAGATAAATTGTAAGTAAGTGTAAAACTTTAAAATTATACAACCGGGTACAGATACAGTGCAACCTCACTATCAAGGAACACTAGATCCATCGATTCTGGAAGCTGGTGGGTCAGGATTCCGGCATCAGTATTTCGACTATCTATCTATCTATCTATCTATCTATCTATCTATCTATCTATCTATCTATCTATCTATCTATCTATCGTTCCATCTATCCACACACACTGACATATGATATGCACACATTTATGTTAAAAACAGCATAAAAGACACTATAGGGAAAACAGATAATAGTGTATTAGACAACAATAAAAGGACTATATACTATTTATTGAGTTTTAAATAATTGCTTATTGCTCCTGTTTGGGGTTGCAGCGAGTAAGGGTGGTGGAAAATGACAAAGGGAGAGCTGAAGGGGAAGAGGGGAGGAACATATGAAGTGTCAGGTGAGAGGCTCAGGGCTGGTTGCACAGTGACTAGCCACACATTGTAGAGGCTGGAGCTTGGTGCAGGGGGCAGGAGGGCCCTGGAGGCAGGTGGAGAAGGGCTGTGGGGAGGAAGGAGGTTGAGTAGCCAGAAAGGGGACACCTATGACTCCAGGTAAAATCAATGAATGAAATAAACTGCATGTCAATATACCGACATCAACATTGCTGTCAGTACAGATGTCATCTGATCGAATGATCAGTGATTGGAGGATCCTGGTTAATATTCTGGCATCAGGTAACAAACAGTTTAGTAGTCTTCAAGAAGCTTAAGAGAAACACGGAAGCATTACTCTATGTGTAGATGTATTAATGGGCGTTATGGGGAGAAGCGGTATCAGCGCCGTTATGCAAGCAGATACCACTTCTTCCCCATGTACTGTATAAAGGAGGAGATGTGTGTTAAATGTGCCCCTGTCATTATTGCCGCTGCTATCTACAAGATAGTGCACGAGTGTGCGGGGGCAGTGTATGAACGGCCAGTGGCGCTTACCATTCCATCAACTCAGGGGCGTTTCTACAGAGGAGGGGGCCCGTGTGCACCTCCGGGTGGGCCCCCTCCTCTGATCGGCGCTGTAGACTCCAGCAATGTGCCGGAGTCTACTGAGCATGCGCAGGTCTCTGGAAACATGGCGCCCGCCATGATCCAAAGACCAATTTGGCTACAGCGCATGCACAGCGGCAATTTTGGCGGTGATTTCCGCCGCGGACGTTGGTTCCGCTGCTGGACTCCGGTAAGGTAAGTATTTAAATGGATGCAATGTGTGCACCGCACACATTGCACCCATTATAGAAATGCCAATACATCAACTGCAGCTATCAATTTCGACAGCTGTAATTGTTGTTGCCCATACGTCACAGTCAGGGACAGGGCTGTCCCTAGCTGTGGTGGCTGCCGGCTGTGTGAAATCTTGTGCATGTCCAGTGATCCGGCGAGGAGGAGATACACTGTGTCTAGCAGTAGCACTAGGCTGATGCACTGTGGGAGTTCTGACGGGGATCGCTGGAGGGGGTAGTGAAAGCTGAATACATCTCGTCACTAGTACTTCCTGCTTCACCTCAGTAAAGAGGCGAAGCAGGAAGCGTTATATCTGCATGATATGTGCGGGTATAGGCCCTCATTCAGGTTCAACTATTGTAATGTTTATAAAGAACTCACTAAACAACAAGGATTGTGAGAAATATTTGGCAGTGATAAAAGAGTTTTCACATTCAGGGGAACCAGAACACAGAAAGCGAAAATATTCTTATATGTTATTACACTAGTTATTACCTGTATATCTTAAGGTATTGTCAGCAGATACTGTAAATATTAAGTACTATCAGTACCACTATAATTTTTGTCATATGATATATAACTTGTGGGAGTCTAACATAAAAACCTCAGATTATGGTTCCTTTTTAATGGCTCATAACTAATTTATAGTAAACGGAGCCTTGTATAAATAAATCAGACAATGTAAATGGTGGTTAAAAACCCTCAGCGCTTGGGTTAGACAAACAATGGGCAGCTAGGTTTATTTGCGCCAGGAAGGGGTATGCATTCACATTACTTGTATACATTAATATTCACCAGTATACAGTGCATCCGGAAAGTATTCACAGCACTTCACTCATTTCACATTTTGTTATGTTACAGCCTTATTCCAAAATGGAATAAATACATTTTTCCCTCAAAATTCTAAACACAATACCCCATAATGACAATGTGAAAAAAGTTTTTCTGAGATTTTTGCAAATTTTATACAAATAAAAAACTAAGAAATCACATTTACATAACTATTCACAGCCTATGCTCAATACATTGTTGATGCACCTTTGGCGGCAATTACAGCCTCAAGTCTTTTTTAATATGATGCCACAAGCTTCGCACACCTATCTTTGGGCAGTTTCGCCCATTCCTCTTTGCAGCACCTCTCAAGCTCCATCAGATTGGATGGGAAACGTCGGTGCACAGCCATTTTCAGGTCTCTCCAGAGATGTTCAATCGGATTCAAGTCTGGACTCTGGCTGGGCCACTCAAGGACATTCACAGAGTTGTCCTGAAGCCACTCCTTTGATATCTTGGCTGTGTACTTAAAGTCGTTGTCCAGCTGAAAGATGAATCATCGCCCCAGTCTAATGTCAAGAGCGCTCTGGAGCAGGTTTTCATCCAGGATGTCTCTGTACATTGCTGCATTCAACTTTCTTTTTATCCTGACTAGCCTCCCAGTTCCTGCCACTGAAAAACATCCCCACAGCATGATGCTGCCACCACCATGCTTCACTGTGGGGATGGTATTGGCCTGGTGATGAGCGGTGCCTGGTTTCCTCCAAACATGACGTCTGGCATTCATGCCAAAGAGTTCAATCTATGTCCCATCAGACCAGAGAATTTTGTTTCTCATGGTCTGAGAGTCCTTCAGGTGCATTTTGGCAAACTCCAGATGGGCTGACATGTGCTTTTAACTAAGGAGTGGCTTCCGTCTGACCACTCTACCATACAGGCCTTATTGGTGGATTGCTGAAGAGATGGTTGTCCTTCTGGAAGGTTCTCCTCTCTCCACAGAGAAATGCTGTAGGTCTGACAGAGTGACCATCGGGTTCATGGTCACCTCCCTGACTAGGGCCCTTCTCCCCCGATCGCTTAGTTTAGACGGCCGGCCAGCTCTAGTAAGAGTCCTGGTGGTTCTGAACTTCTTCCATTTATGGATGATGGAGGCCACTGTGCTCATTGGGACCTTCAATGCAGCAGATATTTTTCTGTACCCTTCCCCAGATTTGTGCCTCGAGACAATCATGTCTCGGAAGTCTACAGACAATTCCTTTGACTTCATGCTTGGTTTGTGCTCAGACATGCACTGTCAAGTGTGGGATCTTATATAGACTGGTGTGTGCCTTTCCAAATCATGTCTAATCATCTGAATTTACCACAAGTGGACTCCAATTAAGCTGTAGGAACGTCTCAAGGATGATCAGTGGAAACAGGATGCACCTGAGCTCAATTTTGAGCTTTATGGCAAAGGCTGTGACTACTTATGTACATGTGATTTCTCCGTTTTTTTTTTTTTTTTAAATGTGCACAATTCTCAAAAAAACTTTTTTCATGTTGTCATTATGGGGTATTGTGTGTAGAATTTGAGGACAAAAATGAATTCATTCCATTTTGGAATAAGGCTGTAATGTAACAAAATATGGAAAAAGTGAAGCGCTGTAAATACTTTCTGGATGCACTATATGTGCAGAATAATCTTCGCACAAGTAAATAGAGTTATAAACAGTCTGTAAAATAATCCATAAACAAAGTTCTATAGTTTTACAATAGTCTGCATAGAAAGATATTTACTAGTAAGAAACTTTCTTTTGGAACTAATAGAAATCATCTAGAATACCAACTCAAGACATTGCAGACTATTAATTGCAACAAATTGAAACATTGTGCCAACTTGATGTTATTTTGAAACATGGTACTGCACATGTAACATTACAGACCAGATCTGAGCCACTGTATTTGATTGCTGGTTACGTAGTATAAACATCTCATTCTAACTCTCTGTTCCATGCTCTCTGACCTAATTCAGACCTGATCGCTGTGGAGCAAAATCGCAGAGCGGCCAGTTATCGAATGACTGCGCATGCATATAGATTGTAATGCGCAGGCCATGCGCCTGCGCATTACAATCCATATGCATGCGCAGTCAAACAGCGAAAATAATCCTGCTTCTTTTTTTATCGCTATGCGAACACAGGTTGATTGACAGGAAGCGGACATTTGTGGGTGGTAACTGGCCGTTTTCTGGGAGTGTCAGGAAAAACACAGGCATTCCCAGGCGTTTTCATGGAGGGTTTGTGACGTCAGCTCCGACCCGATCAGCCTGTTTGTATCACACTGTAGGAGTAAGTCCTGGGCTCATCATAGACTGCACAGCTGGAAAAATCATTCGATGGTGAGTGAGTTGCGAACGGATTTGCAGCTAACCGGCGCTTGCAAAGCTTTCTCATTACGTACGCAGACTTGCGCAGGGCATTTTTTCTCTCTGTCTGTGCGGCGACTATCCAATCGCAAAACCTCTGAAAATTCCCAGAGGTGCGATCAGGTCTTAGTTAGGCCCCCTGTCTACCCCATCTGTGTCACCCCTGTCTGTCCCTTCCCTTTAGAATGTAAGCTCTCACAAGCAGGGCCCTCTTCCCTTATGTGCTTATCCTGTTCTTACTTTAATAATCTTTGACTGCACCAAATCCCTCAGTTTTCTGCCACCCTGATACTTATTTCATTGTCACCTGCTGATGTAGCTATGTTTATTTATCCTGTACTTTATTGTCTTCAACTGTAAATCGTTATTTTCCTGTTTTGATTATTCGTTTATGTACTCTGTATCAGAATTTTTTTCACGACACCCCTAGGCCAACTCAGGGCACCCCTGCAAGTGCCCTAAGGCACCCCAGGGTGCCAATTTTAGTACATGGAGCATACAGCAGTCAATGTGTTTTTAATTTCCTTTCTTTTTTTATTTTATTTTCTACCACACCTAGATTTCTCTATATTTTCAATAAATATTTCACTTAAAACTATTACAAAAGTGGGTTATCCAATTAGCCACCTGGTTTTCCGAATGGGAAATAGCTTCGAATTTCACTCCCTGAGCTATTCTATAAAACGGCTTTTTCCCCATGTGGTAAACCATGGGACCTTTGAAAAAGCTGCAGGTCCTGCAGCGAAACGCGTCAGTATTCCAGATCACCTTGCCCATTTGGAAGTTGTATGAGCTACATCTGGACCTTTAGTGGACTTTGACTACTCATACAGATGACCAGATGAACCATCATCCTATATTGGTGACACCCAATTACCAACTCAGCATTGAGGATTCCGCAATCTAGTGAGGACTAAGGACCCCAAAGATCCCATCCATTCAAAGGGACGCCATCCAGAGGACTCCTTCCCTCCAGCGGTAATCATTGTGGTAACTATCACCAACAGGACTGTGCCATCAGTCCTAATGTTCATTCTGATTTGATTCATCTGACGTCCACACTAATTAAGGAACGGACACACACCTAGTAGCTCCCTGGTGATCTGAATATTGATCTTACTAGTTATCAATTTCTAAATGTATTTTTAATATTGCCTTCGCAATGTTGTGCACTTTTAATTATTCATGCTATTAAATAATTTGGTACCTTTTCTTTTCAGTCCATTCATCTCCATTTGTTCCAAAGCGATATACATTGTTGTGTTGATTATACATTCCAATTGTTGACTGTAGCGCTGCTATTTTGTTTGTTATTCGTTGTTTCCATATTTGCAGGATTGACTAGTCCTGCTTGTGTAGCAGCCGCTCAAAATTAGCACAGCAGCCCTTCTTGCGCCTGATTTAACTTTAGTTAAATCCCCCTTTTTAATCCAATTAGCCACCTGGTTTTCCGAATGGGAAATAGCTTCGAGTTTCACTCCCTGAGCTATTCTATAAAACGGCTTTTTCCCCATGTGGTAAACCATGGGTTAATGCACACTAAACCATTGATTCCACGTAAAATGTGGAATCAATGGGTTTCCCTGTGTGTTATACCCCAGAGGGTGCTTTTTGTCACAGACCTTTCCTTGCTGCTACTGAAGCTGCAAGAAGAAAAATCCCCTTGACCCCGCAGCTAACTGGTTTCCCCATCTAAGGGCCGGATGTGATCACGCCTGAATTCAGTGGCCGCGCAGGATGCCTGGCCGAACTCAGATGTTTTTTTAAAGGGGCAATCACTTACAAAGCAAAAACCTTGTAAGTGATTGCTCTAATATATAGATTTTAATAATATTATTAATAATAACATTTGTTATGTTAACAATGAATATAATCCCTGCTGTACTGCCACAAGGACTTACTTTTTCTTCTCGTCTTGTTTGATTATTGATTTATGCACATCCAGAGTCTTATAGATTCACTGTGTATACTATAAACTATTGTATAAAGGGATAAATTCAAAAATGAATATGTGAGATGAGTATAATTTATCTATAGAGTATAGTACGCAAAATTCTATTATATATAAGTGATGATTAGTCATTGATCAGTGCATTACTACTAATAAATAATGAAGCGCTTGTTGTCACCTTCTGGCAAACCCTATTGGACAAATGAAGGATGAATAAGTATACTGGAGGGTGCCATCATCCTTGGATGATTTAATATTCCTGCATCATTCCTGTGGGGGAGTCATGAGATGAGACAGAGAGGTAGGGAAATAGCTAGTATCACACAGACCAATGGGATGAAGGATTTGCAGGAGGAGAGGGTGGTCCATGTCATCAAAAGCGGAAGAGAGGTCAAGAAGAATAAGCAGAGAGTAGTGGCCCTTAGATTTTGCAGCATGGAGGTCATTGCAGACTTTTGTAAGGGCAGTTTCAGTGGAGTGGAGAGAACAGAAGCCAGACTGATATGGGTCAAGTAGTGAGTGGGAGGAAACAAAGACAGTAAGGTGGTTGTATACAATATGCTTGAGGAATTTTGAAGCAAAAGGGAGGAGAGAGATAGATCAGTAGTTGGAGACAGTGTTAGGATAAAGGGATGGTTTTTTAAGAATAGGTGAGATGGGCATGCTTGAAAGCAGAGGGGACAGTGCCTGATAATAGGGAGAGATTGAGAAGGTGGAGAAGATGGGAACAGGCAGAAGGAGAGAGGTAGTGGAGGAGGTGGAAGGGGATAGGGTCTAATTGGGGAGGTGGTTGGGGAGGACTGGATGAGGGCCATTACTTGATACCCAGATATAGGGGAAAAATAAGTCAGAGTTTTTGAGATACATGGGGAAGGGTGATGCCCTGACATATGACATAAATTTTGGAAGTAAAGTAGGTGGCAAAGTCAAGGGCAGAGAGTGAGGAAGGGAGTCGAGGTGGGGGTGGTCCAAGAAGGGAGTTGGTGGTGGTAAAGATACACCGTGGGCTCAAAGACTGGGAGGAGATGAAGTTCTTCAAGTATGACTGTTTAGAGCTGGAAAGGGCAGCACTGTAGGTATGTGAACATAAATTTTAAATTAAGGAAGTCTGCTTTAGAGCATGATTTCCTCCTCAGCGATACAGGAACATTTTTGCAGATATCTGGTGATTTTGGAATGCTATGGTTGAGGTGTGATCTGCAAGGGTGAATAGTGTTTGCTGAAGCAAGAGAGTCAAGAGCAGAAGTAAGGGAGGCATTGTATAGGGAAGTGGCTTGTTTAGTACAGGATAGAGAGATAATAGGAGGGAGAAGTGAGTTGAACAGGAAGGATAAAGAAATGGTGTATACGGCCTCAATGTTACGCTTAGTGATGGTAGCCTTGGCAGGTAGAAATGGAGAAGCATAGAGTAATAAGTTAAAAAAGAGCAGGTGATGGTCAGAGAAGGGGAATGGGCAGAAAGGAGAACGTAGGTCCAATAAAAGATGAATTTGGAGTTTTGATAAATGATGACGAAACAAAAGCGGAAATACTGAACAAATTTTTTTCATCTGTGTTCACCAGAGAAGAAGTGACGGTGGGAGTAGTGCATAACGATAGTGAAAGCAATGATTCCTGGCTAGATACTTGTTTAAGTGAGGAGGTAGTCCGTGAGAGACTAAGCAAAATTAAGATTAATAAATCACCTGGACCTGATGGACTTCAACCGAGGGATCTTATGGAGCTTAGGTCACAACTAGCAAGACCCCTATACTTGATTTTCAATAGTTCTATTAGATCAGGCATGGTACCTATGGATTGGCGTATAGCTGAGGTAGTGCCATTATTTAAAAAGGTATCTAAAAATCATCCAGGAAATTACAGACCAGTTAGTTTGACATCTATAGTGGGGAAATTATTGTAGGGAATTTTAAGGGATAGCATACAAGAGTATCTGCATGCCGCTAAGTTTATTAGCAAGAACCAGCATGGGTTTGTAAGGGACAGATCATGTCAAACTAACTTAGTTAGCTTCTATGAGGAAGTGAGCGACAATCTTGACCAAGGAAAAGCAGTGGATGTGGTATACTTAGATTTTGCAAAAGCCTTCGATACAGTGCCTCACAGGAGACTGATCATCAAATTAAAGGAGCTTGGCCTAGGAAAAACTATTTGTACATGGATAAGTAATTGGCTGGATAACAGGGTACAGCGAGTAGTGGTCAATGGAATGTCCTCCAGCTGGGCACCAGTAGTCAGCGGAATACCACAAGGGTCCATACTTGGGCCACTACTGTTCAACATATTTATCAACGACCTGGAAATAGGCTGGAAAGCACAGTGTCAATCTTTGCAGATGATACTAAATTGTGTAAGGTAATTAATGCGGAAATAGATGTGGAATCTCTACAGAACGACTTATCTAATCTTGAAATCTGGGCGTCTAAATGGAAAATGGGATTCAATATAGAAAAATGCAAAGTTATGCACTTCGGGACCAAAAACAAACTTGCATCCTACATATTACCAAAGTAAAGAAAAAAGAAATTTTGAAAGCGCTGACACACTGTAGAATGTGTATAAAGAATTACTTTTATTTATTTGTATTCTTTTAATAGTATATAGTAAAAAGCAAAAATATATGTATATATATATCTCAATTAAAAAACTCTATATCAATAAAATTCACAGTCACCCTCTCCGTATATATCACATATAGGTATCTCACCCCTTCCTCTGATCTCCAGTGACTGCTCCAATTTTGTATTATTTTAATAGCTTTCTATTTATATCAAAGCAGTCTCTGCAGAGCAGAAAAATTAGTTACTCCCCTATACTTTGCAACAAATATATCTCATTTATTTAAACATTTAAAAGACAATTCTTAATACTCTAAAATAGCATGGCACTGTCCACATTCAAATAGTTTCTGTTGAATAATCACTAGAACATTATCTTCAGTCCGTTTGTAATTGGACTTAATTGATGGACTCGACTGGAATACGTTGCAGTTCACAGTGATAATTATTTTCCTTTCCACAGTGTGTTTTGTTAGGATCTTAAAGTCCTTTTATTCTATTATGATAAACAGTTATTTGCACCATTAGTGCTAGGTTATCTACATGGCCATGTAGCTATTTAATGGATGAATTCACTTTACCCCGTTTGTCGTCTGTGGACAAATGAACAGGTCAGTCCGCTCCCGGCTCTGGTAGCTGAATTTCCTTTCCGTGAGCCTTATCCGGAGACTCTGATCCTTTCTACACAGGCTTGTAGGGGATTTGTAGAACAGAGAGGATCCGTATAACTGCTGCTGATAGTCACATACGCGTTTCTCCGCCTCCTATCACTCTCGGCGGCTTCCTCAGTTAGTGGTTGGCGCTGGGAATATTTTTCTGTTATCCTACATATTAAATGGGGAAAATCTAGGGGTAACTGTATTGGAAAAAGATTTTGGGGTACTCATTGATAATAGGCTAAACAACCGTACACGATGTCAAAGTGCAGCAAAGAAGGCAAGTAAGGTACTAGCGTGCATAAAATGGGGAATTGAGACAAGGGACGAGAGTGTAATCCTGTCCCTGTACAAATTATTGGTATGTCTGCACCTGGAATATTGTGTTCAATTTTGGGCACCACATTATAAAAAAGATATCTGTGAACTCGAAAGGATTCAAAGGCATGCTACTAAATTGATTAAAGGGCTAGAGGGACTGGAGTATGAGGAAAGGCTCACTAGGTTGAAACTGTATACACTAGAAAAGAGGCGTCTAAGAGGAGACATTATCAATATCTTCAAATATATAAAGGGAAATTACAAAGAGTTATCAGAGGAATTGTTTATTAAAAGAACTCTGTATAAGACGCAAGGTCACTCGCTGAGGCTTGAGGAGAGAAAATTCCATACGCTACGTAGGAAAGGGTTCTTCACTGTTAGGGCAATAAGGATCTGGAATTCCCTGCCAGTGAAGGTGGTAATGGCGGACACTATATATGCATTTGAATACTGAAGGTTTGTAGGGGGTACCCCTGGCGCTTGGTCTCTTATGGATGATTCTGAGTGTCCTACTCAGAAGCAATAAATCGCATGCCAAATATTTCTAAATGGCCTGATCAAAAGCAATACATATCTGACACATGTGACTCAATCAATGAAGAGGGAACAATGTTTAATATTTACTAAAAACAACACATGTAAACATGACATAAACAATGAAAAGATAAAGTGACTTGTGCATCCAATGATGAATAAAATCTTTCACCATAGGAGAGTAGCTGATATATTCAACCCTACTAGAGGGCTACTACCCAATGGGCTTTACCTGGTGAATACCACAACTAGTCACCACAGACCTGGTTCAAATGCAGTGATTGTATAAGGTCTCTGTGCAAAGACAAGCAACAATAAAGTGATTGGTGCATGAAGTGGAAATATGGATCCATTCTTGAGAAAGGTCGCCATTTTGGACCGAAACGCGTTGTTTGGAGAAAGAGCTACACACTTCCAGGACTTATTGCTATTTCAAATCTGCTTTGAAAAAGGGACAGGACAGTCCTGAAACACGTCAGCATTGCCCTGCTGTGCTCATCTTCATCATTGACGGACATCCAGAACTTTTCATCCACGGCTGGTGAGATTAACCTCTTGGAGCCTAAGCAGGGTATATCCCGGGATACCTTGCTTCTTTGACACCTGTGGCTCCATCTGCCTTCACCGGTATAACTTTTTCCTGCCAGTATTGTCTATGGTTTTAGTCACATCATCGCATGTTTTTTATCGTGTATTGTGTATGTCATTTTTCAGTAAAATTTAATTATTTTATTGCTGGTATTCGTTATTGACACCTAGCCATAGGTGGTCACAGGTTTCGGGCGCCACACTAACAAGGGGGAGCGAACCTTTCTACCATAGGAGATTCAGGGAGTTGGAGATGAAAAGGTCATGGGTGGAGAACAATTTGTTACAGACAGATTTAACATTACAGAGGACACAGGAGAGAGGGAGAGAGTTTGTGGGAGAGATGTGAGTGAGATTGTCAGGGTTCCTGTAGCATAGAGGTGAGATTAACTCAGTAGGTAGGGATGATGTGAGAGTAGTGATGGTGCGGGTGCCAGAGCTAGGAAGAGAAACTGCAAGTGATGGGCAATGAGGGAGTTCAGTATGAGGCGTTTGTATGGTGGTGGAAAATAAACCGTTATGTACATGACAATACATCCCAATGTGTAAGTTGGGTTTACGTCTTCATCTTCACTCTACCACTCATTTCTACATGGAGGGTGCCACTGTGTATGTTAAATAGTGAATTAAATTGTACTACACATGTATTATTTATTTTTCCTTGCATAAATCTTGCAAATGTCACTGGAGGATATAAGGAGGGATTCACCCCAAAAAGCATTGCTGAATTGCTGAAAGATACCTTTATGTGATTTAACCAGATTCAGATCTCTGTGAGTGGGCTATGCCTATCTCTATATCTCCAAATACTTTCTGAATATGTGGTATCCTAGAGATGGAAAAGAAACCTTTATATGCAAGTTTATACATTATAAAGTGTGAGTTGGGTACGCTAATATCCACACACTACCTCTCTGCCACACAAAAGGTGCAATCTTATGTATATAGCAAACAACAAAAAACTGTTCTACACATACTGTATGTATATCTCTTTCCTTTACATGACTTGACACTGCAAATTGGAGGATAAAAGAAGAAAACTTCTTCTGAACATCGCGGTGGTTGTCAATGCCTCATAAAAGGGACATTTTAGTATCTGTTTGTCTATTAGCGCCAATTGTCTGAGTCACAACATTGTTGTGTATTTGCTGTATTTAAAATCTGGTGAGGTTTCTTGTTGTGAATCACTGAGGCCACATGTAGCACTCCAATGACTTAGGATTCACATTGTATTGTATTATACCCACTTTGAGCGTCTTTAGTCTTTCAAATACCACTTGGTATGTCTATAGACACAACCATTAGCTACACCAATGGGACTTGCACCAGCCCCATAATAGGTACAGACAGCCCATCAGATTCTGGCCTCCATTGTGAAAGATCATGTGTCTGAGTTTGCAGTGACACACCCATAAGACGGACCACCATCCAAAGAGACATTTTCCAGTTACCACCCTGGAAAGCCCAATACATTTTCAAGACATTTCTGAGATCATGAATCTAACTCACAACTGCAAGCATGTGTGCACTGGATGCATGTGCAGTGCAACTTACACGCAAACGCAGAAGAAAAAACATCTCCCAACTGCGTGCGACACTAACTTTGCAACAGACTAATAGACCCTACACACTTCGCGATGTTTCCGATTTGGACAATGTTCGTTTCAACGGTTAACGACATTGTCCAAACTGGCTTGCTATGTTTAACAAGGGAAAACCAATGATGAACGCACATCGTTCATCGTTGGTGCCTCAACACTAAACGAAATGAACGATATATCGTTCACTTATGAGCGATATCGTTCATATCGCTCGTGTACGTCGCCAAGTGTGTAGGGCCCTTCAGAATCAGGCCCTCCATCTTTTGTTTTTCCAGGCTTAATATAAAAAATGAGAGCTCCAAACCTGGTAAGAGACATGCCTCAACAATGCGTGAGCCCTGACAATAAGTCACAGTTTTGTTAGATAAATGGCTCTGTGTTAGTGGTGTTAACTAACACGTTAGCTAACTATGGGGCTAATTCAGCATCAGAAGCTGTTCTACTGAAATCGCTACGGAGTGATTTCAGCACATGAGCGCATGTGCGTATACACATGGTCTTAGACTGCGTTTTCTAAAGAACATAGTCTAAGACCAGGAAGAGGTGGGAACGGGTCATCAACACCGTGTTTTGTGGGCATCGGCACTCCATTTAAGGGGTGTGGTCCGGACAATGGAGGCGTGTCTGGACCGTTGCTGGGGCGGGTTGCTGAGGCTGTGTGACATCACATGCAGCCGCAGCAGTTAAAAAGATGTCGGGTAGCAGTCTGCCATCGCAGCTAGGCTCCGTAGGCAGGGGACAACCCTAATCCTGCAAGCCCATCACTGTATAGCAATGCACCCGCATGTTCATGGAGGGCAGGACCCTGCATGCGGGGTGGCCTTGACCTGTGCTGGCGAAAAGAGTTGTAGTTTTGCTACTTTTAGCAAAACTAAAACTCATGCTGAATTAGGCACAATGTTAGTTATTTTCTCAAGTCTGTGTTTACTATTGTAGGCCATGCATTACCACATGACAGCTTTGGTTGACCTGATACTGTATAATATTGCTATACATCACCCTAAGGTTTTATGACAATGAAAACATGTCATTCTTTTTGCTTATCTATTTTTTTTAGGGATGACAGAAAACTTCATTGTGTTTATGGAACAACCTATAAAATTGAATGTGCTGAAAATAATTACTAGCAAAATAACAGGGAAGCCTATATTGGACTCCTTTCGTTGGGATCCAATATTTGACACAGTGTTCCATGTGGCAAATAAACACACAGGAGAGGTAAGGCGGCTTTTTTATGGCAGGGATAGAAATTGGCCATAATTTACAGGAATGATGTGGCTGAAGCATGGGTCTTACTGGTATCCGTTCAGATGGTCGACCATGTTATGGTCGACAGTCATTAGGTCGACCACTATAGGTCGACATTGACACGGTCGTCATGGACACATGGTCGACACATGAAAATGGTCGACACATGAAAAGGTCGACATTATTTTTTTAACTTTTTTTTCTTTTGGGGAACTTTTCCATACTTTACGATCCACGTGGACTACGATTGGAACGGTAATCTGTGCCGAGCGAAGCGGTAGCGGAGCGAAGGCACCATGCCCGAAGCATGGCGAGCGAACGTGGTGCACTAATTGGGGTTCCCAGTCACTTTACGCAAAAAACGACACCCAAAAAAGTTAAAAAAACTCATGTTTATTTTGTTTCTGTGCAGGGTAAATACTGGCTGCTTTATTTTTACACTGCAATTTAGATTTCAGTTTGAATACACCCCACCCAAATCTAACTCTCTCTGCACATGTTATATCTGCCCCTCCTGCAGTGCACATGGGCCCTCATTCCGAGTTGTTCGCTCGCTAGCTGCTTTTAGCAGCATTGCACACGCCTACTGGGAGTGAATCTTAGCTTTGCAGAATTGCGAATGAAAGATTAGCAGAATTGCGAATAGAATAGCGATTAGAAATTTCTTTGCAGTTTCTGAGTAGCTCGAGACTTACTCTGCCACTGCGATCAGTTCAGTCAGTTTCGTTCCTGGTTTGACGTCACAAACACACCCAGCGTTCGCCCAGACACTCCCCCGTTTCTCCAGCCACTCCCGCGTTTTTCCCTGAAACGCCTGCGTTTTTTCACACACACCCATAAAACGGTCAGTTTCCGCCCAGAAACACCCACTTCCTGTCAATCACACTCCGATCACCAGAACGATGAAAAATCTTCGTTAAGCCGTGAGTAAAATACCAAACTTTTGTGCTAATTTACTTGGCGCAGACACACTGCGAACTTTGCGCATGCGCAGTTTGCGACTTATCGCACCGATGCGAAGAAAAAGAACGAGCGAACAACTCGGAATGAGGGCCATGGTTTTGCCCAACTGCTAACAAAATTCCTGCTGTGATCAACTCAGAATTAGGCCCTCTGTGATAATGTTGACATAGATAAAAAAAAGAATGGTGACCAGTCACAACAGTCAAGTATACAAGATAGTGACCCATGAAAGAGCACTGAACATGTGCAAACACTGATTGTGTCATCCACATGGGCCCTCATTCCGAGTTGATTGCTTGCTAGCTACTTTTTGCAGCCGTGCAAATGTATAGTCATCGCCCACTGGGGAGTGTATTTTCGCTTTGCAAGTGTGTGCGATCGCATGTGCAGCCGAGCAGGACGAAAACGTTTTTGCAGTTTCTGAGTAGGTCTGAACTTACTCAGCCCTTGCGATCACTTCAGCCTGTCCGGTCCTGGAATTGATGTCAGACACCCGCCCTGCAAACGCATGCGTTTTCCCTACCACTCCCAGAAAAAGTACTTGCGATCGGTTGTGCGAATGGATTCATCGCTAGAAGCATTGCACAACAGCGATGCTGTTTGTACCCGTATGACGCGCGTGCGCTCTGCGGTGCATACGCATGCGCAGTAGTAACCTGATCGCTGCGCTGCCAAAAACGGCAGCGAACGATCAACTCGGAATGAGGGCAATTGTCTGATGTGTCTAACTGTCATACCAAGATATGTGTAGAACAGGGTTAGGTAGCTTGTGGAATGCCAGCCTCCGTGGTACTACAAATGCCAGCATGCCCTGCCATAGATTTGCTGTTAGGGTATGCTGATGTGTAGTTCCACAGCATCTGGACTTCCACAGTTTGCATACATAGGCAAGGGCACTGTGCAACTGGCATCTTTCCCTAAAGTCACATAAGAAAATGTCACCTCCCAGGTAGAGAACTTTGCACTGACTAGCTGCAGACACCCAGGGCCGTAACTACGTGTGTGCCAAGTGGGCTTGGCACACAGCGCAGTTGCCCTGAGGGCGCACGGCCAGCGGCATGTAATGAGTCAAATTGACTCATTACATGCCGCCTCTGCTGTGTGCGCCGCGCTGGAGGGAGAAGAGACCAGCGCCAGGCAGCGGACAAGGAGGAGGAGGGAGGGGGAGCAGGGAGCCGCAGCAGCGCTATTTCATTGGTAGTAAGCGCCACTGCAGCATCCCCCTCTCCTTCTGTATTGGCTGCCCGGCGCTGCTATGGATGCTGGGATGCGGTTCCTTCATCCCAGCATCCACAGCAGCGCCAGGCAGCCAATACAGAAGGAGAGGGGGATGCTGCAGCGGCGCTTACTACCAATCAAATAGCGCTGCTGCGGCTCCCTGCTCCCCCTCCCCCTTCTCATCTCACTGCCTGCACCGAGAGGGAGATGCCAGCACGAGGAGCCTGTCAGCGGGGAGAAGGTAAGTATCTCTCTCTCTCTCAGGGGGACACCGTCTGCCGCAATGTGTAAAAAGGGGGCCTGGCTGCCGCAATGTGTAAAAAGGGGGACTGGCTGCCACAATGTGTAAAAAGGGGTCCTGGCTGCCGCAATGTGTAAAAAGGGGTCCTGGCTGCCGCAATGTGTAAAAAGGGGTCCTGGCTGCCGCAATGTGTAAAAAGGGGGACTGGCTGCCGCAATGTGTAAAAAGGGGGACTGGCTGCCATAATGTGTAAAAAGGGGGACTGGCTGCCGCAATGTGTAAAAAGGGACTGGCTGCCGCAATGTGTAAAAAGGGGTCCTGGCTGCCGCAATGTGTAAAGAGGGGGCCTGGCTGCCGCAATGTGTAAAAAGGGGGCCTGGCTGCCGCAATGTGTAAAGAGGGGGCCTGGCTGCCGCAATGTGTAAAAAGGGGGACTGGCTGCCGCAATGTGTAAAAAGGGGGCCTGGCTGCCGCAATGTGTAAAAAGGGGGACTGGCTGCCGCAATGTGTAAAAAGGGGGACTGTCTGCTATAATGTGTAAAAAGGGGGACGCTGTCTGCTGTAATGTATAAAAGGGGCTCTACCTGGTGTAGTGGCGCTACTGTGCAGCGTAATTTTAGTAATGTAGACTACTGTGCACCGTAGTATGAATTGCTATTATTTTGTGGCAACGCCCCTTCCCGTGAAGCCATGCCCCTATAAATTTTCCGCGCGCCTACGGCGTGCACTGCCCCTATCTTACATGGGGGGGGGGGGGGGGCGCCACTGTCGTTTCTTGCACACAGCGCTAAAATGCCTAGTTACAGCACTGCAGACACCTCATGAGCTGCACCATAAATTGCTGAGACCATAGTGCTAAACCCTGCCACAGTAACAGTAAGCCCTTTAATAGTTGACCCTTCATTAATATTTATTGTTGACTTATACAAGGTCGAGTCAAATGATTATGACCACCAGCTAATAGTCAGAGTAACTGCTTCAGAGCCCCGTACACAGCAGGGTTCGCTGAACTGTCATTTAAGACACATGTCTGGTAGCCCCCAGGTTCATTTTGACAGTGAGCTGCTCCACTGTAGCGTTTCGGTCGTCCCTTGCACACCTTCATAGCCGACGTTCATCTCTCACATCAATAGCATGTGGTGCTCTGCAGTTTCCACTTCAGTTATCCTCAATGGCGCCATTTGTCCAGTCACGATACACCTTCACCACAGCAGCATGCGAACAGTATACAAACTGCACTGTTTCAGAAATACTACTCCCCTCGCCCGAAAGCCAATAATCATCCATTTTTGCAACTCTGATAAATCGCCCCTTTTACCCATGACAGCAATGAGTGATATTTGTGCAGACGGCCTATCGCACTCCCTATGTACCCACCAACCCAGCACACAACACGTGACGTACTTCATGGACTACACGCTGCCAACGTCAAATGTAGGAGGTGGTCATAATAATGTGACTCGACCATGTAGTTTATGTAGACATTTTTGGTGGGTGTAGTATGGTATGCCGGCGGCCGGGCTCCCGGCGACCAGCATACCGGTGCCGGGAGCCCGACCGCCGGCATACCGACATCGTGGCAAGCGCAAAGGAGCCCCTTGCGGGCACGGTTTCACGCTACGCGTGCCACGCTATTTATTCTCCCTCCAGGGGGGTCGTAGACCCCCACGAGGGAGAATATCTGTCGGTATGCCGGGTGTCGGGATTCCGGCGCCGGTATACTGTGCGCCGGGATCCCGACATTCGGCATACTGAAGACCACCCATTTTGGTTGTCTACTTAAAGTACCTCTCAACATTATGGTGTCTATATACCCAATGTAGTTATAGAAGGATATTAGATAAAATATGGAAAGAGAGAGATCACCCTCTAACAAATAACAAGTTTTCATTTTTAGATCTTTTAATTTGACTTTTGCTGTTATTTTGAAATTGTTTTTATTTTGGGAAAAATTGAGTATTATTGGCTTTCTACTCCCTTTATATATTACCTCACCATATAACATATTCCAAAAATAACATTAACTATTTAATTTTGATAACGTTCTGAAATGACCTGAAAGTGTTTTTCCTTGATGCAGTTGCACTCTGTAACATTCCACACTGCCGCTGTTATGATGTATCACCAAATCAATAGCTATGAAGATCAGGGCTGCATCGTGATAGACATCTGCTGTCAGGATGATGGGAAAGGTTATGGCCTATATCAGCTTCACAATCTGCGCGAATCTGGGAAAGCTTTGGATGAGGTATTGTATTACTCAGCAAATACACTACATCATGTCTGTGGTGGAAAACTGAGCCTTGTTAGCTGTGTTATTAAACCAAAGGACATCTGCACAACACAAAAACAGCCACTTTATACTTACTATGGAATCAATCCAATTCCCCGTGAAGGGTGCAAGGTGCCGTTGCCGTGGCGTGTAGAAACCAGCGACAGTACCAAAACTTGCACCCCTCGCATTCCATTTAAGTGCCCAACTTACAGACTTTTGCTCACAGCTTGAACAGAAATCTGCGAGTCAGCGGTACTGTAAGTGCGGCATAGCACCACACTTACTCGCACCCACAAAAACATTGTGGGGAACAGGATTGACCCCTATATGTTACTTGCTTCATAAATACGGGTAAGCATTAAAAGCATCTTTGAGTTAAATACATATATTCTCTTAAGCTCTGACATGAATTTTTGTATCAGAATTTAAGTGTCATTTTACATTGTGGCTACCATCTCACCAAATAGTCCTTCTCGGTACCCAAGGTCTTGGGCAAATCGGCTGTGACGAATGTCTTTCTGGGTCAAAATTAGCATTTTGATATGAATATATAAAACAATTGGCTGCAACAAAACTACATTACTGGCTTACACTGATCATTTTGATGGTCGACATTTGCACATCTATAATTTGGTATCTGAGGGCGCTTTAGTAAATATAATCCATACATTTCTATCACCTAAAAATTTTTGCCATTTGTTGGGCTATCAATAATGCCTTTTTAGAGATAAGACAGACATTTATTCACAGTTAAAACGGGTGGTATTCATGTGACCAGCGGTCGGGTGACCGACGGTCACATGACCTCCACCGACATCCCGCCCCCTCACTATCCCGATGGTCGGCATGCCGACCAACAGGGACTATTTCCACTCGCGGGTGTCAGACATACTACATTCGTTAAAACATAACATTTACAGAAGTGAATCCACATACAAAAGTACAAAAATTATTCAAATTCCAATTTGTAAGAGTGTTACTTCTTTAAAAGGTGTTATTCCACAGGTGAAGGTTTTTTTCTGAAATGATGTGGACCTTGATTCGTAACCCTACGCATTTCATCCAAAGAACTGCATGAGGGATTTTATCTGTGTCTTTTTTTTCCGGTGGAAGCACGTATGATAAGACAGCTAATTGTTATATTTACAACTGTTGGGGATTCTAATTTCCCATCCGCAATACTTGTGCCATCTTTGATGTGAATTTGATTAATTATTGATTATGTCATATCTTGGAATTCCATCACCGTGTGTAAAAATTCAAACCTTGAAAATGTTCTCTCTCTTTTGGTATTGTGAATGTCCATCATTTTATTGATCAAGCCCCTGATGAAGTCCTTTGACAAAATGCATAGGGTTGCAAATCAAAGTCTACATTGTTTCAGAGAAAACCTTCACCTGTGGAATAACACCTTTTAAAGAAGTAACACTGTTAAAGATTGGAATTTTAATAATGTGTGTTGATTTGTATGTGGATTTACCTTCATGAGTGTTAGGTTTTTACTGTGAATAAATATCTTTATAATCTCTAAAATGGTGTTATTGGTAGCCCAAGAAAGAGCAAACATTTTAGGTGGGACAACTATATGGATTATATGGGTTACATTTACTAAAGAGCGCTCAGATATCTCATTGTATTTATTTTTTGTTGTACCCCCACTAACAAGGGGTTAATCTTGAGGTGCTGCAAACAAGTATATAGCGCAAGATAATTACATTTTTCCATTTGTACGTCTATGTGCGACTGATTCTGAATCTATAATAAAGGCACCAATGTGAGCGGCCATGGCTTTTCTTCTTGCTGCAACTTTATATGTGTGTAAACCTAATTCCAGGTCACAGCCTAGCATCCGACGTGCACTGTGAGTGGTTTTTTGCTGTGTCTGCGATGTGAATTAGATAAAAAATGTAAAGAAAAATACAGTACACTACTCCACACGGGGCATCCTGTGCCATATGCATCACAGAGACATCTGTATTTGGTTTGCTGGTGACTACTGAGTAATGTCAGTGTTCCAAGTTTGCCAGCTCCATCTATGGACAAATCTGGATCCAGAGCCAAGAGCACTTCTCCACCCTAGCTTCAGGCTACCCCAGTGCAGCTCTTCCTTTCTTCTACAGATCAGGTTACTTTTCACAAACATTGGGGAAAAAAGAGAAAAGAAGACTCTTGTTTGGGTGCACTCTTCATGTTGTAAATCGAAAAGGAAAGTTGTTGTTTTTTTTACAGTAAATTTAAAACTATTAATTATTTATTATTTCTTCACCTAAAATATTATTTGAACAACATCCATAAAGCTACAATACTTAAAAAATAAGGTATGTTCTGATCCATCAACATATAGAATGATTTCAGGCAGAAAAATAGATACACACAATTCTACTTCTGTCTGCCTTGGATCAGTACAAAATGAATTTGTATTTTTTTGCTAATTTTGCTGATTTGCGATCCTTGCTGAATTAGGCCCTAAATTAACAGGGGTCGCCGGGTTATGTCGCGACTTACAAAGGAAGCGGTCGCAGGGCTGACCGCAAAGAAGATTGACAGGAAGGAGGCGTGCCAGGGCAGATCCGGACCATTTGGAGCCATTTTTGGGGTGTGGTGAGTATAACGCAGGCGTGTCCAGCAGAACGGAGAGTGGAGGAGTGACGTCAAAGCTGGCCCCATCATCGCTGGATCCATCGCACAGGGTAAGTAGGTATAGGCCTAGTCTACTTCTGCTTTAAATTTTTTTAGCTTAGCAGGGCTGCACAAGTGAACGCAGTGCTGCTAAGCTAAAATACACTCCCCCATAGGTGTGGACTAGTTGATCGCAGCAGCAGCAAAAAGTTGCTGGCTGCGATCAACTCGGAATGACCACCAATGAGTGTAAGGGAAGACCCACTCATGGAATTTACAATAATAATACCAATAGTGCCTATTGAAATGCAGATATATCACAGATAACTGTGTTGGTTATTCTTGATGTTATATGTACCGTATAGAAAGAAGTAACTTTTGGTGAATAAAAGGGATAGATACAAGTGGTGATCCTGCTGTTAGGGTGTGTACACACGGTGAGATCCTTGCTATGCCCGATTTTCACTTGCAATTTCCCTTGAACTCCCTGGAGCCCAGATAGCACAGATTTTGACTAACTTTTCTTGAGACATGGACTATGTGTGCTTACGATTTTGGCTTATGTGAAATGTCATTGACATGTGAGATGAACAAGATAGTACACCGATCTAGCAAGGATTGACTTGCCTGCATAGTCTATCTTTTCTTGCGATGCCGACCTGGCGGGACTGTGCATCGGGATCGCAAGGTGACTTTCACCTTGCGATCTGCAATAACTTTTCTTGAGATTTTGACTATATAGTCAAAATCAAAAGAAAATATCTCACCGTGTGTACACACCTTTAGTGTTATTTGTCAAAAGATCTATCAGTACCTTCCTACTCCACTGGGTATTCCCTGGGGGTCTCCTATCCAGGTACTGACCCAGCCCATCACCGTTTGGCTTCCAAAATCAGACGAGGTTGGGCATTTGCGTTGGGGTATGGTAGTAGGACAATATGGCTGATAGTTTAGACACACTAATGAGAGTGCACCGAATTTTTTGAGTAGAATTTTTTTTTCTACTCAAAAAATTTGGTGCACTCTCATTAGTGTTAATTTAGGGCCTAATTCAGCAAGGATCGCAAATCAGCAAAATTAGCAAAAAAAGCGTAAAAACGCAAATTCTGCAACTTAAATAGCAAAAACTGAGAAAAAATAAAACCAATTCTGAGACTTAGCAAAAACTGCATTTGCACTACGAAAAGTAGGCATGTAGGGGGCGTACTGAAGGGCTGGACTCGCAAAAACTACGATCAGGGGCGTGTTGTGGGCGTATGCTGATGGTCAGTGGGTGGTGCATTCGCAATTTTTACAACAGATCGCACATTTCTGATGTGCAGTTTCTGAGTGACTACAGGTCTACCTTAAAAATTGCACAAGCTGACCTCAGTTGTTAACATTTTTGTATTTTTTTTAAACAACCAACATTTTTTTGTTAAACAAAACATATATTTTTTTTAATTTTATTTGTGCGCTACACACATAAACATATGTTGAAGAACAGCAACACCATCTTTTTATTTTCAAGTTTTGCAAATTCTGCTCCATTTGTATATTTATTGAAACAAATATTTACACATAATTCCTTAAAGTAAGGTATGTAAATAAAAGCAAAGAAACAATAATAATCTTTGACCACTTCACAATCAAAAACACACTTTTTTTTTTATAAAAATGTTACTGTTGTTTCCAAATTAAAATATTTTGACTCCAAAAAAAGTGTGTTTGTGAAAACATATACCAATAATTGCTGTTGTGTAGGGTTTAGAGGCTAGAATACACACTCTCTCTAATTGAATACAGTATATTTGAACACAGTTATGTGCATTAGTCAATGTTTGAAGAAAAACACTATGGTGTCTTTAAGCTAATAATTGCTAAATTACCAAAAGATCATTTGACCAATTAAGTGATGATTGAATTGATTTACAATTGTTGAGTAGTTTCTTTAATTCGGGTGCAGGAAAGTTGTGCAATTTTTAAGGGAAAAACACTGTTGTTAGCAAAAAATGCAATATCAGAAACATGTACGCAAAAATTGCGTTCATTTGTAATATGTACACAAAAATTGTGATTATTAAGGTGGTTTTTGCAATATTTGCACATTTCACAAGGCCACCTTATTTTTGTTAAATTAAATTAGTGTTGCAGTTTTTCCGTTTGGGCGTGCTTTCGCGATTTTGCTTTTGCTCACAATTTTTGCTAATTTGTAATTTTTGCAATCCTTACTGAATTTACCCCTTAGTCCAGAAAGCTTTTATTCCATCCCTTCACTAATATATTAACTCCCTGTGAAAAGTGACAGGCATACAGATGAGCCATTTTGGATTATTATAATATGACCTGTCAGAACTTGAAATTATGTTTTCATCCACGTACTTTTTGGAGCAGAGTCAGCAAATGTGATGATACAAGGGGAAACCCATCCAAATCTATCTATCTTTGCACATGTTACATTTGCCACACCTGCAGTGCACATGGGCCCTCATTCCGAGTTGTTCGCTCGCTAGCTGCTTTTAGCAGCATTGCACACGCTAAGCCGCCGCCCTCTCGGAGTGTATCTTAGCATAGCAGAATTGTGAACGAAAGATAAGCAGATTTGCGAATAGAAATTTCTTAGCAGTTTCTGAGTAGCTCCAGACTTACTCAGCCATTGCGATCAGTTCAGTCAGTTTCGTTCCTGGTTTGACGTCACAAACACACACAGCGTTCGCCCAGACACTCCCCCGTTTCTTCAGACACTCCCGTGTTTTTCCCAGAAATGCCAGCGTTTTTTTGCACACTCCCATAAAACGGCCAGTTTCCGCCCAGAAACACCCACTTCCTGTCAATCACATTACGATCACCAGAACGATGAAAAATTCTCGTTATGCCATGAGTAAAATACCTAACTTTTGAGTAAAATAACTAAGCGCATGTGCTCTGCGAACCTTGCGCATGCGCAGTGAGCGACTAATCGCAATATAGCAAAACTCGGCAACGAGCGAACAACTCGGAATGAGGGCCATGGTTTTGCCCAACTGCTAACAAATTTGCTGCTGCAATCAGATCTGAATTACCCCCTGTGTATCCATCTGCCACTCTATCTCATTCAGTGGCACAGCATTGCGCAGGTGCGTCATTGCCCGGCAATGGCTGTCGCCAGGGAGCGACGCCACGTACGAAAAAAGTGGTCGCAGCAGCGACCGCAAGAAGATTGACAGGAGGAAGGCGTTCCGGGGCGTCAACTGTCCGTTTTATGGGAGTGGTTCGCAGGCGTGTCCACGTGTTTGGAGGGCGGATGTCTGACATCAATTCCGGGACCTGCATCGCTGAAATCATCGCACCAGGTAAGTATGTCTAGGGCTAGTCTAGTTTTACACAAAACTTTTTTTAGCATAGCAGGTCTGCACAAGCGATCGCAGCCCTGCTATACTAAAATACACTCCCCCATAGGCGGCGTCTAGTTGATCGCACAAGCAGCAAAAAGTTGCTATGTGCGATCAACTTGGAATGACCCCCACCATTCGCTCTGCAGTACTGGATTAGTGGAGCATTAGCCACCCAGTGGTGAATATGTTTATTGCATGTATGTTGTCACACCTCAAAGAGCCACTCCGTGCAACAACTTAACAACCTGAGCTATAGCTAAGGCACGACAAATACTCTATTTAGGCAGATAAACTGCAACGATGAGGGAGGCTCCATCTGTATGTACAGCAGTAAATGTAATTCCCAATGGAATACCACCGGTAGTAGTTATGCCCAATACTGCATCACTGGGTGGCTCCATGTCTAGTAATGTTTCAACAGTGCTACTAGTAATGGCAATAATATGACTCAGCTGTAGTTGGCATGATATTGGGTTACCCTATAGCTATTTTCATTATGCCAACCAGTGAAAAGAGCATGCACAGGAATAAGTGGCAAAAACTCTCACACCAATTGCGCACTTACAGGGCTACATTCAGCCTCTTGACCACCCTTAATATTGTGAACCGGGGAACATACTCTACCTCATGCCCAGGCAAATATCCAGCACTATGGGGGTCATTCCGAGTTGTTCGCTAGCTGCTTTTGTTCGCTGCGCAGCGATCAGGCAAAAAAAACAGCACTTCTGCGCATGCGTATGCTGCTCAATGCGCACGTGCGTCATACTATTAAAAAGAATGATATCGTTTCACACAAGGTCTAGCGAAGCTTTTCAGTCGCACTGCTGGCCGCAGAGTGATTGACAGGAAGAGGGCATTACTGGGTGTCAACTGACCGTTTTCAGGGAGTGTTCGGAAAAACGCAGGCATGGCTGGGCGAACGCAGGCATGTTTGTGATGTCAAAACAGGAACTGAATAGTCTGAAGTGATCGCAAGCATTGAGTAGGTTTGAAGCTACTCTGAAACTGCACAAAAATATTTTGTAGCCGCTCTGCGATTCTTTCGTTTGCACTTCTGCTAAGCTAAAATACACTCCCAGTGTAGGCATAGCGTTTGCACGGCTGCTAAAAACTGCTAGCGAGTGATCAACTCGGAATGACCACCTATGATCTTTAAGGTTTATTATTAAAAACAATATCAGCATTGATTAAAGTAGGGATAGGGGTGTATACAAACAGATACTATAGTGCAGGGATTTTCAACCTTTTACAACTCGCGGCACACTGAACAAGATTTAAATATTGCCAAGGCACACTGAAATATAATGGTGATGCATGGTGCCGTTGCGTGTCCAATGGATGTCATGTCGCAGCTTCTCCATAGGTAACGCCTGAGCCACATCTGAGAAAGCCAGAAGAGCCCAACATTGCCCGGGCCGAAATTAGAACTGGCTCTGCAACCACTAAACCCACCAGTATTGATCATTCCAGGGCCTCAGTAGCAGCAAATCACTGATGGGCCTGGCTGTGCTTCAATGGCGGCACACCTGGAGACTGCACAGGGCACACTAGTGTGCCATGGCACAGTGGTTGAAAAACACTGCTATAGTACTTTATGAAAGGGGTAATAAAGACATACTGCTATGATTGTGATTAGGAAAAAAAACATGTGTACAGCACTTTAAAGTTCTGTCAGTGGCCACCCCTTGGTACCCACCCTGATCTTGAATCAACGTTGCAGTGCCCTCTTCCCTGGCTTTCCTGCTTCACTCTCACTTCTCTGAGACCTTAATTAAGGAAGAAGATGCCAATCCATGGATTTAGTAGCCCTCTGATTCTCCCGTAGGTCCTTTAGAAACCATAGCCCCTCCCCAGTCCTGATGTCTATTTCTTGAACATCCAGGAGTGCAATATGGAACTCCCATAGTACAGAGATGTGTGCTATATATATGGAGCTAAAACTTGTCTCCATCTCTGCCAAAAATTCAAATAAGCAATTGAAATACTGCAAGCAATGCTGTAAAGCATGGCTTCCGACTTCCACTCCTGTTAGACAATCAGGACAGGTAATTCAGGCTAATGCTCTATAAAGGCAATCTTTACATTATAGAGGTAAATGCTTTATTGGCATCAGCTGCGGGTGTAGTATGGTATGCCGGTGGCTGGGCTCCCAGCGGCCAGCATACCGGCGCCGGAATCCCGACCGCTGGCATACCAACAGTGGCGCGAGTGAAAATGAGCCCCTTGCGGGCACGGTGGCGCGCTATGCGCACAACGCTATCTATGCTCCCTCCAGGGGGGTTGTGGACCCCCAAGAGGGAGAAAAGGTGTCGGTATGCCGGGTGTCGGGATTCCCGCGCCGGTATACTATGCGATGGGATCCCAACAGCCGGCAAACTGAAGACCACCCTCAGCTGCAATGCACACACTCTGGAGTCAATGCATATTCCACCTAAATATAACATCTAGTGATGGGTTCAGTATGAATTACCGGTGGACAGAATGCCGACCGTCAGTATACCAACAGCGGCATCCAGGCCACCAGTATGCCGGCAGCGGGGCGATTGCTAGAAAGTCCCTTGCGGGCTCGCTGTGCTCACCATGCTGTGGGCATGGTGGCTCGCTGGGCTCTCCACAGGTTATATTCTCCCTCTATGGGTGTTGTGGACACCCACAGAGGGAGAATAGCCTGTGTCACCAATATTCCGGGGGGATTCCAGCATTGGCATTGTGACCGGCAAAGGTTGCACAGATGAGCCCCGGGCATTGCTCCATCCTGCCTTCTGGGAATGTTGCTGTAGGATATTTTGCTCCACAGTCATGGCCTAGCTTCTACTCTCCTGCAAGTGGAGCTGCTGATATCCTGGGCATGTACTTGTATCAGCAGTCATGCATGGTACTGGGTGTCAGGGCAGCTGAGCGGGCACATTGGCACTGTACTGCAGTGGAGCTGGAGAATGGAAACCCTCTGTCTGACAGCTGCTGCTTCTCTTCCTTGTGCTGACACTGACTGTGTCTCCCCAGCGGCAGCACAGCAGCAGCATCCTGACCGTTTCCACTCCTCCTCACATGTAATGTATATTAGTAGTGGTGCACCCGGAAGAGAAGGAGCCAGGCGCACCCCAACTATTATACATTGCAGCGGGCAGTAGAAGACAGCTAGTAGCAGTGGCACATACTTGGTCAGTGATCATGGGTGGAGGCGAACGGTTCCTCCCACAGGGCATGTGCGCTATGTGCCACGCACCGTACACACCACCTTAATTACAGCACTGTCTGTGAATATTATGGATCTCAGTGTTCAATGTAAGTGAAGATGCGGTAAAACAGGACTGTTGCCTTTCCTAGAACCCCAGGGAAAGCCTCCATCACAGCATTGATAGAAGCCAGATCAAATATCGAGGGGTGGCTAGTGACAGACTGGTAGGATGATTACTGCTGATATTGTCAATGCTGTTTAAAGTAATTCTGTACTTTTCATATGTGTGTTATGATCGCTGCGTTATTTTCCACATCTAAGCTTTTCATTGGTATTGTACTTTTTAACAATAATAATATAATAATATTGTTCAAGTTTTTTAATGAATTCTTGTCTAGGTGTGACATATACTCCCACATCCATGATAATGAAGGACAGGTGGTGTGCACCGCATATAGCGCTGCAGAGTAGGGGACACTGTTGCAGCACTTGTCAAAGATCTGTTTTAATTACTTTCACTTGTAGCTTACCCCCTTTTTGAAGCCCAGCAACGCCTGACCTCCCCTGCCTCCTTCCCTCACCCCTTTCCATTGCTAATTCCTATACAACATACATGAACCTATCTTGATAGCTCTTTGTTATTCAGGTACACTGTCCTTTATTACATTTCAGGATGCTGACATACCGGAATTCAAACCCATTGCATGTTGCATTGCAGTCACTCTATTAATTGAGCTATCTGCCTTTACAGAAAAATCTAGAGAATTCTAAGCATGAGTATTCTAAATATTTGAAGCATACCTTGCAGTTTGTGAAAAACATTTATCAGCATAGCAGATGAGCAGATCTATGTAGTGTGTGGCTGGAAGGGATTGGATTTGTGGCTGCACACTACATAGATCTGCTCAGTTGCAATGCTGATTTTTTTTTTTTTTTACAAAGTACAATTAGCTTCATATCTCATAGTTTCTATGCAGGATGAAATAGACCAATGAGTAGGGTGTTTGACTGCAATGCAACAGGTTATAGGTTTGAACCCTGGGTATGGCAGTATATTGAAATGTGGTATTTAATAAATGGTATTGTAACTAAATAACAGCGAGCTCTCCACATATAAAGATTTGAGTCCAAATCATTTTCTTCCAGTGTTCTGTATATGTGTGTGAATTTTATATATATAAATGTGGGAAGTGCCATAATAGCGTGGGCTTTCTCTGGGATCAATTTTGTCATAGCCCTGCTCACGAGGCATGCGCCTTATGTCCCTATGGGCAGATGTATTAAGCCTGGAGAAGTGATAAAGCAGTGATAAGTGCAAGGTGATAATGCACCAGCCAATCAGCTCCTAACTGTAAATGTACATATTGGAGCTGATTGGCTGGTGCGTTATCACCTTACACTTATCACTGCTTTATCAGTTCTCTTGGCTTATTACATCTGCCCCTGTGTCTCTTTCTGGCATGGGGCACCAAAAAGTCTAGTTATGGCTTTGCTAACCTGGTGCGACAGATATTGCCAGCCAGTCCTTGACAAAGCTTTCATGGGTTGGCAAGTGCAAAATAGCCGCTAGTTTACAACATTAGTGTCAAATGACAAGGTTCTTGTCTGCAATACCTTACAATCCCCACTCAGAGAACAAGTGAAGCCAATAGAGCCTGATGCAGAGGTCAATGTTCCAATGCAGTGGAGCAAACTTTTGCTACTGCGTAACTACGTATCATGGCTGCACTGTGCACATCTAGAAAATAATTAGCGACTGCAAACGAAGTGTGAATTTATTTGCAAAGGGCCTGATTCAGAGGTGCACACAGATCACGCACTGCTGCAATTTATCACTGATTCTCAAGTGCAGACAGAGGCAGAACTCTGGGAGGCAACGGAGTCATCTGCCGCCGGGCTCCTGCTCTGAAGGGGGCACCTCTCCTCCCATTCTGTGACACCATTCAATTAAGTTAATTGATAGGTGCTGCTGTCTCTTCAGTGTCCGACTTCCTCACTGGTCCCTGCACCTTACAAATCACACCCTTTTCATTATACTGAATATACACATATTACAAGTATCACACCCAGGATTAGAAACCACAACCTATTACACTGGAAGCAGACACCTTACTGATGGAGCTATTTGCTCCTGTATAGGAAATATGAGAATTTTAACTATATAAAGATACTTCTCTGACAATTACACGTAACTTCATATAGTTAGAATTCTCATGCTTCCTCTACAGGAGCAAATAACTCCATCAGTAAAGTGTCTGCTGTCAGTGTAACAGGTCATGGGTTCTAATCCTGGGTATGACTGCTAAGAAATGTGTGATTTAAAATAAAAGACAATTAAATGTATAAATACAGTATATACATTTTTTTCAGAACACACACACACACACACACACACACACACACACACACACACACACACGTGTGTATATATATATATATATATATATATATATACGCACATCTACATACATATATTTATCTTAATATAGTAAATAGGGGGGCACCAATATATATCTTGCCTCCGGGCAACTGGGACGAACTTACGCCACTGAGTGCAGACATATGCAAATGCCAGTGTAAGGATTCCCCTTGTGCACTACCATGCAATGGGCTGAGCAAATCCTGCGGTGCCTACTTTTTATTATCTGAGCATTGCACAATCGCACTGGAAGATCCATTCTCTCCACTATCGATGCACCAACGGTTGCACCATCGACTGTTCAAGCAGCCCCTGTCTGGGTCAGAGTCCCCCTTATAACTACGTTCCCATAACATGCCCATGAAACCTCTTTCTGCAATAACCTTAGGTCATCTCCCAGTCTCCACCCTGACCTGCCCATGGTTTGCAGCAGCCAAAACAAGTAACTGTGATGTCCTTTGCAAATAAGTACACTATCGCACAGCTTGGATCATGTGTGTGCACTAAGAGCTTCCGACACATTTGATGCATGCACAGCATTGAAAAAAATCACTCAAATGCACAAACACTGGAACTGCGTGCACCTCTGAACCAGGCCAAAAGTAAGTGACATGAGTGAACAGTTGGGGGAGGTTACGGGGATGGCTACAAAAATGTAGGCGGTTCGCAATTATATTCTAGATGTGTCCCAATCAGCCACCGTGAAGCCATTTGCAGTTGCACTTGCGCTGGCGTCTTAGTTGAGCCAGACATTCTAAAACAACAGTGAGTTGTTCAGAAGTTCAATCACTTTACCACTTGCCTGATACTGTCACTTGATGTGACCAGAGCCAGGTGTACATTACCTGGCTTGGTTGCATCACATGCGACATGCGACATTGCCTGCTGTGTATTCCCCCCCCCCGCTTATAGATGAGCCCGATCTTCTGGAGTGATGCTGCTGTCCCTAACCACCGACATCACTTCCAGAATCGGTCCCCAGAATGCCATGCGGCCGGCATTATGCAGCGCATGCTCTGGGGAATCATAGTGCGGTAGGGATGGCCATCGGTGTGGTTGCCATTGATGGTTGCCATTGAGGTTGCCATCAATGTGATATGGCAAGTAACCATCGATGCCTGCCAACTTTGCAGTGGATGGCCATCAATGGTTTCCACAACCAATGGTCATCCCTATTCTTTCATTGACTGGCCTATGGACAATAAGAACATGGGGCCGGGTCTTCGTGGGTGTTGTAGAGCAGAGCTATACTCCGTGTCCAGGCACTTCATTAAAAATGTTTTTTTAAATATATATATATATATTTGGTTATGCCTTTCCATCGATGAAGGGAAACCATCTGGTTCTCCCCCATCGATGGCAAATGTATTCTACATTGGCCATAAACCATTGATGATTTTGAATCATCGTTGGTCGATGGCCATCCCTACAGTGTGGGGAGGGGAACGTAGTTCTTCTCCAAGCACATTTTGGCTGATCTATGCATGTACAGATATCAGCTGCAGCAAGGGGACTGATGACGGGTGGTCTTCAGTATGCCTAATGTCGGGATCCCGGTGCACAGTATACCGGCGCCGGAATCCCGACACCCAGCATACCGACATATATTCTCCCTCGTGGGGGTCCATGACCCCCCTGGAGGGAGAATAAATAGCGTGGTGCACATAGCGCGCCACTTTGCGATCGCCACGGTGTCGGTATGCCGGCGGTCGGGCTCCCGGCGCCGGTATGCTGGTCGCCGGGAGCCCTGGCCGCCGGCATACCATACTACACCCCTGATGACACATGATCTGCTGCCCTCTGCATGGGGAGGAGGGGTGTGCGTGTGTATGCCTATGGGGGGGGGGGTGCATAAAAGGGTAATTTTACAGGTGGGTGGGGATTATAAAGCATGGACTTGTTTTTTGATTATTGTTTTTTGCTACTAAGGGGGTGTGGGGTTACTATTATTAGGGTTTAAGACCACTGGTGGGGCTGTATTGCCAATGGGGTTGGAAACTCATTTTATAATGGGGGCCTATGGACACTGGAGGGATGGGGGATGCAAAACACTTCATAGATATATATTTTTATAATAAAATATTTTAATATATTATTAAAAATACTTTTTCAACAATTTCTGAGCGTTTTTTCAGGGAAAAATCATCAGTTAAGTGATAAAAGGCTGAGAAGTCAGAGAGTAATCTAATGGCACAAGAGAGAGGACTCCTGAACAGAAAGCCATCCTGTAGCTATGTATCATTGCTTAGGGGGAGATGTCTCAAGCAATGATGCTCAAATGAACCAATAAGCTTCTGTCATTTATCTAACACAGTCTATGAAATGATAAAGCTGATTAGTTGCTTTGGGTAACTTCTGTACTCTATCTCTCTCCGAAGCTTGATATATCTCCCCTTTATTAGCAGAGCTGGTGCAGCAGAAAGTCATGACAACAGAAGGGTTGGTATCAGGATCCCAGTGCTTGGGATGTTGGGATGCCGGCAGTCAGAATACCGATATCGGCATCTCGACACTCAGGATCCCAACACCCACTTAGTAAGTATACTACCCCTAATCACTAACCTCCCTAACCCTCCTTTCCCGCAGTCTGACCCTAACCCCCCGCAGCCTAACCCTAACCCTAACCCCACCTGCCTGCAGCCTAAACCTACCCCTCCATCCCCCGCAGCCTGGCCCCCCCTGGGGTGCCTAACCCTAACCGGAGCAGCCTAACCCTGACTCTCCCCCCACAGCCTAAATTTATCCTCCTCCCCCACCGCAGCTTACCAGTCTGGAGTCCTGACAGTCCTTTGTTCGGGATCCCGGCATTTGGGATTCTGACATTTCGATCCATGCTGGGATCCCCACGTCGGTATTCCAAGCAGTGTCAGGATTCTGGTGTTGGTATTCCTACTGTCGGGATCCTGAATGCCAGGTTCCTGACCAGATCCCCAACAGAGAACAGTGCGACTTCATGCTTTATGTACGAACATTTCAATTTTGGTGTTTAGAGATCCTTTAAGCTGCTTATACAGCAATGATGCCGTATAGTAAACTATATTTATTATTTAACAGGTCTATAAGTTGGTACCAAAGTCTATTCCTCGCAGATTTGTGCTTCCTCTGGATATAACCAGTGAGACACCACAAGGCATAAACATCAATCCTCTCACATATACATCGGCCACTGCTGTGATAAGAGCAGATGGGACGGTAAGTTCATATGTGAAGTTTTATGAAAGTATCAGGAAAATACCACAAATCACAGTGTGCATACCTCCCAACATCTGTATTAGTGAAGTCGAGACCCCCTGCGCGGCGACGCTGCATGGCGCCAAAAAGGAAGTGTGGCCTGTGGGAAAAGGGGTGTGGCTTCATGGAACTGCCGCAATCATGGGCCACGCCTCCCATTTTAGTCACAGTGAGTGCATGGCAGCTCTCTGTGAGCTGCTGGCCGTTCCCCCAGTCCCTCTGGCTCCCATGCGCACAGCGTCTATTCACCACTGCTCTGCTTTGCACTAAGCAGAGCAGCAAGCGACAAGGAGGGACAGCGGGACAGACCCCCAAAAACGGGACTGTCCCGCGAAAATCAGGACAGTTAGGAGGTTTGCAGGGTGCTTTCATATTTTCAAATGGGAAATGTTCTGTTTTATAAAATAACTGTAAGAATACTGAGGCTGATGCATAGTGAGTACTATGCCAGCTTGATTTCACTCTAAAAGTACAGAAAGCAAATGCTCACTTGTCTATGCAGACTTGCACAGTTCTGCTACTTAAGAGCCTGCCCCAGGTCTACTAGCATCCTTTTCAAGAATCAGTGGTTGGCTGGGCAGGGTACCAGACTGCCATATACTCCCCAGGCCAATAAGATTTCAGAGCCCTGGGCCAGCAGTGTGCAAGCAGAGGATGCTCCCCGTCCGCTCAGTTTATATTACAGGATAATCAGCGCCACCAATCAGATTCTTCTTATAACAAACTAAGCGGCTGGGGAGCATCCTCTGCTTGTCCCCTGGCTGCCAGACAAGACACGTGCAGTGGGGTGGCATCTGATATGCCGGCTGTTGGGATCCCGGCGCTCAGTATACTGGCGCCGGAATCCCAACAGCCGGCATACCGACAACTATTCTCCCTCTTAGGGAATCCACGACCCCCCTGGAAGGATAATAAATGCGCCACCGTGCCCACAGCGTGACGAGCATGGTGAGCCCGGAAGGGGCTCTTTTGCGCTCGCCCCACTGCCGGCATGCCGGCGGTCGGGATCCCGGTGCCGGGATCCCGACAGCCCGCATAACATACTACACCCGTGCAATGCACCCCTCTTTAGCGTGCATGTCTGTTGCAGTTGCCTCTAACAGCGGAGAAGGGGATGGAGAGATCACTGAAGCTGCTGCTGCAGAGAGGAGACTTTCAGGGAGACATGAAAGTGTCCGGGAGCAGCAGCAGTAGATCAGAAGGCTGTCACATCTCACTGGGGAGAGGGGAGCCAGGATCCTCCCCAACCGCAACGGTCTCCTCTACATGGCGTCCTCTGCCTGAGATCAGCCACCCTCCTAACACCAGCACATGAGCGGGAAGGTGGCAGAGAGGTAGCACCAGTATCATATATATATATATATATATATATATATACACTAGGTGAATCATCGCGCCCTACGGGCGCTCTTCACACCGTCGTAGGGGCTACGCCCCCTTAACCCTTGCACACCCTTGTGGCGTGCAATATTTTTATTATATGGAGTATGACATCCAATCATAATTGTGTGAGTGGTTAAATATTGCACGGACAAAGGGTGTGCAATGGTTAAGGGGTGGAAGTCCCTTGCAACGGCGTGAACAGCGCACGCAGGGCCTGGTGAATCACCTAGTAGGTGCTTTGGTTGGGGGAGTAGGGGGTGCGGGGAAGAGGCGGATGGGATCCTGGGGTGCCACGGAAGGGGCGGTTGCGGTGGTGCCACAGGTGGGGGATGGTGCGTGGGTGCCGCGGGTGGTGGTCCGGAGCTGCTGCGGGTGGGGGAGGAGCAGTTGTGGGGTTGCCCTGGGTGGGGGAGGGGTGGATATGGTGGTGCGGCAGGAGGTACGGGGTCGCTGCGGGTGGGGGAGGGGGTCTGGAGCTATCACGGGTGCTAGAGGGGGGATGTGGGGGTGCCGCGGATGGGGCCCGGAGGTACTGTGAGTGGGGGAGGGGCGGGTAATGCTTCTCCTGCTTCTCCTCCTGTCAGCACCTAAGCTGCTGTCCTCCCTTTGGCAGTGGCTCTCCCAGAGACTCGCACAGCAGGCAGTCACTATTGTTCGCACCGGTGTCCCAATGCACCGCATTACAGGGAAGAAGATGTACGCAATAAACTACAGCTCCCAGCAGCCCTAAGGGGCGGAATGCTTCGGTGCTAAGGGCTGCTGGGAGCTGTAGTTTATGTAGTGTGTCTACTTCCCTATAATGTGGCGTGTTGGGACACTGGTGCTAACAATAGTGACTGGCTGGCAGAACTGCGTGACTGGCTGAATCAATGTAAAAGGTGAGAGTGCTGTGCAGTGTCAGTTGACACTGCACACAGGTGCGGCACTAGCCGCTCAACAAAGGGACGCAGTGCAGGGAGGCACCAGGAAGGGGAGACATTCTCCCTGCTCTGCATCCCTGTGCTGAGCTTCTGCTGCTATCCCTGCTGCTGTCGGCTGCTGTCACACATGCAGCGGCGCCGTCAGCACAAAACCTTTTCTCCCCCTCGGCGCCGGCAGCACAAAGCCTCCTCTCCCCCTCGGCGCCGTCAGCACAAAACCTCCACTCCCCCCTCCCTTCCCCTGTGTGACATTCATTGGACGGGAGCCAAAGTGGGCGGACCTAGATGGGAGTAAGTGGCGGAGCTACACGGGACCATGCTGCAGCAGGAGGATGAGCTGCTACAGCTTCGGCCAGCCAGACTTCATTAGATAAGTGTCTGGAAAGAGAGTGAGTGCGTGTGTGTATGTACAGTGTCTGTTTATACTGTATATATTAGAGATGAGCGCCGGAAATTTTTCGGGTTTTGTGTTTTGGTTTTGGGTTCGGTTCCGCGGCCGTGTTTTGGGTTCGACCGCGTTTTGGCAAAACCTAACCGAATTTTTTTTGTCGGATTCGGATGTGTTTTGGATTCGGGTGTTTTTTTCCAAAAAACCTAAAAAACAGCTTAAATCATAGAATTTGGGGGTCATTTTGATCCCAAAGTATTATTAACCTCAAAAACCATCATTTCCACTCATTTTCAGTCTATTCTGAATACCTCACACCTCACAATATTATTTTTAGTCCTAAAATTTGCACCGAGGTCGCTGGATGACTAAGCTAAGCGACCCTAGTGGCCGACACAAACACCTGGCCCATCTAGGAGTGGCACTGCAGTGTCACGCAGGATGTCCCTTCCAAAAAACCCTCCCCAAACAGCACATGACGCAAAGAAAAAAAGAGGCGCAATGAGGTAGCTGTGTGAGTAAGATAAGCGACCCTAGTGGCCGACACAAACACCGGGCCCATCTAGGAGTGTCACTGCAGTGTCACGCAGGATGTCCCTTCCAAAAAACCCTCCCCAAACAGCACATGACGCAAAGAAAAAAAGAGGCGCAATGAGGTAGCTATGTGAGTAAGATAAGCGACCCTAGTGGCCGACACAAACACCGGGCCCATCTAGGAGTGTCACTGCAGTGTCACGCAGGATGTCCCTTCCAAAAAACCCTCCCCAAACAGCACATGACTCAAAGAAAAAAAGAGGCGCAATGAGGTAGCTGTGTGAGTAAGATAAGCGACCCTAGTGGCCAACACAAACACCGGGCCCATCTAGGAGTGGCACTGCAGTGTCACGCAGGATGTCCCTTCCAAAAAACCCTCCCCAAACAGCACATGACGCAAAGAAAAAAAGAGGCGCAATGAGGTAGCTGTGTGAGTAAGATAAGCGACCCTAGTGGCCGACACAAACACCGGGCCCATCTAGGAGTGTCACTGCAGTGTCACGCAGGATGTCCCTTCCAAAAAACCCTCCCCAAACAGCACATGACGCAAAGAAAAATTAAAGAAAAAAGAGGTGCAAGATGGAATTGTCCTTGGGCCCTCCCACCCACCCTTATGTTGTATAAACAGGACATGCACACTTTAACCAACCCATCATTTCAGTGACAGGGTCTGCCACACGACTGTGACTGATATGACGGGTTGGTTTGGACCCCCACCAAAAAAGAAGCAATTAATCTCTCCTTGCACAAACTGGCTCTACAGAGGCAAGATGTCCACCTCATCATCATCCTCCGATATATCACCGTGTACATCCCCCTCCTCACAGATTATCAATTCGTCCCCACTGGAATCCACCATCTCAGCTCCCTGTGTACTTTGTGGAGGCAATTGCTGCTGGTCAATGTCTCCGCGGAGGAATTGATTATAATTCATTTTAATGAACATCATCTTCTCCACATTTTCTGGATGTAACCTCGTACGCCGATTGCTGACAAGGTGAGCGGCGGCACTAAACACTCTTTCGGAGTACACACTTGTGGGAGGGCAACTTAGGTAGAATAAAGCCAGTTTGTGCAAGGGCCTCCAAATTGCCTCTTTTTCCTGCCAGTATAAGTACGGACTGTGTGACGTGCCTACTTGGATGCGGTCACTCATATAATCCTCCACCATTCTTTCAATGTTGAGAGAATCATATGCAGTGACAGTAGACGACATGTCCGTAATCGTTGTCAGGTCCTTCAGTCCGGACCAGATGTCAGCATCAGCAGTCGCTCCAGACTGCCCTGCATCACCGCCAGCGGGTGGGCTCGGAATTCTGAGCCTTTTCCTCGCACCCCCAGTTGCGGGAGAATGTGAAGGAGGAGATGTTGAAAGGTCGCGTTCCGCTTGACTTGACTATTTTGTCACCAGCAGGTCTTTCAACCCCAGCAGACTTGTGTCTGCCGGAAAGAGAGATCCAAGGTAGGCTTTAAATCTAGGATCGAGCACGGTGGCCAAAATGTAGTGCTCTGATTTCAACAGATTGACCACCCGTGAATCCTTGTTAAGCGAATTAAGGGCTCCATCCACAAGTCCCACATGCCTAGCGGAATCGCTCCGTGTTAGCTCCTCCTTCAATGTCTCCAGCTTCTTCTGCAAAAGCCTGATGAGGGGAATGACCTGACTCAGGCTGGCAGTGTCTGAACTGACTTCACGTGTGGCAAGTTCAAAGGGCATCAGAACCTTGCACAACGTTGAAATCATTCTCCACTGCACTTGAGACAGGTGCATTCCACCTCCTATATCGTGCTCAATTGTATAGGCTTGAATGGCCTTTTGCTGCTCCTCCAACCTCTGAAGCATATAGAGGGTTGAATTCCACCTCGTTACCACTTCTTGCTTCAGATGATGGCAGGGCAGGTTCAGTAGTTTTTGGTGGTGCTCCAGTCTTCTGTACGTGGTGCCTGTACGCCGAAAGTGTCCCGCAATTCTTCTGGCCACCGACAGCATCTCTTGCACGCCCCTGTCGTTTTTTTAAAAATTCTGCACCACCAAATTCAAGGTATGTGCAAAACATGGGACGTGCTGGAATTTGCCCATATTTAATGCACACACAATATTGCTGGCGTTGTCCGATGCCACAAATCCACAGGAGAGTCCAATTGGGGTAAGCCATTCCGCGATGATCTTCCTCAGTTGCCGTAAGAGGTTTTCAGCTGTGTGCGTATTCTGGAAAGCGGTGATACAAAGCGTAGCCTGCCTAGGAAAGAGTTGGCGTTTGCGAGATGCTGCTACTGGTGCCGCCGCTGCTGTTCTTGCGGCGGGAGTCCATACATCTACCCAGTGGGCTGTCACAGTCATATAGTCCTGACCCTGCCCTGCTCCACTTGTCCACATGTCCGTGGTTAAGTGGACATTGGGTACAACTGCATTTTTTAGGAGACTGGTGAGTCTTTTTCTGACGTCCGTGTACATTCTCGGTATCGCCTGCCTAGAGAAGTGGAACCTAGATGGTATTTGGTAACGGGGGCACACTGCCTCAATAAATTGTCTAGTTCCCTGTGAACTAACGGCGGATACCGGACGCACGTCTAACACCAACATAGTTGTCAAGGCCTCAGTTATCCGCTTTGCAGCAGGATGACTGCTGTGATATTTCATCTTCCTCGCAAAGGACTGTTGGACAGTCAATTGCTTACTGGAAGTAGTACAAGTGGGCTTACGACTTCCCCTCTGGGATGACGATCGACTCCCAGCAGCAACAACAGCAGCGCCAGCAGCAGTAGGCGTTACACGCAAGGATGCATCGGAGGAATCCCAGGCAGGAGAGGACTCGTCAGAATTGCCAGTGACATGGCCTGCAGGACTATTGGCATTCCTGGGGAATTAGGAAATTGACACTGAGGGAGTTGGTGGGGTGGTTTGCGTGAGCTTGGTTACAAGTGGAAGGGATTTACTGGTCAGTGGACTGCTTCCGCTGTCGCCCAAAGTTTTTGAACTTGTCACTGACTTATTATGAATGCGCTGCAGGTGACGTATAAGGGAGGATGTTCCGAGGTGGTTAACGTCCTTACCCCTACTTATTACAGCTTGACAAAGGCAACACACGGCTTGACACCTGTTGTCCGCTTTTCTGTTGAAATACCTCCACAATGAAGAGCTGATTTTTTTGGTATTTTCACCAGGCATGTCAACGGCCATATTCCTCCCACGGACAACAGGTGTCTCCCCGGGTGCCTGACTTAAACAAACCACCTCACCATCAGAATCCTCCTGGTCAATTTCCTCCCCAGCGCCAGCAACACCCATATCCTCCTCATCCTGGTGTACTTCAACACTGACATCTTCAATCTGACTATCAGGAACTGGACTGCGGGTGCTCCTTCCAGCACTTGCAGGGGGCGTGCAAATGGTGGAAGGCGCATGCTCTTCACGTCCAGTGTTGGGAAGGTCAGGCATCGCAACCGACACAATTGGACTCTCCTTGTGGATTTGGGATTTCGAAGAACGCACAGTTCTTTGCGGTGCTTTTGCCAGCTTGAGTCTTTTCAGTTTTCTAGCGAGAGGCTGAGTGCTTCCATCCTCATGTGAAGCTGAACCACTAGCCATGAACATAGGCCAGGGCCTCAGCCGTTCCTTGCCACTCCGTGTGGTAAATGGCATATTGGCAAGTTTACGCTTCTCCTCCGACAATTTTATTTTAGGTTTTGGAGTCCTTTTTTTACTGATATTTGGTGTTTTGGATTTGACATGCTCTGTACTATGACATTGGGCATCGGCCTTGGCAGACGACGTTGCTGGCATTTCATCGTCTCGGCCATGACTAGTGGCAGCAGCTTCAGCACGAGGTGGAAGTGGATCTTGATCTTTCCCTAATTTTGGAACCTCAACATTTTTGTTCTCCATATTTTAATAGGCACAACTAAAAGGCACCTCAGGTAAACAATGGAGATGGATGGATACTAGTATACAATTATGGATGGACTGCCGAGTGCCGACACAGAGGTAGCTACAGCCGTGGACTACCGTACTGTACTGTGTCTGCTGCTAATATAGACTGGATGATAATGAGATGTAGTATGTATAAAGAAGAAAGAAAAAAAAACCCACGGGTAGGTGGTATACAATTATGGATGGACTGCCGAGTGCCGACACAGAGGTAGCTACAGCCGTGAACTACCATACTGTGTCTGCTGCTAATATAGACTGGTTGATAATGAGATGTAGTATGTATAAAGAAGAAAGAAAAAAAAAACCACGGGTAGGTGGTATACAATTATGGATGGACTGCCGAGTGCCGACACAGAGGTAGCTACAGCCGTGGACTACCGTACTGTACTGTGTCTGCTGCTAATATAGACTGGTTGATAATGAGATGTAGTATGTATAAAGAAGAAAGAAAAAAAAAACCACGGGTAGGTGGTATACAATTATGGATGGACTGCCGAGTGCCGACACAGAGATAGCTACAGCCGTGGACTACCGTACTGTACTGTGTCTGCTGCTAATATAGACTGGATGATAATGAGATGTAGTATGTATAAAGAAGAAAGAAAAAAAAAACCACGGGTAGGTGGTATACAATTATGGATGGACTGCCGAGTGCCGACACAGAGGTAGCTACAGCCGTGGACTACCGTACTGTACTGTGTCTGCTGCTGATATAGACTGGATGATAATGAGATGTAGTATGTATAAAGAAGAAAGAAAAAAAAAACACGGGTAGGTGGTATACAATTATGGATGGACTGCCGAGTGCTGACACAGAGGTAGCTACAGCCGTGAACTACCGTACTGTGTCTGCTGCTAATATAGACTGGTTGATAATGAGATGTAGTATGTATAAAGAAGAAAGAAAAAAAAAACCACGGGTAGGTGGTATACAATTATGGATGGACTGCCGAGTGCCGACACAGAGGTAGCTTCAGCCGTGGACTACCGTACTGTACTGTGTCTGCTGCTAATATAGACTGGATGATAATGAGATGTAGTATGTATAAAGAAGAAAGAAAGAAAAAAACCACGGGTAGGTGGTATACAATTATGGATGGACTGCCGAGTGCCGACACAGAGGTAGCTACAGCCGTGGACTACCGTACTGTACTGTGTCTGCTGCTAATATAGACTGGATGATAATGAGATGTAGTATGTATAAAGAAGAAAGAAAAAAAAAACCACGGGTAGGTGGTATACAATTATGGATGGACTGCCGAGTGCCGACACAGAGGTAGCTACAGCCGTGGACTACCGTACTGTACTGTGTCTGCTGCTAATATAGACTGGTTGATAATGAGATGTAGTATGTATAAAGAAGAAAGAAAAAAAAAACCACGGGTAGGTGGTATACAATTATGGATGGACTGCCGAGTGCCGACACAGAGATAGCTACAGCCGTGGACTACCGTACTGTACTGTGTCTGCTGCTAATATAGACTGGATGATAATGAGATGTAGTATGTATAAAGAAGAAAGAAAAAAAAAACCACGGGTAGGTGGTATACAATTATGGATGGACTGCCGAGTGCCGACACAGAGGTAGCTACAGCCGTGAACTACCGTACTGTGTCTGCTGCTAGTATAGACTGGATGATAAATAATGATATAAAAAAATATATATATCACTACTGCAGCCGGACAGGTATATATTATATAATGACGGACCTGCTGGACACTGTCTGTCAGCAGAATGAGTTTTTTAATTTTTATAGAATAAAAAAACACCACACAAGTCACACGACGAGTGTACTTTTTCAGGCAGACATTCAATCACAATATATATACTATACTGGTGGTCAGTGTGGTCAGGTCACTGGTCACAGTGGTCAGTGGTCAGTCACACTGGCAGTGGCACTCTGGCAGCAAAAGTGTGCACTGTTTAATATGTACTCCTGGCTCCTGCTATAACCTATAACTGCTCCCCAGTCTCCCCCACAATTAAGCTGTGTGAGCACAGTCAGATATTATACATAGATGATGCAGCACACTGGGCTGAGCACAGATATGGTATGTGAGTGTGACTGAGTCACTGTGTATCGTTTTTTTCAGGCAGAGAACAAGAACAGAACGGATTATTAAATAATAATAAATTATAAAACTGCACTGGTGGTCAGGTCACTGGTCATCAGTCACTAGTATAACTCCTCCTAAGCTCCAGTAAGTAAATGAAGTGTCTCACTCTCACTCTCCTATCTATTTTAATTTCTAAACGGAGAGGACGCCAGCCACGTCCTCTCCCTATCAATCTCAATGCACGTGTGAAAATGGCCGCGACGCGTGGCTCCTTATATAGAATCCGAGTCTCGCGATAGAATCCGAGCCTCGCGAGAATCCGACAGCGTGATGATGACGTTCGGGCGCGCTCGGGTTAACCGAGCAAGGCGGGAAGATCCGAGTCGCTCGGACCCGTGTAAAAAAACATGAAGTTCGGGCGGGTTCGGATTCAGAGAAACCAAACCCGCTCATCTCTAGTATATATGTGTGACTGTGTATGTGTGTAATGTATGTACAGTATGTATGTGTGTGTGTTTGTATATATATGTGTCTGTTGTGTGTGTGTGTGTGTGTGTGTGTGTCAGTGGCGTAAGTTTATCCCAGTTGCCCGGAGGCAAGGAAAATATTGGTGCCCCCCTCCCCCCCCCATATATCATCCGTGAGCCAATAAGATGCCGTTTTGAGATCCGAGTAACACCGAGTAAAACCGAACCCGCTCATCTCTAATTCTAACCATATGAAGCTACTACAAAACTGTTGCAACTAGGCAGATCTATGTAGTGGTCCAACCACACACTACATAGATCTGCTCAGTCACTCACAAGGCTGATTATTTCTCTGACAATTAATTTGCAAATGTCATATCCAGGATTAGAACCCACAACCTTTTACACTGGTAGCATGCACCTTACTGATGGAGATATCTGCTCTTGCGTAGGAAGTATGAGAATTCAATTTCTAACTATATGAAGTTACGTGTAATTGTCAGAGAAATAGCTTCATATAGTTAGAATTCTCATGTTTCCTTTATAGGAACAAATAGCTTCATCAGTAAGGTGCCTGCTTCCAGTATATCTATAATAAAGAGGGTGTGATTTGTAAGGTGCAGTGACTAGTGTGGAAGTCGGCTACGGAAGAGATACTGGCTGCTGTCAATTAACTTAACTGATTAATGTCGCTGAACACACGGAACAGGAGGAGAGGTGCCCCCCTTCAAAGCAGGAGCCCGGCGGCAGCTGACTCCGTTGTCTCCCAGAGTTCTGCCTCTGGTGTATGTGTGACTGCTGCATAATGTGTGTAAGCGTCACTGGTACAGGGGGCGTTACGTGTGTAAGCGACACTGGTACAGGGGGGCGTTATGTGTGTAAGCAGCACTGCTACAGGGGGCGTTACGTGTGTAAGCGGCACTGGTACAGAGGGCGTTATGTGTAAGCGGTACTGGTAGAGGGGGCATTATGCGTGTAAGCGTCACTGGTACAGGGGGCGTTACGTGTGTAAGCGTCACTGGTACAGGGGGTCGTTACGTGTGTAAGCGTCACTGGTACAGGGTGCGTTACGTGTGTAAGCGTCTCTGGTACAGGGGGCATTACATGTGTAAGTCTCTGTACTACAGGGGTCATTATGTGCGTTGTGCGTTTGTAAAGTATGCGAGGCTGCAAATGTATTGTTTGCAGGGGGGGCGCGGAACACTCTAGCAACGGCCATGACTGCACACCCACTGCATTGCACAGCACTGTCACCTTTTACATTGATTTAGCGTCCATACATTACCCTCGCGATATCACCCTCTCTATCCGCTACATTAACCATCTCGGGGCTTCCAGGCCGGCAGGCCAGGTGCTGTGTTGCGGAGTCAGGGCCTCTGGGGATCTGGGTGAGGCTGTGGTGGGGAGGCACTTCTGTGACATCACACACAGAGCAGGCTCCGGGGCTCAAAGAGTATGCGGCGCAGGGAGGCCTATGAAAGACTTCCGCTGCGCCGCTTTCATACACATCTATGCCGGTGGCCGCAGCAGCTTTTGTTCCACCTGTGGCACGGCTAGGGAGTGGGGATTGTTGATGCTGGAGGGGGCAGGTGGACTGGCAGCAAGACATTGGTGGTCATTCCGAGTTGATCGCTCGCTAGCAGTTTTAGCAGCCGTGCAAACACTATGCCGCCGCCCACTGGGAGTGTATTTTAGCTTAGCAGAAGTGCGAACGAAGGGATGGGAGAGCGGGTACAAAAAATTTTTGTGCAGTTTCAGAGTAACTTCAAACCTACTCCTAGCTTGCGATCACTTCAGACCATTCAGTTCCTGATTTGACATCATGAACACGCCCTGCGTTCGCCCAGCCACGCCTGCGTTTTTCCGAACACTCCCTGAAAACGGTCAGTTGACACCCAGAAACGCCCTCTTCCTGTCAATCACTCTGCGGCTGCCTGTGCGACTGAAAAGCATCGCTAGACCCTGTGTAAAACGACATTGTTCGTTGTAATAGTACGCCGCACGTGCGCATTGCGCCGCAGACACATGCGCAGAAGTGCAGAGTTTTTGCCTGATCGCTGCACAGCGAACGAATGCAGCTAGCAATCAACTTGGAATGACCCCCATAGGACGCTGCAGTAAAAGGATTGTTTTTCCCCCTATCTACAGCACAGAGACATGCTGCATATGCAGTGACATACCCACCAGCTGCACCTTTTTGGCAGGTACAGTCCCTTTTTTTTATGGTCTGTACCGTTTTTTGACTCTCCAAGCTTCCATTGAAAGTATAGGAAAAGGGGCGTGGCCACGCCACTGTACCCGTGGTCACGCCCCCTTTTCGAATTTGCATCAATGTTTATGTGTAAATTGTTGGAGGGTATGATGCTGCAGATGCAGTGGGCCTATTTTGGGGTGTGGGGCTGGAGCTGCAGCTCCATCAGTCCCATTGCTAATCCTGCACTGTGAAAACACAGCAGGCAAAGGGCAGAGCCTCCCATTGGATGTAACCTGTGTGGGAGGGCGTCTCTCGCCCAATCTGCTGTGGACTGGGTGTGATTGACCTGCCACTAACACAATGAGAGTTCACTGGGACGCCGGTGATTTGGGTACTAGAACTATACGGGAGAGTTATTCTATATTTTAACCATTTAGCTATTAATATTATGTTTGCATGCTGCATAATATATTATTAATATAGAAGATCTGTTAATTTATTTATACAAATATTTTATGTACGTATTGATGTGTTTTTCTTATATGTTTTGATAAAATATTATATTTTATTTGAGTCTCACTGAGCCGATTCTGTTGTGATATAAAGCACAATTGGGTTCATATACTGTTTAAGCGCAGAGTGTTCTAGTTTTCTTGTTTAACCTGACGATAGTGCAATAAAGCACTGAAACGTTGTTTAAGAATATCTTGGTCTGCTGACTACTTTCTTAGCTGAGTGCCACACCAACCAGAGTATATATCTCCTATATAATAGCCCTGTGATTCTGTGCCTGGGTCTCTAACACTGGGCATGGCTAGGAACTCTCATTGGGTTAGTGGCAGGTCTATCACACCCAGTCCACAGCTGATTGGGCGAGAAACGCCCTCCCACACAGGTTACATCCAATGGGAGGCTCTGCCCTTTGCCTGCTGTGTTTTCACAGAGCAGGATTAGCAATGGGACTGATGGAGCTGCAGCTCCAGCACCACACCCCAAAATAGGCCCACTGCATCTGCAGCATCATACCCTCCAACAATTTACACATAAACATTGATGCAAATTCGAAAAGGGGGCATGGCCACGGGTACAGCGGCGTGGCCACGCCCCTTTTCCTATACTTTCAATGGAAGCTTGGAGAGTCAAAAAAACGGTACAGACCATAAAAAAAAGGGACTGTACCTGCCAAAAAGGTGCAGCTGGAGGGTATGCCACTGCATCTGCAACAAGTCTCTGTGCTGTAGATGGGGGAAAAAACAATCCTTTTACTGCATACTTGCCTACTTTTAAAAACTAGTTTCAGGGAGATTGTAGGTGTAAGCAGAATGCAGCGTGTTACGTTCCACCAAAAGGGTGTGTCTAGCTCCACCTATGGGCGTATCTATTTTTGTCTCACCCAAAATGGTTGCCTCCATATGGGACACAATGGCCCTCATTCCGAGTTGTTCGCTCGCTAGCTGCTTTTAGCAGCATTGCACACGCTAAGCCGCCGCCTACTGGGAGTCGAAAGGTTCGCAGAATTGCGAATAGAATAGCGATTAGAAATTTCTTTGCAGTTTCTGAGTAGCTCGAGACTTACTCTGCCACTGCGATCAGTTCAGTCAGTTTCGTTCCTGGTTTAACGTCACACACACGCCCTGCGTTCGCCAAGCCACTCCCCCGTTTCTCCAGACACTCCCGCGTTTTTCCCTGAAACGCCTGCGTTTTTTCACACACACCCATAAAACGGTCAGTTTCCGCCCAGAAACACCCACTTCCTGTCAATCACACTACGATCAGCAGAACGATGAAAAATCTTCGTTAAGCCGTGAGTAAAATACCAAACTTTTGTGCTGATTTACTTGGCGCAGACGCACTGCGAACATTGCGCATGCGCAGTTTGCGACTTATCGCACCGATGCGAAGAAAAAGAACGAGAGAACAACTCGAAATGAGGGCCAATATCCTTAAAACATGGATTTTAAGGGGGCAGCATTTACAGTAAATCTAGTTTTTTTTTTACAACAAATCTGCTAACACATGATAAGCTTAATCAATGCCATACAACACCCCAAATGAGCCGCATGGACTATGTAGTGGTTAGCATTGCTGCTTCATGGCACTGAAGTCATGGGTTTGATTCCTACCACGTCCCTAACTGTGTGGAGTTTGTATATTCTCCCATTGCTTGGGTATCCTCAGGGTACTTCCGGTTTGCTGGTGGTATATTTAATTAGGCTCTCAGTTAATTGGATCCCAATAAATTTTACCCTAGATTGAATGTGTGTCTGTGTGTACATGTGGTAGGGAATATAGAGTGTAAGCTCTATGTGATGTGAATGACCAAATATTCTCTGCAAAGCGCTGCGGAATGTGTGTGCTATATAAATAACTGGAAATAATAATAATAATATTTTTTTTTTTTAAACTGCATTTAAAATGTAAACATCATGGGGGTAATTCCAAGTTGATCGCAGCAAATTTGTTAGCAAGTGGGCAAAACCAGGGCCCTCATTCCGAGTTGTTCGCTCAGTAAATTTCATCGCATCGCAGCGATTTTCCGCTTAGTGCGCATGCGCAATGTCCGCACTGCGACTGCGCCAAGTAAATTTGCTATGAAGATAGGATTTTTACTCACGGCTTTTTCTTCGCTCCGGCGATCGTAGTGTGATTGACAGGAAATGGGTGTTACTGGGCGGAAACACGGCGTTTTATGGGCGTGTGGATAAAAACGCTACCGTTTCCGGAAAAAACGCGGGAGTGGCTGGAGAAACGGAGGAGTGTCTGGGCGAACGCTGGGTGTGTTTGTGACGTCAAACCAGGAACGACAAGCACTGAACTGATCGCAGATGCCGAGTAAGTCTGAAGCTACTCTGAAACTGCTACGAGGTGTGTAATCGCAATATTGCGAATACATCGTTCGCAATTTTAAGAAGCTAAGATTCACTCCCAGTAGGCGGCGGCTTAGCGTGTGCAATACTGCTAAAATCGCCTTGCGAGCGAACAACTCGGAATGAGGGCCCATGTGCACTGCAGGGGAGGCAGATATAACATGTGCAGAGAGAGTTAGATTTGGGTGTGGTGTGTTCAATCTGCAATCTAATTTGCAGTGTAAAAATAAAGCAGCCAGTATTTACCCTGCACAGAAACAAAATAACCCACCCAAATCTAACTCTCTCTGCAAATGTTATATCTGCCCCCCCTGCAGTGCACATGGTTTTGCCCAACTGCTAAAAAATTTCCTGCTGCGATCAACTTGGAATTACCCCCATATCGGTCTACACAACCATTGAAAAGCAATTTCACATTAAATGGATGCAGGGAGTGACTTAACAAACAATACTTATGGACATCCATGCTTGACAAAGCACGAGATCACATTTTCTCTAAAAAATACCCTATAAAATCACCTGTGCTCAAGCAGGACTATCCTTAAAACATAGATTTTCAGGGGGCAGCATTTAAATCTAGCTTCTACAATACACCTGGTAACTAGAGATGTGCGGGTTCGGTTTCTCTGAATCCGAACCCGCACGAACTTCATGTTTTTTTTCACGGGTCCGAGCGACTCGGATCTTCCCGCCTTGCTCGGTTAACCCGAGCGCGCCCGAACGTCATCATGACGCTGTCGGATTCTCGCGAGACTCGGATTCTATATAAGGAGCCGCGCGTCGCCGCCATTTTCACACGTGCATTGAACTTGATAGGGAGAGGACGTGGCTGGCGTCCTCTCCATTTAGATTAGGAGAGAGAGAGAGAGATTGACCTGAGGCTGATACTGTAGAAGAGAGTGCAGAGTTTAGTGACTGACCACAGTGACCACCAGCAGTGCAGTTGTTTTATTTGATATATCCGTTCTCTGCCTGAAAAAAACGGTACACACAGTGACTCAGTCACATACCATATCTGTGTGCACTGCTCAGCCCAGTGTGCTGCATGCCTGCATCATCTATGTATATATTATATATCTGACTGTGCTCAGCTCACACAGCTTATAATTGTGGGGGAGACTGGGGAGCACTGCAGTGCCAGTTATAGGTTATAGCAGGAGCCAGGAGTACAAGACAGTCACATACCATATCTGTGTGCACTGCTCAGCCCAGTGTGCTGCATCATCTATGTATATATTATATATCTGACTGTGCTCAGCTCACACAGCTTATAATTGTGGGGGAGACTGGGGAGCACTGCAGTGCCAGTTATAGGTTATAGCAGGAGCCAGGAGTACATATTATATTAAAATTAAACAGTGCACACTTTTGCTGCAGGAGTGCCACTGCCAGTGTGACTGACCAGTGACCTGACCACACTGACCACCAGTATAGTTAGTAGTATACTATATTGTGATTGCCTGAAAAAGTTAAACACTCGTCGTGTGACTTCACTTGTGTGGTGTTTTTTTTTTTTATTCTATAAAAAACTCATTCTGCTGACAGACAGTGTCCAGCAGGTCCGTCATTATATAATATATATACCTGTCCGGCTGCAGTAGTGATATATATATATTTTTTATATCATTATTTATCATCCAGTCGCAGCAGACACAGTACGGTAGTTCACGGCTGTAGCTACCTCTGTGTCGGCACTCGGCAGTCCATCCATAATTGTATACCACCTACCCGTGGTTTTTTTTTCTTTCTTCTTTATACATACATACTACTACATCTCTTTATCAACCAGTCTATATTAGCAGCAGACACAGTACAGTACGGTAGTTCACGGCTGTGGCTACCTCTGTGTCGGCACTCGGCAGTCCGTCCATAATTGTATACCACCTAACCGTGGTTTTTTTTTCTTTCTTCTTTATACATACATACTACGACATCTCTTTATCAACCAGTCTATATTAGCAGCAGACACAGTACAGTACGGTAGTTTACGGCTGTGGCTACCTCTGTGTCGGCACTCGGCAGTCCGTCCATAATTGTATACCACCTAACCGTGGTTTTTTTTTCTTTCTTCTTTATACATACATACTACGACATCTCTTTATCAACCAGTCTATATTAGCAGCAGACACAGTACAGTACGGTAGTTCACGGCTGTGGCTACCTCTGTGTCGGCACTCGGCAGTCCGTCCATAATTGTATACCACCTAACCGTGGTTTTTTTTTCTTTCTTCTTCATACATACATACTACGACATCTCTTTATCAACCAGTCTATATTAGCAGCAGACACAGTACAGTACGGTAGTTCACGGCTGTGGCTACCTCTGTTTCGGCACTCGGCAGTCCGTCCATAATTGTATACCACCTACCCGTGGTTTTTTTTTCTTTCTTCTTTATACATACATACTACTACATCTCTTTATCAACCAGTCTATATTAGCAGCAGACACAGTACAGTACGGTAGTTCACGGCTGTGGCTACCTCTGTGTCGGCACTCGGCAGTCCGTCCATAATTGTATACCACCTAACCGTGGTTTTTTTTTCTTTCTTCTTCATACATACATACTACGACATCTCTTTATCAACCAGTCTATATTAGCAGCAGACACAGTACAGTACGGTAGTTCACGGCTGTGGCTACCTCTGTGTCGGCACTCGGCAGTCCGTCCATAATTGTATACCACCTAACCGTGGTTTTTTTTTCTTTCTTCTTCATACATACATACTACGACATCTCTTTATCAACCAGTCTATATTAGCAGCAGACACAGTACGGTAGTTCACGGCTGTAGCTACCTCTGTGTCGGCACTCGGCAGTCCGTCCATAATTGTATACTAGTATCCATCCATCTCCATTGTTTACCTGAGGTGCCTTTTAGTTGTGCCTATTAAAATATGGAGAACAAAAATGTTGAGGTTCCAAAATTAGGGAAAGATCAAGATCCACTTCCACCTCGTGCTGAAGCTGCTGCCACTAGTCATGGCCGAGACGATGAAATGCCAGCAACGTCGTCTGCCAAGGCCGATGCCCAATGTCATAGTACAGAGCATGTCAAATCCAAAACACCAAATATCAGTAAAAAAAGGACTCCAAAACCTAAAATAAAATTGTCGGAGGAGAAGCGTAAACTTGCCAATATGCCATTTACCACACGGAGTGGCAAGGAACGGCTGAGGCCCTGGCCTATGTTCATGGCTAGTGGTTCAGCTTCACATGAGGATGGAGGCACTCAGCCTCTCGCTAGAAAAATGAAAAGACTCAAGCTGGCAAAAGCAGTAGCACCGCAAAGAACTGTGCGTTCTTCGAAATCCCAAATCCACAAGGAGAGTCCAATTGTGTCGGTTGCGATGCCTGACCTTCCCAACACTGGACGTGAAGAGCATGCGCCTTCCACCATTTGCACGCCCCCTGCAAGTGCTGGAAGGAGCACCCGCAGTCCAGTTCCTGATAGTCAGATTGAAGATGTCAGTGTTGAAGTACACCAGGATGAGGAGGATATGGGTGTTGCTGGCGCTGGGGAGGAAATTGACCAGGAGGATTCTGATGGTGAGGTGGTTTGTTTAAGTCAGGCACCCGGGGAGACACCTGTTGTCCGTGGGAGGAATATGGCCGTTGACATGCCTGGTGAAAATACCAAAAAAATCAGCTCTTCGGTGTGGAACTATTTCAACAGAAATGCGGACAACAGGTGGCAAGCCGTGTGTTCCCTTTGTCAAGCTGTAATAAGTAGGGGTAAGGACGTTAACCACCTCGGAACATCCTCCCTTATACGTCACCTGCAGCGCATTCATAATAAGTCAGTGACAAGTTCAAAAACTTTGGGTGACAGCGGAAGCAGTCCACTGACCAGTAAATCCATTCCTCTTGTAACCAAGCTCACGCAAACCACCCCACCAACTCCCTCAGTGTCAATTTCCTCCTTCCCCAGGAATGCCAATAGTCCTGCAGGCAATGTCACTGGCAATTCTGACGAGTCCTCTCCTGCCTGGGATTCCTCCGATGCATCCTTGCGTGTAACGCCTACTGCTGCTGGCGCTGCTGTTGTTGCTGCTGGGAGTCGATGGTCATCCCAGAGGGGAAGTCGTAAGCCCACTTGTACTACTTCCAGTAAGCAATTGACTGTTCAACAGTCCTTTGCGAGGAAGATGAAATATCACAGCAGTCATCCTGCTGCAAAGCGGATAACTGAGGCCTTGACAACTATGTTGGTGTTAGACGTGCGTCCGGTATCCGCCGTTAGTTCACAGGGAACTAGACAATTTATTGAGGCAGTGTGCCCCCGTTACCAAATACCATCTAGGTTCCACTTCTCTAGGTAGGCGATACCGAGAATGTACACGGACGTCAGAAAAAGACTCACCAGTGTCCTAAAAAATGCAGTTGTACCCAATGTCCACTTAACCACGGACATGTGGACAAGTGGAGCAGGGCAGGGTCAGGACTATATGACTGTGACAGCCCACTGGGTAGATGTATGGACTCCCGCCGCAAGAACAGCAGCGGCGGCACCAGTAGCAGCATCTCGCAAACGCCAACTCTTTCCTAGGCAGGCTACGCTTTGTATCACCGGTTTCCAGAATACGCACACAGCTGAAAACCTCTTACGGCAACTGAGGAAGATCATCGCGGAATGGCTTACCCCAATTGGACTCTCCTGTGGATTTGTGGCATCGGACAACGCCAGCAATATTGTGTGTGCATTAAATATGGGCAAATTCCAGCACGTCCCATGTTTTGCACATACCTTGAATTTGGTGGTGCAGAATTATTTAAAAAACGACAGGGGCGTGCAAGAGATGCTGTCGGTGGCCAGAAAAATTGCGGGACACTTTCGGCGTACAGGCACCACGTACAGAAGACTGGAGCACCACCAAAAACTACTGAACCTGCCCTGCCATCATCTGAAGCAAGAAGTGGTAACGAGGTGGAATTCAACCCTCTATATGCTTCAGAGGTTGGAGGAGCAGCAAAAGGCTATTCAAGCCTATACAATTGAGCACGATATAGGAGGTGGAATGCACCTGTCTCAAGCGCAGTGGAGAATGATTTCAACGTTGTGCAAGGTTCTGATGCCCTTTGAACTTGCCACACGTGAAGTCAGTTCAGACACTGCCAGCCTGAGTCAGGTCATTCCCCTCATCAGGCTTTTGCAGAAGAAGCTGGAGACATTGAAGGAGGAGCTAACACGGAGCGATTCCGCTAGGCATGTGGGACTTGTGGATGGAGCCCTTAATTCGCTTAACAAGGATTCACGGGTGGTCAATCTGTTGAAATCAGAGCACTACATTTTGGCCACCGTGCTCGATCCTAGATTTAAAGCCTACCTTGGATCTCTCTTTCCGGCAGACACAAGTCTGCTGGGGTTGAAAGACCTGCTGGTGAGAAAATTGTCAAGTCAAGCGGAACGCGACCTGTCAACATCTCCTCCTTCACATTCTCCCGCAACTGGGGGTGCGAGGAAAAGGCTCAGAATTCCGAGCCCACCCGCTGGCGGTGATGCGGGGCAGTCTGGAGCGACTGCTGATGCTGACATCTGGTCCGGACTGAAGGACCTGACAACGATTACGGACATGTCGTCTACTGTCACTGCATATGATTCTCTCACCATTGAAAGAATGGTGGAGGATTATATGAGTGACCGCATCCAAGTAGGCACGTCACACAGTCCATACTTATACTGGCAGGAAAAAGAGGCAATTTGGAGGCCATTGCACAAACTGGCTTTATTCTACCTAAGTTGCCCTCCCACAAGTGTGTACTCCGAAAGAGTGTTTAGTGCCGCCGCTCACCTTGTCAGCAATCGGCGTACGAGGTTACATCCAGAAAATGTGGAGAAGATGATGTTCATTAAAATGAATTATAATCAATTCCTCCGCGGAGACATTGACCAGCAGCAATTGCCTCCACAAAGTACACAGGGAGCTGAGATGGTGGATTCCAGTGGGGACGAATTGATAATCTGTGAGGAGGGGGATGTACACGGTGATATATCGGAGGGTGATGATGAGGTGGACATCTTGCCTCTGTAGAGCCAGTTTGTGCAAGGAGAGATTAATTGCTTCTTTTTTGGGGGGGGGTCCAAACCAACCCGTCATATCAGTCACAGTCGTGTGGCAGACCCTGTCACTGAAATGATGGGTTGGTTAAAGTGTGCATGTCCTGTTTTGTTTATACAACATAAGGGTGGGTGGGAGGGCCCAAGGACAATTCCATCTTGCACCTCTTTTTTCTTTTATTTTTCTTTGCGTCATGTGCTGTTTGGGGAGGGTTTTTTGGAAGGGACATCCTGCGTGACACTGCAGTGCCACTCCTGAATGGGCCCGGTGTTTGTGTCGGCCACTAGGGTCGCTAATCTTACTCACACAGTCAGCTACCTCATTGCGCCTCTTTTTTTCTTTGCGTCATGTGCTGATTGGGGAGGGTTTTTTGGAAGGGACATCCTGCGTGACACTGCAGTGCCACTCCTAAATGGGCCCGGTGTTTGTGTCGGCCACTAGGGTCGCTAATCTTACTCACACAGTCAGCTACCTCATTGCGCCTCTTTTTTTCTTTGCGTCATGTGCTGATTGGGGAGGGTTTTTTGGAAGGGACATCCTGCGTGACACTGCAGTGCCACTCCTAAATGGGCCCGGTGTTTGTGTCGGCCACTAGGGTCGCTAATCTTACTCACACAGTCAGCTACCTCATTGCGCCTCTTTTTTTCTTTGCGTCATGTGCTGATTGGGGAGGGTTTTTTGGAAGGGACATCCTGCGTGACACTGCAGTGCCACTCCTAAATGGGCCCGGTGTTTGTGTCGGCCACTAGGGTCGCTAATCTTACTCACACAGTCAGCTACCTCATTGCGCCTCTTTTTTTCTTTGCGTCATGTGCTGATTGGGGAGGGTTTTTTGGAAGGGACATCCTGCGTGACACTGCAGTGCCACTCCTAAATGGGCCCGGTGTTTGTGTCGGCCACTAGGGTCGCTAATCTTACTCACACAGTCAGCTACCTCATTGCGCCTCTTTTTTTCTTTGCGTCATGTGCTGATTGGGGAGGGTTTTTTGGAAGGGACATCCTGCGTGACACTGCAGTGCCACTCCTAAATGGGCCCGGTGTTTGTGTCGGCCACTAGGGTCGCTAATCTTACTCACACAGTCAGCTACCTCATTGCGCCTCTTTTTTTCTTTGCGTCATGTGCTGATTGGGGAGGGTTTTTTGGAAGGGACATCCTGCGTGACACTGCAGTGCCACTCCTAAATGGGCCCGGTGTTTGTGTCGGCCACTAGGGTCGCTTATCTTACTCACACAGTCAGCTACCTCATTGCGCCTCTTTTTTTCTTTGCGTCATGTGCTGATTGGGGAGGGTTTTTTGGAAGGGACATCCTGCGTGACACTGCAGTGCCACTCCTAGATGGGCCCGGTGTTTGTGTCGGCCACTAGTGTCGCTTAGCTTAGTCATCCAGCGACCTTGGTGCAAATTTTAGGACTAAAAATAATATTGTGAGGTGTGAGGTATTCAGAATAGACTGAAAATGAGTGGAAATTATGGTTTTTGAGGTTAATAATAATATGGGATCAAAATGACCCCCAAATTCTATGATTTAAGCTGTTTTTTAGTGTTTTTTTAAAAAAACACCCGAATCCAAAACACACCCGAATCCGACAAAAAAAATTCGGTGAGGTTTTGCCAAAACGCGGTCGAACCCAAAACACGGCCGCGGAACCGAACCCAAAACCAAAACACAAAACCCGAAAAATTTCAGGCGCTCATCTCTACTGGTAACACATGACAAGCCTAAACAATGACGTAGACCATCCCTATCCTAACCCTCACCCTAGATTGCTAACCACAAACATTAACCCTAACACCCTGTCCCTGGACCTAATACCCTAACCCATCCGTCATTCCAAACCTCTCCCTTACCATAACCCCTAACCTTAATATCTAAACCCAAACCGCTAAACCAACCCTAATATCCTATCCCTATAACATTGACCCTATACTATAACACTGGCAATGCTCCCCCTGGGACGACTGTTTGACAGCTTGGGCTTGCAGGTGGTTGTGCAGTACAGGAAGGGATTTGTCAGTAAAAACTTTTTTACACTCGGCACCCACTTTATTGTTTTTTCCTAAGCCAAGCCCTGCCCTCCCTAGCCCAGGCACCATGAATCCCATCCATGAAGCGGGTTTACCTTACATTTTAAACAGGCCGCCACTTCTGTGCTGCTGCTGATGTGGCTGCCGCTGCCGAAACTGCCATTGCCGCTGCTGCCATGCATACAGATAGCCTCTCCTGGCTCTGCTCACTGTTATGCGGCCACCGCTACACAAACCCCGGGGTGGCTAGCATTTAAACGAAATGACGTCACATGCCGTGACATCGCCCATGCAGACCCCCGCCCTCAGCACTTCCGGACTGGTGCATGAGCAATCGCACTTTCACAGGGCAGTGATGAAAAATCGGGAGAGCCCAGAAGATTTGTGGGGCAGCAGGAGGCTCATGTAAAAAACGGGAGCCTCCCGCTGGAGGGTAGGCAAGTCTGATACAAACAGAGGTCCCCTACACACACAGGGGTCAGTGCCACCCTACACACACACACACACACACACACACACACACACACAATATCAGAGGTCACCTACACACACAGGGGTCAGTGCCACCCTACACACATACACACAAACAGAGGTCACTTACACACACGGGTGCCACCGTACACGCACACATACAAACAGAGGTCATCTACACAAACACAGGGGTCAGTTCCAGCCCACGCACACACATACACACAGAGGTCTCACACACACATAGGGGTCAGTGCCATCCCACGCACACACATACACACAGAGGTCACCTGCACACACACACACACACACACACACACACACACACACACACACACACACACACACACACACACACACACAGTGCCAGCCTATGGAGCTGCTGATGTAGAGCCACATACACTGACATATACCTCCTCCTTCTTCAGCCTGTCCTCTGAGCTCCCAGCTGCCCCGGCCGTCAAACTTCCCAATAGATAAGAGCTGCTTCCGCGCAAGCTCCCCAAGCCATCACTCCGCCTCCTGGATGTCCTGCATCTGCCAACATGAGAGGAGAGACGGGGAGGGATCCGCCGCTGTTTCCACGGCCTCTGGAGAGGGAGCTGCATTGTAAATGCTCTCCATCGTGGCTGGCCCCTCACAGGCTCTAGTGGGCTGATCGGATGTGACGCTGCCCACGGGACATGGCGCTTGGCAGGATAGTTTTGCATGCTCCTGCCAAGCTCCGCCCACATTTCGGCCGGACTCGCGCATGCGCGTCCGAATTTAAAGATGGGGTTGCGGAATTCCAGGAGATTGGGAGGACTGTGTGGGGCACCGGGGTACAGAGCGGTAAAACGGGAGACTCCCGCAGAATGCGGGAGTGTCGACAAGCATGTTTTACTGCAGCGTCCTATGGGGGTCATTCCAAGTTGATTGCTAGCTGCATTCGTTCGCTGTGCAGCGATCAGGCAAAAACTCTGCACTTCTGCGCATGTGTATGCAGCGCAATGCGCACGTGCGGCGTACTATTACAACGAACGATGTCGTTTTACACAGGGTCTAGCGATGCTTTTCAGTCGCACAGGCAGCCGCGGAGTGATTGACAGGAAGAGGGCGTTTCTGGGTGTCAACTGACCGTTTTCAGGGAGTGTTCGGAAAAACGCAGGCGTAGCTGGGCGAACGCAGGGCGTGTTCATGATGTCAAATCAGGAACTGAATGGTCTGAAGTGATCGCAAGCTAGGAGTAGGTCTGAAGCTAATCTGAAACTGCACAAAAAAATTTTTGTACCCGCTCTCCCATCCCTTCGTTCGCACTTCTGCTAAGCTAAAATACACTCCCAGTGGGCGGCAGCATAGTGTTTGCACGGCTGCTAAAAACTGCTAGCGAGCGATCAACTCAGGGCCGTTGCTAGAGTGTTCAGCGCCCCCCCCTGCAAACTATACATTTGCAGCCTCGCATACTTTACAAACGCACAACGCACATAATGACCCCTGTAGTACAGAGACTTACACATGTAATGCCCCCTGTACCAGAGACGCTTACACACGTAACGCCCCCTGTACCAGTGACGCTTACACACGTAACGCCCCCCTGTACCAGTGACGCTTACACACGTAACGCCCCCTGTACCAGTGACGCTTACACACGTAACGCCCCCTATACCAGTGACGCTTACACACGTAACGCCCCCTGTACCAGTGACGCTTACACACGTAACGCCCTCTGTACCAGTGCCGCTTACACGCGTAACGCCCCCTGTAGCAGTGCTGCTTACACACATAACGCCCCCTGTACCAGTGTCGCTTACACACGTAACGCCCCCTGTACCAGTGACGCTTACACACATTATGCAGCAGTCACACATGCACACACACACACACACACACACACACACACCAGACACATATATATACAAACACACACACACACATACATACTGTACATACATTACACACATACACAGTCACACATATATACAGTATACACAGACACTGTATATACACACACGCACTTACTCTCTTTCCAGACACTTATCTAATGAAGTCTGGCTGGCCGAAGCTGTAGCAGCTCATCCTCCTGCTGCAGCATGGTCCCGTGTAGCTCCGCCACTTACTCCCATCTAGCTCCGCCCACTTTGGCTCCCGTCCAATGAATGTCACACAGGGGAAGGGAGGGGGAGAGGAGGCTTTGTGCTGCCGGCGCCGAGGGGGAGAAAAGGTTTTGTGCTGACGGCGCCGCTGCATGTGTGACAGCAGCCGACAGCAGCAGGGATAGCAGCAGAAGCTCAGCACAGGGATGCAGAGCAGGGAGAATGTCTCCCCTTCCTGGTGCCTCCCTGCACTGTATCCCTTTGCTGAGCGGCTAGCGCCGCCCCTGTGTGCAGTGTCAACTGACACTGCACAGCACTCTCACCTTTTACATTAATTCAGCCAGTCACTCAGTTCTGCCAGCCAGTCACTATTGTTAGTACCAGTGTCCCAACGCGCCGCATTTTTGGGAAGTAGACACACTACATAAACTACAGCTCCCAGCAGCCCTTAGCACCGAAGCATTCCGCCCCTTAGGGCTGCTGGGAGCTGTAGTTTATTGCGTACATCTTCTTCCCTGTAATGCGGTGCATTGGGACACCGGTGCAAACAATAGTGACTGCCTGCTGTGCGAGTCTCTGGGAGAGCCACTGCCAAAGGGAGGACAGCAGCTTAGGTGCTGACAGGAGGAGAAGCAGGATAAGCATTACCCGCCCCTCCCCCACTCACAGTACCTCCGGGCCCAATCCGCGGCACCCCCACACACCCCCTCTAGCACCCGTGATAGCTCCAGACCCCCTCCCCCACCCGCAGCGACCCCGTACCTCCCGCCGCACCACCATATCCACCCCTCCCCCACCCAGGGCAACCCCGCAACTGCTCCTCCCCCACCCGCAGCAGCTCTGGACCACCACCTGCGGCACCCACGCACCATCCCCCACCTGTGGCACCACCGCAACCGCCCCTTCCGTGACACCCCAGGATCCCATCCACCTCTTCCCCGCACCCCCTACTCCCCCAACCAAAGCACCTACTAGGTGATTCACCAGGCCCTGCGTGCGCTGTTCACGCCATTGCAAGGGACTTCCACCCCTTAACCATTGCACACCCTTTGTCCGTGCAATATTTAACCACTCACACAATTATGATTGGATGTCATACTCCATATAATAAAAATATTGCACGCCACAAGGGTGTGCAAGGGTTAAGGGGGCGTAGCCCCTACGACGGTGTGAAGAGCGCCCGTAGGGCGCGATGAATCACCTAGTATGATAATACTTCTCCACTAGGTTACACAGCAATGTTAGTTTGTTAGTACCGTGCCTGCTAATATATTTACCAACGTGTTGGTTCCTTTATGTTGATGTTCAAGGTTCCTTTAGATATATTTTACACGTGGTATAGAACTCCGTGAAACAGCTGCAGCTTTGTATATCTGGCCCGCACAGTGCCAGATATACATTGCCCCACAGTGCCAGATACACAAATGCCCCCACAGTACCAGATATACATTGCCCCACAGTGTCAGATATACAGATGCCCCCACATTGCCAGATATACAAATGCCCCCACAGTGCCAGATATACAAATGCCTCCACAGTGCCAGATACACAAATGCCCCAACAGTGCCAGATATACATTGCCCCACAGTGCCAGATACACAAATGCCCCCACAGTACCAGATATACATTGCCCCACAGTGTCAGATATACAGATGCCCCCACATTGCCAGATATACAAATGCCCCCACAGTGCCAGATATACAAATGCCCCCCCATAGTGCCAGATACACAAATGACCCCACAGTGCCAGATATACAGTGCCCCCCACTGCTCACCGCTGCCTCTTGTTTCTGCTGTGTGAGGGGAGGAGAGCGCAGCGCCTCTCCTGCCCCTCAATACTCATGTAGTCCGATCTCTGCAGCTCCGGTGGTGGGTATCTCAAATGAGGCGCCGGTTCGTTAGCCAATCAATGCTCGCAGACTGGCAGCCAATCAGGAGCCGCGGCTGCCAGTCCGTGAGCTCTGATTGGCTAGAAAACCGGTGCCTTATGAGATTCACCCTGCCACCGCCGCAGCCGCCGGAGACCGGACAATCCATCCCAGAGAACTGAGGGGCAGGAGAGGCGCTGCGCTCTCATCCCCTCACATAGCAACCAGCGGGAGGCAGGTATGGTGGACAGCCCGGCGGTATGGTGTACCGGCTGGAAATTTCTTACCGTCTTACTGTCTATTGTGCCGGCGCTGCACCCCCCAGGACCATGCGCTCCCGGCTGTAGTCTGATCAGCCTATTGGTTGATCAGGCCCTGGCCTTAACCTACAAAAATATGGCACCTGCATGACTGCTGCCGGGTCCAGTCTGTGTAGCCAGAGGTTTATCCCTCAGCCCAATGTTTTTTGTTCTTGCGCAAAGGCTGCAAATGTGTATGCAATTGCGAATGAGTTGCGGCAGCTCCGGTGGGCATCTCTTTTCATTTCTGTGCAGCGTCAGTTGCTGATATCTGCAGTTGCATTGCGGACTATATCGCACTTGCAGCTGCATTAGTGTACTTCTCTGAATCATGGCCCTCATTCCGAGTTGATCGGTCGCAAGGCGAATTTAGCAGAGTTACACACGCTAAGCCGCCGCCTACTGGGAGTGAATCTTAGCTTCTTAAAATTGCGACCGATGTATTCGCAATATTGCGATTACTAACTACTTAGCAGTTTCTGAGTAGCTCCAGACTTACTCTGCCTGTGCGATCATTTCAGTGCTTGTCGTTCCTGGTTGACGTCACAAACACACCCAGCGTTCGCCCAGGCACTCCCACCGTTTCCCCGGCCACTCCTGCGTTTTTTCCGGAAACGGTAGCGTTTTCAGCCACACGCCCCTGAAACGCCGTGTTTCCGCCCAGTAACACCCATTTCCTGTCAATCACATTACGATCGCCGGAGCGAAGAAAAAGCCGTGAGTAAAAATACTTTCTTCATAGTAAAGTTACTTGGCGCAGTCGCAGTGCGAACTTTGCGCATGCGTACTAAGCGGATTTTCACTGCGATGCGATGAAAAAGAACGAGCGAACAACTCGGAATGAGGGCCCATGCCCATTGTGCTCCCAACTACCCTCCTCCTACTGTGCCTGTCTGTTTTTATTCACTTGTTCACCCGGTATGTAGTCAATAGATCTGCCTTGTGCTAGTTAGACAGTCAATAGGTTGACACCAAATGGTCGACATGTATTAGATCAACATGGTCATTAGGTTGACCTATGAAAGGTCGGCAGTGCTTATGGTCGACAGGTACAAAAGGTCAACAGGTTCAAATGATCGTCATTCCAGTGGCCGACACACATATGCTCGACATGTTTTGCTTTTTTTGCAACTTTTTCATACTTTACTATCCACGTGGACTACAATTGAGAATAGTAACCTGTGCTGAGCACAGTGGTAGTGGAGCGAGGCACTTTGTCTGCAACATGGCGAGCAAAGCGTGACATGCGTGGGGACGTGGTGCACTAATTGGGGTCCAGTTGCTCAGACCGCAAAAACGACACCAAAAAAAAAAAAAATGTTGTGCCCAATTTCCATGTCGATCTTATAGTGTACACCTTTTGTACCTGTCGACCATTCCACTGTCGATCATATGGTGTCGACCTAATGATTGTAGACCTTCTTACTGCAGATCTATTGATCCGTAATGGTTCATTTACCCAGGTTCACAGACTGACTCAGTAAATTGCCCCAATTGTTTGAATATTCGTGTAACAAACCACTAAACTGAGACAACTACAAATCCACTGTGCAGTAAAGTAATTCATAACATTGCACCTGGTGCCCTTCAAATGTGTCAGAGCCCCTGTTTGTATAAACCCTTACTAGGGATTAGAGATGTGCGGCGGGCACTTTTAGAGTTTTGGTTTTGGATCTGGAGCCCCGCTCGTGTTTTGGATGTGGATTGGTTTTACCAAAACCACCCTTTCATGTTTTGGTTTTGGTTTTGGATCTGGATGATTTTTTTTTACAAAAACATAAAAACAGCTAATATCACAGAATTTGGGGGTAATTTTGATCCTATGGTATTAGTAACCTCAATAACATTCATTTCCACTAATTTCCAGTCTATACTGAACACCTCACACCTCACAATATTATTTTTAGGCCAAATGGTTGCAATGAGGTAGCTGGATGACTTTGCTAAGTGACACAAGTGTGCGGCACACACACCTGGCCCATCTAGGAGTGGCACTGCAGTGCCAGACAGGATGGCACTTTTAAAAACTAGGCCCTAAACAGCACATCATGCAAAGAAGAAAAAGAGGTGCAATGAGGTTGCTGGATGATTTTGCTAAACGACACAAGTGTGCGACACAAACACCTGGCCCATCTAGGAGTGGCACTGCAGTGTCAGACAGGATGGCAGATTTAAAAAATAGGCACCAAACAGCACATCATACAAAGAAGAAAAAGAGGTGCAGTGAGGTAGCTGGATGGCTAAACTAAGCGACATAAGTGTGTGGCACAAACACCTGGCCCATCTAGGAGTCGCACTACGGTGTCAAACAGGATGGCAGATTTAAAAACTAGGCCCCAAAAAGCACATCATGCAAAGAAGAAAAAGAGGAGTAATGATGTAGCTGGATGGCTAAACTAAGCGACACAAGTGTGCGACACAAACACCTGGCCCATCTAGGAGTGGCACTGCAGTGGCAGACAGGATGGCACTTTTAAAAACTAGGCCCCAAACAGCACATCATACAAAGAAGAAAAAGAGGTGCAGTGAGGTAGCTGGATGGCTAAACTAAGCGACATAAGTGTGCGGTACAAACACCTGGCCCATCTAGGAGTCGCACTACGGTGTCAAACAGGATGGCAGATTTAAAAACTAGGCCCCAAAAAGCACATCATGCAAAGAAGAAAAAGAGGAGCAATGATGTAGCTGGTTGGCTAAACTAAGCGACACAAGTGTGCGGCACAAACACCTGGCCCATCTAGGAGTGGCACTGCAGTGTCAGACAGTATGGCAGATTTAAAAAATAGGCCGCAAACAGCACATCATGCAAAGAAGAAAAAGAGGTGCAACGAGGTTGCTGGATGGCTAAGCTAAGCGACACAAGTGTGCGGCACAAACACCTTGCCCATCTAGGAGTGGCACTGCATTGTCAGACAGGATGGCAGATGTAAAAAATAGGCCCCAAACAGCACATCATGCAAAGAAGAAAAAGAGGTGCAATGAGGTTGCTGGATGACTTTGCTAAGCGACACAAGTGTGCGACACAAACACCTGGCCCATCTAGGAGTCGAATGCACAAAATGGTAAGCTGCTCAATCAGATAGTGATGTCACTCAGGTGCTAAAAGGGAGGGGTAATTCTGTGTAGGAAAAAACAATGTGTTCCCTAATGCACACCGAGTGAAAAATATTACTACATAATAGTCAGATAATACGGAGATCTTAGTTGCGTATATCTGCAGATATAGGGTTAAGCCCCCAGGCCGATCGACAAGGCTTCTCCGTCACTGGGGGTCCCTAATACTAGGTATGGGTCCGGGGTGCAGGACCCCATATAGTCGGCACAGGTCGGCTACCCCAGGTCAGCACACAGGTGAGAGTTAATAAGGGTTAATAAGAAGCACAGAAGTGCTATGTAAGTGGTATGATTAAAATAATACAAAAATATATACAAAGTGATAGGGAAAATCATAAGTGTTAATAAAGTGTTAGGGTGTGCCGACCCGAAGCAGCCCAGCCATACCGACACAGGGGCCACCGCACCCCACACCCACCCCATAAATAATCTAGGAGTCGCACTGCAGTGTCAGACAGGATGGCAGATTTAAAAACTAGGCCCCAAACAGCACATCACGCAAAGAAGAAAAAGAGGAGCAATGATGTAGCTGGATGGCTAAACTAAGCAACACAAGTGTGCGACACAAACACCTGGCCCATCTAGGAGTGGCACTGCAGTGGCAGACAGGATGGCACTTTTAAAAACTAGGCCCCAAACAGCACATCATGCAAAAAAGAAAAAGAGGTGCAATGGGGTAGCTGGATGGCTAAACTAAGCTCCTGGCCCATCTTGTAGTCGCACTGCAGTGTCAGACAGGATGGCAGATTTAAAAACTAGGCCCCTAACAGCACATCATGCAAATAAGAAAAAGAGGAGCAATGAGGTAGCTGGATGACTTTGCTAAGCAACACAAGTGTGTGGCACAAACACCTGGCCCATCTAGGAGTGGCACTGCAGTGGCAGACAGGGTGGCACTTTTAAAAACTAGGCCCCAAACAGCTCATCATGCAAAGAAGATAAAGAGGTGCAATGAGGTAGCTGGATGGCTAAGCTAAGCGACACAAGTGTGCGGCACATACACCTGGCCCATCTAGGAGTGGCACTGTAGTGGCAGACAGGATGGCACTTTTGAAAACTAGGCTCCAGGCAGCACATGCAAAGATGAAAAAGAGGAGCAATGAGGTAGCTGTATGACTTTGCTAAGCGACACAAATGTGCGGCACAAAAACCTGGCCCATCTAGGAATGGCACTTCAGTGTCAGACAGGATAGCAGATTTAAAAAATAGACCCCAAACAGCACATCATGCAAAGAAGAAAAAGAGGTGCAGCGAGGTTGCTGGATGGCTAAGCTAAGCATGAGAAACTGAGCCACCAGTCATGAACATAGACCAAGGCCTTAGCCTTTCCTTGCCACTTCGTGTAGTGAATGGCATATTGCCAGGGGTTAAAGTGAGCCGGAACAGGCCGGAACTGCGTTCCGTCAGTTCCAGTTGGAGATGGAACACAGTTCCGCCTCCTTCGGCTCACCTAACGTGATGTGTGCCCAGCGCTGCAGGGAACCCAGCTCTCTCTCCACAGTGGAAGCCGGAGGCAGGAGCTCACTATCAAGCTCCGGCTTCCAGCTCTGTCAGTGCGCGCTATGGGAGAGACGTCATGATTACTCTCCCATAGTGCCGAGGAGCGGACACCAGGAAAACTGCAGTGGTTGGACACGGGAGCTGGGCTTGGTGAGTATGGTGTGATTTATTTTTTTTTTCATATGTGTGAGTGCTTCTACTGGGGGCAAACTACAAGGGGGCAAACTACTGGAGGCAAACTACAAGGGGGCAAACTACAAGAGGGCAAACTATAAGGGGGGAAACTATAAAGGGGCAAGCTACAAGGGGGCAAACTACTGGGGGACAAACTACAGGGGGGCATTACTACTTGGGGGCATTTCTACTGGGGGCTAAACTACAGGGGGCATTACTAATGGGGGCATTATTACAAGGGGGCAAACTACAAGGAGGCTAAACTACTGGGGGCATAACTACAGGGGTTAAACTACTTGGGGCATAACTATAGGGACTAAACTACAGGGGGCATTACCACTTGGGGGCAAACTACAAGGGGGCAAACTACAGGGCGGCATTAGTACTGGGGGCTAAGCTACAAGGGGGCAAACTACAAGGGGCTAAACTACTAGGGGCATTACTACAGGGGCTAAACTACTGGGGGCATAACTACAGGGCCTAAACTACGGGGGCATTACTACTTGGGGGCTAAACTACTGGGAGCATTACTAACGGGGGCTGACTACTGGGGGCAAACTACATGGGGGATAAACTACAGGGGCTAAACTACTGGGGGCATTACTACTGGAGGGCTAAACTACTGGGGGCATAACTGCAGGGGCTAAACTACAGGGGGCATAACTGCAGGGGCTAAACTACATGGGGCATTATCACTGGGGCTAAACTACAGGGGGGCTAAACTACACGGGGCAAACTACATGAGGGCTAAACTACAGGGGCTAAACTACTGGGGGCATTACTACTGGGAGGCTAAACTAAAGGGGGGGTAAACTACCGGGGTCATAACTGCAGGGGCATTACCACTGGGGGCTAAACTACGGGGGGCATAACTACTGGGGCTAAATGACTGGGGGCATTACTACAGGCGATATTACTACTGGGGGCAATACTACACAGGGGCATTACCATTAAGGGCATTACTAATGGGGGAACTACTAATGAGGGCATTGTAAAGGGGGCACTTCATAAGAGGCATCACTCCTGGGGACATAAGGGGCACTATTACTGGAGGCATTGCATAAGGGGCACCACTATTATGAGCTCTAAATAAGGGGCACTACCACTGTGGGCACTACCAGTACAGTGGACATTGCATAAGGAGCACTACTACTGTGGGCATTGTATAAGGGGCACTACTGCTGTGGGCATTATGTGTATTACAGGGTACTACTACTGTGGGCATTATGTGTTTTAGGGGTGCTACTACTGTGGCCATTATTACTATTGTGTGGCCACGCCCTTTTTGAGACCACACCCCTTTTGGTGATGCGCACCGTAGGCGCATGCAATACCTTTATTGAATGGGCACCGCCAGAGAGGGGTTGAGTTCCACCACCTCTCTAGGACCACTTTATCCACTGCATATTGCCAATTTTACATTTCTCATCAGATAATTTCTTTTTTTTTCTGATTATTAATTTTTGCTTCTTGGATTTTACACACCCTCTATGACATTGGGCATCGGCCTTAGCAGGCGACGTTGACGGTATTGCATCATCAATGTCATGACTGGTGGCAGCAGCAGCTTCAGCACTAGTACTAGGAACTGGAAGTGGTTCCTGATCTTCCACTATTTTTTCCTCCAAATTGTTCTCCATTTCACAGGACAGCGCCCCTTTATAATTACAGCACACAGAACAGTGCCCCTTTATTTTCACAGCGTCTCTGTATTCTTACAGCATATAGGACCAGTGTAATGTTATTTTAACAGCAGCAGCACCCCTGAATATATACAACATACAGGACCAGTGAAATGTTACAGCACCCCTATATTTTACAGCATACAGGAACAGTGTGCTTTTAATTTCTCTAACGTCCTAGTGGATGCTGGGGACTCCGTCAGGACCATGGGGACCAGCGGCTCCGCAGGAGACAGGGCACAAAAATAAAGCTTTAGGATCAGGTGGTGTGCACTGGCTCCTCCCCCTATGACCCTCTAACAAGCCTCAGTTAGGTTTTTGTGCCCGTCCGAGCAGGGTGCAATCTAGGTGGCTCTCCTAAAGAGCTGCTTAGAAAAAGTTTTTTAGGTTTCTTATTTTCAGTGAGTCCTGCTGGCAACAGGCTCACTGCATCGAGGGACTTAGGGGAGAGAAGTGAACTCACCTGCGTGCAGGATGGATTGGCTTCTTAGGCTACTGGACACCATTAGCTCCAGAGGGAGTCGGAACACAGGTCTCACCCTGGGGTTCGTCCCGGAGCCGTGCCGCCGACCCCCCCTTGCAGATGCCGAAGATTGAAGAGGTCCAGAAACAGGCGGCAGAAGACTTTTCAGTCTTCATAAGGTAGCAAACAGCACTGCAGCTGTGCGCCATTGTTGTCAGCACACTTCACACAGCGGTCACTGAGGGTGCAGGGCGCTGAAGGGGGCGCCCTGGGCAGCAAATGTATAATACCTTTTATTATGGCTAAAAATACATCACATATAGCCCTTGAGGCTATATGGATGTATTTAACCCCTGCCAGATCTCACAATCTCCGGGAGGAAAGCCCGCCGAAATAAGGGGCGGGGCTTATTCTCCTCAGCACACAGCACCATTTTCCTGCTCAGCTCCGCTGTGAGGAAGGCTCCCAGGACTCTCCCCTGCACTGCACTACAGAAACAGGGTAAAACAGAGATGGGGGGGGCACTTTTTTTGGCGATATTATTATATTTAAGCTGCTATGAGGATACAACACTTATATAGGGTTGTTCCCATATATATTATAGCGCTTGGGTGTGTGCTGGCAAACTCTCCCTCTGTCTCCCCAAAGGGCTAGTGGGGTCCTGTCTTCAATAGAGCATTCCCTGTGTGTCTGCTGTGTGTCGGTACGTGTGTGTCGACATGTATGAGGACGATATTGGTGTGGAGGCAGAGCAATTGCCGGTAATGGTGATGTCACCCCCCAGGGAGTCGACACCGGAATGGATGGCTTTGTTTATGGAATTACGTGATAATGTCAGCACGTTACAAAAATCAGTTGACGACATGAGACGGCCGGCAAACCAGTTAGTACCTGCCCAGGCGTCTCAGACACCGTCAAGGGCTGTAAAACGCCCTTTACCTCAGTCGGTCGACACAGACCCAGACACGGACACTGAATCTAGTGTCGACGGTGAAGAAACAAACGTATTTTCCAGTAGGGCCACACGTTATATGATCACGGCAATGAAGGAGACTTTACATATCTCTGATACTGCAAGTACCACAAAAAGGGGTATTATGTGGGGTGTAAAAAAACTACCTGTAGTTTTTCCTGAATCAGAGGAATTAAATGATGTATGTGATGAAGCGTGGTTTAACCCAGATAGAAAAGTGCTAATTTCAAAAAAGTTATTGGCATTATACCCTTTCCCGCCAGAGGTTAGGGCGCGCTGGGAAACACCCCCTAGGGTGGATAAGGCGCTCACACGCTTATCAAAACAAGTGGCGTTACCGTCTCCTGATACGGCCGCCCTCAAGGATCCAGCTGATAGGAGGCTGGAAACTACCCTAAAAAGTATATACACTCATACTGGTGTTATACTGCGACCAGCCATCGCCTCTGCATGGATGTGCAGTGCTGGGGTGGTCTGGTCGGATTCCCTGACTGAAAATATTGATACCCTGGATAGGGACAGTATTTTATTGACTTTAGAGCAATTAAAGGATGCTTTTCTTTATATGCGAGATGCTCAGAGGGATATTTGCACTCTGGCATCGAGAGTAAGTGCGATGTCCATATCTGCCAGAAGAAGTTTATGGACGCGACAGTGGTCAGGTGATGCGGATTCCAAACGGCATATGGAAGTATTGCCGTATAAAGGGGAGGAATTATTTGGCGTCGGTCTATCGGATCTGGTGGCCACGGCAACTGCCGGAAAATCCACCTTTTTACCTCAGACCCCCTCCCAACAGAAAAAGACACCGTCTTTTCAGCCGCAGTCCTTTCGGTCCTATAAGAACAAGCGGGCAAAAGGACAGTCATATCTGCCCCGAGGCAGAGGAAAGGGTAAGAGAGGCCAGCAAGCAGCTCCTTCCCAGGAACAGAAGCCCGCCCCGGGTTCTGCAAAGCCCTCAGCATGACGCTGGGGCTTTACAATCGGACTCAGGAGCGGTGGGAGGTCGACTCAAGAATTTCAGCGCGCAGTGGGCTTGCTCACAGGTGGACCCCTGGATCCTGCAGGTAGTATCTCAGGGTTACAGGTTGGAATTCGAGAAGTCTCCCCCTCGCCGGTTCCTAAAGTCTGCTCTGCCAACGTCTCCCTCAGACAGGGTGACGGTATTGGAAGCCATTCACAAGCTGTTTTCTCAGCAGGTGATAGTAAAGGTACCCCTCCTACAACAGGGAAAGGGGTATTACTCCACACTATTTGTGGTACCGAAGCCGGACGGCTCGGTAAGACCTATTCTAAATCTAAAATCTTTGAACCTGTACATACAAAAATTCAAGTTCAAGATGGAGTCTCTCAGAGCAGTGATAGCGAATCTGGAAGAAGGGGACTTTATGGTGTCCTTGGACATAAAAGATGCTTACCTGCATGTCCCAATTTGCCCTTCACATCAAGGGTACCTCAGGTTCGTGGTGCAAAACTGTCATTATCAGTTTCAGACGCTGCCGTTTGGGTTGTCCACGGCACCTCGGGTCTTTACCAAGGTAATGGCCGAAATGATGATTCTTCTGCGAAGAAGAGGCGTATTAATTATCCCTTACTTGGACGATCTCCTGATAAGGGCAAGGTCCAGAGAACAGCTGAAGGACGGACTAGCACTAACCCAAGTAGTGCTGCAACAACACGGGTGGATTCTGAATTTTCCAAAATCTCAGTTGACCCCGACAACACGTCTGCTGTTCCTGGGAATGATTCTGGACACGGTTCAGAAAAAGGTGTTTCTTCCGGAGGAGAAAGCCAAGGAGTTATCCGAACTTGTCAGGAACCTCCTAAAACCAGGAAAAGTGTCTGTGCATCACTGCACAAGAGTCCTGGGAAAGATGGTGGCTTCTTACGAAGCGATTCCATTCGGCAGATTCCACGCACGAACTTTTCAGTGGGATCTGCTGGACAAATGGTCCGGATCGCATCTGCAGATGCATCAGCGGATAACCTTATCGCCACGGACAAGGGTGTCTCTTCTGTGGTGGTTGCAGAGTGCTCATCTGTTAGAGGGCCGCAGATTCGGCATACAGGACTGGGTCCTGGTGACCACGGATGCCAGTCTGAGAGGCTGGGGAGCGGTCACACAGGGAAGAAACTTCCAGGGAGTATGGTCAAGCCTGGAGATGTCTCTTCACATAAATATACTGGAGCTAAGAGCGATTTACAATGCTCTAAGCCTGGCAAAACCCCTGCTTCAGGGTCAGCCGGTGTTGATCCAGTCGGACAACATCACGGCAGTCGCCCACGTAAACAGACAGGGCGGCACAAGAAGCAGGAGAGCAATGGCAGAAGCTGCAAGGATTCTTCGCTGGGCGGAAGATCATGTGATAGCACTGTCAGCAGTGTTCATTCCGGGAGTGGACAACTGGGAAGCAGACTTCCTCAGCAGACACGATCTACACCCGGGAGAGTGGGGACTTCATCCAGAAGTCTTCCACATGATTGTGAACCGTTGGGAAAAACCAAAGGTCGACATGATGGCGTCTCGCCTCAACAAAAAACTGGACAGGTATTGCGCCAGGTCAAGAGACCCTCAGGCAATAGCTGTGGACGCTCTGGTAACACCGTGGGTGTTCCAGTCAGTGTATGTGTTTCCTCCTCTGCCTCTCATACCAAAAGTACTGAGAATTATACGGCAAAGGGGAGTAAGAACGATACTCGTGGCTCCGGATTGGCCAAGAAGAACTTGGTACCCGGAACTTCAGGAGATGCTCACGGAAGATCCGTGGCCTCTACCTCTAAGACGGGACCTGCTTCAGCAGGGACCGTGTCTATTCCAAGACGTACCGCGGCTGCGTTTGACAGCATGGCGGTTGAACGCCGAATTCTAAGGGAAAAAGGCATTCCGGAAGAGGTCATTCCTACACTGGTAAAAGCCAGGAAGGAGGTGACTGCACAACATTATCACCGCATTTGGAGAAAATATGTTGCGTGGTGTGAGGCCAGGAAGGCCCCCACGGAGGAATTTCAACTGGGTCGATTCCTACATTTCCTGCAAACAGGATTGTCTATGGGCCTCAAATTGGGGTCCATTAAGGTTCAAATTTCGGCCCTGTCGATTTTCTTCCAGAAAGAATTGGCTTCAGTTCCTGAAGTCCAGACTTTTGTAAAAGGAGTACTACATATACAGCCCCCGGTTGTGCCCCCAGTGGCTCCGTGGGACCTTAATGTAGTTTTGGATTTTCTAAAATCCCATTGGTTTGAGCCACTCAAATCGGCGGATTTGAAATATCTTACATGGAAAGTAACCATGCTACTGGCCCTGGCTTCAGCCAGGAGAGTGTCAGAATTGGCGGCTTTATCCTATAAAAGCCCATATCTGATTTTCCATTCGGACAGGGCAGAACTGCGGACGCGTCCTCATTTTCTGCCTAAGGTGGTGTCAGCGTTTCACCTGAACCAGCCTATTGTGGTGCCTGCGGCTAATAGCGAATTGGAGGATTCCAAGTTGCTGGACGTTGTCCGGGCATTGAAAATATATATTTCAAGGACGGCTGGAGTCAGAAAATCTGACTCGCTGTTTATACTGTATGCACCCAACAAACTGGGTGCTCCTGCTTCTAAGCAGACGATTGCTCGTTGGATTTGTAGCACAATTCAACTTGCACATTCTGTGGCAGGCCTGCCACAGCCTAAATCTGTCAAGGCCCATTCCACAAGGAAGGTGGGCTCATCCTGGGCGGCTGCCCGAGGGGTCTCGGCATTACAACTCTGCCGAGCAGCTACGTGGTCGGGGGAGAACACGTTTGTAAAATTCTACAAATTTGATACCCTGGCTAAAGAGGACCTGGAGTTCTCTCATTCGGTGCTGCAGAGTCATCCGCACTCTCCCGCCCGTTTGGGAGCTTTGGTATAATCCCCATGATCCTGACGGAGTCCCCAGCATCCACTAGGACGTTAGAGAAAATAAGATTTTACTTACCGATAAATCTATTTCTCGTAGTCCGTAGTGGATGCTGGGCGCCCATCCCAAGTGCGGATTGTCTGCAATACTTGTACATAGTTATTGTTACAAAAAAATCGGGTTGTTTATTGTTGTGAGCCGTCTGTTCAGAGGCTTCTACGTTTATCATACTGTTAACTGGGTTCCGATCACAGGTTGTACGGTGTGATTGGTGTGGCTGGTATGAGTCTTACCCGGGATTCAAGATCCTTCCTTATTGTGTACGCTCGTCCGGGCACAGTATCCTAACTGAGGCTTGGAGGAGGGTCATAGGGGGAGGAGCCAGTGCACACCACCTGATCCTAAAGCTTTATTTTTGTGCCCTGTCTCCTGCGGAGCCGCTGGTCCCCATGGTCCTGACGGAGTCCCCAGCATCCACTACGGACTACGAGAAATAGATTTATCGGTAAGTAAAATCTTATTTTCTCCTACGTCCTAGAGGATGCTGGGGACACTTAAAAAAACCAATGGGTATAGACGGGATCCGCAGGAGACATGGGCACTTTAAGACTTTAAAAGGGGTGTGAACTGGCTCTTCCCTCTATGCCCCTCCTCCAGACTCAGTTAGATTCCGTGCCCAGTTAGACTGGATGCACTCTGAGGAGCTCTCCTGAGTTTCTCTGAAAAATACTTTTGTTAGGTTTATTTATTTATTATTTTCAGGGAGAACTGCTGGCAACAGACTCCCTGCTTCGTGGGACTTAGGGGAGAGAAGCAGACCTACTTCTGTGAGTTTCAAGGCTCTGCTTCTTTTGGCTACAGGACGTCATTAGCTCCTGAGGGTCTGAACGCTAGGTACGCCTAGATGCTCGTTCCCAGAGCCTGCCAACACCCCCCTTACAGAGCCAGAAGTCAGAAGACGGGTGAGTAGAAGAAGATCTGAAGACTTCAGTGACGGCTTTGAGGTACCGCACAGCGGCCGCGTTGCGCGCCATGCTCCCACACACAGATGGCACTACAGGGTGCCGGGCCCCCCGGGGGGGGGGGGAGGGGGGTGCCCTGGGCAGCATAAAAATCCTCAATATAGACTGGCAATGTGGTTTTTAAGTGCCTAGGCACTAAATCCGAACCGCCGCCAGTATAAATAATTTTTTTAAATAGCGGAGCTGAAGCGCCCCATTAAGGGGGCGGGGCTTAACCCTCACAGCTCTCATCAGCTCCATTTTCTCTTCACAGAGCTGCAGAGACGCTGGTCCTTCCTCTACACTGCTGTACAATTAACAAGGTGCAAAACAGGGGGGGGGGGGCACAGTTATTTTGGTGCTGTATATGTAATTATAAAAGCGCTAACTGGTCTGAGGCTTTAGATAAGGGATTTCGGAACCAGGATAAGCGCTGGGTTGTGAGCTGGCAAACCCCCTCTGTGTTTCTCTGACATGCTTTACTGTGGGTCTTTCCCCTATATGCCCAGTGTGTTTGTTGGTGTCGGAACACGTGTGTCGGCATGTCTGAGGCTGAGTGCTCTTCCCAGGAGGAGACTGGATTAGGGAAAGAAACGGCTGTGGGAGTGACCCTGTCGGCACCGCCAACTCCTGATTGGGTAAATGTTTTGAGTGCTTTGAATGCGAATGTGGCTTTGTTAAATAAGAGATTAGATAAATCTGAGTCTCAGAGCCAGGCATGGAAAAAATCCGTGGAGGATGTGTTGTCACAAGTTCAGACCCTCAGGGTCACAAAAGCGTTCATTTACCCAGTTAGCAGATACGGATACCGACACGGACTCTGACTCCAGTGTCGACTTTAGTGATGCCAGATTAAATCCAAAACTGGCTAAAAGCATTCAGTACATGATTGTGGCGATAAAAGACGTGTTACATATCACGGAGGACCCTGCTGTTCCTGATACAAGGGTCTGTATGTTTAAAGGAAAGAAACCTGAGGTAACGTTTCCTCCCTCTCATGAACTGAACGCTCTTTTTGAAAAAGTTTGGGAAAATCCTGAAAAGAAGTTTCAGATTCCCAAGAGAATTCCGGTGGCATATCCGTTCCCCTCTGGTGATAGGGAAAAGTGGGAGTCACCCCCCAATGTGGACAAACCCCTATCACGGCTGTCCAAAAAGGTAGCGCTTCCGTCCCCTGACACGGCAGCCCTAAAGGAACCTGCGGATCGTAAGCAGGAAAATCCATTGAAATCCATTTATGTCGCTACGGGTACGCTGCTCAGACCTGCTGTTGCATCGGCGTGGGTGAGTAGCGCTATTGAAAAATGGGCAGCTAACTTGTCATCTGAGATAGATACCCTGGATAGGGATAGCATTCTTTTAAAGCTGGGTTATATCAGGGACGCTGCAGCCTACCTAAAGGAAGCGGCGAGGGATATTGGCCTTTTGGGATCAAGGGCCAATGCCATGGCAGTCTCAGCTAGGAGAGCATTGTGGATTCATCAATGGAATGCTGATGCTGACTCTAAGAAGGCGATGGAGTCTCTGCCGTATAAAGGTGGTGTCTTGTTTGGTGACGGCCTCGCTGACCTGGTATCTACGGCTACCGCGGGTAAGTCATCCTTTTTACCTTATGTTCCTGCACAACAAAAGAAACCGCACCACTATCAGATGCAGTCCTTTCAGCCCAATAAATCCAAAAAAGGGCGAGGGTCTTCCTTCCTTGCTTCTAGAGGAAAGGGAAAGAGGTGACCGGCTGTGGCAAGTTCCCAAGAGCAGAAGTCCTCTCCGGCTTCTGCCAAATCCACTGCATGACGCTGGGGCTCCTCTGTGGGAGTCCGCACCAGTGGGGGCATGTCTCAAACTCTTCAGTCAGTTCTGGGCTCGTTCGGCCCTAGACCCATGGGTTTTGGAAATAGTGTCCCAGGGGTACAAGCTAGGTTTCAAGACGTTCCCCCTCACCGATTTTTCAAATCGGCCTTACCAGCTTCTCCTCCAGACAGGGGGGTGATATGCGAAGCAATACGGAAATTGTGTCAAAATCAAGTCATTGTCAGGGTTCCTTTGTCGCAACAGGGAGAAGGCTTCTATTCGAGCCTGTTCGTGGTCCCGAAGCCAGACGGCTCAGTCAGACCGATCCTGAACCTCAAATCCCTCAATTTCTACCTACGGAAATTCAAATTCAAGATGGAATCTCTCCGGGCAGTGATATCCAGTCTGGTGGAGGGGGATTTTATGGTGTCGGTAGACATAAAGGATGCCTATTTGCATGTTCCCATTTTTCCTCCACATCAGGCTTACCTGAGGTTTGCAGTGCAGGATTGCCATTATCAGTTTCAGACGTTGCCGTTTGGTCTGTACACGGCTCCGAGAATTTTCACCAAAGTAATGGCGGAAATGATGATTCTCCTGCGCAAGCAAGGAGTCACAATTATCCCGTACTTGGACAATCTCCTGATAAAAGAGAGGTCCAAGGAACAATTACTGCAGAACATTACGCTCTCCCTGACAATTCTGCAACAACATGGTTGGCTCCTAAACTTGCCAAAATCACAGTTGGTTCCGACGACACGTCTGTCGTTCTTGGGTATGATTCTGGACACGGAATTACAGAGAGTTTTTCTTCCAGTGGAAAAGGCTCTAGAAATTCAGAACCTAGTCAAACAGATTCTGAAACCAGCAAGAGTGTCGATTCATCAATGCACTCGGTTGCTGGTGGCGGCCTACGAGGCCATTCAGTTTGTCAGATTCCATGCCAGAGTGTTTCAGTGGGACCTGTTGGACAAGTGGTCCGGGTCCCATCTGCGCATGCACCGACAGATAATCCTGTCTTCCAAGACCAGAATCTCACTCCTGTGGTGGCTGCACAGCTCTCACCTCCTAGAGGAACGCAGGTTCGGGATCCAGGACTGGATCCTGGTGACCACAGATGCGAGTCTCCGAGGCTGGGGTGCAGTCACACAGGGGGAAAATTTCCAGGGATATTGGTCAAGCCAGGAAGCTTGTCTACACATAAACATTCTGGAATTAAGGGCCATTTACAACAGCCTTCTACAAGCGGAACATCTTCTTCGCGATCTGCCCGTCCTGATTCAGTCGGACAACATAACAGCAGTAGCATACATAAACCGCCAGGGCGGAACGAAGAGCAGAGCGGCAATGGCAGAGGCCACAAGAGTTTTCAGCTGCGCGGAAAGACATGTAAGCGCTTTGTCAGCGGTCTTCATTCCAGGTGTGGACAACTGGGAAGCAGACTTCCTCAGCAGACACGATCTCCATCCAGGAGAATGGGGTCTTCATCAAGAGGTCTTTGCAGAAGTGACAAGTCGTTGGGGAATTCCTCAAATAGACATGATGGCATCTCACCTCAACAAGAAACTTCCGAGATATTGTTGCAGGTCGAGAGACCCTCAAGCAATAGCGGTGGACGCCCTAGTGACACCGTGGGTGTTTCAGTCGGTATATGTGTTCCCTCCGATTCCACTCATTCCAAAAGTGATAAAGATCATAAGAAGAACAAGGGTTCATGCAATCCTCATTGTTCCAGACTGGCCAAGGAGGGCCTGGTATCCAGATCTTCAGGAATTGCTCGTAGGAGATCCCTGGCCTCTTCCTCTACAAGAGGATCTGTTACAGCAGGGGCCGTGCGTGTACCAAGACTTACCGCTGCTTCGTTTGACGGCTTGGAGGTTAAACCCCGGATCCTAGCCCGAAAGGGTATTCCCAGTGAAGTCATTCCCACACTTCTTCAGACTAGAAAAGAAGTAACGGCAAAACATTATCACCGTATTTGGAGAAAATATGTGTCTTGGTGTGAATCCAAGAAGGCTCCTACGGAAGAATTTCGGCTGGGCCATTTTCTCCATTTTCTGCAAGCAGGTGTGGGTGCGGGCTTAAAATTAGGCTCAATTAAAGTACAAATTTCGGCCTTGTCAATTTTCTTTCAAAAAGAATTGGCCTCCCTTTCGGAAGTTCAGACTTTCGTGAAAGGCATGCTGCACATCCAACCTCCCTTTGTGCCCCCGGTGGCACCATGGGATCTTAACGTGGTGTTGCAGTTCCTGCAATCTCATTGGTTTGAACCTTTACGTAAGGTAGAGTTGAAATTCGTCACTTGGAAAGTGATCATGCTGTTGGCCTTGGCCTCTGCAAGGCGGGTGTCTGAATTAGCGGCTTTGTCTCACAAGAGCCCCTATTTGATCTTCCATGAAGATAGAGCAGAGTTGAGAACTCGTCAGCAATTTCTGCCGAAAGTGGTGTCATCGTTTCACATGAACCAACCTATTGCGGTGCCAGTGGCTACTGACGCCTTAGCGGAATCGAAGTCTCTAGATGTGGTCAGAGCTTTGAACGGCTCAGATTAGGAAAATGGAGGCTCTGTTTGTCCTGTATGATCCCAACAAGATTGGGGCTCCTGCTTCCAAGCAGACTATTGCACGCTGGATCTGTACTACGATTCAGCAAGCTCATTCTACACCTGGATTGCCATTACCGAAATTGGTGAAGGCCCATTCTACCAGAAAGGTGGGCTCATCCTGGGCGGCTGCCAGGGGGGTCTCGGCATTACAGCTTTGCCGAGCAGCTACTTGGTTGGGTTAAAACACTTTTGCAAAGTTTTACAAGTTTGATACCCTGGATAAGGAGGACCTCTTGTTTGGTCAATCAGTGCTGCAGAGTCATCCGCACTCTCCCGCCCGTTCTTGAGCTTTGGTATAAACCCCATGGTTCTTGAAGTGTCCCCAGTATCCTCTAGGACGTAGTAGAAAATAGGATTTTAATACCTACCGGTAAATCCTTTTCTCTTAGTCCATAGAGGATGCTGTGTGCCCGTCCCAGTGCGTACTGTATCTGCAGTCATTGGTTATGGTTACACACGTGTTGTGTTGCATTTATAGTCAGCCTGTTGCTGTCGTTATTCATGCCGTTGCATGCGTTGGGTTAAATGCCATGTTGTACGGCATGCTTGAGGTGTGAGCTGGTATGTATCTCACCTTAGTTTAAATCAAAATAAATCCTTTTTCCTCAAAATGTCCATTTCCCTGGGCACAGTTCCTATAACTGGAGTCTGGAGGAGGGGCAGGGAGGAGCCAGTTCACACCCCTTTTAAAGTCTTAAAGTGCCCATGTCTCCTGCTGGATCCCGTCTATAACCCAAGGTTCTTGAAGTGTCCCCAGCATCCTCTACGGACTAAGAGAAAAGGATTTACCGGTAGGTATTAAAATCTTATTTTTTAACTGCACTCAAACTTTTATAGCAGACAGGGCCAGTGTAATGTAATTAAGACATCAGCACCCCTATATTTCACAGCATACAGGAGCAGTGTACTTTTAATTTTTAACTGCACCCAAACTTTTTAGCAGACAGGGCCAGTGTAATGTTATTAAGACATCAGCATCTCTATATTTCACAGCATACAGGAGCAGTGTGCTTTTAATTTTTAACTGTACCCAAACTTTTATAGCAGACAGGGCTAGTGTAATGTAATTAAGACATCAGCACCCCTATATTTAACAGTGCCCCTGCCCCCTGTACAACACAGTGACAGCCAGGACAGCAACACACATGTACAGCTGCAGCACCCAGCAGTAACACCAGTGACAGCCAGGACAGCACCTCTAACACAGCACAGATAAACCACAGTGACTGCAGCAGCCCCAACAGAGCACACACTAACCCCACGCCACCACCCACAGAGACACAGAGATCTGTCTCCCTCACTCTCCAAGTCCGGAAACTTCCCGGCCGGGACTTCCCGCCAGACTCGAATCCCAGAATGAGGCAAAAACTTCATTATCCCGCTGTCGGATTCTCGCAGGTTTTGGATTTCATATAAGGAGCCGTGTGTCACCGCCATTTTCACTCCGGACTTGGAGAGTGAAGGAGAAAGACCTCTGTCTCTCTGTGGGTGGTGGTGTCATGTGGGATCAGTTTGTGCTCTTTAGGGATGCTGTACAGGGGTGTTGTCCTATGGTGTCCTGTGCTGTTAGGGGTGATGTCCTGGGGTGTCCTATGCTGTTTGAGGTGCTGTACCGGGGTGTTGTTTTCCTGTGCTGTACAGGGGTGTTATCCTATGATGTCCTGTGCTGTTAGGGCTGCTATCCTGTGCTGCTAGGGGTGCTGTCCTGTGTACTGTAAAAATATAGGGGTGCTGTAAAAATAAAGGAATGCTGTGGCCCTGTCCTGTATGCTGTAAAATTATAGGGGTGCTGTAAAAATAAAGTAATGCTGTGGCCCTGTCGAGTGCTGTAAAAATATAGGGGTGCTGTAAAAATAAAGGAATGATGTGGCCCTGTCCTGTATACTGTAAAAATATAGGGGTGCTGTAAAAATAAAGGAACGCTGTGGCCCTGTCCTGTATGCTGTAAAAATATAGGGGTGCTGTAAAAATAAAGGAATGATGTGGCCCTGTCCTGTATACTGTAAATATATAGGGGTGCTGTAAAAATAAAGGAACGCTGTGGCCCTGTCCTGTATGCTGTAAAAATATAGAGGTGCTGTAAAAATAAAGGAATGATGTGGTCCTGTCCTGTATACTGTAAAAATATAGGGGTGCTGTAAAAAGAAAGTAACGCTGTGGTCCTGTCCTGTATACTGTAAAAATATAGGGGTGCTGTAAAAATAAAGGAACGCTGTGGCCCTGTCCTGTATGCTGTAAAAATATAGGGGTGCTGTAAAAATAAAGGAATTATGTGGCCCTGTCCTGTATACTGTAAAAATATAGGGGTGCTGTAAAAATAAAGGAACGCTGTGGCCCTGTCTTGTATGCTGTAAAAATATAGGGGTGCTATAAAAATAAAGGAATGATGTGGCCCTGTCCTGTATACTGTAAAAATATAGGGGTGCTGTAAAAATAAAGGAACGCTGTGGCCCTGTCCTGTATGCTGTAAAAATATAGGGGTGCTGTAAAAATAAAGGAATGATGTGGCCCTGTCCTGTATACTGTAAAAATATAGGGGTGCTGTAAAAATAAAGGAACGCTGTGGCCCTGTCCTGTATGCTGTAACAATATAGGGGTGCTGTAAAAATAAAGGAATGATGTGGCCCTGTCCTGTATACTGTAAAAATATAGGGGTTCTGTAAAGATAAAGGAATGCTGTGGCCCTGTCCTGTATGCTGTAAAAATATAGGGGTTATGTAAAATTAAAGGAACGCTGTTGCACTGTTCTGTTTGCTGGGGGAAAAAGCAGCGCTGTCCTGTGGAATGGAGATGAAAGATTTGGAGGAAAAAATTGTGAAAGATGAGGAACCACTTCCTAGTATTAGTGCTGAAGTTGCTGCCACCAGTCATGACATTGACAATACAATTCCATCAATGTCTTCTGCTAAGGCCGTTGCTCAATGTCATAGAGGGCATGTAAAATCCAAGGAGCAAAAATTAATAACCCCCCCCAAAAAAGAAAAAGAAATTATCTGATGAGAAACATAAAACTGGCAATATGCCATTAACGATATATGGCAAGTGGTAAGGAAAGGCTAAGGCCTTGGCCTATGTTCATGACTGGTGGCTCAGCTTTTCATGAAGATGGACTCCCTCTCAAAAAATAAAAAAAATAAAGCTGTGCGTTCAGAGAGTCCAAGTTTGTCCGCTGTTGCGATGTCTAGTCCTGACCTTCACAACACTGTATGGGAAGAGAAGGCTCCTACCACCATTTTCATGCCCCCTGCAAGTGCAGGGAGGAGCACCACTAGTCCAGTTACTGATATTGAGATTGAGGATGTTACTGTAGAAGTACACCAGGATGAGGAGAATATTGATGTAGCTGGCACTGAGGAGGAAGTTGACGATGAGGATTCTGATGGTGATGTGGTTTGTTTGAATAAGGCACCAGTAGAGACAGTTGTTGGCCATGGGATGAAAAAGCCCATTGTTATGCCTGGGCAAAATACAAAAAAATCCACCTCTTTGGTGTGGAATTATTTCTCTGTGAGGATGAGGATGTAAACACTGAAGGGGTGTGGAATCAGAGGATGAGTATAATGAGGACAAGATCTTGCCTCTGTAGAGCCAGTTTGTGCAAGGAGAAATTAATTGCTTCTTTTTTTGTGGGGGCCCAAACAAACCAATCATTTCAGCTACAATCATGTGGCAGACCCTGTCGCTAAAAAGATTGGTTTGTTAAAGTGTGCATGTCCTGTTTATACAATATAAGGGTGGGTGTGAGGGCCCATGGACAATTCCATTTTGCATGTCTTTTCATTATCTGCCACATCATTCCAGGGGTGCTGCCCTATATGGGGTGCTGCCCCTATGCCTTATCAGTCTAGGGGTGCTTCCCCACTGCTGTTTAAATCCAGGGGTACTGCTGCCTTTCTACTGTGCTGTGTAATTCTCCAGGGGTACTGCCTATGCTGTATCAATCCAGTGGTGCTGCCGTATAATTCCAGGGGTGCTGCTGTACTTAATCCCAGGTTTAAAGTTTAAAATAAAGCCTAGAGCAGAATATAAAACAAGCTTTAACATCACAACCAGATTTGTGAAAACATATAGCCGCAAAGGTGGAAATAGAAATTTCAAGTTTGACAAAGTGTTTTCCAATAGAGTGGGGAGAGACCACATTTGTGGCCAATGTCAGTCAGATTACATTTGTGGCCAATGTCAGTCAGATTCAGAAGAGACAGTATCATAATCCAGCGGAATGTGACATGGCAACATTTCTTACTACATTTTCTCTGGCAACTGCTGGAGAAAACTAGATTTTCTAAACACACCTATGTCTATATGTCTGCCATATATTTCCAGGAGTGCCCTCTCTGAACCCGCTCATCTCTAGTAGATATATCTTCTAGTGTGCAGTGCACTGTGTACCCAGAAATAGAGAGTGGTTCAATTATTTCATATTAGGGACTCAAATGAATGGCTCCAATTAGTAAACCTTTATTTTGAGTTATTAATATTCCACATTTTGGGCTTATTTATAAGATGTGCATTTGTTGTACAGGGTTCTTTTCCTTTATTTTGTAAATGTTTTCTCCTTAATAATTGTACAGTGTAATGGCTGCATAGGGTTATCACAAGACCTTGCGGTGTAAGAAGAACAGAGTTTCAGTGATCTTGCACTGTATCAGCTTTCCATTGCATTGCACCACTATATGGGCCAGGAGCTCCTGTAAGACACAAACAGTTACTGAATAAGGGCCCAGTATGGAGTCTCATGGGGTCTTACAGCTATGAAGCTGTCTGGCTTGCCAGGCTGAGGCATGTTGGTGGCACAGAGGTTAGCATTACTTCCTCTCACAGTCCTACATGTAATATGAAATGAGTTTGGACTAGAGTGGTAAGCTCCACTAGGGCAGGGGCTCAATAACAAAAAATTAACAGCACGGTCCTGCTTAGTACTGTACCAAGACAAAACCAAAGGATATTAACTGTTAAACAAGCGCCTCAGCAAAGGATGAGAATGATAATTGTTGAAACCTATTTCAGAAATCCTGCGCTAGCCAAGACTATATGTGTAATAGTGTGGCAATAGATAAACAAACAAGAAAGGACGGCTGCGCTGGATTTCAGAAATACATGTGATGTAATCAGTAGAGAGAGCCAACGTGTCAATTATTAAAAAATAACAGATTTATTAAAACACTAACAGTGTACTGAATAAAAAGCAATAAACATGAATATTCCTCAATAACTTAGTCTCAAGGTGTCAATCATTTTGCAGCTGTGACATGTATTGTTAAAGTCCGTGTTCCGTAGCTGAAAGTGGTGCTGCTCGTAGTGCACAAAAATGAGTGCCCGGTTAACGGACCAGCCCACTGGAGAGGTACTAATTATTGAATGACCCACCGGCAACACACCGTCACTCCATTATAGGAGCATTACAATTGCATTCTGTGCTCATTTTTGTGCACTACGAGCAGCACCACTTTCAGCTACGGAACATGGACTTTAACAATACATGTCACAGCTGCAAAATGATTGACACCTTGAGACTAAGTTATTGAGGAATATTCATGTTTATTGCTTTTTATTCAGTACACTGTTAGTGTTTTAATAAATCTGTTATTTTTCAATAATTGACACGTTAGTACTGTACCAAACCTACCTGAACTCAACTTGCCCCATCCGCGGCTGCTGTGGGGGCACAGGAGGGGCTGCTAAAACATCTAAGGGGATGCTTTATTTAAAAATAAAATATTACTAAAATAAACAAGACACACAGGTATGCTTACATGCGTGTAACTGGGAGCTGTAAAAAATGATAATAAGGCATCTGCCACAAAATATGTAAATAAAAATGCAATTATAAAATGGAAGAATAGAAACCCACGAGATTTTCACAAAATAAGTCTCCAGACCCCGTGGAGGGTTAAATATCCAATTTTGATCTTGTGGTATGCACCAGTTAATTTGCATCCCAGCATTAAATCCGAGATTATCGTAATCCCTGAGAATGGAGAAGGGGGTACAAACTCGGAGGCTTTGGTCCCTAGTTTTTCAGTTTGTCCAGTAATGTGGTAATTATAGATTTGCTTGGTTAAAGTCCTTTCTTTTCCACAACAAGATAGGAGTGGAGGTGAAAGCCTGTGTGTTGTTCCTGATTGTGTGTGCCTCTCTAAAGGCCCATATACATGGGAGAGATGTGTGCTGAGCGAACCGCTCAGCACACATTTCTCCCGCCGCTCAGCACAGCGCAATGTGTGCTTAGTGACGTGGGGGGAGGACGGGGAGCCGCTCATTTCACTCAGTGGGTGAAATGAGCGACGTGCTAGATTGGCCTGCATGCAGGCTCAATCTAGCACCGGCGATAGTGATGCTGTAGGGGGTACACACGAGTGATCTGTGCTTAAAATCTAAGCAATCTAGTCAGATTGCTTAGATTTTAAGCATGGATATCTCCGTGAGTACCCCCCCTAAGTATTAATCACCTTCTTGACACTGTCCTCTTCCTCTTGCCTCTTCTCATAATGTGAAAAGTCATTAAATATGGAGGTGGTATGTTTGTAGCTAGTTATGATTCGGAGAACTTAGCAAGCTTTTTCCAGGGGGACCACCTGTCGCTGAAATGATTGGTTTATTAAACTGTGCATGTCCTGTTTAAACAACATAAGGGTGAGTGGGAGGGCCCAAGGACAATTCCATTTTGCACCTCTTTTTTTTCTTTGCATTATGTGCTCTTTGGGGCCTAGTTTTTAAAACTGCCATCCTGTCTGCCACAGCTGTGCCACTCCTAGATGGGCCTGGTGTTTGTGCTGCCCACTTGTGTCGCTTAGCTTAGTCATCCAACTACCTTGGTAAAAGCTATTGGCTTAAAAACAATATTGTGAGGTGCAAGGTGTTCAGAATAGACTGGAAATGAGTGGAAATTAATGTTATTGAGGTTAATAATACTGCAGGAACAAAAAACAAAAACAAATTCTGTGACTTTAGCTGTTTTTATGTTATTTAGAAAAAAAAATCCAGATCCAAAACAAAAATCAAAACCCGAAAGGGTGGTTTTGGCAATACCAATCCAGATCCAAAACAAGAAAGGAGATCCAAAACCAAAACCCGAAATGTGTTCGGTGCACATCTCTAACCTTTACACTTTTCTTTGTCTTGATGCTAAAAAGTGAGAGATTATTTGGGGGATTTGGTATAATTAATGCTTTTCTAGGTGTGGTGCACTCATGAAAACCTATGTGATGAGGAGTCATTTGAGGAGATTGGATGTTTGGACTTTCCAGCGATCAATTATTCCAAGTACAACACCAAGAAATACCGCTATTTTTATGGATGTGGATTCCAGCATCTCATAGGGACTTGTCTTGTCAAAGTGGACGTTGTAACCAAGGGTCTAAAAGTAAGTCACTTGTAGCTTATGTCTTCTTCACATGACTTGAGATATTGTGATGTGATCTGTTTCATAGAATATTCATGTAACAAAACACTGAATTGAAACAATTACAAATCCACAGTGCAGTAAAATTAATTCATAATATTGTATATGGTGTGCTCAAATTGTGCCCATCTAGTGTGCCACGGGCATTGTCACTTAGTCGTGCCATCCATATTGCCAGAGACTTTTTTTTACAAAATAATTGTCTTATTTGCATCACTAATTTGACAGAATTACTTTGTTCGGGAATCCTAGATACTGGTGTTGGCAGTGCATGCAGCTGCTGTGTGCAACTCAGACGCTAACCTGGGTAAAAAGGCAAAAGACAGAGGTCCATTTCGAGTGACCTGCACCCTGCATTGTTCTGCTCAATCTGTGACTTTAAAGTTTTACCAATTCCTGTGGGTCACAAATACTAATCCTAAATGCCTAGGACACTGCAAGCGACTTTGTATGCAGTTATGGTGTGAGTAAGATGCAAAATTCAGGTAATGTCCATGTTACACCAGACGTCTTGCACTACTGTATATGGCCCAAAAATATACTGTAGGTGTGTGAGGATGTGTACTTGGTCAGGGACATACTGCATTTGCAGTGTTTGTGGTGGGAAACATGGAGAAGCAGTGGGCTTAGGTAATCATGCATGTTTATTACACTGGTGCTCCTGGACTTTGGGGAACATGTATCAAGACTCTTAAAGAGTGGACAAGTGGAGAATTTGCCCATAGCACCAATGGATGTGGTATAATACTGTAGATCTACACATTTTAGATAGATAGTTAATAGGTTGACACCATATGGTCGACTTTCAAATGGTCGACATTCAAAAGGTCAGCTGTGTCTAAGGTCGACAGGTACAAAATGTCGACATGGACATGGTCAACACAAAAAGGTCTATATGTTTTTTGCCCAAAATGTGTCCATTTCACACACTGAGACCACAATTAGTGCAAACATAAACCCTTGTGGGCTCACTTTACTCCCCACACTCCAGGCAGGTTACTATTACCATTCAAAGCCCACATAGACAGTAAATGTTGAAAACAATCCCAAAAAGTTGTGTTGACCTTTTACCAGTCGATCTTTTGACCATGTCGACCTAATGCACGTCGACCATATGGGGACGACCTATTGACTGTCTATCTATACATTGGAACCCAGCACCAAACACCTTCTAGCTGGCATTTATCAAGTACAGTCTATAAATTGCTAATTATAAGCTGCTATTGGCAACTCCTCCACTTGTTCACTTCTCTAATCTTTAGGCTTCATACTTCTCCCCTTTGTTCTCATGTTTCAAGGTGTTGAGTCACAAAGTATGAATTGCTTTGGTGGGTGGACAGGCAAGAGACATCCCATGGCAAACGTGTTCCTGTACTGGGGTAGTGACAATGGAATGGAACAGGTGGGAGTGTTGTATGAACATCCTGAAGACACTGTGTTGGGTAATAACTTGGGACATAAACAGGCCAGTTATTCTGTGTGGGTAAATAGCTGCAGATCAGAGTCTAGATGCAATGGACTTTGGTGTCTGCATCTACAGAAGCATGATATTTAACTACATGTATACTTATTTAAATGTGGTTGTTACTAGAGATTAGCGGGTTCGCTTCCCTGAGAACCAAACCCCTCCGAATTTCACTATCTGAGCTCGGATCCGAGTCAGGCTCGGGTTTTCCCGTCTGACTCGAAAACCATAAACGTCATTATTGCGCTGTTGGATTCTCACGGGGTTTATATTCTATATAAGGAGCCGCGCGTCGCCGCCGCCATTTTCACTCCGGCATTGAAGAGTGTAGAGAGAGGACGTGTCTCCGTCCTCAGGGGGTCATTCTGAGTTGATCGCATTGTTGCCGCCCACTGGGGAGTGTATTTTCGCTTTGCAGAAGTGCGAACGCTTGTGCAGCAGAGCGCCTGCAAAATCGTTTTGTGCAAAACAAGACCAGCCCTGTAGTTACTCTTCGTGTGCGTTGATTCTAACGACGGAGGGACAGCTTTTGACATCACACACCCGCCCAGTGTTCGCCCAGCCACACCTATGTTTTCCCCGACACTCCTACGTTTTTCTAAGCACTCCCTAAAAACGGTCGGTTGACACCCAGAAACGCCCACTTCATGTCAATCTTCTTGCATTGTGCTGTGCGACTGAAAGCTTCGCTAGAACCTGTGCAAAACCACAAAAGGACTTTGTACCCGTACGTCGCGCGTGCGCATTACGGTGCATACGCATGTACAGATTAGCCGTTTTTCTCTATCGTCCTAGTGGATGCTGGGGTTCCTGAAAGGACCATGGGGGATAGCGGCTCCGCAGGAGACAGGGCACAAAAAGTAAAGCTTTAGGATCAGGTGGTGTGCACTGGCTCCTCCCCCTATGACCCTCCTCCAAGCCTCAGTTAGATTTTTGTGCCCGGCCGAGAAGGGTGCAATCTAGGTGGCTCTCCTAAAGAGCTGCTTAGAAAAGTTTAGCTTAGGTTTTTTATTTTACAGTGAGTCCTGCTGGCAACAGGATCACTGCAACGAGGGACTTAGGGGAGAAGAAGTGAACTCACCTGCGTGCAGGATGGATTGGCTTCTTTGGCTACAGGACATTAGCTCCAGAGGGACGATCACAGGTACAGCCTGGATGGTCACCGGAGCCTCGCCGCCGGCCCCCTTGCAGATGCTGAAACAAGAAGAAGGTCCAGAATCGGCGGCATGAAGACTCCTCAGTCTTCTTAAGGTAGCGCACAGCACTGCAGCTGTGCGCCATTTCCTCTCAGCACACTTCACACGGCAGTCACTGAGGGTGCAGGGCGCTGGGAGGGGGGCGCCCTGGGAGGCAATGAAAACCTATTTTTGGCTAAAAATACCTCACATATAGCCTCCGGGGGCTATATGGAGATATTTAACCCCTGCCAGAATCCGTTAAGAGCGGGAGACGAGGCCGCCGAAAAAGGGGCGGGGCCTATCTCCTCAGCACACAGCGCCATTTTCCCTCACAGAAAGGCTGGAGGGAAGGCTCCCAGGCTCTCCCCTGCACTGCACTACAGAAACAGGGTTAAAACAGAGAGGGGGGGCACTAATTTGGCGTTAGAAATATATAAAAAAGATGCTATAAGGGAAAACACTTATATAAGGTTGTCCCTATATAATTATAGCGTTTTTGGTGTGTGCTGGCAAACTCTCCCTCTGTCTCTCCAAAGGGCTAGTAGGTCCTGTCCTCTATCAGAGCATTCCCTGTGTGTGTGCTGTGTGTCGGTACGTGTGTGTCGACATGTATGAGGACGATGTTGGTGAGGAGGCGGAGCAATTGCCTGTAATGGTGATGTCACTCTCTAGGGAGTCGACACCGGAATGGATGGCTTATTTAGGGAATTACGTGATAATGTCAACACGCGCCAAGGTCGGTTGACGACATGAGACGGCCGACAAACAATTAGTACCGGTCCAGACGTCTCAAAAACACCGTCAGGGGTTTTAAAATGCCCGTTTACTTTAGTCGGTCGACACAGACACAGACAGGGACACTGAATCCAGTGTCGACGGTGAATAAACAAACGTATTCCTTATTAGGGCCACACGTTAAGGGCAATGAAGGAGGTGTTACATATTTCTGATACTACAAGTACCACAAAAGAGGGTATTATGTGGGATGTGAAAAAACTACCGTAGTTTTTCCTGAATCAGATAAATTAAATGAAGTGTGTGATGATGCGTGGGTTCCCCCCGATAGAAAATATGGGCGGTATACCCTTTCCCGCCAGAAGTTAGGGCGCGTTGGGAAACACCCCTTAGGGTGGATAAGGCGCTCACACGCTTATCAGAACAAGTGGCGGTACCGTCTATAGATAGGGCCGTCCTCAAGGAGCCAGCTGACAGGAGGCTGGAAAATATCATAAAAAGTATATACACACATACTGGTGTTATACTGCGACCAGCAATCGCCTCAGCCTGGATGTGCAGAGCTGGGGTGGCTTGGTCGGATTCCCTGACTAAAAATATTGATACCCTTGACAGGGACAGTATTTTATTGACTATAGAGCATTTAAAGGATGCATTTCTATATATGCGAGATGCACAGAGGGATATTTGCACTCTGGCATCAAGAGTAAGTGCGATGTCCATATCTGCCAGAAGATGTTTATGGACACGACAGTGGTCAGGTGATGCAGATTCCAAACGGCACAAAGGTGTATTGCCGTATAAAGGAAGAGGAGTTATTTGGGGTCGGTCCATCGGACCTGGTGGCCACGGCAACTGCTGGAAAATCCACCGTTTTTACCCTAAGTCACATCTCTGCAGAAAAAGACACCGTCTTTTCAGCTTCAGTCCTTTCGTCCCTATAAGAGTCATATCTGCCCAGGGATAGAGGAAAGGGAAGAAGACTGCAGCAGGCAGCCCATTCCCAGGAACAGAAGCGTTCCACCGCTTCTGACAAGCTCTCAGCATGACGCTGAGACCGTACAGGACCCCTGGATCCTACAAGTAGTATCCCAGGGGTACAGATTGGAATGTCGAGACGTTTCCCCTGCGCAGGCTCCTGAAGTCTGCTTTACCAAGGTCTCCCTCCGACAAGGAGGCAGTATGGGAAACAATTCACGAGCTGTATTCCCAGCAGGTGATAATTAAATTACCCCTCCTACAACAAGAAAAGGGGTATTATTCCACACTATATTGTGGTACTGAAGCCAGAAGGTTAGGTGAGACCTATTCTAAATCTAAAAAAATTTGAACACTTACAAAGGTTCAAATCAAGATGGAGTCACTCAGAGCAGTGATAACGAACCGGGAAGAAGGGGACTATATGGTGTCCCGAGACATCAGGGATGCTTACCTCCATGTCCCAAATTTGCCCTTATCACTAAGGGTACCTCAGGTTCGTGGTACAGAACTGTCACTATCAGTTTCAGACGCTGCCGTTTGGATTGTCCACGGCACCCCGGGTCTTTACCAAGGTAATGGCCGAAATGATGGTTCTTCTTCGAAGAAAAGGCGTCTTAATTATCCCTTACTTGGACGATCTCCTGATAAGGGCAAAGTCCAGGGAACAGTGGAGGTCGGAGTAGCACTATCTCGGATACTGTTACAACAGCAGGGGTGGATTCTAAATATTCCAAAATCGCAGCTGATCCCGACAACAAGTCTCCTGTGCTTAGGGATGATTCTGGACACAGTCCAGAAAAAGGTGTTTCTCCCGGAAGAGAAAGCCAGGGAGTTATCCGAGCTAGTCAGGAACCTCCTAAAATCAGTGCATCATTGCACAAGGGCCATGGTAAAAAAATGGTGACTTCCTTCGAAGCAATTCCAGTCGGCAGATTTCATGCAAGAACTTTTCAGTGGGATCTGCTGGACAAATGGTCCGGATCGCATCTTCAGATGCATCAGCGGATAACCCTATATCCAAGGACAAGGGTGTCTCTCCTGTGGTGGTTACAGAGTGCTCATCTTCTAGAGGGCCGCAGATTCGGCATTCAGTTTTGGATGTTGGTGACCACGGAGACCAGCCCGAGAGGCTGGGGAGCAGTCACACAAGGAAAAAATTTCCAGGGAGTGTGATCAAGTCTGGAGACTTTTCTCCACATAAATATAGCTAAGGGTAAATTTATAATGCTCTAAGCTTAGCAAGACCTCTGCTTCAAGGTCAGCCGGTATTGATCCAGTGGGATAAAACATCACGGCAGTCGCCCACGTAAATAGACAGGGCGGCACAAGAAGCAGGAGGGCAGTGGCAAAAACTGCAAGGACTTTTCGCTGGGCGGAAAATCATGTGATAGCAATGTCAGCAGTGTTTCATTCCGGGAATGGAAACTGGGAAGCAGACTTCCTCAGTAGGCACGACCTCCGCCCGGCAGAGTGGGAACTTCATGGGGAAGTTTTCCACATGATTGTAAACCGTTGGGAATTACCAAAGGTGGACATGATGGCGTCCCGTCTGAACAAAAAAACGGGACAGGTATTGCGCCAGGTTAAGAGACCCTCAGGCAATAGCTGTGGACGTTCTGGTAACACCGTGGGTGTACCAGTCGGTGTAGGTGTTCCATCCTCTGCTTTTCATACCTAAGGTACTGAGAATTATAAGACGTAGAGGAGTAAGAACTATACTCATGGCTCCGGATTGGCCAAGAAGGACTTGGTACCCGGAACTTCAAGAGATGCTCACAGAGGACTTATGGCCTCTGCCGCTAAGAAGGGACTTGTTTCAGCAAGTACCATGTCTGTTCCAAGACTTACCGCAGCTGCGTTTGACGGCATGGCGGTGGAACGCCGGATCCTAAGGGAAAAGGCATTCAGGAAGAGGTCATTCCTACCCTGGTCAAAGCCAGAAAGGAGGTGACCGCACAACATTATCACCACATGTGGCGAAAATATGTTGCGTGGTGTGAGGCCAGGAAGGCCCCACGAAGAAATTTCAACTCGGTCGATTCCTGCATTTCCTGCAAACAGGAGTGTCTATGGGCCTCAAATTGGGGTCCATTAAGGTTCAAATTTCGGCCCTGTCGATTTTTCTTCCAGAAAGAATTGGCTTCAGTTCCTGAAGTCCAGAAGTTTGTCAAGGGAGTATTGCATATACAACCCCCTTTTGTGCCTCCAGTGGCACTGTGGGATCTCAACGTAGTTCTGGGATTCCTCAAAACACATTGGTTTAAAACCAGTCAAATCTGTGGATTTGAAGCATCTCACATGAAAAGTGAACATGCTCTTGGACCTGGCCTGGACCAGGCGAGTGTCAAATTGGTGGTTTTTTTCTCAAAAAAGCCCATATCTGTTTGTCCATTCGGACAGGGCAGAGCTGCGGACTCGTCCCCAGTTCTCTCCCTAAGGTGGTGTCAGTGTTTCACCTGAACCAGCTTATTGTGGTGTCTTGCGCCTACTAGGGACTTGGAGGACTCCAAGTTGCTAGATGTGGTCAGGGCCCTGAAAATATAGGTTCCAGGACGGCTGGAGTCAGGAAAACTGACTTGCTGTTATCCTGTATGCACCCAACAAACTGGGTGCTCTTGCTTCTAAGCAGACTTTTGCTAGTTGGATGTGTAATACAATTCAGCTTGCACATTCTGTGGCAGGCCTGCCACAGCCAAAATATGTAAATGCCCATTCCACAAGGAAGGTGGGCTCATCTTGGGCGGCTGCCCGAGGAGTCTCGGCTTTACAACTTTGCCGAGCGGCTATTTAGTCAGGGGCAAACACGTTTGTAAAATCCTACAAATTTGATACCCTGGCTAAGGAGGACCTGGAGTTCTCTCATTCGGTGCTGCAGAGTCATCCGCACTCTCCCGCCCGTTTGGGAGCTTTGGTATAATCCCCATGGTCCTTTCAGGAACCCCAGCATCCACTAGGACGATAGAGAAAATAAGAATTTACTTACCGATAATTCTATTTCTCGGAGTCCGTAGTGGATGCTGGGCGCCCATCCCAAGTGCGGATTATCTGCATTACTTGTACATAGTTACAAAAATCGGGTTATTATTTGTTGTGAGCCATCTTTTCAGAGGCTCCGCTGTTATCATACTGTTAACTGGGTTCAGATCACAGGTTGTACAGTGTGATTGGTGTGGCTGGTATGAGTCTTACCCGGGATTCATAAATCCTTCCTTATTGTGTACGCTCGTCCGGGCACAGTATCCTAACTGAGGCTTGGAGGAGGGTCATAGGGGGAGGAGCCAGTGCACACCACCTGATCCTAAAGCTTTACTTTTTGTGCCCTGTCTCCTGCGGAGCCGCTATCCCCCATGGTCCTTTCAGGAACCCCAGCATCCACTACGGACTCCGAGAAATAGAATTATCGGTAAGTAAATTCTTATTTTTTCACTGATCGCTGTGCTGCGAACAACGGCAGTTAGCGATCAACTTGGAATGACCCCCTCAGTGTCCAGCATCAGTTCAGTGGTAGTGTCTTGTGCTGCATCAGTCCAGTCACAGTGGTGGTGTCCTCTGCTGCCGTATGTCCAGTGCTGCTGTATAAGTCCAGTCCAGTGGTGCTGTGTTGAGCTGCATCTGTCCAGTGGTGGTGTCTTGTGCTGCATCAGTCCAGTCACAGTGGTGGTGTTCTCTGCTACCATATGTCCAGTGCTGCTGTATAAGTCCAGTCCATTGCAGTGGTGCTGTGTTGTCCTGCATCAGTTCAGTGGTAGTGTCTTGTGCTGCATCAGTCCAGTCACAGTGATGGTGTCCTCTGCTGCCATATGTTCAGTGCTGCTGTATAAGTCCAGTCCAGTGGTGCTGTGTTGAGCTGCATCTGTCCAGTGGTGGTGTCTTGTGCTGCATCAGTCCAGTCACAGTGGTGGTGTTCTCTGCTACCATATGTCCAGTGCTGCTGTATAAGTCCAGTCCATTGCAGTGGTGCTGTGTTGTCCTGCATCAGTACAGTGGTAGTGTCTTGTGCTGCATCAGTCCAGTCACAGTGATGGTGTCCTCTGCTGCCATATGTCCAGTGCTGCTGTATAAGTCCAGTCCAGTGGTGCTGTGTTGTGCTGCATCAGTCCAGTGGTGGTGTCTTGTGCTGCATTAGTCCAGTGCTGCTGTATAAGTCCTGTCCATTGCAGTGGTGCTGTGTTATCCTGCATCAGTCCAGTGGTGGTGTCCCTGTGCTGCTGTATATGTCCAGTGGTACTGCCGTATATGTCCAGTGATACTGCCGTATGTGTCCAGTGATACTGCCGTATATGTCCAGTGGTACTGCCATATAATTCCAGTAATACTGCCGTATATGTCCAGTGGTACTGCCGTATAATTCCAGTGATACTGCCATATAATTCCAGTGATACTGGCGTATAACTCCAGTGGTGTTGCCGTATAAATCCAGTCCAGTGGTACTGCCATATAATTCCAGTGATACTGACGTATAATTCCAGTGATACTGCCGTATAATTCCAGTGGTACTGGTGTATTCGTCCAGTGATACTGCCTTATAAATCCAGTCCAGTGGTACTGCCATATAAGTCCAGTGGTACTGCCATATAATTCCAGTGATACTGCCGTATAATTCCAGTGATACTGCCGTATTATTCCTGTGGTACTGCCGTATAAGTCCAGTCCAGTGGTGCTGCCATATAAGTTCAGTGGTGCTGTACTGTGCTGTATATTATTTACTCCAAATAAAGGGGTTATTAATATTTAATCCAAATAATTTTCACAGGGTTTGCCCTGTGTGGTGTAGAGGTAATCTCTCCTGTACCGTATATTGTTATATAACTCCAGAAAAATAATGAAGAACAAAAATTTGGAGGATAAAATAGGGAAAGATCAAGAACCACTTCCTCCTAGTGCTGAAGCTGCCACTAGTCATGACATAGACAATGAAATGCCATCACCGTTGTCTGCCAAGGCCGATGCCCAATGTGATAGTAGACGGCATGTAAAATCCAAAAAGCCAAAGTTCAGTAAAAAGACCCCAAAAAATAAATTGAAATGGTCTGAGGAGAAACGTAAACTTACATATATGCCATTTACGACACAGAGTGGCAAAGCACAGCTAAGGCCCTGGCCTATGTTCATGACTAGTGGTTCAGCTTCACATGACGATGGAAGCCTTCATCCTCCAGCTAGAAAAACGATAAGAGTTAAGCTGGCAAAAGCACAGCAAAGAACTGTGCATTCTAAGATGGTATCACAAATCCCCGAGGAGAATCCAAGTGTGTCGGCGGTTACGATGCCTTACCTTCCCAACACTGGATGGGAAGAGGTGGCTCCTTCCACCATTTGCATGCCCTCTGCAAATGCTGGAAGTAGCACCCACAGTCCAGTTTATTATATTCAAATTGAAGATGTCACTGTTGAAGAACACCAGGATGACGATATGGGTGTTGCTGGCGCTGAGGAGGAAGTTTACAATGAGGATTCTGATGGTGATGTGGTTTGTTTAAATCAGGCACCGGGGGAGACACCTGTTGTCCGTGGGATGAAGAAGCCCATTGTGATGCCTGGGCAAAATACCAAAAAAGCCACCTATTCGGTGTGGAATTATTTCTCCACAAATTCGGACAACAGGTGTCAAGCCATGTGTTGCCTCTTGTCAATCTGTATTAAGTAGAGGTAAGGACATTAACCACCTAGGAACATCCTCCCTTATATGTCACCTGCTGCGCATTCATCAGAAGTTAGTGTCAAGTTGTGAAACTTTGGGTAAAAGCGTAAGCAGTTCACTGAGACCTAAATCCCTACTTCCTCTTGTACCCAAGCTCCTGCAAGCCACACCACCAACTCCCTCAACGTCAACTTCCTCCTCAGTCAGGAACGTCAGTAATCCTGCAGGCCATGTTACTGGCAAGACTGAGGAGTCCTCTCCTAACCGAGATTACTCTGGAGGTTCCTTGAGTGTAACGCCTACTGCTGCTGTTGCTGACGCTGCTGTTGTTGCTGCTGGGAGTCGATCATCAACCCAGAGGGAAAGTCGGAAGACCACTTGTACTACTTCAACTAAGCAAATGACTGTCCAACAGTCCTTTGTGAGGAAGATGAAATATGACAGCAGTCATCCTGTTGCAAAGTGGATAACTGAGGCCTCGACAGCTATGTTGGTGTTAGACGTGCATCCGGTATCCGCCATTGGTTCAGTGGGACTTAGAGAATTAATGGAGGTAGTCTCCCCCAGGTACCAAATCCCATCTAGGTTTCCACTTCACTAGGCATGCGATATCGAGAATGTACAGAGATGTCAGAAAAAGTGTCCTCAGTGTCCTAAAAAATGCAGTTGTACCCACTGTCCACTTAACCACGGACATGTGGACAAGTGGAGCAGGGCAAACTAAGGACTACATGACTGACAGCCCACTGGGTAGATGTATTGCCTCCCACAGCAACAACAGCAGCTGCACCAATAGCAGCAGCTCATAAACGCCAGCTCGTTCCTAGGCAGGCTACGCTGTGTAACACCGGTTTCTGTAAGAGGCACACCACTGACAACCTCTTTCGGAAACTGAGGTACATCATCGCACAATGGCTTACCCCACTTAGACTCTCCTGGGGATTTGTGATATCGGACAACGCCACTAATATTGTGCGTGCATTACATCTGGGCAAATTCCAGCATGTTTTGCACATACAATTAATTTAGTGTTGCAGAATTTTTTCAAAAATGACAAGGGCGTGCAGGATATGCTGTCGGTGGCCCGAAAAATTACGGGCCACTTTTGGCGTTCAGCCACCGCGTGCTGAAGACTGGAGCACCAGCAAACACTCCTGAACCTGCCCTGCCACCACCTGAAGCAACCTGGTAATGAGGTGGAATTCAACACTCTATATGCTTCAGAGGATGGAGGAGCAGCAAAAGGCCATTCAAGCCTATACATCCCTCTACGATATAGGCAAAGGAATGCACCTGATTCAAGCGCAGTGGAGAATGATTTCTGTCTTGTGCAAGGTTCTCC